>NC_080672.1:25805405-27005405 GCF_030247195.1 Topomyia yanbarensis
TTCAATACATTTCGCTCTTAGTTGCGGATCAGTTGGGAACCGGAAAAAATTAAATTCTTTATACGATGTTATTTGTCGTACTGATTTTTACAAAATAACACTAACACTTAATTTTAAATGCACAAAATTAACTTCTAACTGAAGCATTCGGGTGAAGTCATTTGAAATTTAACTAAAAATAAAAGGTTGCCAAAATTTAAAAAAGGTCAATGATTGATCCAATGCTGCCAATCCTCTTTACGCAACTCTACTATTAAAAACTCTGGGTCAGGCGATTTAAAAAGTTTGACGTTTGACTCAACTCGCATGTGCTAATTGCCTCTCGGAACAAATGCAATTTGCGAATGCGATTTAAAGGCAATTTCAATATTTCGACAAATTTTCTGGCGGCTGAAATGGACTTGGTTGTTTTTTGCGTTTTTCAAACATGGCGGTTCATGTTTGGTTTAAGCTTTAAATTGTTTTTTGAACAATTGGTGAGTTTTCACTTGTACTTTGTTTGTCTAGTGCACTTCATTTAGCCAACAAATGTGGGAAATTGTGGAATCGTGTGTAAATATAGTGGAACAAGATATCTGATCTAAACTCTTAATAAAAGTTAGATTGTGGTAAGTTTTGGTGTGCAATGCCAATTTAACCATTGATTCTTCCTATAATTTGGTGGTGATTACCTAGTGTACTGGTAAGTATATATGAGCAGATAATGAATCCGAAAATACGCATTATTTTTTAATTTTCATATTAGGCAATTAAGGGCGATTAAATGGCGCGTTCCGTGGGCGACTTGGAGGCGATTTAAGGGCGGGTTGGGCGGCAAATCGCCCAAATGTTGCATTTGAAATAGCCCCCTAATTGCCAGCAATTTGCAGGCAAATTGAAGGGCAATTAGCGCATCCGAGTTGGCAAATAGCCCCCCGTTAGCCAGCAACTTGCCCTTTTTGACTGGAACCGAACGGACAACCCGCCCATCGTTTTGCCACTGGGTGGTCTGTCAAACGTATGCGTCCTGAAGGTGCGAAGAGAATGCCTTTATTATTCCATTGTCGCTCGAAAGTGCAAGAAGCAGAAATAAATCGGAAACAACCAGCTTTTCCTCTGAAATAGCGTACTCTCCCACAGGTTATGGGTCCAGATTGCGTTTCGGGAAGTGTAAAGTATTTGAGAATGTTTGTTTGGTCGGATAGTTTTGACTGGCTTCGCGAATTTTTCGGTCAAGGTTGATGCGGGTCGTAAAAGTGAGCGAACAAAATGGCGGACTTCAAGGCGCTCAAAATGGAGCATCGAAATATTGCTCACACGGGAAGATCTTTGGCACGTAATAGCCCATCCGAAACCGAAGCCAGTGAACGATCAGTGGAAAAAGGCTGATCATAAGGCAAGAGCTACGCTAGGGCTCTGTATAGAAGAAAGCCAATGCAGTCTTGTGAAAAATGCCGATTCAGCGAAAAATTTCTGGGAAAAATTGTGCTCGTATCACGAAACATCTACTATTACGAGTACGATGCTTCCTGAAGGTGGCGACATCGAAAATCACATTCGGGAGCTGTAAGAATTTTACGACAGACTCGCTGTCGCTGAACAAATTTAGTCCGAATCGTTCAAGATCGTTTTACTGTTCAGAAGTTGACCAGAGTCATGTCAGGGACTGGCTACAGAGCCAGCTGGATGCAGGTACGACTCAGGAGGTAGTGAAAGAAAAGGTGCTCAGGGAATATGAGCGAAAAGGTGAGCGAGGTAAGGTACTATGCTATATTTCACCCAAAGGAGGAAAATTGGGTAAATACCAAAATTTCTCACTACGGCGAAAGTTAGATGCGATGAAATTCGGAAGTGCGGTGGGTGCTCTAATGCATATCGCTGTATGTGCCCGCCCCGACATTACGAGGAGTGCTGCCTTTCTTGACCGCAAATTCAGTGCTTCTTCTGAGACTGACTATATCGCAGCAAAGCGCGTCATTCGCTACCTTAAAGGAACGCGTGATTCGAGACTGAAACTTAGTGGTGCGAATAGTGGTCTTATAGCCTGCTCGGACTGCGATTGGGTAGGAGGTACGGGAACCAGGAAGTCCAGGTTTCGTAGTATTCTACTCAGGAGGAGCTCTCTCGTGGGCCAGTCGCTGGCAAGAGTGCATTACGCTTTCGACGCTAGAAGCAGAATACGTTAACGGAAACATGTCAGGAGGTTCTGGTTGCGGCGATTGCTTGTCGATCTTGGTGATAAGTAGATCGATGCAACCGTAGTAAACGAAGATAATCAGGGGTGCCTAAGTTTCGCACAATCGGAGCGATCTATTAAGAGATCAAAACATAGAGACAAAGCGACATTTCGTGAAGGATCTCTGTGACCATGGTGAAGTGGTGATGCAGTATTGGGAGGTATCAAGCATCATAACTTCACAAGGCTATTTGGTTTGGTTGGCGATGGTCCGATGGCCAATCATTGAGGAGGAGTGCTACTAAGCAGCAATGCTGTCCACTCGTCATTCTCCGAACGTACAATCCGCCCATCGTTTTGCCACTGAGTGATCTGTGAACGTTTGCGTGCTGAATGTGCGAAGAAGAGAATACCGATATTATTCCATTGTCGCTACAACCAAACCAAAAGGATTTCAAAAGGATTTGAGACCGGGCTGTTGTGGCGTCATTACGGAGTGCAATTTCCCAATACCTTTCCAATGGCCATGCGCCACCCGGAATGTTTCGAGAGGAAAATCAATAAGGATCCTGAGTTACAAAAAAGCGAACAGTGCCAAATTGGCCAATACCTGAAGAGCAACTACATCTTAAAAGTAATTCCCTAGGAGCTGAAGTCTACTAACCCACTGCGGCAGTGAGAAATACCAAGAAGCCGGGCAAAATCAGACTGGTATGAGATGCTGCGGCGAAAGTCAAAGATATTGCATTGAACGCCATGCTCCTAATAGGTCCGGTTCTATTAGTACCCCTCGCAGCGGTGCTCTCAAGCTTTTGGGGACATTCGGTAGCAGTTTGGGGACCATTCATAAATTACGTAACGCAAAAATTGCCCAAAATTGACCCCCCTCCCCCTATATAACAAATTGTCACAAATGTTTCCATCCCCCCCTCCCCTGTTACGTAGCAAATTCCAAGAAAATTTTTTTTTCTTCGATGAAAACATATTACGTAACGATCTAGTTAACACCCCCTCCCCCCTATGTCACAACTTGTCGTACCCCTCCCCCCCCCCCCCTAAAAGCGTTACGTAATTTATGAATGGTCCCTTATGGAGATTTGAAACAAATGTTCCACCAGTTCAGAATACTCCAACAAGATATACACTGCCAGCGCTTTCTCTACCACAAGCGAAGGTTATAAGCGTCGACGCGAAGAGTGAAGCGGAAAGAGTGCTGGGTCTACTGTGGTTGTCGGAAGATGTCTTGGCTTTCGTAGTTGAGCTGCAGTTAGACGAGTTCTCTCCGGCGAAGCGGAGTGTTATAAGCTTGTTCGACTCCCACGGGCTGCTATCACACATTACTGTTAAAGCACAGACTAACAGACATAACACTATGAGGGAATTTCCTTAAAAAATATCGATCCGGCTATTTTCCCAGTACGCTAGCTTCACAGGCCCAAACACTCATTTGCTGGTGGGTTACTCCTCAGGCTTGGGAACAATTTTTCGCTAGTAGTCTATCCCCCATATGCTTGTTCATATGTCAGTAGCGCCATAATTTCAAAAGCGGCCACAGTCCCAACCACAAATATATTTAAAATGACCGTTAAAGTGTGCGAAGCATTATTTTCGAGTGTTATGTCTGTTAGTCTGTGGTTCAAGTTCGAATGGTTATCCAGGACACTTGGCGCAGTAAAGCGAGTCGGATGCGCTGGCAAAGATGGATCACACTGTTGCAGTCTGAGAATACCATACGTTTCCTATTTGTCGTCAAATAATGTGGACTGACATAGAAACAACCCTGGCTTGGGTTCAGTCCCAACATTTCCGTTACAGACAATTCGTAGCCTTCAGAGTAAGGGAGATCCTGAGCAAGACGGAAGCAATCGAGTGAAGCTAGCACCTTCACACAATGTAGCCGATGAAGCCACAATGAGGGGAAAGGTCCCAATATAGATCCATGTGTGTTAGTTTCGCGTTCCTGATTTCCTATACTTGCCGGAATCGGAGAAATTTCTCCAAATGGGGCGTCTGCTGAGAGCGGTAGCTTATGTCCATCGCTTCGCAGATACCTGCCGTGGTTGGATCCATAAGCAGCCCCACTGGTGGCGGATACCTGGAACAAGAGAAACTGTAGAGGGCGGAGCACAGCCTCTGGCCTTTAATGCAAGCCCCAGTATACTCGGACGAAGTAGCGGTGCTTAAGTATCGAAACGAGAATTCCAAACGGAACATCGAGAAAACAAGTCCCGTTTACAAACTGACACCATTTCTAGACGAGCATAGTGTGATGCAGGTCTACAGTAGTATCGGCGTCGTTTCCTATGTTACGTACGATTTCAGGTTCCCGACCATCTAATCATGTGACCAACCGTTGACGGAGTAGCTCGTTGGATGGTACAATCGCCGATATTTACACGTCAACCACGCGATGGTGCGCAACAAAATTATACAACGTTGCCACGTTTCTTATCTTCACATAGTGGTTAGAAAAATAGCGAAAAATTGTCAAGTTTACTAGGTTTTGGGGGCTGCACCAGCTGTTCCAAGGATGGCACTCTCTGCCATAGTCTCATCTCGCTGCTCGTCCATTCTTTTATGTCGGTTTATACTATTTCGAACCCTATTTACGTTCCTCACAGTGGGCGTCATACATCTGGAAGTTGTCCATTCACTAACTATGGAGTCCTGTAAGATGGCCGTTCGTCGGTTTGTAGCATGCTGTAGATCACCAATCGGAATCAGCTCTAACAACGGGACTGCTTTCCGGGGAGCGCGCAGGGGAAACAAGGAAAGAAATCGATGCGATCGGAAAGCAGTCAGCGGAGATTTTCATCAATTCGACCGCCAAGTGGATTTTCAATCCACCATCCGCTCCCCATTTGGGAGCGTCTCGTGAGGTTGGTCAAGGCGGCTCTAGGATCAATGACCGTCGAACAGATCCTGGAAGAGAAAACCGTCGTCGCGGAGGCCGAATCTATAGTAAATTCTAGTCCGTTAACCACAATTCTACTGGAGAACCCAAATCACCTAATCACTTCATACTCCTAAACTTGATTGGGATTGCACAGCCTCCCAGAGTCCGAGACACTGAAGATCACTCGTACAAATTTTAACATGGGCAGACAACTACTTAACCAGTTTTTGAGATGGTGGATCAGAGTACCTCCCAACCATCGCGAACAGAAACACATGGTTCGGAGCAGTAGAGCCGGTGAAGGTGAATGACTTGGTCGTGATCGAATTGGTTATGGAATTTGCGTTTCGATTTCGTCTCACCAGAATCCGACACCAACTTAGCCGGATTGACGCTAGCTCCAAAAACCGGAGACACAATTTGTGTTCCTGAGCAAACTGCTAGTCAAGCGTGATGTTCCGCAAAAAAGGAGCTCATTTTAAGCTGATAAAACTTATGTAATCGAAACATTTGGTTTGGCTTAGCAAGCCATTGTGGTAAAAACTACGAAACGCGTGAAGTGCACAAAACCTATAACTAAATTAGTTATTCAATTTGCGTTTCGACTTCGTTTCACGAAATGTTTCATTTTAAATAAATGCTAATACGTCGCGTGTTTCATTCGTCCACAGAACTTGTTTCGACCTGGGACGAGACTCGTGGAAAATGTTCATTTTTATTTTTTTCCCGATCATTTGGTTTTTCGTCTCGCTCTAGCTCACATATTTTTAACGAATTGGCTGCATTAATCAGTTTCTCATGGCTGCATTTGACGTTAAGTTTTTTTTGTATCCGCGAGTCTCGTCCCGCGTTTAGGCCACCGTCAATCGCGAACGGTTTGGTAGGCTATCAGTTCCTGTAGCTTGAACAGTGAAATTTTCTTTACAACCATGATCATCACCATATATGTACGATTGTTATGAAAAACTTATGCTGCATTTCCTGAAGTAACACGATCGTTACGTGCTGTTTTGGCTGGGTTTGGCATACTACCGTCATGAAAAAGGGCATGTAGTGACATGCCTCCAATAATGTTCAAATGGTGCCAGAAATAAGAACACTTCAGAGCATCATTTTTTTCATAAACAGTGACATTTAATGTTAATTTACTGTATCGTTATCTGTTGGACACTAAAATTAATTGTTGCGTGATGTTTTATTATGAATCTATTAGAAAAACTCTACCTTGAGCAATGTAAAAACAATAATTTAATATCTGTTATTCAATTTTTGTTTGTAGGGTAAATGCAATTGTTAATTTCTATTCGGGTTTACACTCCGAATGAAATTTTTGTAAACTATTATTTCGACGAGTTACGATTCGGGTTAGTAATAGCGACCCGCGCATACCCCTCGTTTAATTGTTGACTTTATGAAAATTTTGCCCCTTCTTCTAAACAACGCCCTTGAAAATTAAAAAGATTTCTGTTTTGACGTTTGCATGAGAAAACAAAAATTTTTCGCGAGTGTGCTGTTTAGTCTGGAAATTGTTTTTTGCAAAGTTTATTAGATTTTCTGGTAATTACTGTTCAATCCCAGCGTTTATCGTAAGCTTATCAGTATGGCTACCAATCCTGCAGAAGAACTGGGTAAGTTTGTTTTTTTTCACAACTTTCTCTTAATATATTCCAACTCGATTCAATGACGATGCATTTTGCTGGAATGGTTGCTGAACCAAATGACGCCAATTTTTTTCCTAATACTTTTTTAAGAACTTCTTGAGCGTGTTCTGCTCCGGCTCGGTTGTGCCGATACAGACGAACAACTGCAGAACACGGTGACCAAGTTTCTGACACCGGTTCTAATCAAGATTACGTCACCGCACGAAGGAGTACGCAAGAAGGTGATGGAGATCCTGACGCACATCAACAAGCGACTGAAATCTCGGAACCAGATTCAGATTCCACTGGGTCCGCTACTGCAGCACTACCAGCAGTCTAGTTCGTCATTTCTGATTGTATGTTTTAGTTGTATCGTTAGCTGAAAGTTGGTAGTCATTCTTATTTGTTTTTAGAATTTCGCAATCATCTACATCACGATGGGTTTTCCAAGATTAACAATCGAAGAGCAGACTGAAATGGCTCCGCTACTCATGAACTGTCTGGAGGGTAAACCTGAGCCTCATCAAGACAAGTAATATAACTAAATGTTTGATGTTTTCCAATACAAACTGTTGTTTTGTAGAATATTGATGTTGGTTCTCCCGCTACTGGGGGAAATAAAAATCCCCGAGAATCCGGAAAATCGCTCAGAGCTGCTGGGATTATCCGGGAAGCCGCATACCAAGCAGCAGTTTCTTTCGATTCTCATGGATGTCCTGCTTCTCCCATATGGAACAACCCAAGACGGCGAAGTTCCACCCGGGATGAGCACATACACCTTCAAGCGAGTAACCAGTGAACACCTGAAGGCGGAGGAACTGGAGCAACTGAAAAAAGGCATCGTTCGTTTGTTGTGTGGCGGAATTTTCCCTGAACCCGAAACGTTAACTCATTTAATCGTGGCTTCCGCGGACACCAGGTTCTCGGTTGCAACGCCGGCCATCGTGGAACTGAACAAAATATCCTCGTAAGTATTGAGTGGTTGATGAATATGAGATTGAAAGTTGGATGAGTCGTAACTATGTTCTTTTACAGATCATTGGACTGGACCGATCCGAAGCTGTCAGCACCGATCTACACCTTGTTTTCCGGCAACGGTTCCAAAATTCCAGATCGTAAAACTAGTCCCGTTAGCACCCGTGTGCGACAAAAACTTTTCCAACATTTACTAAAATGTCGCGGTAATGGAATCATCACTGCCAAAGGCATCCAGGTCATTTTTGAAGCACTGTTCGGAGAGAATACTAATCAGAAGTGTAAAATTCTGGCGCTGCAGTTTGCTGATAAATTGATCACAAAGTGAGTCCCGGTTTAATTTTTATTTATTGAATTTACAGCATTTCGTTTTTTTAGTGGTCAACCGGATCTTATTAACAAACTATCCAAAGTACTTCTGACTGGCATTTCAAAACTGATCGGAAAAGGTTCCGAGGAAGCCAATGAGGTGCAAAACGCGGCTTACAATGCACTGGCTCAACTGGCTATCGTTTGTCCAACGACCGTAAATAACGATGTCCAACTGGTTGCTTCCTATTTTGACCATCTATCACAGGGACCGGTTGAATTGCATACGCCGATACGAGACGCCTTGGTAGCGTTGGCTCAGGCTTTCGACTGGAGGAAGCAACCGAAGGCTACTGGTGATACCGTATTGCCCAAGGGGGAAAAGGACACCGTTATGACTGCCAGAGGACGATTCGTTCCGAATTCCAATCAGATTCTGCTGCTGGGGCTGTTGGGCGAGAAGGCGGAATCCAAGTTGACAATCGTTCAGAATGTGGCCTCGGTGTTTCTGACCACGTGTTTCCCAGATTATTATGTTCCGTCGAGGTATTTGCTGTTGATCATCTGTGGAGAAAGTGCTCAGTTGAAGGAAATGATGACTACCTATTTGTATGGAGTTTCCAAGAAAGATCACCTGAACTATGGGTCAATTCTATCTTTTGACAACTATAAAGAAGAACCAACGGAGAAGGAACAGCCTAAAAATCCTTTCTCGGCTACTAATGAACCTAAACGGATTGTGCTTCCGTGTTTCAAGGATATGGTGGAGTATGTTGCTATGAAATCCGAACGGAAGACAGCGACGATCATTGATCGGCCAGGCTACGGAAAAGTTAAGCTTCCCTATAGTTTCGATACCTACATCGAAATTTTGGATTACCTTCGGGTCTGCCTGCTGTTCAATGCTGGAGTCAACACTCACCCCGACGAAGATAAGGAAATGCTCAAATTGACAGCCTTTCTGAAGAAGTTCGTTGCTGAGAGCGGAAATGAGGATGTTATTCGGAAGTACAACGACCTTATTCGAAGGTTGATTATTGTTAGAAAAGGGATTACCGAGCTAACCTGTTTGTTCGATTTGGTCAACAGTATTCCGGAAGTGTTAGCGAAAGAAAACAAAGATCTGCTTCATACGTTGGGATCTTCGCTGAAGGAAATCTCCGAACCGACCAGAGCTCTGATTGCCAAAGTGTACGGCGTGCTTTTGGCCTACAACAGTGACGAACAGGAGTTGGAGACACAAATCAAGGAGCTGCTGGCTCTGACCAACAAGTCTCTTGAAAATCGACATGGTTCAATTCTGGCGGCGTCTAATGCCATCCATCGTAAGCTGATTCTGACTCCTGAACTGCAAAACTGGCAAATTTTCAAAGATCTTGTCTCGCTATTAATCTCCCTGCTAAACGACCAGCAATCGATGCTTCAATCGGCCTCTATCAAAAGTCTTAGTTTAATTGGTTCTACCTCCAAACTACCACTCAGCTCGGAACCGACACCGGAAGGTACCGAGAAAATGGAAACTAATCAAGGCGATGTAAACACGAAAGCTACTTTATTGAAAGCCCTCATGACACTACTGCAGAGTGGTCACACCAAGGCTAAAATTCGAGAGGATGTCGCCCACTGCTTGGGCTATCTGGCTGTCGGTGATGAGGAATTTTTTGCCAAACGACTGCTTGAGGCTTTTCTGGGGTTGCTGAAGTTGACGAAGGACCCGGCACTGCATATCGCCATGGGACAAGCATTGGTTTATACTATTCAAGGACTTTCGAGTGGAGAGCGACAAGCGGACCAGGATTCGGTAGGAAATATTAACGATGAAATGCTGAATTGGTTCTTGATAGAATTAGTGCGAAAGGTGAACGAGCCACATGCATATTTAAAGCAGGCCTGTGCTATTTGGTTGCTGGCTATAGTTAAAAATTGTAGCAAGCGGAAGCCGGTCGAGAACAACAGACAGATTCTGCAGCTGGCGTTTACTGATTTGCTATCCGAGGATAATGGTGAGTTAGATTGCGTTGCGATGGAATCGGTCGGTTTAAATATGGAGTTGTTTTTTTCAGAACTGGTTCAGGATGTAGCATCGCGTGGTTTAGGAATAGTTTACTCAATTTCCACCAATGATAATCAGGAAGAACTATCGAATTTGTTGTTGGACCAGCTGGTTGGTGGTAGACGACAGGTGCAGAAAGTAACGGAAGACACTAAGCTCTTCGAGGAAGGCGTACTGGGGAAGGCTCCGAGTGGGTAAGTAAAACTGAGTTAGTTGGGTTTAATGTTTTACGTTCCGCTCATCAGCATACGGCAGTTCGTCATGATCGCCGTATAGGCGTGAGTCCTTTAAATGGTTCTCTACAATCTACTTGGCGAGTGCCTTCTATCACGTCATTTTGGATGAAAGTTTGTGCCACCTGACACCTGAATTTCATTACGGGGGACGCAATGTATAGATTCCCAAGGGTTCTATACTGCCGTGATACGCATAACATTCCCATTTGCTATGGATTTCCTATGCAGGTGGGACTGTTATGCATATCACGGCAGTATAGGGTCTCACAAACTCTCTAGATATTTTTCATGAAATTATGCAGACTTATGCAAATTATGCAGACTTGTATTGATTGGATGTAAAGGAGTTCGTAACTACCTCGACAACGTTATAGTACTCGGAAAAAACACAAAAAAGGATGAGAACTTGAGCATCTGCATAAACGATGAGAAGTGTGTATTTAGTCAGCGGTCAGTAATTTTTTTGAATTCCAAGTGGGTCATGACGGACTCAGAGTTGAAGATGAAAAACTAAAAGCCATTTGGGGATTTCGTAAACCAGAAACGCAACAAGAAGTGAAGAGTTTTGAACGTAACAGAACGCTTCATCCCTAACAGAACTAACAAGAATATGATGTTAAGAGAACTTGCTAAATGTGAATATTTTTACAGGAGTGAGAAAGATGAGGTGGAATTTGTGTTCCTAAAAATGAGGCATTGAAAACTATATCAAAGCTTGGTTATTTCAACGTTAAGGTTGATACGGAGCTTTTCGTTGATGCATCTCCATTTGGATTAGGCACGGCGCATAATACAACAAAGAAGGTGTTCCAAGGGTAATTTTTGTGCGTCCAAGACATTGACAGCAGCTGAAATCATGTACCCGCAAACACAAAAGAAAGCTCTCACGATATTTTGGACAATTGAGCGGTTCACGTTTTATCTAATTGTGGAAAGTTTTGTGGTACGCACATTTTTCGAAGCCAACGAATTTATTTTTGGTAAAGGATGCAAACTGAGCGATCGTGCTGATCTGTGGGCTTTGCGGCTGCAGGCTTATGATTTTAACCCTTGTGAAGGCAAGCTAAAATCCTAACATTAAAGGGCAAGCGGGCCTCTCAGGCCCGTCTAAATTCAAGCTCCTTTTTGCCGTTCTCATATAGAAAGGTTATGATATCGGTCGAAATTTCGACTTTTTAACCGCGACCCGCAGGGCCAAATCTCTTATACCATTCGACTCAGTTCGTTGAGATCGTAAAATGTATGTATGTGTGTGTATGTATGTATGGATGTATGTATGTGGCAAACAATCTCACCGATTTTTCTCTGAGGTGGCTGGACCGATTTGTACAAATTTAGTCTCAAATGAAATGCGCAGCCTTCCCATCGGTCGCTATTGATTTTTTTATTGATCCGACTTTCGGTTCTGGAGTTACGTGTTGAAGAGTACAATCACACAGCAAATTTCCATAGAAACTGATACCACCATAATGTCCAAATTATGCAATATATATTAAAATATGTGCAACATTACTTGGCTTTGCATGTCTAGATCATTAATGACCCACCGAAGGCACTTCGGCCACATTGGCCAGCTATGGCGGTTCTTGATGCCTCGGGGGAACTTACCAAGTTCTTAAGATAATGTCATACCTATTTCTCAGCGAATTCTTTACCGATTTTTACAAACTTGATTTCAAATTAAAGGTACAGCATTCGTATTGGCTGCTGTTGAATTTCTAATTGATTCGACTTCCGGTTCCGGAATTACAGGATGATGAGTACGAACACGCAGCAAATCCCGATTTCAGCGTATAAGGCGATGAATGTAAAAAGGTCATTTTTCCCAAAAGGTGAGTACTCGGAAGATCACGTCGACTGTCGATTGGTTCTGAGCTCCATTTCGTTTGAACACGATCAATAAATGTTTCTGGGTTGCTATTAATTTTTTCTGATGCATAACCGGAGTACATATTCATATTTTTCTGCATCAGATTTATCGTCGGAAGCAATATCATTCACATCTTCTTCCTCGCTTTGCAAATCAGTTTCGGAATCGTCTACTGTTGAATTTGCTCGAATTTCTTCCATTATTTCAGATTCTTTAAGACGATTGAAAGCATGGGCATATCGTCTTATAGCCATTTCAATTTTTTGTTGCTTTTAGATCCTACAATTTGAATAATTACGACAACTATAACGCAAAGAATAGACAACAAAAATAGACAATAACGACAGAGTTAGGTTATATTGTATCCAAATAATTGTCAAGTAGATCACAGTGGGTGAATTAAAGGATTTACCCAAAAAAATATGACACACGTCATTATCGTATGCTATTTTTACATTTCTTATAAAAGAAAAGTATAGAATTCGCTCAAAATTTCAGGTAAAGATAAAACCAATCGAAACATGAAAAAAATTCCTGCTAATATGAAGATGAACTCATCAAAATGTTTTTTTCAGATAAATATTAATGTATAAAACCCGTGGTATTACTAGTAAATATTGCATGCACACCGGGCCTGCCAGGCCCGGCTTGCCTTTTTGTGCATGTAAAAAATTCAAACATAGCTGTGCATCACCCCATAGATGAAAATTTCACAATTCTTTATTTTTGTTATAGATTTCAAAGCTACTTATCAAAATTTCCATGCCCAAGCTTATACTGCATACATATTTTTTTGTAACTAAAAAATTGTAACGTGCCGGGCCTCTGAGACCCGGTTGCCTTTTTGAGGGTTAAATACCGAAACACTTGAAAGTAGCAGACTTCCTTTCTTGATTAATCTCAAAGGCACGGGTTGACGAGCGAACGAGGGAGAGAATGAAGAAATTTGTTGTATGCTTCAGATTTCGGTTATATGAACAAGATATTGAATGGGGATCGGAGAAGGACAACGACTTAGATGAGGTGCGTACATCGGAAAAGTCTAAAGTTTAATCGAAATTTCATCGTTCCTCAAACTTTTCTACCGCTGGAAACGGGCTCAGCGAACTTCACGAGTATGTTACTCATCTGGCGGCTGAGGTTCGTCGATTGAAGACTCCCAGTGGAAGAAGTCGTTCGCCGTCGCAACTCCGTGAAATCACACTGCATTCCAGGATGCGACAAGATGTGAAAGAAAGAAATGTTAAGCAGTTGCATCGAAAGCTCGTAGACTAGCACCTAGTGGAAATATTTTCTTCTGAGATAAAATTAATGTAACAATTGCTTAGTGATTTCGGACATTTCATAATTATGGAGTGAGAATCCAAGTGCCGTACTGTTTTGGAACTATTAAGGAAATAGAAGTCTGCTGAAGACGTAACGAAGCTGCTCGGTGTGAATCGAAATTATGTCTGGCGATGCAAGAAACGATTGCAAGCACTGGCGGCTCCAGGGGGAAGTGCAGGGGGCACGTGGCCCACCTATTCATCCGGAAAGTTATTTAGTAGAAATGCATGTATACGCAAATCTTTCGTGAATGCTTCTTTTGTGAATCATTATAATGTGTTAAGGTCGTGTACATCGTAGCTTATTGAATCAATACTATTGATGAATAAAATGGATACTAGTAGTCCTTAGAGGTATTGTCTCTTCGTTGCAGATACTACTGCAGAAGTTACTGGTTTCCAGTTTACAGGGGAAGTATACTTGCCTGGATGGATCACCATTCGAAGATTACCGCGATGTAAGTCCATGACTGGATTACGCCAATCTCGGGCACGGAATCAAATGTCCTGAAGGTAGGCGGATCGAATCGATTGCCCTCAATACCTGCTTGGGGTGGAAGAATTACTGCAATTGTACTGGTAACGGGGAGACCGGCGAATACGAAAATTTTCACGATGTGGGAAGATGTGAGTGTAGGCTGAAGAATGACAATGATCTTCACAAAGCGATGAAATCTTACTTCACGCTGGATAGCATGGGAGTCATCAACCCAAATAAGCTATTTCTCTCTCAGGACGATCAATAGGCTAAGTCATTGTTAGAATCCCTAACGTGGCCACGTGAGCAGAAGATCCAAGAACATGTCAAGAAGGGTTACGTGAGAAAACTGACTTCGGAAGAACTTCAAGAAAAGCGTGCGCGTATTTGGTGCCTACCTATATTCGTTCTGGTGAACCCAAATTTCGCGTAGTGTGGAACGCAGTTGCCACCGTCTATGATGTTTCCTCAAACTCAGCCCCCCTGAAAGATCCAGATCAGCTAACACTGCTGTTGTCGGCGCTGATCCATTTCCATGAGTTCCGAGTAGCAGTAAGCGGGGACATCAAGGAGATGTTTCACCAAGTGCGGATGAGAGACAAAGACCAACATTGCCGGCGCTTCTTCTAAAAAAAGTACCAAAGAGTCTAAGCCCAATATTTGCATCTTTTAGGAACTTCGTTGCATGTTGTTCACCGAGCACTGCACAACACGTCAAGAACCTGAATGCAAGATGATTCGAGCAGGACCATAAATAAGCGGTCGATGCAATCATCAAGCAATACTACGTTGATGATATGCTCGTTAACACTGATACAGAGGAAAACACAGTGAAGCTCCACAGGAACTCAAAAAGATTCACGAGCAAGCTGGGTTAGAAATTTGAAACTGAATATGAAACTCGGAACGGATGGTACGATCTGTGGTAACGACATGTCCGAACATCAACGACTGTTAAGACGAGGGTGAATGGATGTGGATGCGAGTGAGAATGGGCTCACGATTGAGAGCAAGTTGGTAGGAGCGAAAACGAGAGTAGCGCCATTGAAATTCCTGTACATCCGGAAAGTCCGGGCTGCAAGCATCCTTACTCGGTGACCGATTGGCGGATATGATAATGGCATCACTAGCCATCACAGTTAGCGAGCGGCACTTCTGGACAGATTTCACGGACATGTTATGCTGGCTGAGATCCGACCACCGAGGTGCACTGGCTATATAGTCCATTCGTTGCGTTTCTCGTCAGTGAAATTTTACAGTCGATGGAAGCTGGTGAGTGGCGTTGAATTTCGACGAAGCAGAGCGTTGCCGATGAAGGGACGCAGTTGACACGTGTTCCCAATCTCTCGCAGGACAGTCGCTTGTTCTGGGGACCAGAAGTTCTTGGACAAAACGAACACGTCTGGCTACCGACTCCTAGGTTCGAGAAACCGACAACAAACCGACAAGTCCACATCTACTTATTCAATCCAGAATCATGGATCCTGTTATAAGGCCGCAATAATACTCTACATGGACCACTCTTCTGACTAGCGCGGCTTTCGTTTTTCGGTACGTCGACAACTTGCAGCACTCCACGAGACAAGAACATCGTATTATTGGACCGTTGGTGCAACAAGAGCTAGCTAAAGCGAAGGACTACTTGTTCATCGTGCTAACCGCAAATCACTTGGCGAGATATGAGTGGACGAAGATGATTAAGAACAATCCACTGTTCCATTGGGCCTTCCTCGACGAGAATGGAGTTGTACGTTTGTCAAACACGATTTTGTTGAACCTATCATTCTTCCTCGTAACCTTCGCATCAAACAGCTGATCATTCGACATTCCCGAACGTTCCAACCACCAAAACCATTCGACAATCATCAACGAAGTTCTACAACGCTACCATATTCCTCGTTTGAAAGTAACCTACCATGCAGAACCGCAACCTTCAGCAATGGCTGATCTTCCACATTCTCGTCTGGCCGGTTTCAGATATCCGCCCGTTCACCTACATAGGGGCGGATTATTTCGGGCTGATTCTGGTTTTGCTTGCACGACACTCGGAGAAAAGGTGATTACCGACTCTTGCGTAATGGCAATTCGAAACATCATGGCTAGGAGGGGAGTACTGGCTGTCAACTATGGCGGTCGTGGAACTAGCTTCGAAGTTACAAGCAAGGTTATCGAGCAGCTCGATTTCAGAAAACTGGTAAGTGAATTGACCTCAAGTCGCACCGAATGGTGGACCTTCAATTTGTCATGCTCGCCCCACTTAGGAACATTTGATCCACAGCGTGAAGCTGAATTTAAGCAAGCTACAACCCAGTAGACTACCTACCGTCGAAGTGCATAAGAACGCGTTGATCGAGGTAGAAAACATTGTCAACTAGTGACCACTGACAAACATTTCCCTGAATAACGACAAATTACCTGTGCTAACACCTCACCATTTTCTGTTAGGATCAGTAAACGGTCTGAGGTCGTGGGTTCACTTCAAAGGAACTGTCGAACTCAATTACAGAACATGGCGAACTTATTCTGGAAGCAGTGAATCCGTGACTATCTACTCACGATCACACGCAGAACCAAGTGGTTTACTCCAGCAAAACCAATTGATGTCGGCGACATTGTAGTAATCGTCTAGCCAAAGTTTGACCGAAACTGCTGGCCTAAGAGTAGGGTTATTGCAACGCAACATGCTCCCAACGTACGTACTAGTGGATAATTGGTGAAATTTCGGTTCACGAATAGTAGCCTCAAAATTCCGTTGCCCCCGCGTGCGAAACGGAGAAGAAGCATGGAGAATGGTAAAATTCCACATGATAATGGCCGGGAGCAGGTTCTACTACCAGCAGTAGATCCGCTCATCGTGAAGGTAGTTTCTTCAGCGGCATCAGCAAAACAATGAGCAGCAGCAACCATTTTTTCCGGAGTGCAGGTTCATCCATCCACGTACAAGTACCACCCAACCCAGAGCAAATTCATGACTCCCTGGCAGGCAATGTGAAGGACGACGAAACGAAAGTCAGGTTACTGCTGCGAAAGCTGGGTAGAAGAGATAGTTGAACATGGCAGGTGTTTCTTTTATTCTACCGAAACTTCCGAAAGAACATCTTTGTCCTTGCGCTGAAGAAGCCACCCATCGACCAATTCTACCGGCCAACAAACCAACCAACAACTCCAATTCACCGCTGGCCCATTAATCTAAGTAATTACATGTAACTAAAATGCTAAATGGCGAATGACTAAAAGGTTAGGCCACAAATAAACAACAACAATGTGCCGATGAATTGGCCAGAGCAAGCCCAGATGTTAACTTTGTTGGTTCTGAGCCTGCTTTAACAATTTTTACAAGTTGCATAAAGGAAAAGAGGGGGCTTCAATCGAGCACTGCAACTATTGGTGAAATCTACAAATTTGTCGAACAAGTTTTTTTTTTTTGAAAATCCATGCCGATTGCGAAAAACCTCTTACTTTTTGAAATGTCTCTGTGAGGTGCTGATCAGTGCTGCAACCGGCCACTGCAAACTCAATTATGACATGGTTATTATTCAGCGGGCTGAGTCATTTTCAAGCGATCTTTGGCGAACTTGTGTATTATGCACGTAGTTCCCAATTCACCGGATATACAATGGTTCTAAATTTAGACCTTGCCACACAGTTTGCCGAAGAATGTAAGGTGCTGCAGTTTGACAAGCTCAGTTAGTATAAATCTCATAACCTCTAGGTTTCCTTATTGCCGATGAAAATATATTTATATGAAAATATTTGTAATCGTAGAACCCTCCCCAAGGTTTGGGGTTTTGACGGTATTGCAAACATCATCAAGCATATTGCGTGCATCAGTCCTACAGAACCTCTGACAGACAATTGCTTTATGATGGGTATTGCATTACGTCTCGATAGTGGTGCATCGAGGAGACCGAGAGGGCTTATGTGCCTTTTTGTTATATGTTTCTTCATACTCTACACCTGCGCATACCAACGCTAAACCACTGGTCTATGCACGGTGGCGTAGCCGACTGGCGGATCGACGTAGATTGACTTTTGCTGTGTGCCGTGTTTGCAAATATTGTTCTATTGGTGGTATTCGTGGACGGGGCTCACAGAGGGAATCATTGTGTGTCCATTTATCGGTCGACTTCGTCATCGTGCATATACTAATTAAATTAATTTAATAATTAAATTAATTTAATAAAGTAGAATAAGTAGAAACCTATTGTAGCTTTGTGATAATCGTAGTTTTTCGTACTAGTGTACAACTGTTATGTGCTAGTCGTATGTCTATCTATGTATGTATTCGTCTGAGTATTTGTGACAGTTGTGTCAGGGAATGGATGAAGAACTGGCGTATAAGATAAAATAATGGCTAATACTTCTGGTGTCTATCTGAGCATTTGGTTCTATTCATTCAGGAAAGTCGGGTTGGATCAATTAGGGTAAAATAAATTTACCGACGCACGTGAGTCATCCATTCCCGGCCAGCATAGTATGATGAAAGTCTAACAGCATGCAATTGTCGTTAATGATATACAACATTTGCTGCATTTAGACGAGTTTGATTGCATGATACATCTGTTTTTCTATTCTACTTCATTAGTCTGTTTCTTTTGTACATCTATTAGTTTGCTTTCCCATTATTTATGTTTACCAAAATAGTATTGTTCAATTTATACACTTCTAGTCAAGCTCTTTGCATATTTTTTTTTCTTTATTTGGCATGTTATGATTCCTTTTATTAGTATATCTCTACTATACGCTAACTATACTCATACAACACTCGTGTCCTTCGCGATAACACAAACCTGGCCACAAACGCGACCATGCAATTGCAATAATCCAAATATACTTACGCCCGCGATTTCGCCTACACTAAAACACCCGGTAGTTAAGTAAACGTGGCTTCTTTAAACTTCCAAACGCGGTCTCAAACATTAACCCACCACTCGCACGATCATGAAACGGTCACGTCCGAAAGTTTTACTTATCTGTACTAATGCCTTCAGTTGAACCAATCAAAAAAGTGACGCTCATATTCACTAAACAACACGTTCCATGGTGACATGACCTGGAACTCAAGTGATATCATCTGTACCATACACTAAAAATTAAGCATCAGATTCAGATCGCGCGCGATCAAATAAGAATACACGCTACATCATAATAAAATCAAAATTATACAAGCGAAGTCACATACACGTGACAAACACGTTAATATACAAATGCTTGAGCCCTTCGCGACCATCCCCGGCACCTACACCCGCGATCTCGTAAACATGATAACATCCCGGTTATAAAGTGAATGTATCAGCTCCTATAAATTTTCAAGCGCGGTCTCAAGCGTGAGCCTAAAAACTCCCGCACTCGCACGATCATGAATCGGTCACTTCCGGATGTTTCTATCCTTGATAGCAGCAGACTAGGTCCATGCCTTGAATTGGATCAATTAAAAAAAGAAAGCTTTCATATCCACTGGACGTCACGTTACATGGCGGCATGACCGAGGACTCTAGTGATATGGGGTAACTTACTTCCTGTCAGAATGTGAATTGTACACCAAAATCTAACTATCAGAATGAAGGCCCGCGTGACCATCCAAGAACGTATGCGTATATATGAAAATCTCACACGGTAACAAAATCTAGTCTTGTACACGCGAAGTCGCATGAACGCGAGCACACGTGACAAACACGTTAACATACGAACGCTTAAGCCCTTCGCGATTAACAACGCACACCTACGTTCGCGATCGCGCAAACGTAACAACACCCCGCAAATAAGGAGAACGTTTTAGTACTCATGAAGTTTCAAACGCTGTCTCAAACACGAACCTACAAACGTCCGTTCTCGCGCGCTCATGAATCGGTCACGTCCGGAAACCATTACTCTCTGTCCTAATAACTTACGCCCATACATTCAGTAGGACCAATCAAAAAATAAAGCACATATCCACTAGTCAACACATCCCATGGCGACATCACCGGGCACTCTAGTGATATGGAAGATCTCACACTCTTTAGCATCTTATCAGTACACCAAAAAATAAAGTATTAGATTCACGTTCCGCGCTCGATTATCCAAGAACACACGCGAATATGCGAAAGGCACACGGTTATAAAATAGAATTCATACACGCGAAGTTACATAGGGATCATCCATAAATGATTTAGCATTATATGGGGGAGGGGGGAGTTTTGTATTTTGTGATGATGTGTGACGACAGGGGGGTAGGGGGTCATGTCATGCTGCGTAGCTGTATTAAAGGAGAATAACTAACATCGTTTTTATTTTTTTTTAATTTTTACTGGGACAAGAGGGGGGGGAGAATTACCGTCAAGCTACGTAATTACCAGGGGGTATGTAGAGGTTTGTGACGAAATGCTACGATGGGGGAGGGGGTGTTAAAAATCACTCAAAAAATGCTACGTCATTTATGGATCGTCCCATACACGTTAGCACACGCGACATACAAACGCACACGCGATCGAACACGTTAACGTACAAATGCTCGAGCTCTTCGCGATGATACACGCGATCGCACATACGTGAACCGTACAATGAATATCACATTCAGAATCACGGCCTGCTACAATTGGCCTAATGCAGTGTTTTAGTGGGTTTTAGTCTCGTCTGCAAATTCTGACGGGGAGCCCTTCCGAGAACGTAGCTCTACAGCTCTAGTTGGACAACTCTCGAAAAAAAGAAAATATTTCTAATCGTAGAGACAATAACTAAATTCACTACATTTTCCCCTTTCGCTTCTTCCAGCGGAAACCTGACCACCTACAAGGAACTGTGCAGTCTCGCTTCGGACCTAAACCAACCGGAAATGATCTACCAGTTCATGCAGCTGGCAAACCACAACGCCACTTGGAACAGCAAACTGGGTGCCGCCTTCGGGCTGCAATCGATCTCCAAATCAGCCAAACTGAAGATGGAACCATACCTGGGGAAGATCGTACCCCGGCTGTTTCGCTACAAGTACGACCCGACGCCGAAGATTCAGAACTCGATGATCAGCATCTGGGATTCGGTGGTCAGTGATTCCAAGACGACGGTGGAAGCTTACTATTGGGAGATTTTGGATGATGTCAGTAAAAATTTGACCTCACCGGAGTGGAGAACGCGCATTGCGTGCTGTTTAGCGGTACGGGATTTGATCAAACGGAATGCTGGTTTGAAACTCCGTTCGGATGAAATGGCAAATAAGAATGACGAGGGTGTGGAACGAATGGAAGTGGACGAGAAAGCGGTTCCGGAGCCAGAGTTGGTTTTCCTGTGGAATCAGTTGTTTCGGGTGATGGACGATATTCACGAGGGGACTCGTTTGGCTGCCGAAGGAACGGCAAGTGCACTGAGTAAGGTTTGTGTTGCTGCGGCATCCAGTGATCGTAGCAAATCCGGATTGAATGTTTCGGCTTCGATCATACCGCTGTTTCTGGAGACCGGTGTAACGAATACGGTGGCGGAGATTCGAAAGCTCAGCATTAAGACGCTTTCGGATTTGATTGACTGGGCGGGGTCGTTGATTTTGCCCCATTTGACCAGTTTGGTGCCGTGTTTACTGCGTGCTACCGGGGAACTGGACTCCGCTAAGTTATCCTATTTATCAACGATGATGGCCGGTCAGACTGGCACACAGGAGGTGGTAGATTCAATGAGAGCGGAAGCAGCCAAGCAACATTATACGATGGAAACCTTGACCAAATGTATTAGACACATCGATTATGCCACCCTGGAGAAGATGACTCCAGCAGTTCTGGATGTATTGAAGACTGGTGTCAATCTGGGTACGAAGGTGGCCTGTGCTCACTTTGTATGCTTGATTAGCATTCAACTGGGATCTGAAATGCAGCCTCTAACAAGTAAATATTTGGGCTCTTGCTTCACTGGTCTATCCGATAGAAATGCGACTGTCAGGAAATATTTTGCATCTGCCATCGGTCACCTGATGGGAACGGCAAAAGAACAGTCGATCGTTCGTTTGTTCGCCAAACTTCAGGAGCTTTACTTTGAACAGCAATCGAACCGAGCTGTTCCGTTGACCATCCAGGCGATCAACAAGCGCCATCAGGAGATCCTCAAAGACTACTCCTCCAACGTTCTACCGTTGATGTTCTATGCAATGCACGAAGAGGTAACAGAGGATAATAAATCCACCAACGAACTGTGGCAAGAGCTTTGGCACGAGATAAACACGGGAGATGCTGGCTTGCGTATGAATTTGCCAGCGATTCTGGAGATTTTGGAGGGTAAACTGAATGATCCTTCGTGGTTGCTGAAAGCACAGGCAGGAAATGCAATCAGTACCTTGGCCACTAAACTCAGCAGCAACCTGGATGACGAGGTACGACATAAGCTGATCGATTTGATTTTGACCAACGTAACTGGGAGAACCTTCCACGGTAAAGAGAAACTGTTGCAAGCTCTGGCAAGTTTATGTAAGAATTTGAAAAAAGATACCAACCATTATACTCGAATAATCGATGCCGTGATGAAGGAGTGTCGAAAGGAGGAACCGGTCTATCGGACACATGCACTCAAATCACTGGGAAATATCCTGGATGAGCTGAAGGAAGACCGGTTTGAAGAAGTATACAACATGGTTTGGCATTTACTCGATAAGCAGGATCTTTCGGATGGCGATAAAGACGACAAGGAGGTAGTTTCATCGGACGAGAAGAACAAACAGATGTTGATTTTTGTCAATCTCAAGGAGACGGTTTGTGAAACGTTGGGAAAAGCATGGCCCGAAAATTCGATGGAGACGCAGAATCGCTATCAGGCGTTGTTTGTTGAAAAGTGTGTGCAATGTTTGAAGCTGAACACGCGACAAGTTCAAATTTGCCTGCTGCAATCGTTGGGCAGATTTCTGGAAAGGTTGAATCTGTTTAAAGTGGAGGAAACGGCGGCCCTGGAGGAGAATAAGGAGAAGAAGGCGAAGGTAGATTCGGAGAGCGGGGAGATTCTGGAGAACATTTGTAAAACCGTTTTATCGGCAATCGTTGAAGTCGCAGGTTAGTTACAAGTTGACGTTATCAGGTAGTGATGGGTTTTACAGTCGTTTTTTTCTATTTGAAAGGAATTCCCCACACCGGACTAAAGAAGGAAGCTCTCAATATTATGCTAATTTTGATTAATAAGTTGAAGGCAAGGGATTCGTTGACCAATGGCCCGGAACTGGTGATGGTGCGACAGACCTTCGAACAGATTACAACTCTGCTGCAGAAAGATGCGGCACCGGAAATCAAGTGTCGACTGAAGGACATCGAGGATAAGCTGAAGTAAGTGTCGTCAAGGGGAATGACTGATGGTAAGACTGCTGCTCTTGAAGAGAACTGCGAGCCAGACGTAAGTACTCATTTCATAACAGTTCTATGCTCTCGACTTAACTTCATTCACAGTATTGTGAACATACAATTGAATAAAATACATTCTTTACAATCAGAGACCGAGCTGCTGAGATTGGGGAAAATTTGAGAAACTTCATACAATTGGGTTTCGTCGTTGCGTGAAATTTGATAAAATTAATCCCGAGTAGATTTCCCTCTACGCAGCTCACCTGGGTTCGGTTTCCAACTACTGCACATGGGGCACAGATTTTTTTAATAGTAATACTCCCCAGTGGTGAACTCACCCTACTCCAACTGAAAGTTCCCAGACCTAGGAATTTCTCACGACACCGATACCCGCTTCTTTGAGCTGTTTGGCTCCCAATTTTATCAAGATTTACTCGGATATCCGGCGGTGAATTTTCATAATCCGACGCAGAGTTTCCTGGTAGCGGAATTTCCGATGTCTGTTTCGTGACCCATTAACTCCCATTTTGTCAAGATATAGTCGGATAGTCCACGGTGGTGAATTTACCCTACTGTGAACTCCCCGGTGGTAGATTTCTTCCAATACCGAGGTTTGTTGCTCACACACTACTCCATCTAGTCCCCAGCGGTGGACCTAACCTACTCAACGGGAGAGCCAGTAGGTGCTGAGTTCTGCCCAGCGATTCCGGGTGGAGCGTAGCTTCCGGTTCACTGGCGCTATACGACGCTATCTAATCGCTCCAATCCCCCGCGGTGAATCTAGCCTACTCACGAGCTACCCGGTAGGGTGTCGAGATCGGTCCGGCGATTATGGTGAAGCTTGACGTCCGGTGCACTGGCGCCCGACGACCCGGACCCCGTGCTACGTCGCATATTGCGCTCATTTGTAGGTCCCTTCGCCACTTTCTCTGCAGCTCGGAGAGTATATTCGTCACACCTCTGTTGACAGCATCGCAGATATGCTCGTCGTGGACCATCTCTTCGACAATATTGTCAACTGTCACACCAGGCATAACTTCTTCGAATCTAAGGCAGTCGAAGACCACGTGTTCCAGTGTCTGTTGCACGTTCACATACTCCGGGCAAAGGGATGACAAAGCGTAACCAAACCTTACTTACTTACGGAAGCATCCGTGCTCGGACAAAAACTGCGTTGAATTAAAGTTCACCTGTCCATGCTTCCTATGTACCCAAGCAGACACATTTGGGATTTGTCGGTCGGTCCATCTTCTTTTCTACGCGTTGTCCAGTCTCCTTGCATTACGTGCTTTTCTCCGCTGGTAGCATTCCACGTCCTCAGCCAGAGTGATGCAGATAAGAATCATCCCGGCAAATACGCATACCGCCTCCGACGATATCGTTCTGTACACCCTCGCGTCACGAACGGCCATTAGGCGAAACGTGCTTTTCAGCTTCGTCCTGTTTTGCTTTGAATTCAGCGCGTTAGTCCAGGCCGAACCGCTTTACCTCAGTATTGATGAGACACCCACCACGTCTCTAATACGTCTCGTGCTGCTTCTTTCTCCTCCGATGTTCAGCATGATCCTTGCTAATACGTTAGTTGTTCTCGCAACCTTCTCGCATTCGTAGTTGATCTGGGTGTTGTAATTTAACCGATCGTCTATTATCACACCTAGGTGCCGAAGCGCACGTATCGATAGAATTGAGTGTCCACCAACGCTGATTACGACGCGCTGTTTTTTTTTTTCGTTTGCTGATCATCACTACCTCCGTCTTGTGGTGAGCCAGCTGCAACTTTACATCAGCCATCTAGATTTCTACGATACCTATTGTCTCGACCTTCAACATTTCCACTTCTCGCCGGTTATCTGCATAGCCCATGATCTCGACTTAATTGGGCAGTTGCAGTGTTAACACTACGTTGTACATCATATTCCAGAGTGTTGGACCGAGTATGGAGCCCTGAGGTACTTCCGTTGTGACCCTAATCGACCTCTTTCCCATGTTCGTCTCGTAGATCAGTACTCGATTCTGAAAATTACTTTGCAGAACGTTGCACAAATAGTCCGGGACTCGCATTCTATGGAGCGCTACGACGCTATTGAACGCGTTCTCCACGTTGATCGTCGCTATTAAAATCCAACTGAGTAAACATTTCTGCTTATTTTAACAGGTCATGGGAACAGTCGCGCTGAGAATTGCAGCAGATTGGTTGATTTGGCGGATGGAATCGTATCTCGAAGAGTTTGGGTTGGTGCACTGTATTCGGAATTGTATTGTTGATTTGGCAGAAGATACCGTGGAAATAAAAGAAGAGTAGGAAATACTGCGTGAACGGCGGAAACAACAGGATGCCAAATGCAAATCCTGATCTACAAATTCGCTGACTTGCGCTTCGATTTTACCAAAGGGAATGCGTCCCCGAAAGAGATATGGACTATATTGGAGCGGCTACTTGAAAAGAAAGGAGTTGCTGGATTTGCCAGTAAACAAAGGAAGAGAAACAAGGAAACGGTCAACATGATTTGACATTGGTTTTGATTACGAGGAAACATATGCCCCCTTAGTTCGGATGAGTACTGTAAGATTATTGAAGAATAGCCGTGGCTGTCAAGCAAGATATGCAACTACACCAAATGGATGTCCGCACTGCGTTCCTAAACAGTGTCCACACAGGAAATTTTCATGCGTCAACTACCAGGATTTGAGAAAGGGAAGAAGGTCTGCAAACAAATCCTTGTACGGGTTGAAGCAAGCGCCGCGAAGCTGGAATGACCAGTTTAACCAATTTATTTTGAAGCTTGGATTCCAACGTTCCCAGTATGACAGTTGCTTATACACCTTGAAGAAAAAGAAGATAAACGTCTACGTCGCACAGTGGCGGGTTTTCAAACAAAAGTCGGACAAAACCTCAAATGTTACCTAATTTGGCTGAAAATCACAATTTAATCTAATTTTGAGGTGCTGAGCTCATTTTTTATGTCAAAAGTCGTAAAATATTAAATTCATTTTTCCATACAGTGTCATTGAACCTTTCTTATAACTATGATCTCGTTTTCATGATAGACTTTCCGTTACTGTTCACCAATGTCACCAATATCATAAAAAATGAAGAACACTACTTTAAATCCTTTGTATAACGTGTTGGTTTACTGCAGATTGTCTAACTATTTTACATAAAACACCATGCGCCTCCATATCAGCAACAAAGCTTCAAAATCTCCTTAAACCTTTTTGCGCACCTAGGCGCAGAAAGAGACCATGATATTCGAAAAGTAGAGGTTATTTCCCATAGAATGTATGCTATGTGACCGTTCCGAAATGATTCCAAAATTTGTACAGCATACATTAGTGAAAAAAGTATTTTTGATCTGACCCCCTAAAACATATTTAAACTAAAAAGTCATAGTTTCAAGCAAATTTACCAAATGCATTTTATTCACTAACCAAGTTCTTTTGTTCCTCTATACAATGAAACTAGTTGTGCTAGAATCGGACCAAAATCAAAAGAGCAACATGCATTTGAAGTGAACAAAGCAATGGTGATTTCGGAAATGAAAATCATTAAAAAGTCCGGACTTTGCTACGTTTAAACTCATGTTAAAAATCATGTTCTTGTCCAATGATCATAGAATTTTGAATATGCATCATTCAATACATGAGAAATTTAGGAAAAATATAATATATCAATATTTCAAAAACAAATTTTTGAGGTTTTGGCCAGCCTCCAGCCACTGTGCGTCGTCTTGTGCGTAGATGACATACTTCTAGCTTCAAACTCGTTGAAGACTCTGGACGCGATAACAGATTTTAATGAGCTAATCACTTTCTGTAATTACGCATCGAACGTGACTGGAGGCAAGGTATTTTGATTATTAACCAGACAAGCAACTGTGGTCATCACTGGAACCAAACGTGAAGCTTGAGAAGCTTGGGAATGATCAGTCCAGCATCCGTACAGTTAACTAATGGGTTGCTTGACATATTTGATGCCCTCCATCCGTCCTGACATCTGTGTGGCTGTCAACGTCCTGAGTCGCTTTCGAAGTGGCCCTTCAGAAGATCACTGGAAACGTTTAGAGAGGATCCTTCGCATTCTCCAAGGAACGAAGAACTTTTCTCTGATATACACGCGTGATCACAAGTCTGGTTCGTTAAAAGGCTTTGCCGATGTTGATTGGGGTAGCGATATCGTCAACCACGGGATTCGTATTCCAAGCAAACCCCAGTGTATCACTCATCCATTGAGGCTGAATATGTGTCGCTCAGTCGGCCTTCGTGTGAGGTTATCTGGATTCGAAACTTACTCTTCGAATTTTTATTTCATTCGCTATTAAAACCCAACTGGGGGGAAGGGAAGGAGTTGCTTCTCTAATCTTCCGGTCATCACATCGCATGCTTTGGTATACTTAGTATGTATAACAAACATGAAGATGTGACACAAGATGCCAAGAGCGCACTAAAATCCTGTCAATCCTATTTCTCATTGGATTGTCTGCTCTAAATATATCACCAGGGGATCATTCATAAATGATGTTGGATATTGACAATAGGGAAGAGCGTCACGTAACGAGATAAAAAAACTAAAAATGAATTTTAGACGTATCAGCGGATCAGGGATAAAAAAAACGTACAACATTGTTTATGAATGGCCCCCAAACAAAGAATATTCCATAACGAATATCACGTAACATCGGTGACAGAGCATTGGGATCAAGGCCAGGTCCCCCCTGGGTCGTGCAAAACTGAGAAGCAACATCAATTTAGGCACAGATAGCACACTTCCATTTATTTTCATTATGTTTTGTTTTGTCTTTTCATTTGTTTCTCCTGCTACGATGTGTGCGGGAGAGCGGGATGGCCAAGGAAACGGAAAGCCAGTGGCCCAAACAGATCAGGAACAGGAGGGAGGACTGCGAACAGGGAAACCGACAACAGAGGAGAAATCGTTTATTTATTTATTATAGCTACGATACTAAACACAATTGTTTTGCTTTTCTTGTTTCGTTTCAGCGAACCAAAATCTATACGGAGTAGCACATACGAACAGTTAGGCTTTGTAGGTTCTCATCTTGAGAAATGACAATGACACTGTACGAGATAGCGCTGGGCCTGTGGCCTTCGACTGGCAAGGTCCATTCTCATTGATTCGGAAGTCTTCTTGGCTGGTTGGTAGATATGTGCTCCTACTTGCAAGTTGATCAATTCGCTTGGGTGGGGGACATGTGGATCCTACTAGTTGTCGACTCTTTTGATCGTGAGTATGAGGCTAGTTCAGGAAAGGAGTGCAGGACTGGCACCTAAGAGATAGTTAATTATTCAGGACTTGTTATGATTACTAAACTCGACCAAGCACACCGGCTCTCAGAAATGATAAGCAACCCTTTCGGGTCGGTGTGGTCTATTCGAGTCAAACCAGGCGGACATTCGGTTCGAGCAAACTTTGTGGTTAATAGTGGATAAATATTTCTTATGCCTTTATTGGCAGAGATTCTTTTGCGAAATCCTAAAATACCTTCACTGGTATAGCTACTCAGGATAATAATAATAGAAAAATTAAGGGTTTGCCTGGTCCATAATGTAATGAATATGTATATTGACTAGAACAGGGATAATCGAGTTATGTTATAAGATAGAGAAAAAAAAAACGGAACAGTTGAAGGAAAAGTATTCGCGAGTAAGGACTAATAGTGCTAGTATGTTTACCGTTTCAATTAATAGTCGATTGATCTGCTTCGGACCTAGCAGACAAAAAGGAGATTAGGAAGAGACAGAAACGGATTCAATGCGAAATTTGCCAATATGACGTTGACCCCAAGGCGATGGTAGGATGATTTTCCATAGGATGACAGACTAGATGATACGACGTTACACGTTCTGAACTTGCGCCAAATAGTTTGTATGTATGTATGAAATTCGCGGACATCACGGCTGACTGCGATCTCTAATTTACTTAACAGTCGATTGATCCGCTTCTGACCTAGGGGACCTATGAGGAGATCAGGAAGAAAATAGAAGCGGAATCAATGCGAAGTTTTAATTGCATCACTGACGACTTAGCACGCGTTGTTAGGAGCAGGATACATTGGACCAGACAAAATAGAGAACTTGACGTTACGTTAAGCTGCAGTCCCATCTGCCCGATAAAAAAAACTAATCACAATTATTTTGCTTTTCTTGTCTCGTTTCAGCAAACCAAAATCTCTTTACTATCTCTTCATTTTCTGTCTCCAACTATCCTCTATGTAATGTATCTGAAACTTGTGGGACTGGTTAACAGCCGGCGCCTGCTTGTGGAAGAAACTGGTGTGCTATACGGACTAGCACATACGAACAGTTAGGCTTTGTAGGTCCTCATCTTGACAGAGTCTAGATGGGCGGATGAACGTCTGCCAGGGTGTGGGCTGAGAAATGACAATGACAATGATTCGCTATTAAAACCCAACTGAGCAAACATCTCTGCTTATTTTAACAAGTATCACCGTGCAGAAGAATCATGCCGTATCCAGAATAACCAATATCATCAAGACTAACAATTTTTCAAGCTGATCGAATGGCCCTTGAGACTCGACGTGATACGCTGAAGGAATGCTATAAATCGTACGATCAAGTACAAAGACCACTGGAACCCCGAGGATAGTCAAAATCGCGATAAAGTAGAAATTCATTACATCAATATTGTCTTACTACATTCGAACGGACAATCGTATCCACGAGCTGGGAAGACACGGGTTGTAATGCAACCAGTAAGGACTCCGTGAGGCTTCCTATTATTGATTTTCCAGTATTGTCTGGTCATGGCGAAAACTGGTTCGATAAATTCAATGCTTTAATTCATCACCGCGAATCACTTCCTGTAATACAGGGACTCGAGTATTTGAAGCTGTCCCTCCGAGGTGCAGCCTTGAGATTGATTGATTCCTTACTGAGAACCGTTGACAACTACTCAATTGCCTATGATGTGATCAAACAGCGTTATATCAATCCTAAACTACTGGTTCACAAACACGCACGAGAATTGTTTGAAGTGAGCTGCGGAATTAAGAAATCTGATAATGCTAAAAAACATCTTCGCTGTCTCGAAAATTTAAAACAGCCCGTAACATCCTGGGATGCAATGCTAATCCACCTCATGGTCAATAAGCTGGATCCACCCACAGAGGATGAGAATCGGTTGCGTCGGGAATAACATCGCCGCTGTACAATCAATTGGAAAATTTCGTATCGGTTAGATTCAAAGTGCTAGACGCGATACTCATCAAACGAAAACGGTTCATCAGTTGTTGCTGCTTGATTCTAGATCAGAGTCCAATTTAATTACAACATCGATTCACGAGGGAGCCGCGGTGTCATTCAAATCACGCATGAGCAACTACCGCAAAACGATTTCTGCGCCAGTAATAGACAATACCACTGGATTTCTACCACCAACTAACGTGGACATAGGCGATTGGAGCATTATAGATGAGCATCTGGTCGATCCAGATTTTCACCTGAGCAGAGCAGTTGATATCGAGGTTCATATGTTACTTGGAACTTTAGTAATATTCTATATACTTCCAAGTGAAAGAGACAAATTTACGAGCACTTACTATTAATGCAGAATACAGTATTAGGTTGGATTATAGGAGGAACAGTAACACAGATAAGTGCGAACCATATAGTGACCAGATTCATGAACAACTAACTTATTGCGCAGAGACTGGGCGGAGGAAGAGGTTTTATGTGAACAACATCAGGGCCGGCGGAAAGCGTGGGTAGTACTACCCACTCGAAAATAACCGAGTGGGTAATTACCCATTCGAAATTTTGAACCATTTCAAAAAATTTAGATGCGCAACGCATGTATCTCGCACTACACACATTTGAAAACATCGATGTACCACAATCCCATTTGCATAAACGAACGTGATTTAATGTGAATGTAATGTAAGCTTGTGCATTGCAAAAAGGGAAACAATCCTTACTAATGGACCCCTCACCCTATGCTTTCTACCCACTCGGGCGTAAAGTGTTTCGCCGCCCCTGAACAACATTTTGTGGAAACCACATAACGAACACCGGATGGTAGATTCAATGTCAGATAACCACTAAAATCAACTGTTGTTCAACTCGGCGATTGCAGAAGTTGGGCTTTGGATAAGCTGTTGAGACTTGAGAAAAGATTTGAAAAGGACCCTCAGTTACAAAAGGAATACGTAGCGTTCATGATTGACTATCTGAAATTGTATCATATGGAGAAGCTAGAGGCCCAACCAATTACAAAATGATACGTCGACATAGATCTTTCATTAGGGCTTAAATCGCAAATGTAAACAAACTGCGTTTTCGCTATTATGACATTATGCAACAAAAATACTACAAGATTGAGGTGAAAATTAGTTAAAATGGTTTTTAGTTAGATTTATAATTAAAGAAAACAAAACGGCGAAACATGCATTTTCTTCGAGGTTTCGACTTAGGCCCTTCCTCTCATATGGAATATAAAGGCTAAACTTACATTTTTAGACAGAACCGGGCGTACGGTTATTATTCACAAAATTATTCTTTAAACGGCGGTTCTATTATATAAACGATAAGCAATATCTACTATGATCATGTCTACTCGATAGTTGTTGCCCATAAACATTTGAATATTTCGATATTTTCATGAAATTTGAAGAAAAGATGTACGCGCCCTTTCATTTACATTGGGTTTCTATGCGCCCATTTGCTGAGCCCTATTAAAAAGTATACTGTCAAGCTCGCCCATTTACCCAGCCCTACCCAGCAAGACAGAGTCAGTTTAGCCCATTTACCGCGCCCTTCTGAAAATTATGTAAACGGTTTAGCCCTTTCGCAAATGGTGGTTGCTGAAGGGCGAAATCACGACTGGGATGCAAATTGGGCGTAAGCATTTTTTTTAGTTTCTACCCACTCAAAGCACATAGGAATTAAATTCTTTGTTATATTGTCATAAGGTTTAACCAAAGATGCTTCCGGAAAAACATGGCCATAAAGTAATTTATACCTACAATAAAAAACTACATTTAGAAAAGCATCGCCGAATATTGAAACTGATTTTTCTCCATTTGAGTACATTGCGACTTAGGCCCTAATGAAAGATCTGTGTCGACGTATTCTATTTCGCTCATTATGCAGTGCTTAGACCTGAAAGTAGCACCACCAAATTGAGAACCGTGTTTCATGGGTCAGCTGCAACATCCAATGGAATAGCATTGAATGATGTGATGATGACTGGACCTTCATTGCAATAAGAAATTTTTGATATGAGATTTCAGTTTCATAGATACGTGCTAACAGCCGATATAAAGAAAATGTTTCGACAAATAGAAGTTCATGAAGAAGATCGGTAATTACAACTGATATTATGGCGGTTTTCGCCAGACGAGCGAGTAAGCACGTTTCGATTGAATACTGTAATTTATGGCCCTTTCATTGCAGCTTGTTGCCTCAAACAGCTGGCGATGGATTTCGAGATTATATATACTGAGGCAAGTCGAGTCATTCAGACTGATTTTTATATTGACAATGCGTTAACGGGTCATGATCGACTTGATAGACTTATTGAACGGAAGGATCAGCTTACCACTATCCTAAGTAGTGTAGGGTTGGAAGTTCAGAAATGAAAGTCAAATTGTCCGAAGATAAAAAAGAAACAGGTAGGCAGCACGGAGGACGCTGGCTCCATTTTGCTCGTTGGTATGTACCATGCCCTTGCTAATGTTTCTGACAGCTTATCGGCATTCGAAATTGGAATGAGGCTGTCAGCACGAAGTGCTTCCACAAAAAGGTCCTTGTCGAAGTCCTTTATTTTCCACTTTCGTTCGCCAGTCCTCACTCTCCGCGTCACAATGCAATTCCACTGACCAGTGGTGTAGTGGATCGCCTGGTGGTCGCTGTGTGTACTGCTCTCTAGCTCGTCAATTCATGCTATCCATCAGCGACGCGCTGCAGAATGTTACGTCGATGATGGATTCCCCGCCGTCTTTACGGAATGTGCTAGCGGGGCCTTACATCTAGCTTCGCCAGAGCTTCCTGTAAACTCTTGCATTGGCCAGCCTGCTCCCCACTCCATAGCCCAAGCGTTACAATCTCCTTCTATAACAACCGGCATTCGTCCAACTAACGAGTCGGTTTGTGCGTCCAGAATCCAACTGTACTGCTCTGGTGCATCGTGGGGGAGCATAAAAGCTACATACGAATACGATGTTGATTCTGGCGATCACGAAGTCTTCGTGTGTGTTATCCACCATCTCTTGGACAGGGATACCGCGCATCCCTGCACTAGCTACAACCCATTTATTGTTATCGAGAGGAACACGATACGGCTCTGCAGAAATTGCTAATTTGCACTTCGTTTCTGTTGTTGACTGCCAAAAGAGTTGCTATAATAGAGTTTGAGCTGTGTTATCTCCATCATTGAGCACAGGTATAAAATAGGTATGTATCTGCAATCCTGATACCTATATCTTGATAGTAAATAGTCTTTATTATAGCACAGTCGACGTCTTATAAAAACTTGAGAAGCAATCCGAGTGAAACATGCAAATAGAACACATGTATTTCCAATCCTATATTATATAGATACTATCCGCTAACGTAACAATTATTTCATCATTTAACATAACTCCATGAGGAGCTTTTCCCGTGATCTTTCACTTCTACATTCACCTCCCGGAGACGATCTCTCATTTGATCGCAGATCGCAAACAACGAACGATCTTTAGAAACCATCGCTTGCGTCCGCACGGTACTTCGTATCGCAACAACATTTTCAATCAACCGTTCCACCGATTCATGGCCAACATCAGGCGAGCCGAACTGCTGCCTATCTCCCGTAACGTGTTCCAATCCGAACATTGCCAGTTTTCCTCGAATATAGTTGGCAATACCTTGAATCGTCCCACCCTCCGAAGCTAGCACCACTTCTACATCCCTTCGATTAATCACTTTGTTAACCTCCGAAGCTAAATCGCCTAGACTCGTAATCGCGCTGGCGGTGTTGAAATCATCCCTAAGAAAACCATCGAATCTTCGATCCACTTCTGTTAGCTTTGTTTGTAGTATGCTAGCATCAACCGGGACAGCTGGTTTTACTCCCAAAACATACGCCCTACAGTCATCAAAAAACGACCGGAACTTTTTCAACACGTTTATCGAAACCGTCATCGATTCGCTTCCGTACTCAATCATACTCCGATAGTGTGACAACAGACAAAGCATACGGAACTCATCAGCCGAATACTGATCAAGCAGTTCCCCTATGCTGATGGTATTTTTCAACGATTTTGACATCTTGCTCGTTTGTCCTTCTAGATGTAGCTGACCGGTGTGGATCCAATGGTCAACCCAATCCTGCACATGATGGTAGCAGCAACTTTGTGCCTCTTCATTCTCATGGTGAGGAAACCGGAGATCCAATCCGCCGGCATGAAAATTCAGTCTTTTGCCAAAAATTTGCGAAGCAAGCGTTGAACACTCAATGTGCCATCCGGGGCGGCCTGGCCCGAATGGGGAATCCCAGAATGGTTCGCTCGGTTTCGATGCCTTCCACAGAGCGAAGTCGGAGGCACTTTTCTTACCCTCCGCAGGGGTATCATCCGATGGAATGTTCTGCAACTTACCATATTGAGGGTATCGTGATGTTTCGAAATATATGGAATTGTCGATCGATTTGTATGCATAACCCGAACTTAGTAGTTTCGAAATGAACTCAATAATGGCCGGGATGTGATCCGTAACGCGCATTTTTACATCCGGTGGACGAACATTCAAACGATTGAGATCCGTCCAAAACTCGTGTTCGTAGTGGCGTGCAATTTCGTGCCATGGTTTCGTCTGTTCATTGGCCCGCTGAATGATTTTATCATCGATATCGGTGATGTTCATCGCTGTCACAATATTCTGATTGAAATGGCTTCTAAGAATACACTGCAGAATGTCCAGTCGAACGTAGCAGCTGGCATGACCGATGTGAGCCGAGTCATACACCGTTGGGCCACATGTGTAGAACGTACTACTTGTGGTGTTGGGTGAGTGGAGTAGGAGAGGTATTTTATCGCGCGTTTTGCATGAATATATTCGAGGTGCCGTGCCCAGAGTTGGTTTGGTGCAAAAGTTTCTAGTGTGGCGTAAATGTGTTATCATTTTCTGGAAATGAAAGAATATGGTGGAACTAAGCGGTGGATAATTGTGCATAGTACGTTAACTATTCGGACCTTCTCGATTCTAAGGTTCCATGTTCCAAGCATCATCGATGTGATATTCAAAACACGTTACCTGATGTTGGTTTACTTAAAATCTATAAATGAAATGGGTGAAAATATTGGGGTAACTATTCCGGCTGCCGACTGTTGAAAAAAAATGAAAACAGCTGTGATTTGACAATGAGAACTGTCAAAATTAGCTGTAGCGCGAGATAAAAACAATGTACAAGGGTGCCAGTATTCAGTTTTTCGGTAGTTTCGTCGTGAACCGTTAAAAGGGCCTAGTTTACACCAATTTCACATACGGAAAAATCGCTCAGAAATTTAGAAAACGAATTTGCAATTAATTTAGAATCATCTTCGCGCTAGTGCTATGCTACAATACAAAAACAATAAACTTTAAACAGTAAATTTCAATGCAAAATCGACTTTTATAGTGAAAAAGAGAAGTGGCTATGTATCTTAACCACTGAGAACTTAACATTAAAATAATCGATTTTTTTTCCATACATTTTTTTCTCGAAAACAGTAAAATCTATTGTAAGTTTACTGTATCAGTTTTTTACTGAGCAGTAAAATTTATTGTTACATGAAATATTATTGTAAATCTATTGTGAGAACTTTGCGTCGAACAATGTCGAAACAGTAATAACTATAATATTTGTTGTTTTATGATTGTTTGTAGGGTAAATTGTTTGTAGGCTATTGAAAAATTCTATCCGGGTTAGCAACACACTCCTGAAAGAACAATCATCGTTCACGACCAACACATTCCTTGGATCACACAAGAGATCAATGCGAATGGTTTCAACAAGTTGCAATAAAATGTGTAGCCCCTGACTGCTCAGGGTATCGAACCTAAGTTCGGGAAGGGTCAATAAGGGCTCGTAAACCCGTCTGCATGTACCAGGAGAATAATTACTCATCAAGCGGGAGCTCGCACACGCTTACCCCGTTAATAAAAATCAATCCGAAAGACAACTGCCAACCAAATCTCACAACTAGGGATGCTCAAAAGCTGCTCTTTTCGAGGTGTTTTGAACGACAACCAGGGCGAGGCCTTAAGACTACTTTCGAGTCCGGAATTAGCAAACAAGAGACACGTGTAACAAATACGATAAAATGGTGTTTGAGGCCACTACGATATGGTGCGCTAGTACCCGGTCAGCGTGGCAAACAGAAAGTTAGCAAAAGTTGAGCGAAGCGAAATTGATGCTGGCAGAGTTTCTGCGAGCATTTTGCGCGATTTGTGCGAGAATTCTGGCAACGAATTCGCTCAAATGCAACAACCGTTTCTGACGGTTAAACCAACCGATGCTGCTCACTTTTATCCAGGATCCAGTCAGAAATGTACGGCCAAGATCTTTGCTCGCTTCTTGCCACATCTTTGTCAGATGTTTTGCTCGATTCGTGCTAAATTCTAACAGGTAGGAATTGCCAGGATCTAGGCACAGTTTATGTCTGAGTTATGCCAGGGTTTTGCTCGGTTCCAGTCAAAATTTGCCAGAAACCGCGAGCGAAACCGAATTCGCCCTAGCTCAACTAACCCGACAGGATACGCGCAGAAATCTGACAGGGCTACCAAACCAAGACTTACAGAAATCTACCCAGTAAAGCTCAGCCGGAATTGAACTGGAATTCTGGCTGGTTCCAGTTCGTACACGGGCTCCAGTGACACAACCGATTCTAACTAGAATCGGTTGTGTCACTGGAGCCGGAATACGAACTGGAACCTGCCAGAATTCCGGTTCATTTCCGACTGAGCTTAACTGGGTAGCAGAGCGGTCTCTGCCAGAAAATTTGCTCACTGGGTAGATGTCTCTGCTGGTAGTCTAACGGTTCGCCTTCGCTGCGCCTTCTCGGCTAATCACCTGCGGCCTGAAAACACCACTTTATGGTGCGTTAATCAGCTTTGGTAGTCTCTCTGTTCGCCTTCGCTGCGTCTTCTCGGCTAATCACCTGCGGTCTGAAGACACCACGATATAGTGCGTTAATCGGTTTTTCCGTTGGTAGTCTCGATGTTCGCCTTCGCTGTGCCTTCGCGGCTAATTCGAAAGCAGTAGTGTCACGACGAGGAGAGAAAATTACAATTCTTTACCGATTTCGAGACAGCAAGTCCAGCGCTGCCACAGTGATGATGAAACGGTGATGCCAACGTAGATCCGTGTGTACTTACTTTCCAAAGGGAGTGATTGGATGGTTACCTCGTCGATGAATAGGAATAGTCCTTCCTGATGCTTTCTCTTACTTAAGTGAACTGGGTTTAGAACTTTGAAACTTAATTTATTCAGAAAATATTTACAAAAGTTATCTTAAAGCTACATGTTGCTCGCGCGATCCATATATCGCTACGGGAAAATTTGTCCCTTTTAGTCCTTAAGTTTTTCCCTATTCTCCTGAGATACGGTGTAGATTTCCTATGGCCTTAGAAGGGCGCAATTCCTATTTGTTTACTTATATATTTGGCCCTGCTTCTTCACGACTAACGTATTTAACCACAATACGGATTCGTGCTATTCAATCCTAGTCCAGTCCCGCAAGGGCTCACAAAATATGCGGTTACATTTGTACCGCTTTCTAAGATTTTATTACTATCCTAACCGCAGAGTAAGTGAGAAGGACAAACTAAAGCTAGCTAATCAGACTGCGTATGGCACGCTTATGTATATTAGGCGCGGGAGGTTGGTAAATAGACAGTGATCCCTTTTTCTGTGTTCTTTTCATTTCATTTTCGGGATTTTAAGATCAACATCCACCTTCCCTACGTGTAGCAGTGATGCATTTCTTATGCACTGCTGACATTGTATAATTAACTCATTTGCGCGGCAACAAGTAGCTTTCCTGTATTTTCCTGTTCGGGACCTTTCGTTCTCCAATTCTGATGTAAAGTAGTCCCCGATGACGGTATACCTTGTAACCCTTGGTTCCAGTTTGTGGTCTTGATGACTTTGCCACAAGATGCGTTTTACCCCTTTTATCCCATGTATGCCAAACGAGTGTAAGGGACTCACCCACACCTAGAGGGACTACCCGTAGCCAGTCAGGTACTCACTACGGTTGGTCTTTATTCACAGCGGTTTGAACTGGGAAAAAATAACACTCCCGATTTCGTAGTTGGTAGCCAGTTAATAAATAGGTCAACAGGAAGGAGGGGTGCAAAATTAAACGACTGTCTGCCAAGTAAACACCGGTCCCCGAGAGGAGGACTAAATTTTGCGCCTGTTTGTCTTGAAGTGTGTAACGTCGTCCTCTATTTTATCTAGTCCAATGTATCCTGCTCCTAACAACGCGTGTTAAGTCATCAGTGATGCAATTAAAACTTCGTATTGATTCTGCTTCCGTCTTTTTCCTGATCTCATCTTGGGTCCCCTAAGTCTGAAGCGGATCAATCTACTATTAAGTAAATCAGAGAGCGCTGGTTACCATAATGTCCACGAATATTAATTTCTTTGCAACTATTCTACCAGTTACTATTCTGTTCTAGTATGTATTAATGATTGTTTAGTTTGATAATCAGATATATTTGCAGAGAACAGGAATCCTTCGAACAAACCAGTTTAAAATATTTCATACTTAGTTGCGTTTCGGCTTCGCCTCATCAGAACCCGACACTAACTTATTGTCGGAATAGATTAGCGCCGGCTTGACGCAAATCCCTTAAAACTAAAACACTTTTTGTTTCAATCGAACGACTGATCAAACGTGATGTCCCGTTCGAGCAGAAGCTCTGTTTATGCCGATGAGACACAGTGAAGCCGAAGCTTGTCTTAGCTTAGCAGGCCTATGCGAAAGCACTATGCTATATTGCACCCTCAGAAGGAAAATGTGGTAAAAACCAAAATTTTTCAGTAGGGTGAAAATTTGTTGGTAAAACCAGTCTTTGTACAGGAGGGCACAAATCCTTATTTCATACTTAGTTGCGTTTCGGCTTCGCCTCATCAGTTTAAAATATTTGTTTTGTCATTTAAACAAATATCCGCTAGAACGATTTTTCCCATGCTTGATTATTCCTATAATCGGCTTTCCAACTAAGGCACGGAGGGCTAAGTGTCATACACCATTCAATTCAATTCGTCGGGACCGTAAAATGTGTTTCAAATAATGCCACTCAACTTTCTCAGTGATGGAGGAACCAATAGGTTCTATTGAATTTTTAGTTGATCCTACTTCCATACAGCTAAAAGACCAATCAAAATAGCTTTGTCCATATTAGCCACCTATTACGGCTTTTTATACCCTCGGGGAACTTGTCAAGCTCCGAAGATAATGTCACACCTATTTCTCAGCAAATTCTGGACTGATTTTTTTTACAAATTTGATAAATGCAATCCATACTTTGACTGCTAATGAATTTCATTCAAATCTGACATTTGAATACGGAATTATAGGTTGGTTTCGACGGTTACATAGCATTTTTCCATATAACCCGTACATTGGATATTAAATTATTTCTTTGAGATATATTGTCCACTATCGACATTTCCAGAAGTACCGGGCACCGAGCATATTCCACAATAAAAGTCACATCGATTATTCGGTGATGGTTGACCCATTTTTATCAACAACGCTACCCTCATACTCCCTTTTACACTTATAATCCCTCCTCCCACTGCATTCCAAAATACGTGAACACGAAGACAACATTTAAGTCATGCTGATTTATCTAGTTCAATATTATATTTCTTGTTCCATTGTCGACATGTTGGTCATCAGGTTCGCGGCAGTCGTACCCTTGTAAATCTGTCCCAAATGTAAAATCGTTTTTAAGTATTACAACGATTTTTTTTTGAAATAACGTTATATTATGTATATTGGACCTAAAATTTATCGAATGGAACGAAAAACTATATATAGCTTAATGACCCAATTGGGTCATTAAATGAGGAAAAAAATCTTTTTTATTACATACATCGATAAAGCTGATTTTCATGATTGCAACAATGTTTTTTCATACTCAGGAAACGTGAAAATAATATTAAAATTTAAAATAAAGAAATATGTTGACAGTCTGGATTTGACACTATCAGAAGCATTTGACATATGAAATTTCACGACAAATGATGCCCAGTCAGAAAAAAATTAGTACATGCTTTCCCGGTTTTCTCGCAGGTTTTTTTTTATTTGACATAAACACCATCCAATGCATATAGTTTTTTTTTTATTTTGGGTGTTGTCTTGATAGGCCAGACCGCAGTTTTCCTATGTATTGTTGCCAAGTTTCCATAAGATTTATTTTGAAAAACAAAAAAATCGTTTTTACGTATTAGAACGAATTTTTTTTTTGAAATACTGTTATATTATGTATATTGGAAAAAAAACCTAAAATTTATCGAATAGAACGGAAAACTATATATAGCTTAATAACCCAATTGCACCACTAGGTGGATTAAAACAGGTTTTTAGTCTTGAATGCGTTCAACGTTCAAATCAGTGAGAAAATTGTAAAATTCCTTTCTCTAGGTTCTAAAATAATGAAATGTTGCCTTATAAAGTAGCAGCAGAATTTTCGCAATTGTTTCATGCACATCTGTCACGCTTCTTGTGATCATTTGTTCCCAATCCCAATAGTATTTTATAAATGAAATTTAATCAAATGTATTGTTAATATTTGAGCATACACGCCACCGAAAAACCACCTAAAATTAAGTATTTTTGACTCAATCTCGTGGTATCGTGCAGGAAGGTAAAATTAGGTAAACCGTGTTGAAGGTAGTTTCCATTCAACTACAGCAAAAATCATAACTCAATCTTGAGTTTAATTTACTTAAACTTAAGTTGAATTTACCTAATTTTGAGTATACCCCAAACAACTCAAAAGTACCTTACTGCATGGAAGACCTCGACTGAGTCGAATCTCTCGTTTTGTTTTTGACAACACCAATAAGTGCGAAAGCGACGCACAACTCAAAATACCTAAATTTACGTTAAAAGAACTTATTCTGTATTGTTTTATTTTTGCGTGTACACATTATAAATTATTAGGCATTAATTAACGTTCAACGAAGACAAGAAGTTTCAAAACACATTTCCTGTATAAAAAGCATGGTTTAGGAATATTGTTTATTGTTTATTATTAATCGTACGATAGCCTGTCAGTTTAGTACTATAAATCAGGTCAAGGAATAAATATGTTTTTTGCGTATGAAATATCAGACGCTGGGTCATAAGGGTTAACGGAACGTTCTTTGCAAAAAAAATTGGCAGCCTTGGCGATGAAATAAAAAATAATATCAACAATCGCTCTGAGAGCGCACTCCGATACAGAAATGTCATAACAAAGTCACTGTTTATTGTGCAATCTTGGTTATGGAAAATAATATCCTTTGGGTGGAGAAGCATTAAAATCTACGATTTGGCACCATAACTAAAATCTTTATTAGCAACAACGCAACTAATTCAGGATGATGCGCTACGAAGGAAACGAAAAGCTTGCAGATGAGACCGCCTGTGCCAGGGTACGAGCCGATTTAAAGATGTGTCTATTAGAGTCCGACTGTTGCAAGAAGGTCGGTGCCGCTTGAAAACAGTTTGAATTGGAATATCGAAAATAAATCAACTCTTCCGATGTTATTACAGGAACACAAACTACCTCGCGATTGCCTCAGTCGAACGGATAACTCAGTACCGGACGAGTGTCGGGCGTTGCGGACGACATTTTTCGAATGTAAGCGGTCCCTGGTGAGTGCGTTTGGTCAATATCAATTCTTGTGTGTGGACCTATTCACATTCAGGTAACTATTGTTTTTTATCTTCCCATTTGCATTAGCTGGACAATCGACAGCGTTTCAGGGGTAGGAAAGGCTACTGAAATATAGTGCAGTCAATCATTTGGTTGATTGGTTCTAACTTTGAGCGAAGAGTGATGAAACACGTATTTTCAACCAATGTAATATAGGAATGATTTGATGAATAAAAACGAGTTGCGTTAGTATTTTATTTATAATTACTTTTGAATAGTGTATACACTAACCGCTAGTATAGTTAATAGTCGACAGTAGAAGTAGAAATAGCTTAGAACAATTTGTATGGCGTTTAGTTTTATTTCATATTTGTCTTTTTAGGTTAACTACTAAATTACAAATGTAAAATCTTTTCGCGTAATTCAAAAATCGCACTTGAACACCTAACTCCAACTTTTATCGGAACCGGAACGTTGGCCGGTTGAAATTTGTTCTAATCTATCTAATGAACTGTCCGCTCCATCAGTCACGTGTACCGATTGGCTATCGCCGCTGATGTCCAAATCACTTAGCGATCCCAACGACATCAGTTCCAGAGAAAGTTTCTTCTCTTTATTAACACCGGTCTCCTTCACCATGCCATCATCGATGGGGAAATTATCCCGGGCAAAATCAAGTAACTCACGGGTGGTGTTTAGATTGAGAATATCTACGTTAGCGTCTGCTGTTCGCTCCTTGGGACTTCCTTCGTTGGGTAGATCCTTATCGGAAAGCTCTAACTCTGCCGCGCTGGATAAATCATCCAAACTCGCCTTTTCGATTATTTTTTCCGTTTCGATCGTAGGTTTTATGTTGTATGTATTTTCCTGCCTATCCGACGACGACGTGCTGGACTTTGTGTAGGTCTTACTCATTTGATCAAGTTTTTGTAAGTTTTTCTCAATACTTTTCTTGAGATTTCGAGTATCAGTAGCTAATAGTTTGCTTAGTTTAGATTCCGCTTGAGGCGCGTTTCTCTCTTTGCTAGTATTGCAATTGACGTTTGTTTGGGATTCGGCTGAAGATGGTTTAGGAGCTTTATCTGTAGGTATAAAGGTTGTTTCTTTGTCCCATAAACTAGCTGCTTCCGCAAAATTTACATTATTAGGCGTCTTTCCTCTGACAGCTACGGATGAAGATTGTGGATTTGGTTCGAATGAGGTATTTACTGCTACATCAACTACATCGAGTGGTTCAGGGACAAACTGTATATTGCAAACTTTTGATCTCTTAAGATATTTGCGTGGATCAAAATTTCTGAAAGGGTTTTCAAACGTAGGCATTTTGGGAAAATCATCGTTGTGTGGTACAACAACTTCTTTAATCACCGGTACCGTTTGCGAGGATTCATTAAACTCCATCAATTCACGTTGGTTAAATTCCAGCTTATCTTCATTGTATTTCTGCCAAATTTGAACCTTTTCATCGTTAAGTTTTCGCTTATCCTCCCTTTGTTTATGCAAATATAACTGGAATGAGCGGTTAATCCTATTGTTTTCACTTTCCAATTGTTCGATAGTTGCCTTTGCATTTCGTACGACAGCTTGGGTTTCGTCTTCGAACGTTGCTAGAAGTTGCCTTTCCACGTCCTGCAGAACCAACAGTCTTTTCTCTTTCGTTTCGGCTGCCTTTAGTGTTTGAAAATGTTTGCTATGTCTACGTTCTTGCTGTTCCAAATTGTCTTTTAGCGTAACCAACTTTTCGTTGACATTCTTCTCGTGTTGATAGAGCATGTCTAGTTTTTCATCAATCTTTTTCATGAAAAGTGTACTTTCTTCGGTTTCGTCGGTTTGGTTTGGGAGTTTTGGCGAACGTCGAACATCAACCGGCAGTTCTTTGATTCGTTCAGAAAGCAAGTTTTCTAACTTGGATTTGTACTCTAATTCTGCACGATGTAATTTCTCTAAAAATTTAGCCTCAATTAAGGCTTTCTCCTTATCCATCAGTTTTAGTATTTGCTTCTGCAGTTTCGCAACATATTTCTTACCGTACTCAGTACTTTTTAGCTCATTCAAAAAATCTGTATATGTTTTCTTTGCAGGCTTTTTGGCTTCATCATCTGGAGGCTTTTCTTCAACCACTTCAATTTTTTGTTCTGTTTGTTCTTGTAGCTTTTCGACAACTCTCTCGAAATTAGAAGAACAAATCTCCAATTTGCTAACTAACTTTTGCACATTTTCCGTACAAACCTTCAACGATTGGGTCTCTTCTTCGCGGCTATCTTCACGATTGTCGTTTCGATGCAACTCTTCGATTCGTTCGATACTTTTATTAACGACTTTTACCCTGTGCAGCAGCTTCTCCACATTTCGGTGCAGCTTCTCCATACCTAACTCATTCAGCAGGGATTTGTTTGTCTCTCGTTCCACTTCCTGCTTCTGTTGACTTTTAATCTTATTCTCATAGGACTTAACGGATGCTAGCATGGATTTGAATATTATATAGATGAGGGATTTGGCACCGTCTTTAGTTGTTTTTGATTCGTACTTTTCAACCAACCCCGAGTAGTGCTCAATTCCAAGGGCTTCAAAGATTTCCCTCAGTTCTGTGCGCTGCAACCGAAAATTTGTGGACTTGGTGAAATCGGGCAAGGTATTCTTAAACGGAACCTCATTGCTAAAGACCGACAGGGTAAAGTGGCAGTTTTGGGTATACAGGAACTCAGCAACCAGCGTGTTCAAGACTAGAACCAGTGGCGACAGTACAATTCCTTGATGGGTTTGCAGCTTGAGAGACATCTTTCGTCCTGGAAGAACACGATGGTTAACATTGACATTATAATCTTTTTCTACCTTAAACATTCCTAGCTGGTACATACCCAAGGCAGTTCGACTGATCTGATCGATTAGGTCCTTCTTCATTTGAAGTTGTAGGTTAGCATTGATTCCCTGTTCTTCGATCCAACTCTTGATATGTTGCCTAAATTCGGAATTGGTGATTCTGTCCAGATCGACAAACTCGTTTTCACAGTTCATTGTTGGAACCTTGAACAAATTATTTAAATTATCGTATATGCAGCTAAACATTACCAGAATTTATGTTTACTGATGTTTAATATGCTTGGCGCTTTTGTGTAAGTGCAACGTGTTTCCGTGGTAACGGTATTTCAGGTGCAGCTGGCATAGTACCGTTCGTGTTGAATCGACTTGGTTGCAAGATTGTACTCAATATTGGAAATACATTATGATGTTAACCCTCTCATGGTAATAGTTGCTTTAGTGCAATTACGTAAATAATTTTTATTGAACTTTTGCGGATAGGAGATTATTTTGTTATAATTTCTTTTTGCCTTTCTCAATAGAAAGGTATTGCAATTGCTCTGAAAACCGGAGGCCCGGAGGGCCGAGTGACATATACCATTCGATTCAGTTAATCGAGTTCGGCAAATGTCTGTGCGTGTGTATGTATGTATGTATGTATGTATGTGTGTGTATGTGCGTCTGTGTGTGTATGTGACCAAAAATGTCACTCATTTTTCTCAGAGATGGCTGAACCGATTTTGACAAACTTAGTCTCAAATGAAAGGTACAACGTTCCCATAGGCTGCTATTGAATTTCTAATGGATCCGACTTCCGGTTCCGGAATTACAGGATGATGAGTACGAACACGCAGAAAATGTCGATTTTAATAAATTCTGTAATGAATGTATAAAGGTGAAATTTTTTCCAAAATACGACCACAGCTGCTTGGATTTGTAGTATTAGGTCACTAACATCCATTCAAAGTCTATTTGGCCACATTGGCCACCATCATCGGTTCCGGCTAGACCGATTCAACTAAAACTGGTCTCAAATGAAAGGTATTGCGTCCCCGTAAATGGCTATTTAGTTTCATCCCGATCCGACTTCCGGTTCCGGAGTTACAGGTTGTGGCGTGCGATCACATAGCAAATTGTGATTCAAGCCGATACTCCGATGAAAGCAAAAAAGGTAAAAATTTCGCTAAAATGTCTCTCAAACAACATAAATTTGCTGTTCTAGGTCATCGACGACCAACCAAACGTTCGTTGACTACATTGACCACCATAGACGGTTCCGGAAGTGGCCGGGAAAAGCGGCCACTTTCAAAATTGACGAACTCACATCAGTTTTCCGGAAATGGTTGGGCCGATTTCACAAACACAAATGATAGCTATAATATCCCCACAGATGTCTACAAAATTTCGCACGGATCGATTATATGGTTCCGGAAATATAGACTAAATCGTCCGGTCACATATGAAATTCCCATATAAGCCGGAACTCAAAATTTTTTTCAACGTGGGGACCCCATGAAATTTCAGAAATCGAATTCGTATTTTTGATGCCAACCATCTTTAAAATGTATGAAACGTCGAGATTTTATGTCATCACAAAAATTTTTTTTTTTATTAAAATCGACTTTTTTGGACTTAACCGATTTCGCACTTTTTCAGTTCAATTACCGTGACTCTTTTTTCTTTTACAAAATTTTAGAACTTGAATAATGATTTCTTTTCTTGTATATTTGTCATGTCATGTATAATAATAAAATATAATATTCGCATGTGAAAGCTTTTAATGAATATAAACAACGCAAACATTCTCGTGTTCATGACTGAGAAAGGCACAATTGCACCGCTAGGTGGACTGAAACATTTTTTTTACTCAAAATCAAAGGCGTGCCATATGTTGACACACAGATTCTAAATAATCGCTTCAAAACTACTGTAATTTTATAATAATTTAGAAAAGTCTACTTACTCGCGATCTTACTCTTCCGGTCCATTATCCCCCTTCTTTCTCTCAGTTCATTTGCTAACCATAGGTAAGCTCATGCAAGATGAACATCGACTTTTATTATTTTCCTGGTTGGTTAAAATGTTACATGATCTGAATTATTGCTAAATGACTTAAAATGAATGCCTTACTTTTTTTAAATTATATTTGTTTTCTATAACTAACCTAACCTAAAATAACTGGTGAAAAAGGACTGAACATTCGTATGTTTTAATGTAGTAATTGAGATAAACAAATATTCCGTGGGCTTGCCGGTGGACTCCAGTCTGCAATTTTTTATGCTTAGGGATTTGTTGCTTGGAGACCTTGGATTCGGTTGGTTCCTAGAATCTAATAGCAACACGGCGCGTGCTTCTGGTGGTGGATAGAAGTAAAGGGATACCCTGACGACTGGCAGATTGCATTATTTTTGCTGTCAATTCAACTAGATCCAGACCGATGCAGTGTCTTATGGTTGATGGTTCATTACATATAATCTAAATTAAATATCATTCAATTTGTACAATGCATTAAAACTTAGTTCAGCCAAAGTCCTGCGATCATAACAATTTAAACCTAAATCTAAAGTAAACATCATTCAATTGCACAATGTATTGAATTTAAAATTTAAATGAACTATTCAAAGTATTGGGACCATATCAAGCCAAATGTTCAAAATGTGTCTAGTAATCTTAAAGAACCATCATCCACGCGAACCAAACCGTCAATTAAAGTGGCTATAATCCTAAATATAAGCAACTTTGAATACATTCCTCCCGTTCTTTTCATCTACTTCATTTGTCTGTTTTTGTTTTACTTCTATTAGTTTGCTTTTCATAACACAAATTTACCTTGGTTCTACGGCCATCCCTACCGCAAAATTGCATTTGTACGGTAAGAGGAACAACGTTTCAATTTGAATCACTTTCATCGACTTGCAAGGAGGAACGCAATCTGCCAATTTTAACCTAATGAGAACGCAAGCCTCGGACTCGTACAGTCAGGCTAGGGTCGCCTTATCCGAGGGACCACCGGTTCCCGCGTCTGTCAAATATGAATTCACCACTCATTCGGACCGAAGGACTATTAGTGTACCGTATTGTACCTGTGTATATTAGATTCCAATCTCTTGTCAGGATCTTGACAGTATCCAGTTTGTCCTCAGTGAATCCAGCGCAGCAAATGAAATCGTCGTTGTAGGTGATCATGAACTTATTCTTTTCATGTTTGCCACATTAAACGAAGTGTTGCAGATTTCGACTTCAAGAACCGGCTCGAATTTTTGATTTGCCTGAAATTGGATTCATTATTATAATTCCTATTACTTTTTGTACACTATTGTAATTTTCTTTTTTAGGAAGGTGGCAGCACTGCCGAATCTCTCGGAAGTGATTTTGTGTTCCTCCCATAGTTTACAAAATTTTGCAGTGAAATATAGTATATTTAATAGGAAATCGAAGTTAATCGCTCGGTAGGTCGTTTCTCCTGTTGTGTTATGTGTTGGTAGGCAAAAATGTCGTTGGAATAGTGTAATTTGACGTAGTGATTTTATCTTCACATCACAATTATTTTACTATGTATGTGCGCGACTCGAGCGAGCTACCAAAAAAAATGTTTCCACTTAGCATCGACAGCGCCATCTGAACTTGACTAGTTGATGCAACGATTTCACTGATTCCCAGTTAAACTCATTCCGGAACCGGTTCGGATATCTGAATGGAGTCAGTACCCGGTCAAAAAAAAATGCGGACGAAGATCGTCAGGCGATTTAAATAGTTTGACGTTTGACTCAACTCGCCTGTGTTAATTGCCCCTAGGAACAAATGCTATTTGCGAATGCAATTTAAAGGCAATTTCAATACTTAGACGACAAATTTTCAGGCAGCTGCAATGGACTTGGTTGTTTTTGCATTTTTCAAACATGGCGGTTAGTGTTATCCACATTATTCATATTATTTATCTTATTAATTCAATAATTTTTTTATTGTTTTATTCATGTTATTTGTTTCATTTGTTTTAATCATTTTATTAAATTGTTCGTTTTTCCCAGTTCATATATTGTTCAGTTTCTTCATTTTATTAATTCGGTTTAGTCAGTTCTTTTAGTTATTGGATGACAGTTATTTAGCTTGAAACAATTTAGTTTACTCTCTTAATTTCATAACTTTTTTTAATATTGTCTGATTTTCATTTGAGCTAATTTGATTTGTTTTATCAATTTGATATATATGGATCATTCTATCCATTTTATGAATAACTTTTTTTTGCTTCATAATTGTTTTGATTTTTGGTTTCTTTTGTTATTGTTTTTTAATTTATTCAGTTTATTATACGTGTTATACGTGCAGGACTCGAGGCTGTGCTTGTCTCACATATAGTTGCTTGCCAGCTTTGCGTGCGTTTGGCAATTTAATGAATAATACAACAGTTATATGTATGAGAGGTGTCTCATCCCACTGATGGGTGGATTAAATCGGTTTTATGTATACATGTGTGTATATATGTGTATGTGTGTATGTGTGTATATGAACATATAAATGTTCAAAAAATGGTTGCATTTAACACGGGATTGTTTTGTAGTGTACACATATAATCTATTAATGTGAAAAACTGATACTTCTGGATAGAAGTCAGATCTTCCTCCAATTACAGCTCCTTGGATATCTCCAATGGAACAACTTACACAAGTCCAACAGGCAGTGACACCAGACTAGGAGAAACGGAAGCGCTGAGGAAAACACGGAGTCTATCGGTTCTTTTTTATTATCTCTCTTTTCTTTCTTAAATAAGCAGGAATTCAAGAAATGTGGATGAGAGTAAAGGAGACATAAATGGGAGATAGGAATGAAGGTAGAAAACTGAAAAAATGGTAAGTTCTAGTACACATGTGTTATGTTATATATATATATATATATATATATATATATATATATATATATATATATATATATATATATATATATATATATATATATATATATATATATATATATATATATATATATATATATATATATATATATATATATATATATATATATATATATATATATATATATATATATATATATATATATATATATATATATATATATATATATATATATATATATATATATACAAATTGAACTATTATAATAAATACGCGTCGATTTCCTGCTTAAATGGAATCGAAAGTTTTACTGTAATGTTACAATCCAATTGATACAAACATTACAGTAAGGCGGGGCTAGTTGATGGAACGATGACCTCGGAACATGTCTGGCACTGTACACGAAATGGGTCATCGGAAAGTCAATTGAGCTAACACCTTCCTAAATCCGTGAACCAAGTTATTTGCATGAATGTTTAAATACATGCAAACATCTTTTTTCTGTAAATCACTACCAGCTAGTGGGAGATAGGAAGGTTAACACACACACACACACACACACTTCTATTAGTTTGCTTTTCCACTACTCATGTATACCAAAAAAAAGTCAATCTATACGCTTCTACTTAATCTCTTCATTTTTTCTTTTAATTTGGCATGTTCTTTTTGCTTTTATTACTATATCTTAACTTAGATTCATAATAACACTCACTAACACATTCAATTGTATATTTTCTCATTTACGCTCATAATATGTTATTCAAAACGTACAAACGCCCGCTAGCCTTCGCGATAACACAAACCGGGTCACAAACGCGAACATGCAATTGCAATCAACTCACCGCTCGCGCGATCATGAGTCGGTAACGTTAGGAAGCCCCTGCCCTCGTTCTTAACAGCCTAGATTTATTTCTTCAGTTGGACCAAAGGCTCATATTCATTAGACAACACATTCCATGGAAACGTGACTGGGAACTCTAGTGTTATTGGGGAACTCTCTTCTAGTACCTGAACCATACACTAAAAACTAAGCACCAAATTCAAGGTCCGCGCGATCATTCAAGAACACACGCGAAAATGCATATGACCACTAGAGTGGGACATGGTTATATGAAAAAAAATAAAATTTCGCTCCGAGTAACTTTTTGGGTCCCATTTATCTTCCAGAACAACTCTGCAAATTTTTAGTTCGATCGGTAAAACTATATTTTTGCGCCCAAGGTTTAAAGTTAACATGGGATTTCGTATGGGGAAAACGTCTTTTACAAATTAATTCTTCCAAGAGTCGCCCGTTACCTCCTAAAAATAAAAAGATATCTGATTTTTATAGGAAATTTGTCAAGGAAACAAAGTCCACGAAACGATCTGATACTTGTGGAAAAAGTTATTAAGCAAAAACCGATTGATGCCCTGCAGATTAATGAAAATTTTACTTTTCATAGCATCACTGCTGCTGGCAGTCGAATTATATACAAAACCTTTAACTTTCTCTTATTATGTACAAAAGAAGACTTAATTTATCCCTCAAATCTCTTGCGAAATTGCCAAATAGTATAGATAAATGTTTTGGACGCATTAAGAGAAGATCAAAACAAAATTGCATATAATTCTAGAGAAAATTTTTAAAAAAGGACGTAAGTAACATTGAGAGCCTCTTTTTGTTTACTTTCTCTTTCGTTTATTACGACGTCAATACAACACTTTGCACTAGTTTTCCAGCATATATCGAAAGCTGACGGTTTTTACTAGAATATTATGCAAAGAGTAGAGTAGTAAATGTTGAAATGGCCGAGTAAGAGAAAGACCCCACAGAGAATCTCTCATTGTTACTTACGTCCTATTGAAAATTTTCTCTAGAATTGGACAATCAACAACAGTGTTGCTAGAAACAATAAATATTTTATCGATCGTCAGAGCATCAATTGGTTTCAGCTTAATAACATTTTCCTCAAGCGTCAGATCGTTTCGTAGTTTTCGAGACTTTGTTTCTTTGTTAAATTTCCTACAAAAGCCGCATACCGGTTTATTTTTAGGAAGCAATGGGCGACTCCTGGAGGAACTATTTTGTATATATAGTTTCAGGGATCGAGCCAAGAATTTGCGCAGATGTTCTAGGACCCAAATGGTACCCAAAAAGTTGCTCGGAGCTGGAATCTATTTTTTGTCCCACCTTACTGACCACACAGATACAAAATCGAATTTATGCACGCAAAATCACATACGTTCTGGCATACGCGACAAACACGTGAATATACAAACGCTTGAGCTTTTCGCGATCTTCCACGCACTTCTACGGTTGCGGTCTCACAAACTTGATAAAACGACGGGATAAAATGAACTTTTTACAACTTATAAATTGGCATCACATAATCACAAAATACATACAATTGCTGTCAGACCTTATGGAGAAACATATTATATTTATTTCTGAACAGCCAATAGTAGTACTGTTCAATGCACCTTTACATCACATTCTGCAGCGCAATTATTCGTCTAGTATACATCAATTCATTAACCCTACCCCAGCCCACACTCTGATCCTCTCCCATAGGGTTTTTGTGGTCTGCATGGACCATTCTGCCATTACCTCTCCTATCATCGCCCTTGGACCGACTTGCGCTCTCATTGACCCACCAAAGGCTGCAAAATGAAAATGAAAATGAACAAATAAGATACACAATAATTGAAAAATTATTGCTCAATCGGGACAGAGAAAAGATCACTGAGATCAATCGCGAGCGGAAAGGCTCGCGTAACTTCTAGTACCCACTAAGAACTGTGGTTGGTAATTATTAAAAAGGAAAAACAACTTCAGGGTATAGAGTTAACTTCGGAAAATAATACGCAAGCTGGTGACGTAAGCGCGTAATATAGCTGAGAATAGAATATTCGAAGAGGAAAACTAACTAAATAGCGGGACCTTCTGAAGCAATTCGTAGAAGAAAACGGTAAAATAGTATGACAGCTTTTATGATATGGCATTTTTTGTAAAATTCCGTTTTGTAAATTTCACCGTTGATTGTGCCTTTGTGGTTAATATTTTACTTCGCTATCCACAGTTGCAGATTGCCTGTCAAATGAGGCATTTTGATGCGAATTTCAACAAAATTTCTGTCTCCCTCTCGCAGGTTGATGGGATTGACGGTATTGTAAACATCATCAAGCCACAATATATTCAATAGAGTTATCTAAATATAAGGACCTTCGCTCTTTTTAGTTTTTATTTGCACCAAATTCTACTACTAGAGGTTAATTAGTTCTCATGTTAATAATCCACCAAACATTATGACTACTGAGGATTTGATTTATATAAGAAGCCCGCTTCAAGATGTTGATTACAATACGCCTCGATAGTGGTGTGTCGAGGAGGCCGGGAGAGCTGATATGAGCCTTTTGTCTGTTCTATACCTTTCCTCTATTCACCAGTTCATAACCAACAATCAACCAATAACAAATAGATAATTGAGAAAGGATGTGCTATGTGTGGTGATTGGCTATTCAAGTATTAGTAGTGTTTGAAGTACTAATATATGTCTCATGTGATGATCATAACTTCAGCTGTATCTTGTACCTATCTAATCTATTACGTCTCTCATATATTGTCTTTTATTTCTTCTTTTCGAGTCCTATACTGCCATTCTACACCCGCCTTCAGCTGAATCAACAACGATGGTGATAGTGAACGTCTTAACACTCACACATTCTCAAACGCGGTCTCAGCGGGAACCTACAAAAATGCCATCGTGCACGCGATTACGAATCGGTGACGTCCGAAAGTCTATCCTTGATCCTAGAAGCCTAGGTCCATGCCTTCAGCTGGACCAATTAAAAAAATACGCCCATACCTATTAGACAACACGTCTCATGGCGACATGACCGGGAACACTATCGATATAAACGATCCCACTCTCTGCCAGAATTCAAACCGCGCACTGAAAATTTAATATCAGACTCACGGTTCGCGCAACCATTCAAGACCACACGTTACAAAATCACGTCAGCGCACAAACGTTAGAGCCCCTCGCGATTTTCCAAGCAGCCTACGAACTCGCAAACATGATTACACCTCAGCACTCATAAACTTACCAACACGATCTCAAGTGTCAACCTACAAACTCCCGCGCTCGCGCCATCATGAATCGGGATCGTCCGGAAGTATCTATCCTCGGTACAAACAATCTAGGTCCTTGTTAATTAATAAAAAAATAATAAAATTGAAAAATAACTACCATATCCACTAGACAAAACGTTCCATGGCGACATGACCGGAAACTCTAGTGATATGGGGTAACTCTCTCCCTGTCAGAATGTGATCCGTACACCGAAAACTAAAGATCAGAATGACGGTCCGCGAATATATAAATCGCCGCAGGGCTTCAAAATCGAATTTATACACGCGAAGTCACATACACGCGAGCACACGGGACAAACACGTCAACATACGAACGCTTAAGCCCTTCGCGATCATCTACGCACACCTATGCCCGCGATCGCGTAAACTTGATAACACTGCGGCAATTGTGTGAACGTTTTAGCACTTACGAAGTTACAAACGCGATCTCAAACGCCAACCCGCAAATGCGCGATCATGAATCGGTCACGTCCGGAAATCTTTAACCTTTATTCTAGCAATTTAGGTCCATACATTCAGTTGGACCAATAAAAAAAAAAATAAATAAAGCTCATATCCACTAGACCACGCGTTCTACGACGACATGATTGGGATCTCTAATGATATGGAAGAGCCCACTTCCTTCTGGAATCTGAACCGTACACAAAAAATTAAGTATCAGATTCACGGTCCGCGCGCGATCATTCTAGAACACACGCGAATATGCGAAAGGCACACGGTTATGAAATAGAATTTATGCACGCGAAGTTACACGTTAGCACACGCGACATACAAACGCACACGCGATCGAGCACATTAACGTACAAATATTCGAGCCCTTCGCGATGATACACGCGATTCCGAGTCCCTACGCCCGCACATGCCTGAACCGTACAAAGAATATCACATTCAGAATTACGGCCCGCTACAATTGGCCTATTGCAGTGTTTTATTGGGCGACATTGCCTGTCTCGTCTGCAAATTGTAGTATGTGATTCTGACGGGGAGCCCTTCCGAGAACCTAGCTCTACAGCTCCAGTAGGACAACTCTCGAAAAAAAAAATAATTTCAACAAAATTTCTGTCTGGGAGTATGCTTTCTCGTATGTTTCGTCTTTCATCACACAGCAACTGTGTTGGGTAACCAAGCTAATTTGAACCCCCACATATTTAGGACCCTGCTAATCAGGGGCTGATCCAGAAAAAAAATTCGGGAGGGGTCAAAAATTCCCATTCTAAAATAAACATTGTACAATTTGTAATACGTAATAACCTTATTTAATAAGTGTATGTTTTGTTGGTCAAATTAGGTTTGGAATGATTTTGAGTTTGAACCTTATATCACTGAGAATGAAATGACAACAGCAAGTAGCAACTTGCCACTTGGCGGCGCTTCGATCGGCCAGCAATCGCTATACGGGACTTGTGTGCAAACTTGGATACAAAGGTGGCTCATGCATGCGAACCTATATGCGATGGTGATTTTCAACGTATTTTCATTTAAATGTTTACACAGGTCTTTCGGGAAAGTTTGTTCCAGCTTATATGTCTGTTCTCTGTGCTTATTAGAGTGACAGAAAAAAATGACCCCCATCGGCCCACCCCTGAGTCGATTCCTAGTCCCACCAGGAGTGTCTGCTCCAAATTTGAGCCAAATCGAACAAGTCTAGCTACCGGACCAACGTGCTTGAAGTTTGTATGGGATTTTTCGACAATTTACATGGAGAAAACCCTCTTGCTCACATTTTCGCCACTAGGTGGCACTGTATACATCAGAATATCACCAAAAGTAAAACTTAAGAAGATAATTCTATTGTCTACAACTTTGTTGAAGACTGCAAAGCGATTCGACTCGAATAGGAAAAGTTATTAAACTTTTAACGAAGTGATGTCTGAGTCTGTTTTGCATGGGGCCTAGCAGTGCATGATAGTGTATCAGTACTAGGTTTTAACAAACTAAACATTTTTGTGGATTAATGATTATATTTAGCTGAATAGTATGTTCGGAAGAATTGCAGTACATAATACGAGTTATGTTTTGGTTAGAAAATTTTAGTTCAATCTGTGACCGCATAGATGGCGCCAACACTAACTTTTCAACGGAGAGAGATAGAATAACGAAATGTTTGGAAGAATTACTGCAATATTCTTGTTCTACAACTTTGTAGAAGACACCTAGTTTCTATCTCTCTTCGTTGAAAAGTTAGTGTTGGCGCCATCTATGCGGTCAGATTTGGAACTACAATTTTCTAACCAAAACATAACTCGTATTATGTACTACAATTCTTCCGAACATACTATTCAGCTAAATCTAACCATTATTCCATAAAAATGTTTAGTTTGTTAGAACCTAGTACTGATACACTATCATGCACTGCTAGGCCCCATGCAAAACTGACTCAGACATCGCTTCGTTAAAAGTTTAATAACTTTTCCTATTGGAGTCGGATCGCTTTGCAGTCTTCAACAAAGTTGTAGATAATAAAATTATCTTCTTAAGTTTCACTTTTGGTGATAATCTGATGTATACAGTGCCACCTAGTGGCGAAAATATGAGCAAGTGGGTTTTCTCCATGTAAATTGTCGAAAAATCCCATACAAACTTCAAGCACGTTGGTCCGGTAGCTAGACTTGTTCGATTTGGCTCAAATTTGGAGCAGACACTCCTGGTGGGACTAGGAATCGACTCAGGGGTGGGCCGATTGAGTTTTCAAAAATTCATTATTTTTCTGGGCAGTCTAGTGCTTATATATACTTGAAACTAATTGAAAATTTCTCAGCAAGTAAAAACATGTCGGAGGGGGTCCGGATTCCCAGGATCCGCCACTGCTGTTAATGTATTTGCCTGCTGCACTGCCAGGTTTCCCTGCATTTGTTTGGTTTGATGCAACAATTATATTCCTTGGGTTGTCTATTAAGTTTCAATATCATTAGTTCATCTCTAAATGTTTAACATTAAACAGAATCCAGTTTTAAAAAATATCACCGAAAACGTTTCACATTTCAACAATTGCCAAAAGGAACTGGTAGAAGTTATACATTTGGATTTAAATATTCAATTGTATTTTTTTATTGATTCAATTAGTTTGTCTGATTTGGTATTATGCATGTTACATGTTTGAAAAGGTTTCTTTGTAAAGTTTTATAAATTCGATTTTTTGCTATTCGCATGTCTCGTCTCAGATACAGACAACTTGAAATTGTTCGGTGGTGATTCCTAGCGGTGATAGGTAGAAAAATAAAATACAAAATATGTCCTGATATCATACTTTTGCTTACATTAAAGCGGATCATTCCTATATTGAACAATAAATAACAATAAACAAATAACATTTATAGCATACAAGATAGACACTTGGTGTCTTCAGCAAAATTGTTCGCAAAAGAAAGAGCCATAAATTTGCTGAAGACATCATCTCAATATAATCACTTAAAAGAAAATATAATATCAAAAGAAAGAGCATATTACATCCAGTAAGTTCTCCGAAGGTGCTACTGACCAAAACTTATAATAGTTGATGGCTTATTTTTGGCCTTATTTCTAGATACTGGATCCGTATTGAATGTTAAATATCTCTTTTGATAATAGTCCGATTTCAACAAACTATAGCTCGTTCGAAAGGTATTCGTATAAGCTACGAACTTTGATGATGTCATCACAAATTCCCAATAGTATCGTGATTAGCGCGGCAGCCTTCAATTCCTCCCAATTGACCTATCGAATTCCAATGTCTCCTATAAGCAGATGTCCCGATCGATGAGAGGGAGAGGTTACGATCTGCTTATAGGAGACATTGGGGGTCGATAGGTCAATAGGGAGGAATTGGAGACTGCCGCGGTAATCACGATACTATTGGGAATTTGTGATGACATCATCACAATTCCTCGATTGCGGAGTGGTTAACGCACCCAACTAGAGACTGGGAGACCGCAGGTTCGATTTCTGCTTGAGGACATATCTTTTCTCAGTGTTTCCAATAAAAAGGTGAATTTTCACCGTTTCTTCATTCTCACCTCTGTCTGTTTTCTAGTCATTCTTTCTCTCTATCTGTTTTCCAGTGGACACGCTCATAAAAATCTTTAAGTGACTAACGACGAGCTCACAGTAGCATCGAAGCGCCTGAGATCAAAGAAAGCCCCCAGTCCGTGTGCTGCAGAAGTGTCTAAATGAAGGCAACTTCCCCGAAATGTAGAAGGTACAGAAGCTTGTGTTGCTGCCAAAGCTTTGGAAGCCACCTAGTGATCCGGCCTCGTACAGGCCCATATGTCTGCTGGATACACTTGGAAAACTCCTGGAAAGGATTAACCTAAACAGATTGACGAAATTCAGGGGGAAGGTGAGTGCGGAGTGACCAAGATGCAGTTCGGATTCCACAAAGGACCATCGACAGTTGATGCGATTCGGACAGTGCGGGGATGGGTGAAGAAGTGGAGGTGTCGGTGACGGAGACAATAGACGCGATCGAGAGCTGGATGAACGGGGTCAAGCTGCAAATAGCTTACCGCAAGACGGAGGTGTTGTCGGTCAGCAACTGCAAAGCGGTTCAGCGTATGCAGATCGTGGTTGTATCGAAGCGTGCACTGAAGTAATTGGGAGTGATAATCGACGACCGGTTGAGCTTCAATAACCACGTCGACTACGCCTACGAAACGTCGGCGAAGGCAACGAACGCAACAGCGAGACGCCTGCTATCTACTGTTTCGTCATCGATACTCCGATATGGGGTTCCTGCCTGGTGTGCTGCGCTGAAAACCAAGCGGGACCGTGAAAAACTGAACAGGACATTCCGGCTGATGGCCGTACGAGTTGCGAGTTCTTTCAGAACAATATCGTCGGAGGCAGTAATCGTTATCGCCGGGATGCATCACTCTGACTGAGGACGTAGAATGCTACCAGCGGAGAAATGCACGTAATGCACGGAGACTGGTCCGACCGGACTCGTTGGTTAAATGGCAGCAGGAGTGGGACAACGCAGAGAAAGGAAGATTGACCCATCGGCTCATTCCAAATGTGTCGGCTTGGGTGCATAGGAAGCATGGAGAGGTGAACTTCCATTTGACGCAGTTTTTGTCTGGCACGGATGCTTCCGGAAGTATCTGCATCGATGTGGACGTGCTACGTCACTCCTTTGCCCGGAGTGTGCGAACGTGCAAGAGATACTAGAACACGTGAGCTTTGAATGTCATAGGTTCGAAGAAGTTCGTAGGGGTATGCCTGGTGTGACAGTTGACAATATCGTCGAAAAGATGTGCCATGATGAGCGTACCTGGGGCGCTGTCAACAGAGTGGTTACGCGTATACTCTCCGAGCTGCAGAGGAAATGGCGAAAGGACCACCAAAGTAGCGCCATTGGCTAGAAAGTTGCTGTGAAACCACAAATCGGGTTTCGAGAGAAATTCAGCCACCGGGGGGCTCTCCGGCGATGTAGACTAGGTCCACCGCCGGGGACCAGTTGAGTAGTACGCGACGTTGGGTCGTCGGGGTCCCAGTGAACCGGATGTCAGGCTTCACTGGAATCACCGGACCGACCTCGACAGAAATCTACCGCTTGGCTTCGGGAGAGCCTCTCTCGCCTGGGAATTCTCCGCCGGAGTAGGCTAGATCCATCGTTGAGGGCTAGATCAAGTAGTTCGCAAACAAGTAAGAGCGGGAGCTGAAATGCTCATTGGGAAAGTGGAGCGAGAGGGGAACCAAAGAGCTCAAAGGAGCTAAATGGCACAGGACAGGGCTCAAGAAGTTGTGGTGCTTAAACCAAAGAATCGGTACGGGAGAGCTTCCTTCGCCGGGGAACTCTCCGTCGGCGTAAGCTAGATTCACCGCCGGAGACTAGACTGTGTAGACCGCGTTGAGACACCGCCAGGTGCGGGTCGTCGGGGCACCAGCGAACCAGACGCCCTGCTCCACCGGAATCGCCGAACTGACCTCGACATCTGGCTGGTTGGCTTGGTTTCGGGAGAATTTCTCTCGCCTGGGAATTCTCCGTCGGAGTAGGCTAGGTTCATTGTCGGGGAGTAGACCGAGTAGCTCGCGAACAAGTCGGGAGCTCAACGAGTAAGTGGCGCTGAATGGTACGAGAAGGGAGTTGCGGTGCTGAATGGCACAAGAGAGCCGAAGGGATCGGTAAATTAAACAATCTAAAGTTGCCGCCCGATTGTCTTCGTAGGGGAGGAGTCTAGACCCACAGCTAGCTCTCCGAATGGCATGGTCTGTGTGGATCACGAGTATACACGCTCCGTCCTTGGTACTAGCTTCTTCAGTGATGGGAGTGGTTATTGATTAAGGTTCCAGGTAAGGTGCAGTTGCCATTATTGTTGGAACTACAGGTAAAAATTCGTCAACCGTTTGTGGTTCGGACAATGGTGCTGGGGACTGTATGTTAGTTACCGTATAAAAAGTTTTTCCCGGTTGTTTTAGGGCCAGATTGTATTTAATATTGGAAAAAATAGCATTAACCATCTCATGATAATGTTTACTTTATTGGAATCATAATATGTAAGAGAAATACTTAATTGCACATTTACCCATCAAATGCCAGTAATAAACTAAGTTCTTTTGTTCTATTTCAGTCAGACGATTCGTTTGTGAGAGACGTTTATTTTCTTCTTTTTCCAAACTTTTTTTTATTCCAGGAATAATTCTCCAGTTGCAAGTTTCCGCAACCGTATCTGCTTCATTATCGTATAGAGAAAAGCTGTTCGATCGTTTTTGTTTGTGTTGAAATATGTTTCCGTATTTTCTCAATTTGCCCCATATCGCACCGTTAATCCTAAGGAAAAATTCAAAATTTATTTTAGCTAGTGTTTGATCCGCTGTTCTACTGTTGGAAAGATATTTAGCTAATTTTTAATGTTTTGTTGCTATTTAGAATCGAAATTTACCACCCTATGCAGTGTTTATCTATGTGTAGTGTGTGTTTTTTTACAGGATATATGTTCGGTTTGAATCCCAATACAATTTTACAGATGCTGTTTCGGGGTTGGCCATCAGGCATTTCCAATCGCCAGAAGTAATTGCGTAAAATAGCGAGATTCTAAAAGTGTTAAAATCGAGGCGAGATTTTTGAAATCTCTTCGCGTGGATTTCCATTTACAGCTGTTGTAGCTACCGGTGTGAATTTTCTTTCATATTTATCACATATCACAGCGTTAAATTTAATAATTATTTTGATCAACCTCGCGGCATGGTTGATTGTTTTGGTTGCCTAAAACAATAATGTTGCGTGTTATGAATGATGTTGCAAACGGGTTACGATTTTTTTTCTATAGTAAACTCAAAACCATGATTTGGTTGAAGATTTGGTATAATCAAAATTTGTTTACTGTTGTTGATATATTTTTTTCTCTGTTTCGCATTATGCTGTATAATTGTTCGCGTAGGAATCACAGAGCTGCTTTTCTTGTCAACTTCGAATCGAATTGCTTTCGGTTCTATCCTATTTGAGATGTGAAGATTTAAATCGCTTATTTAGCGTGTACAACGTGGACGTTCCTCCATTTTCTACATATATCAATTTGGCGGTTGGTGCTGTTTTGAAGCAGAATATTTTCGAAAAGATTTAGTTAGTTAGTATTGGTACTGATCTTGGCGAATTCTTCAAGTTTGTCGAACTACAAGATTTTCTGTTTGGCTTTATTAAAATTCCCCATGCTGGATCCTGCATCCTTCGCATCTTCTCTTGAAACTGTTACAGATTAGAAAAGACCTTCATTATGAAATATATTGAATCGGTGGTGCCATAAACAAAAATATCAATTTAATTACAATTTATCAAAGAGATAAGGGTACGCCAACATTTTAACCACTAAAATAGGAAGAGCTATCCCCTGAAAGTTTTAGGCTAATTTTCACTGATAAATTTGAAAGGAGACACTTGATTTGGCAAGCGATTCGTAGCTGCGGATTAAAAAACCAAGGTATTCGTCACTAACAAAATTTCATATTAGAAGAATCTAGAGAGACGCAGCTGAGTATCCAAGCACTGCGAACTGAAACATGTGTTCTTTCAAGTAAATGATGAAAAAGCATGAAATATCTTGGTACGCGGAAAAAAAGAACAAACCATTGATTCCACGGCCTACTATTTTACCATGTACCACTATATTTCGATGAAAGAAACACGAAGTGTTTTTTTCTGGAGGAAATGAGAAGAGTATCTTCTTATCTGTAACAGTCTCCTTTTGACACATATTCCTTAAACTTATTCATTGAACTGGTTTAAACTGTTCATCTGACGAGCAGTAAAATCGAATATAGTAATTTGGAAAAATATTTTCTTTTCTAAATATAGTATTATTTCATTACAGAAAGTTTTAATTTCACTGCTTCAGCACTTAAAACGTTTCGGTTTGCTTTGTATTGTTGATGTGTTTGTGTTGCGTGAATAAGTATGCGTCGTGTTAACGCGTGTGGTGTCTGCGTGACGAGTGTAAATAAAATCAGCTTTGATGATTGTATAATATTGTGTGAAACCATGGGTGGTTTGTTCTCGTTTGTATTCGTTTTGTTTGCTTATCTAGTCTTTGCTGGAGAAGAAATAATTACGTTTCACGCCATCGCTATGTCAGTGGCAGTTGCATTTGTTCTTATAGATCGTTTTCTACTATAAATACTGGTAACTTATTGCTCTTTTCTGTTCGTTAAAAAGATAAGCATATAAATGTACCGCGTGGTAACGGATTGTTTTATTTCTTTCTCGTCTTATTTGCGTGATTTCGGTTGATATTTTAAGCGCTTTTCTCAGGTATCTAACCTGCTTTGCATTGCATACGCATTTGCAATTTTTCATAGCGATAATTCCCTATCTCATCTACCGATTAATTGCACAACCGTGTATTGGAAAAAAAAGTACTAGAAAGTAGTAAATTTAAGAGAACGTTTGATTCTTTACCGTCACTTCCGATTTACACTAATCTGCAATTGATATCGCCACTCGTACACCGTAACTATTGAAAACAAGGTAATAAATTCGATCTCTTTTGACACAATTGAAAATGTACAACGTAACATAAACTTAGTATAACCGTAACACACCGGTACCGAACTAGAAGGTCTGTATCGGTCGATAGAGACCGGTGTAGCCGCAGAGTCTCGCCCGGAGGGCCGGTATCAGGAGTGCCGCCGCCGACAGATCCTTGAGCAGGTCGGCACATTCACACACCAGCAGATACATTTTATCCCCCCGCGGCGATACGCTTTTGTGAAGGGTGATCCGTCGAAGGCCGGCGGTTTTTGGCAGATATCTGTGAAAAGGGGAAAATGATTTAGTGCGTCAACGACCCATTGTGGGAACTTTTAAATGTTTTAATTTTTATATGCTGTCCGTTTCAACTCCATTCATTGCTTGCCGATATCCAGAAGAGGGTCGGGTGGACTAGTGAGGAGACTAACCTGTATATCATTCTGGCACCGGTCCAGTAGAGCCAATTCCGTTCAAATCGTTCGCCATCGTCACCTTCGTAGACCTGCCGAAACGAGAAGAGGGACGGTGAAAGCTTGTATACGAAAGAGCTAAAGGATTTATTCATGGCTAATTATCACGTTTATGGCGATAATACGGAAAATGACACTCGATTTTTATGCTAACTCGATTGTTTCTGTGTCGTTCGATACTCGAGAAATTTGATTTTCATTTCGTCGGTGTTAAGTCAGACCGGACTAAGTGATATTGTATTGTTTTCGAAGAAAATGCGTTTAAAATTTGAAGCGCTGCATCCTTTACGTTATAGTTCAAAATTAATGTTTGCCATAATTCTTGTTTATTTTTACATAATTCAAATCTAGCAAAAGTCGAATGTATCTGAAGAAATTCTTTATCCAATGCTATCATTATCTCATTTTTTGAGATTTTGCGACTTAGTCCGATCTGACATAACACCGACCATTTAGTGGGCTTTTGATTTGATTTTGTTTTTATTAACGTTGCGCATTTTATACGCAGTGTGTTCATGTATTTAGAGTGAATTAGTTATGGAATTTGCGTTGCGACTTCGTCTCATCAGAATCCAACACTAACTTAGTGACAGGACTAACCTACCGCCGGATCGACGCTAGCTCCCAAACAATAGAGACACAATTTGTGTTCCTGAGCAAACTCCTAGTCAAGCGTGATATCCCGCAAGAAAAGAAGCTCATTTTAAGCTGATGAAATCGAAACATTTGCTTTGGCTTAGCAGGCCAATGCAAGATGCACTATGCTATATTTAGGGTGACCACATCAGACGAGTAAAAAACCAGGACGTAAGGGGGCTCGCCTAATTCCTGCTCGAACATACCTGAGGAATTCCACGAAGATCCGTCCGACAATCTTTAAAATCGTGACCGACCATCTTAGATTCCAATGAAACTCTACACGTTTCACCGTCATGCAAGACTAAATATTTTCCACAGGTAATAAGATTATTTGGACTCAAGAGTAACTTTTCAAAAGGGCGTAAATGTTTCTACGTGCATGAATTTCAATTTTTTTTTGTTCGATTACTGTATTTTATACAGCAAAACTATCTGAGAACGAGTTACAGGGAATGAATACAACCAACATATGATTCAGCTATATAGTTTAATCAACAGACCCTATGGTTGAAATATATTTTGGTTACTTTCATGTAACTTTCAAATGGTTTACAATATCGCCTTGATGTCAAAGAGAAATTTGCACGAAAGTTTACGGGCCTTTTGAAAAACCTATTATTGTTGATGGAGAAACGCGACTAACTTATGAAAAGGTCGTAATAAAACAAAATAATTGTGTTGTTAAAACAAAAATTAAAATATCTCGAGAATTACTACATTTTAGAAATTTTTTGTTGAGAGCATTTCGATTTAAAATGGCGTTTAGAATCATATTCAAAAAGAAAATTGCATTTTTGACTGCAAATAGTAAGAATTATAAAAAAATGTCAAAAGTTGTTGTTACGAAAACTTTTTTTATTGAAAGCTTCTCCATGATCCAAATACACTAAAAAGGTTGCTTTTACGTCTTTAAAACGATAAACATTAAATTTTTGACATTTTTTGTTGGGGTAACGCGAATAACTTTTAAAAAGAGCATAATTACACGAATTAATTGTTTTTGAAGTAGCAAAATTTCAAATATCTCGAAAACTATCGTATTTTGGAAGATTTTTGTTAAATGCATTTTGATTTTCAATGGTGCTTAGAATTATATTCTGTAATAAAATTACAATTTTGTATGTCAATTAGTATGAAATTTAAAAACATGTACGAAGTTATTGTTAGAAAAACTTTTTTACCGATTTTTTCTCCATCATGCAATCACAATCAAAATGTTTCTTTTCTCTTTAGGTTTTTGGTAACAAAATAAAAAAATTTAAAAAAATGGGTTTTTTCGCAATTTAAATTTTTATCATAAATTTTTATTTTTTTGAAAAAATGACACATTTTTTTCAGTGCATATTTTTTTCGGACAGAACATTCCCTGTAACTTGTTCTCAGACAGTTTTGCTGTATAAAATACAGTAATCGCACAAAAAAAATGAATTCATGCACGTAGAAACGTTTACGCCCTTTTGAAAAATTACTCTTGTATCAAAATATTCCAATTGCCAGAGAATATCATGGTGATTCATACAGCGAACACAGCTGCAAAGTTTCGTTCGAATCGACGATGGTCATATTTTGCGGTCGGCCGGTTTCTCATGGAATCCCTCACCTGGCAGTTTTTTTTTTCTAGATTTTCGGTAGTGAAAAAGTGTCAATTTCTGCAGATAGTTGAAACCAACCGAGTCTTTCTTTTGAGAGTATGAGCTGGCCGAGCGCTACTTCAGATTTACACACATTTCGATACCAATCAACGAAAACTGGATGCAGATGTTCGAGGAAACGTCAATCTTCAATTGAGCGAATCAGACGAAATATTTTGAGATCCTCCGCAAAGGACAGTCGGGAAGTCTTAAGTATTAGATGTGCATCACTGAAGTATAGCATGAACATCAACAGTATCATGTGCCTTCCATGAGGTATTTGTTGATGTTGATATAAATGTGGGTATCTGGATATCCTTCTTGTAAGGTAGGATCGAAACAACGACACGACTAGACACTTGAATTTTAAAACTGTATCTCATATCACTACCCCTCAGTGACTCAGGTAACTGGAAAAGTCAAATTTGACATTTGGTTTGAATATGTATAAAACTAGCAACATTGACTAAACTATTATTTTTTCAAATCGTTCTATAGTAACCTCAATCCTAGTTACGCAGGAGAAAATAAATAAATAACAAAATAAATCGATAGCATAAGCTACCGGACTACAGTCGTCTTTTACCGGGACGTTATCGTGCCCCTCCGTTCATTCTAGCAAGCTCCGTAAATTTGTGTCCGTTGCATTCATTCCAGCAAGCTCCCTCAATTTTCCGGAACTGGTTAATATGACCAAAATAGTCTCTAAATTAATTTTGGTCTATAGATTTTCTTTGACACGTAGTAGGTTACATTTTGAGATTTGACCTCAGGATATTCCGAATTCACCGAAATCTACTGCGTGGAAAAATGGTTTCCTAATTAGATCATACGTTCCGGTTTGTAAATTTCTTTTGGGATTATAGTCCGGATTCGCCATTCATGCAACAATTTGTTTTGGATATATGTGGTTATTTACCATCAGTTTTGTAGTTTTCAGGCATGCAATACAATGCATTTAATGAAGGGAAGAATGGTTAGATCTCAAATTACTTCAGTATGCTGTATTTCAGACAACTACAAATTATAGCAATAGCATATTTCAATTTATTAATCAAATACCTTCCAAGTGACAAAACCAAATAAAGCAAACTCAATCAAAAATGACATGCAAATGAGTTGACTATCAAGTGTTATAAAATTGAGTGAAAAATTTCGGATTTAGGTTTAAAACTGATTTTGAATCAAATAAGCTTTATTGCAGCCATTGTCTCCCAACGGTTTTCAAGGCTTAACTTTTAGCATTTAAACGTTCATCTCCTTCGTTTACGTGTCTTTATACATTGGCATAAAAAGCTCGCGTACGAGCAACATGAACTATAGCAACGAATAGAACCAAATATATTGCAGTAATAGAACTGCCTATAATCGCAAGTCAGTCCCATGTGGATAGGGAATCCCATAGAACATGGTATTGACTTACGATTATGGGCAGAGAATGTGTTCTTCAACACTTCGCGAAGAATCCGTGAGATTTGCCTGGACAATGAATTGATATACGATAAGAAAAAGTTGCTCTGGCTATAACCAAAAATGAGTCGAATGTTGTTAAAAGTTTAAGAAAGGAAATGACGATGTAAGTTTTCAATTACTTTCAGTTAGAAGTGTCAAATTAGTAATACATTTCGATGCATGTTTATTACAATAGCTAATGATTAGTAATATTACAAAAACTTATTCACATGCATTAAACAGAACCTCATGAACGACAAGTGGAGCTACCCTTTTTAGGTGAGACTCCACCACTCCAGGGCTTCAGCAGCTTTCGATTCGTTCGGATAGAAATCCGTGTAAAAATTATCCAATAAAATTTCAACGCCTTCGTCGCGAATTCAGCATGGCTGGAAGGTAATTTAGTTCAGCTTTCAGAAACCAATTTGTCGTCAGCTTTCTGCAGTGCTCGCCAATTGCAATTAGAACTGTCTTGATTTATATTCCTATATTCGGTTGAAGATGATTGTTTGAACCCCTATCTTTCATTACTTCGAGAATGGAGATGTGCGAATTGCTGAAAATGAGAAGTATTACAAAAGAACGGACGTGAGCTTCGTGATACTGAGCTTTTTTGCTCACAATTGGAACGGAATTCACGAATTTCCGTACACTTGCTACGAAAGATTACTTTGTTCACACGAAATTATTGATAGGATGGGATTCGTATCAATAGTCAGATACAGGCTATCAAACTTGGGACTTCTCAGGAACGACATCCAATTGGCATCGTTAAAATTGCGATCGTAGGTCAGCGCCTGGTAGCGTATCTTGGGTGCCACATTGAGACAAATGCTTGGCAGCAGCTTCTACAATTTAATAGGCGATATAGGATTTTATTCCGCTACCTTCCTGCAGCAGCATTACTCACCTTTTCAAGTCTGTTTTACGGCCACATTGATCTCCTGGCATACAATCGGTGTCATGTAGTCAAAACTAGCTAAACAAGCACAAGCACAATATTGGCAACTGTTTGAGTTTTTCCCCGATGAGCACGTCAAACGATCCAGAGAACGGATCGACTACCGAAGCAACGGATGGAGATTCTGTCACAAACGGTATATCGAACAAATCGGCTAAAAGATCACCCGGTAAATTGGCAGGATATATTTTCCGGCTATTGTCAGGCAACAAACGTAATTGAACGAAAAAGCAGAAAAATAACATGGTTGCTATACAGCAACCAAAAATAAAATAAACAAAGAAGTGTTGGTGGAAAAATTATTTTTTAGTTCACATCGAGGGGCCACTCAATGTGCTGGTAACTGTCGGTAAAAAACTCGATCACTTTTTGTCCAGGATGTTTCATTAAGTGGTACGTCGTGTCGTTGATCGAAACAACTACAAACAATATTGATTAAAAATATCTGCATTTTAGCGAATGTTATATCGTGGATCGATTTATCAAACGCGGTAGGTGTGTTGTTGCCTGATCCCGACATTCCATACTCCTTATTATGCAGGATGTTTGAAACAGAAAGTTACCGGCTGTCAAACGTCTAGATCTGAAACTATGTTATTCATCACCAAGGTATTGCTGTCACATAGCCTTTTGAGGTTCCAGAATGACTAGCTTGAAATACTTCACCGTACTCTTTTGAAGGTATGGGAAGAAGAAAAACTACCTGCTGACTGGCTAGAGGGCCTCATTTGCCCCTTTTACAAATAGGGACACAGACTGGAGTGCGCCAATTATCGAAGAATATTGCTCCTAAATTCGGCGTACAAAATTATGTCACGTATTCCGTTCAACAGATTGAGGCCGTTGGAGGAGTCTTTCGTCGGTGAATACCAAGGTGGTTTTCGTGAAGGCCGATCAACAACGGATCAAATGTTCACCCTGCGATAGATCCTAGATAAATTCGGGGAATACAACTTGCAGACACACCATCTGTTCATTGATTTCAAAGCGGCGTACGATTCAGTGAAAAGAAACGAGTTATGGCAGATAATGGTAGAACATGGGTTTCCGACGAAACTGATTAGGCTGATTCGTGCAACGCTGGATGGATCGAAATCAAGTGTTCGGGTAGCGGATGAGATTTCGACGTCCTTCGTAACCTAAGACGGATTAAAGCAGGGTGATGCGCTGTCAGACTTGCTGTTCAACATTGCTCTTGAAGGTGCCACTACCCGAGCAGAAGAAAATAACTGCGGAATACTAAATTTAGGTATCAATACCAACGACTGTTTACCACAATATGGTATTAATGAGCTCTACATAAGAGGTAAAATACCAAAACAAAATAACACAGATATGTTCAACAAATAACTATTTGATAATAAAACGAGTTATTATAATACCTGAATAATAATAAAACATTTTTCAACCTTCCAGTAACAAAATTCACACTATGGAGGTATTCAATAAGGTATTGATTTGGTATTTGAAAAAATCACTGGAATACATAAATAATAATAAAATAAAGTATTATACCTCATTGAGGTATTAGGCAGGTATTGAAAAATGTTTCTTCAATACCAGCTTAATACCTCAATGAGGTATAATAATCAATTAATACCAAGTTTTGGTATGAATACCAAAAAATAGTATGCTCGGGTTATTGCCCAGTTATTTTCTCCTGGTCGGGTAGGAGAGCAGGCGTGCAAAGGAACGGTACCATCGTCACTCGGTAGTATATGCTTCTAGGATTTGCGGACGATATTGATATCATTGGAATCGACCGCCGAGCCATGGAAGAGGCATTCGTGCCTTTTGAAAGGAAGACAGCAAGAATTGGTCTCACAATCAACACCAGCAAGACGAAGTACATGATAGTTGAAGAATACGTGGGTCCAATAGTGATGTTGGTGGTGAAGTGGTGTTAGGTGGTGATAAAGCGGAAGAATTTGTGTACCTTGGAACTCTAGTAACGTGCGATAATGATGTTACCCGCTAGGTGAAAAGGCATCTTGCCGCTGCAAATAGGGCTTTTTACGGAATTCGTAGCCAGCTGAAGTCCCGTAGTTTGCAGACGAAGACAAAATTCGCGTTGTACAAGACATTGATAGTTTCGGTTGCCTTGTACGGCCATGAAACGTGGACGTTAAAGGAAGTAGATCGTAGAGCGTTCGGTGTCTTCGAACGTAAGGTGCTGCGAACAATACTCGGCGGTAAAGAAGAAAATCGCATCTGGCGGCGTCGCATGAATCACGAGTTATACCAAGTATATAAAGGAGTGGATATTGTCAAGCTAATAAAAAACGGCAGGCTGCGGTGGGCTGGTCATGTGGCACGAATGCCGGAAGAACGACAGGCGAAGATAATATTCAGTAGAGAACCGGGAAGAGGCCGACGACTTCATGGCAGGCCGCGTGCACGATGGCTGTTTGCAGTGGAAGAAGACCTAAAAGCACTCAATGTTCAGGGTGACTGGAAGAGATTGCCCACGACCGGGTCCAGTGGAGGAGAATTCTTAACTCGGCGTAGATTCAACGAAGCGAATTGTTGCCCATCAAGTATCAAGTATCAAGTAATGACCAGCTTGAAAAAACTTCGGTTCAACTCTCAATGAAGTAAATCGATAGTTATTGATGTCTCGCATAATGGCCTTGTTATGGACTGGAAGCATGTTCGCGAATTTCTAGGATCTTAAGATGGAAATATGCCAATGGCAAGATATGCTCGTAAGATGGGAAAAGTCGGATTCACCGAACCGTCGAAGTGATTTTGTAAAAGTTGTGGAGGAAATCCGCTGGGATTGAAAGACGATATAAACCAAGAAGAAACTCAGGTAATTAACGTTTACTCAACATCGATAGCGATCAGAGTTTGGTTCATGGCCGGAACTGAGTCGATTTGTTTACGGTGCGATCAGAATGAATCAAGCAACGATTTTGTTGCCTTGGAAGAGAAAAACCAGGACAAATCAAGCATTTTCGTCGAAGTCCCAGGACACCAGGACAGTTCGTTAAAAACCAGGACATGTCATAGGAATCCAGGACGTCTGGTCACCCTACTATATTTCTTTTTTTTTATAACTTTGCGTGAAGCGCATCGATCAAAATATATATCAGTTCAATAACATGCTGTAATTTTTCTATGCAAAAATATCGACGAACGACTTTTTGAGATCAATTTTATGAGTAAACACCCCCTTAATATAAAATTTATTTCAAAAACTCAACGTTGGGGTTAGGTATTTTTAACATAGAATGTGCATGCAAAGTTTGAAAGAAATCGGGTAAGTAGTTTTGGAATGGTAGGTAACACCGCAAATCATGTTTTTCCAGAGATGTTCTACAAAAAGCTTCGTCACCTAGTCGTTTGTCTATATTTTTGCATAGAAAAATTACAGCATGTTATTGAACTGATATACTATAATGTACAAAAGCAAAAAAGGGTTTTTTTCACGCTGAAACCCTTAGACCCCCCCTGACTTTGCACGGAAGGTATGTCCGGACTCTGTCCCTACACAGAAAATTGTGCGCGACGAAATTGACTCACCTTCAGACAATGGAATGCTTAGTTGCACCCCTGTCTGGGAAGAATAATGCTTCAGGATAGAATAAAATTAAACTTATTGAAGAGTTTGCCTGACCCCGCAAAGGGAGGTTTATTGAATTTGTTCAATAGATTTCTCGTGCAGAACGCTGTTCCAGGTGAATGACAAGTGAGAGTGATTGTTATTCGTAAACTGGGAAAACCAGCCTTTGACCGCAATTCGTATTGACCGATTGAAATGCTTTCCTGTATCCGAAAATTGGTGGAGAAAATAATCTTAGAACGCCTCGATGATTTGGTTGAGACGAAAAGCTCGTTATGAGATACTCGGTTTGGCTTTCGCATAGGCAAAAGGACGAACGATTTTCCTGCAAGGTTTCCATCAGAAATTCAATTATTTGTACAACTTTTTTCGAACTAAGTGCCAACGTCATATTTAAGATTATTTTTGCGGTACCCAACGAAAAAAAAACGAAATATTGAATTAAGCAGAAGTAATTTTGTACCGCAGAGGCCGAATTCGAACCAACAACTTTTGGGTATTCGGCTCAATGCACTGGATTATGTCGATATCCCAGGGACAACACATGATTATTGCATTGGCGACAGTGATCGTACTACTGCCTCTAATGCAAATTTGATCTATTTGAATTTCCTCGTTAGATACTAAGGTTCGAGTTTTATTATCGTCTGGTGTCCCACCGATTCTCCTTCATTGCACATCGGACTTCGGTGGAAGGCACAGTTAATAAAAACGATTTCTGTCCCTTGCCCAGTGGACAAATGACGAACTTCAAAGAAAAGAATCCTTCAATAAAAAGAATTCGGCTCGGATTTTCCCGTTTGGGAATGTTTGAATTTTACCATCCAGTTGTTGAAGTGCAAGGGTTGTTGCAAGATGACATACTTTTTGGAATTTAGTGTCTAATTGGGCCAATTTGGTGCTGGTTTCGACTTAACTAATTAGCATTAAGTTGGTGTTAGTTACTGAGGAGGAAAATCCGAAACACTAAAAAACCAAACTTTTATGTAAGATTTTCTGCCCTTACGTACAAAAATTGGTCTTGTCCAATAATTTTTCCGTTTACGTTTAAATACTTATTCTATTTGCTGCTTATAGTTACATAGGATCTGTGAAGCTTCGATTCATTAGGTTTTCTTGAGTATACATTTCTTGTTGCCAATTGTTCCAGAGAAAACAAGAGGAACAAGAAAAGCTTGCTTCATTTTATTTCGGTTTGCTACGTTTCTTTCGGAGAAAAGAGAAGAAGAGAATGCAGTAACAATTTCCATCCTGTTTACTTCGGAGCTCTCCCGGTTTCTTCTACTACTAGAACGAAAGTTTTGATCCCCCGAGTCAAATCAGATTTTTCCATAGATAAACAGTACAATTCAAAAACAGCAACAGTTCCAATCTGCCTGCCTGGAGCAGTTTGGTTCAGTTTAGTCTAGGAACCGGATGAACATAGTGGGCTTCGTAACTCAACGACTTTACGACCGCAAAATTAGTTTTCCTTTGTCAAACATATCGTCCTCATCGTGTTGCGCTACAAGTTTGCACCATTTTGTGCTGTTCGTCGGTTCTGGTTCAATCAGAATGACACAAACGACACCGCGCGCTCGTGAACATCCTTCAGTAATGCATAATGAATCGATATTGGTTTTCATTTTTTTGTGTGTACAGGATAAGACAGCGTACACTACTGAATACTGTTTTCATAGTCGAACGAAAGTTTAGAAAGCGAAAGAGGTACAGTATGTATACATTTTCATTGTATCTGCTGTGTTGCTGTCGTCGGTTTGCCTTGGTGATATGCTAACGACCGAGTATTTGCCTATCTAATGTACACATAAATCGATGTGTGCCTACAGGAGGAGAAAAATGGACGACGAAAAACAGACTTTCTACTGCGGGCTGTGATGAATGGTCGTTGAGAGGTCGCCTGGTGAATTTGTAATAACATGACCACAGACTATTCGGATGGAACTCATTTGTTTTGACCGTTTTGACTTAGAGTGTCTTTCATACTGGATGCTAATTCGTTTTTCAAAACGGAAGCAATATATACACTTTATTAGCTTTATGCCTCTAATTATTAAAATATTTTACTGATCGAATTAGAAGCGTTCAATTTTCTTTACTGACGCCATTTTTAAATCCAAGATGGCGACTTCCGGTTTAATGAAATTCTGTATAACAGCGGTTCTCAACCTTTTTCGTACCACGAACCCCTTAGTGTTACCTCTGGATTGTTGCGGACCCCCTCGGTTAAACATAGATTTTATATGCTTTCAATATATGATTTTCAGTTTTTTAATAAACAAGACTTGAACTTTCAAAACCCACTCGGAAAAAATATTTTTCTTCGCGGAACCCTAACAACCACTTCTCGACCGCTAAGGGTTCGCGTACCCTAGGATGAGAATCACTGTTCTATGTGTTATATGGGTATTTTCGGAATGTCTTGACGAATAGGAGACAAAGGTCGATGTGACGACCCCTTGGTCAGCGCGACTCACTGTAAGGAACAATGCGCTGTTCGTAGCAACACGTCATGCCGAGAGGTAAATGACGTACTAACAAACTGTCACTACGAATGATGACTGGCGCAATTTTCGGAAACCATGAGTAATCTACTTGGCGACGAAGACGAATAGTGCATTAGTTGTTTTCCGCTAGAATTATACGGTTCATTAATTGTGAAGTTTCTTCAGCAGCAGAAATTGGCTTTCGGACGGATGTGCATTGAGTAATGTAAGATAGAAAACTTATATTCGTATCCCTTAAACTGCTAATAAAAGTTATACATATGTAGGTTGAGAGGTTAAGATTTGGAAGAAAGGAAGAACTAAGATAGTAAAGAAGGAAGAAGAAAACAGAAATAGACTAAACGTAAGTGAATTAATTATGTGAAATAGGGATGAAATCTAAAAGATGGTGAAATTTCAGGATTTTTTTTAACGTGCAATAATATACGTTACTGAATTGGAAACCCGTTTCTTCTTCTACTCCGTTTCGTTGACCGGCGCGTCAACAATTTAAAAAAAATCGTTTATCCACGACACGGAGATCATTCGGAAGGTTCAAGATGCCACGGCGAGGTAAACAACAGCTAGAACTGGCCGCCCCAAACGATACAGCCACCAACCAACACTGCAAGTTGTGCACAAATGCGGACGATAGTCGCATGGTCCAGTGCGACAAGTGTGTTGATTGGTACCACTTCGTATGTGTGGGTGTTACCGAGGACGTTCAGCATCACGATTTTATCTGCCCTCCATGCGGAGCCGCCAAGGAAAAGGCTAATAAAAAGCGCAAGTCATCAAAGGCTTCATCGAAAGTCCCGTCACTAAGTACGAATGTGAATGTTCCGGCGAGCATTCAAGTACCAGTACAAACGGCTCAATCAGCATCCGAAGCAGCGTTGCTAGACCGTTCCGCGTACATCGATACAACTACCGCGGTTACTACAAGTATTTTGACGACTGCTCCTGTTATCCCAACAACAGAATTAGGATTAGCAACGAATATTCCACCCTACAAGTATGCCCCCACGGTCCCTCAAGCTCCAGTTGTATCGTGGAGTACCACCATACCCTCAGCCAACTCGTTTCCGCCTCTAGCGTATGGACAGTTTAACCAGATCCCAACGTCTAGTTTATCGTTGCCCTACCCAGTTCCACCACCCGCTCTGCCAAAGCCCTCGTGTGCAATTCTACCGCCAAATACGTGCGAGTCGAGCTACTATCCGGGAGTACTTGCAGCTCAGAATTTCGCAGTACCTTCCTGTGGCAATCAGCTGATTCCATCCCTGCATTATAGCACTCCTCTATCGTCTCGAAATGCGCCAATCACTACTTTGCCCAACAAGACAACCCAGAACACTGCAATCACGTTTATAGGAAATAAACCATCTGACACCAAGAAACAAGGTCGGGAGGAGATTCTCAGTCAGCGTTCCGTTGCAGCTAGTTCCAGAAGGTCTAAGAAGGATGAAAGGCTTCAATTGGAGCTGCAAATTCTTGACGAAGAAAGGAAGTTGCAGGAAGAAGAACAGGCGAAGAAACGTGAATACCTTCAAAAGAAACATACACTGTTGAGAGAGATGGCTAACGATTCGACGACGGATGACGAAAGTGAAGGATACGATGAAGATAAACAAGCACTAAATAATAAGGTGACCCAGTGGATACAAGAAGTGCCGCAAGCCGGAAGCAATCCTATCCAGAATGACAGAGTGCAATCAACGCAACCCCCCTTGTATCGCAACCAGCTATTTAGTCAGTTTGTTCCCGAATTTCGACAGCTAAGAGTAGGCGAAGGCATCCAAATTCCATCGAGGATTGAGAACAGTGGAGCTAATATCGGTATGTTTAACCCAGCACGGCGTTCGACACCTCGACAAGCAGCACTGGTGGACGACGATGAAAATAACCTCTCACGTAGTCAAATAGCTGCACGCCAAGCAGTATCACGCGAACTTCCAACGTTCACTGGCATTCCTGAGGAGTGGCCATTATTCTACTCGACATTCATCACCACGACCAATATGTGTGGGTACACATCGGAAGAGAATCTCGTTCGCCTACAGAAATGCCTGAAGGGGAAAGCGTATGAGGCAATCAAATGCAGATTAATGCATCCTTCAAACGTCCCCGGAATCATCTCTACTTTGAAGATGCTGTACGGTAACCCCGATGTAATTGTACACAATTTAATTGCGAAAATAAAGTCCACTCCCCCACCGAGACCCGATAGATTAGACACACTTATCGAGTTTTCTCTAGCTGTCCAGAATCTATGCGCCACAATAGAAGCCTGCCAGTTGGACGAATACTCTCACAACGTTGTACTTCTTCGTGAACTCGTTGAAAAGCTACCATCTTCGGTAAAAGTCGATTGGGCAAAGTATCGGCGAACGCTTTCACACGTCAACCTCACCATGTTTTCGGCATGGTTGTACGAGCTTGCGGAGACTGTTTGTCCTATTGTTTCGCTGTCAAGTATTGAGTCGAAAGTAAGTCGGGGCAAAAGGGATTCCGCTTACCTCAACGCACATATGGAAGACATGCATGATTATCAGACATCGAAGGCCTGTGTGCTGTGCAAAGGCAGCTGTACTAGCATTGATAAGTGCACTCGATTTGCTGAATTCAGTTACAACTCGCGATGGGCAACTGTAAAAGAGTTTGGGTTGTGTAGAAAATGCCTAAAAAAACACAAGGCATCATGCAAATCTCAACAAGTTTGTGGAAAAAACGGATGCCAATTCAAACACCACCAATTACTCCACAATAACCAACGAGATAGCGCTACGTCGACCAGCGCGCCACCACGTCAGGCCCCAACAGCGGCAGTTACTCTACAGAGTACGATAGAACGAGAGTGTAACACACATCTGAAACAAAAGAACAAGATGCTGTTTCGTGTCGTTCCGGTCATTCTGTACGGAATCCACAAAGCCGTGAAAACCTTTGCATTTCTGGACGACGGATCGTCGCTTACGCTGATAGATGCCGCACTTGCAGCCGAGTTAAACCTAAATGGAATAGCAGAGCCTTTATGCCTTCGCTGGACAAGCACTCAAAGTCGCTCCGAGAACGATTCGGTACGACTGAGCATTGAAATATCGGGTACGGGGGAGAACCACAAGAAGTACCGCCTCCAAGAGGTACACACAGTCTCCAATCTCGACCTGTTTCATCAGTCCATCAATATGAAGGAGTTAGCAAAGCAGCATCCTTACCTGAGAGGCATTCCAGTTGAATCCTATCAGGATGCCCAACCACGTATTCTTATCGGTATGGACAACGCAAACTTGACACTTCCATTGAAAGGAAAGGAAGGAGGATGGTGTCAACCCATCGTCACAAAAACACGGTTGGGATGGATCATACACGGTGGAACTGAATCACAGGAAGAACTTGTAGGCTATCATAGTCCCCAAAGGTGTCTCTGTAGCGGAATAAATGATACTGTACTGCAGCAGACGGTGAACGAGTATTTCTCACTTGAAAACGTAGGAATTTTCAAACCAAAGCAGTCTCTTGCATCAACTGAGGACCAACGGGCTGCAGATATATTGAAGACTGTCAAACAAACCGAAAACGGACACTACGTTTCTCGGCTGCTCTGGAAGTATGATGAGTTCCACCTTCCGAATAGTAAACCTATGGCTTTACAGCGATTTCGTTGCCTAGAGTCGCGTCTGAAGAAAGATCCTGAGTTAGCAGCAATACTCCGAACGAAAATCGAAGAGTACCTGGAAAAGGGTTATGCCCGCAAGCTGATGGAGGCCGAATTAGCAGAAACGCGGCAACGGATATGGTATCTCCCGATCTTTCCGGTCTTCAATCCGAACAAGCCGGGGAAGGTGCGCATCGTTTGGGATGCAGCAGCTAAAACCAATGGTGTGTCATTAAATTCGATGATGTTAACTGGACCAGATCAACTAACATCCCTCCTATCGGTACTCATCCAGTTTCGAGAAAATCGGGTAGCGATTTGCGGTGATTTAAGAGAGATGTTCCACCAGGTTAGGATTTCGGAAGAGGATCAAAACTGCTTACGTTTTCTTTGGAGAGAAAACCCGTCGGATGCAGAACCCAGTACCTACGTAATGCAGGTAATGACGTTCGGGGCTTGTTGTTCTCCCAGTTGCGCCCAATACGTCAAAAACTTAAACGCTGAGAAGCATGGAGGGCAGTACCCGAAGGCAGCTAATGCAATCATCAAGAACCACTATGTGGACGATATGCTAACGAGTACGGAGTCAGAGGAAGAGGCGATCCAGTTAGCTCGTGAAGTACGACACGTCCACGCTCAGGGCGGATTCGAGATACGTAACTGGATATCGAACTCACCAGTGGTTCTCAACGCTTTGCAAAAGGAACGGATCGATGAGAAGAGCCTGAATCTAGGGTCCGAACTAGCTACGGAGAAGGTTCTTGGCTTGTGGTGGTGTACCGCAACGGATACGCTCACGTTCAAACTTTCACCGAAGCACGATGAGGATCTGTTATCGGGAAAACGTCGACCTACCAAGAGAGAAGTGTTGCGGACCTTGATGACCATCTTCGACCCTCTGGGATTGCTGTCGCACTTGTTAATCTTTCTCAAAATTCTACTGCAGGAGATATGGCGCTCAGGAGTTGGCTGGGACGACGAAATTCCTGATGCTCTTAATGAGAAATGGGAAAAATGGTTAATGGTTCTTCCATCGGTACGGGATGTACGTGTACCGAGATGCTACCGACTGCTCGTGTCAAACGGTCCGGAAACAAATGTGCAGTTGCACACATTCGTCGATGCCAGTGAGGATGGTTACGCAGCCGTAGTGTATCTACGATTCCAGCAAGGCAACCGCATAGAGTGTTCAATCGTTGCGGCGAAATCACGGGTGGCCCCTCTAAAGTTTGTTTCGATACCGAGGCTTGAACTTCAAGCGGCGGTTACAGGAGCGCGGCTAGCGAATATGGTGACCAATAGTTTATCATTCAAGGTGAACGAACGGTACTTTTGGACTGACTCTCGTGACGTGCTGTGCTGGATCCGGTCCGATCACCGACGATATTCGCAGTTTGTCGCCTTTCGTGTCAGCGACATCTTGGAAACCAGCGAAATTGCGAACTGGAGGTGGGTCGGCACAAAGCAGAATGTGGCGGATGAAGCAACCAAGTGGCAACGTCTGCCGGATCTTGGAAATGACAGTCGATGGTTTAAGAGTCCGGAGTTTCTATGGCAAGAACGCGACAATTGGCCAGTTGAACCATTTACAACTGGAACTACTAAGGAAGAGATACGTTCCAACTTATTTCATCATAGAGTTGTCATGAAACCATGTATCAACGCAGAGTACTTCAGCAACTGGAAACGATTGGTTGGTACAGTAGGTTTCGTGTTTCGATTTCTGTGTAACTGTCGGAGCAAAGTAACGGGAATCCATCGTAAGCTCGGCCCCCTATCCAGCATGGAATTACAGCAAGCATCGAACTACCTCTTCAGAGAAGCGCAGAGAGAATCATTTCCAGAAGAAGTGGCCATTCTTTTAAATAGAAATGGTACAACAAAGGCGCTCCCTAAGCAGAGCGCAATATACACGATGAAACCATTCTTAGACGAGAATCAGTTGATGCGAATGTTTGGTAGAATTAGCAGGTGCGAGTATGCCACAATGGACGCGCAGAATCCTGTCGTTCTCCCGAAAGATCATCACATCACGAAGCTACTTGTTCGAGACTACCATGAACGTTTCCATCATTGTAATCATGAAACCGTGATTAACGAACTGCGACAGAAATTCAGGATACCGAAACTGCGAGTTGTATATCGAAACGTGAGGGCAAACTGTCAGAAATGCAAGAATCAGCGAGCAATTCTCCAGCCCCCTCCGATGGGCGATCTCCCAAAGGTTAGGCTGGCGGCCTTCTGCAGACCGTTCACGTTCGTAGGCGTGGATTACTTTGGCCCTATCATGGTAGCGCTAGGGCGAAGATCGGAAAAACGATGGGGCGTACTTGTGACATGCTTGACGACACGAGCAGTGTACATAGAGGTCGCACACACACTAAATGCGGACTCATGTGTTATGGCGATCAGGAATTTTATGGTCAGACGTGGCGTTCCGAATCAAATATTCAGCGACCGTGGCACGAATTTCACGGCAGCAAACAAGGAGCTCGGGGCGGCTCTGGCAGAGCTAGATCAGGAGAAAATTGTGCAGGAAATTGTCAGTCCCAACACTGAATGGTGTTTTATTCCTCCAGCGTCTCCCCACATGGGTGGGTCGTGGGAAAGACTAATCCAATCTGTAAAGCGTAACCTAGAACAAATTCGCCCACGATGTTATCTCAGTGATGAAGTCCTTCGGAATCAGTTGATCGAGATAGAAGGCACAATTAACTCACGTCCACTAACACATGTACCGGCAGATGATCCAGATGCTCCTGTTCTCACGCCAAACCACTTTATTCTGGGTTCATCTAGTGGGCTTGAACCGGCTTCTTTACTCGACGACAGTGCTCTGGCATTGAAACGTTCTTGGCGTAATTCGCAGGTGGAGGCGAACATCTTTTGGCGTTGGTGGGTTCGCGATTACATGCCAGACCTCACAAGGCGCACAAAATGGTTCAGCGAGGTAAAAGCAATCGAGGTGGGAGACATTGTGGTCATTGTAGATCCAGACCATCCGCGGAACTGCTGGCCCAAGGGGCGGATCATCTCCGTGAATAGAGGCAAAGATGGCAAGGTGCGATCGGCGGCTGTCCAAACAGCGATCGGAGGTGTGTATGAACGTCCAGCGGTCAAGCTGGCAGTGCTTGATGTTCGACGCGATGAGCAGGTAAGCCACGACTGTGGCGTACCCGGGGGGGAGTGTGACGACCCCTTGGTCAGCGCGACTCACTGTAAGGAACAATGCGCTGTTCGTAGCAACACGTCATGCCGAGAGGTAAATGACGTACTAACAAACTGTCACTACGAATGATGACTGGCGCAATTTTCGGAAACCATGAGTAATCTACTTGGCGACGAAGACGAATAGTGCATTAGTTGTTTTCCGCTAGAATTATACGGTTCATTAATTGTGAAGTTTCTTCAGCAGCAGAAATTGGCTTTCGGACGGATGTGCATTGAGTAATGTAAGATAGAAAACTTATATTCGTATCCCTTAAACTGCTAATAAAAGTTATACATATGTAGGTTGAGAGGTTAAGATTTGGAAGAAAGGAAGAACTAAGATAGTAAAGAAGGAAGAAGAAAACAGAAATAGACTAAACGTAAGTGAATTAATTATGTGAAATAGGGATGAAATCTAAAAGATGGTGAAATTTCAGGATTTTTTTAACGTGCAATAATATACGTTACTGAATTGGAAACCCGTTTCTTCTACTCCGTTTCGTTGACCGGCGCGTCAACAGTCGACGATTGACATCATTTTGAAATTCAAGATGACGACTTCCGGTTCACTGAAATTCTCTATGAACCAATCAATATGAAAAACCTCCCACATCCAAAGCTTTCTCGAATATAAGAGCTAATCATAAACCAGCGAAATCCATAATATTTTTATGTGTTCTTCCAGAAGAGTACGCTGAGAATGGCTTTTTTAAAAAGTTAAAAAAAAGGTCGAAAATTAAAAAGTTCGCCATTTTGTTTTTTTTTCCCGGTGCAACTGTTTCATTGTAGTACTGACCAGATGTTTTAAAGAAAATATTGGCATTCTACTACGAATAGTTCATCAAAAGTGTACTCCAAAATTTAAACCCGTTTATCTAAAAACATTATTTGTCAAAACTGCGTGCAATCTGATTTGAAAATGGTTCAATTTAAAGACTTCATCTTTTGACCTTTCAAAACCTTTTTCATTGGAGGAATGACCTATAAAATCTACAAATAATTTATATTCACTACTTTTTATGCAACCTTGAAGTGGAAAAGATTTAAAATATCGATCTCAAAGTAGGAGATCGCACCATTATGTAAAATTTGAGGTTTTTACCCGTTCTTAGGTCCTTCCTCCAATACATTTTCATTAATTTTGTTTCAGATCGCACCTAAGTAGACAAAACGTCACCACGGCGCACGACTTAGAATAGAAGGTGGACTAAAGTCAAAACTTTACTGTATCAAATAGTTTCTGATATTAAAATATATTAAAAATAATCATTTAATATTCATTAGGGTGTCTCAAAAATATCTATTTTATCGAAACTGTTCTTAAAGTTTTTTTATATTAACACTCATTAAAAACAATCTTCACTTTACGTTAGGGTGGCTCAAAAATTATTTTGTCGTGAATGATCATAATTTTTTGAAGACATTTTTGTACGCTGGATTCCTTTGTTGGCTATAACAATTTTAAAAGTTCACCTTACCGCTTATTAGGGTGGCTCAGAAGTATTTTAGTTTTACGGGTATAATGGTTTTTTAATAGTACTTATGGTAAGCTCATTATGGTGCTTCAGAAATGATTATTTAGTTTTTACGAATCAAATAAGTTGTGGTCGAATAATTTTGGAATGTAAAATTCATTATTAGGCTACTTGAGCTTGAGCTTGTGCGACCACCCCTGGCTGCTACTCCGTTATCGATCTGGACTAGCTGAAGTTGCACAGGGAATCAGTAGATAATTATGCTTGGGAGTAGCGAAACATCTTTCAATGTGCAACTCCTGGTAATCCTACAGTGTTTATTGATCAATACCAGCGCCGGCCAGGCCCGAACGTATATCGCGGAAGGAAAGGGAAGGAATTGTTAGTCCGATACTTGCTTTTGCTAGAGGCCGTATATACTACTGCGCACTCCACAAGTATCATGGGAGGAGGATATTTGTTAGTAAGTATAGAAGTTGGATTCTACTTCTTCTTTACCGACGCCAGAGAGGTGACTCTACTATCTGGATGAGATATCGATCCATCAACTCATGGACCGGGGACCAACGGCTTTACTTCCCTTCCAAAGGAAGACCTGACCACAGATTTCAGAAAAATCTCAACGACCTCGGCTGGAATTGAACCCAGGACAACTGGAATGAGTAGTGGCGGTCACGCTTACCACTCAACCACCGGCGCCACTGTAAAATTCATTATTAGGCTACTTGAAATGAAAACTACAATTTCTATATTTTTAAAAACAAAATTTTTGAGCGTGTTAATGGAATGCTTATATGCATTCACTAATCAACAGGATGGTTAACGAATTTTTTTTCGCAGGTGTTTTAAGTAACTTTGGTCACTTATTTCCTACCTTTAAAAACATTTTTTTTTTATTTTAGTCCAATGTTTAGAGTAATTTCCCGTAAAAAAATGTATTTAATTTATAAATTAAATACATTTTTTTACGGGAAATTACCTTAAACATTGGACTAAAATAAATTAGTGAACTTTTTTGTTCCCAAAAATAATCACGACTAGTTTTAGCTCTTTTTTGGTAGGGGTCGGACTCAGACCAAGTTTAGAGTTTCCCCCTAGCTCTATTTTCGTGTATTTGGTTCATTTAAAGTGATCCTATTTTATTTGGGTACTATCGCTTACCATTATGATAAATCCTATACAAATTCTGATCAAAATAGTTCTACCAAATTACAAGAACTCAACTGTGTTCACTCAACTCGACTGTTACTGAGTAAATTATCAATAAATAGTTCCCGAAACATTTAATGTCATATTCAAATAGGTTGAAAATATTTGCTTCATCTTAAACATTCTGAATACCTTCACCGTCTAAAAAACACTCTTTCCACTCGGCTCCTCTCTCCTGATCACTAGTAAAACCCTTATAGATCATGCTGTCAATGCTATTTGAAAGTTGTTTTTTTTTAATTCGTTTATTTGACACGGCTCATAGCGGTAGCTTAACGGAGCCGTGGATCTTTTATACGTTTACAATACATGTAAAAATAAAAACACAAACAAGAATTAATTAATTGGATCTCGTGCGCGCAACTTTTTATTGCGAGCGGAGACCTTCTTTCGCAAAGTCTGTTGGCAAACAGCGTCAGGGGATTCATTTAATTCTCTCTTGTTTTTCATGTCCCCGTCGAAGCTGGCTTGGTGTCCGGGATCAGATGTTCTCCCCTGCTTCTTGCACTTATTGTTGATCAGTGTAAATCCGTAGTCATCGTTACCGTTGTTGCTTACAGTTGCTTGTGGGGTGCTTGATGATTCTTTTGTGGTTGTCATTATGGTCTGAACAGCTGCCACAAATTTGGCCACCGTTTTTAGTTCAGGCATTGGTATTGAAAACTTTGTTTTAGGTTGGTTTGCCGTAGATGAGTTGGCAATCGGTTGAGATGCATTTTCCTCTGCATCTTCCGCGCAAGGTTGTCCATGATGAGCTGTCTGATTTCAATACTTGGACGTAGGAGTTTGCCCCTCATGGGTGCATAGCGTAGTTTGCATAATTGTAGTTCCGTGAGTTTTGAGTTTTATTGTCAAGTAGGAGGGTATAGGCCTTTCAACCCGCATTCTCACTACAAAAACGCCGTTAGGAGTACCCGGGAAGAAGTTTCTCCAAGTATCAGGTGTAACGGATTCTACTTCTCCGTATTGCGACATGCATTTTGCAATTGGCTCAGGAGGGGTACGAGGTGATAGGTCACATAACCTTACATCTATATAATCATTCTCATTATATACGGGAATCTTAATTCCAACATTTTCTCTTTCAACCACGTGTTTTAAGTTGTTCTTCAAAACGAAACGCTCGGCTTGTGCTAACGTGTTGAATGATATTAACACTACATTGCGAAGATAATGATACTGAAGGTACAAGACTTCCGCAAGCATAAGTTGCATTTTTACCTTCAGAAGGTATTCCACTTCACTAAAACTAGTAGTAGGAGGAGTAGAGCTTTTTCGTCAACTTTGCTCATGATGACAAGAATAATCCGATATTTTCTTTGTTCTCGAGACAATGCAGACTAGATCGAGAGGCCTGTTGTTCACTTGGCGCGATTGTACGTCTGACTGCGGCAGAAGTAGAAAGTAGACTATTTGAAAGTTGTGTATGTATTCGTGTCATTATAATAGCTATAATGTGATTATTCAAATTTAATATCAGTAATAACCACCCACTCACAGTTTTCTTAAATTATGGCTGCTTATCGTAAATTTTCGAAATGAGTATAGTGTGATCACGGGCATTCGTTCTGGTTATCGCGATAGAAGTACGGGTTCAATAAAAAGTTTATGACAAAAAGTTAGCTAAACAATAACTAAACCAACCAGTGACTTATTTTTTGAGATTTTACAATGTTATTTATTCACATGGATAATTTTGATGAAGTAATGCATAAAATCAACCATTTCGTCGAAAAATGAAAATAACATGATATAGCTCCTATAACCAAATTATGCAAAAAAAAAACTTGAAATATGCACCTCAAAGAGCTGTCAAAAATTCATTTTACGTCCAAATCACTTAAAATTCCACAAAAATGTCTGATAGCTTAACTGATACCAGAACAATACTAACGCGAATATCGCGTAACAATGATATATAGATTTAAGGTCGGACTCGTCTCACTATGCACGGGCAGGATTTTGTTTTTTTTTCGCCAAGAAAAAAAAATTGTAAATGAAGACGATAATATAAGCTTTTGGAACCCTAAAACTGTTTCTTTATATGTTTTTTGATTGGCCCACTACAAAAATCCAAATTTTGCTTACTTTTTGGTTGTTTGAATGAGAACCTCCCCTTCAAGCGAAAAATGTGAAGAAATCAGTCAAAAACCTGCTATTATCAAAAACAGAAAGCTATATATAAGCTTAGAACAATGGGAAATCGGAAACATTGAAACAATGGGATAACTGAAAAATTCAAAAATGAACGAAATAAAAAATATCAAAACCAGCAAAAGATGAAAACATAATTATTAGAAAATTAATAATAGAGAAAAACCATAAATAAAAGTGGAACAGAATAATATCACAACGGTTAAAAAAAACAACGAAAGTTAAAAAAATAAACAGAACCAAAAAATGTGAAGCGAAAAACACAAAAAATAAAAAAAAGATTGATATGAAACCAAGGGTTGTAAATAAAAAACTTGAATGAATCGAGAGTAAAAATAGGGCCAGAGATATTTCTGAATAGATCTAAAATGATAATATGGAACAAAATAAAAAAGAATCAAACAGTATGATCGGAATTGCCTGCAAAATGATTATTTTTGATTTACCTATCAACAAAAAGTTTTTTTTCGGTGAAATTTAAAATTGCTCCAAATTTGAGACAAGCAAGCTATCATCATATACAAGATTAGGAATTTTAAGTTCATATTAATTTAAAATAATTTTTTGTCGCAATAATATTGACTGGAATTACAGTTTCCGTTCAAAATCCGGGCCTCCTCTAGAACCCTGGGCTCGGCGGGACACACTCCGATCCACCATATTATTCTCAGATATTTGTCCGTAGTATCTCACAACACTAACCAGAAACGATGAATAAATAATTAGAAGAGAAATCTAGCAATCGGCCACCATATCGTCCAAAATTTATGTTCGATAATAGCTGCTATTTGTGCCTATGTATACCGACATCAGCACAACATGGGTTGAAAATTTCCAATACTATCGACTATCAAGTTTGTCAACCCCTGTTTATCGTATATACGGTACGGTCAATTAGTAGCCCTCGGTTCTCACACTAACCTTATACACACTAATGATGTAGCCGGTCGATGGAGTTTGGCCCTTTTTGACGCTGCCTATTTCATTCGGTGCCAGCGCTAGGGGCGGCCGGCAAATGGATGCCACCTCACTGTACAGGTCCAGGGTGTGGGCTGCCGTGTAGCGGGTGTTTTTCGGTTCGAACTTGGATAGCGAGGCTCCCCGGACCCCGGTGTAGAACAGCGTCGGATCAGTCTGGGTGGTGTTTATCACGTAGTAGGCGATGAAAGGGAATTCGGCTAGAAATTTTGAAAGAAAAAAACAAAAATAGTGAATTTCGGTAAATGGGTTTGTTTGGTTAGGCAAAATCTGGCTTATTATGCAAGTTTGCTTCAAAAGGGAAGCGAAGCAATTGAATTTTGATTGAAAGAACCGCTGGAAGCACCAACATGTTTACCAAACACTCACCCGAACTTCGCTCCATGTTGGCCAGCAGCATCCCACTGACGGCACTATTAGCCTGCTGTATTTCGTTCAGCAGCTCCGAGGCGACCGCTCGCTGTTTCGTCAGAGGATGTGCCAGGGGTGACTCCAGCAGGGGATCGATCGGTTCCAGTGGACTCATCAGGTGCGCAAGGATGCAAATTTTCGGATCGGACACCTCGAGCACGCTAAGCGGACCGACCTGGGAAGCATCGGTTGTCTCTGGGGTTGGTAGCTGGAGAGACGGTGCCAATTTAGAACAATTTCGGTCGTTATAAGGAGATCAAACTGTACTCACGGGGATTCCTGCCGGTAGAAACCGGTCTAAACTGTGCACCGGGATGATGAAACAGTCCTTGTCCAACGTTGCCAGGGAGATAGGTTCGCTGCGGGAACTGACGAAGCCTCCGGTACCGGGCTGACCACCGAAGCTCACTGCACGTAATTGAACGTTTTGCATTCGGTTGCAGTTTTCGATGGAAACGGAAATGGAATTCAAAGAGAAAAAGAATAACCAATCAATCAAGTGGCTTCCTGATGCTTCGGGGCCGTTGTTTGCTATTTATAAATTTTATTTAAATCTCTAGAGAATGTACAACCGCGAAATGATATTTATTGTGTGACTCTCTGTGTACGATCCTGATTCCGGAGTTCGTTTTTTGCTATTTTTAAGCGAAGCATTTTTCAAGATAAAGCGATAGAAAAATTCGAAACCTAGAACATACACCATAGAGCAATTCCAGTTCATTCCAAATAGTCGCAGCAGCGAGGAAAATATTTGCAAACACTCACACCAACGTCAATCATGCTGGCTCGACTTGCGGTTCAACATGCGGCGGGAAGCACATGCAAAGCGAAAGCTGGGTTTGTTTTCAAGGGGGTGACCGTGATGGCGACCAATGTCGCGCCAAACAGTATCTGAGCAAGAGAAAATATTTTTACTTTTGTTCGTTCGTGTCTAAAAGCGACAGGCAACAGATAGGCTTAGGGAAATGTGATAAGTTTGAGATTATATGCTGTACAGCTTCTGGCATGTAGGAATGCGTTTGCTTTTGCGGAGGATGTGTTTTGTCGGATTGGAGTTTCTTTGAAAAATAATTTTAACTTCTTGTAGGAGTTCTTGGATATTATTTGAGACTTTTTAAAATTCCTAGTGTTAGGGTAAAGTCGAAAGTTTTATTTAACATTCAAGGAGATATCGAAGTGGCTTCAATGACTTTTTTAAGGAACTGATTCCCCACACGTTTTTGACAATAACACATAAAAACAGACACATTTTTTAAACGAACTACGAACAACTTGCAATTCCGCATCCTCCGTGGATACTCTAGTGTAGGATCCCCCAAAAAAACCAGAAAATCCCTTTTCATGTCATGGTGGTTCAGCCCCCATTACTCGACTTGATTTAGTTGGCCGCAGCCTGCCCACATAATATTGTATATGTTAAATTCTACTTGAAATAGCTGCTCGTTGTTGTTTGTAGTTTGTTCAAACAAAGTAGAATAAAACAGATATCTTTTGTCGCATTGCAACCCGCCCACAATCCGTATACATTCTGGTATAAAAAGTACTATGCTATCAGAGCAAACGTTGAATGCTGGCAATCCGGGATTGAACAAGGGCAAATAATGAAATAAAAAAATAAATATGGCATAGGGTCCCATTCCGTGAGTATCTTCAGCTAGCACCGCAATGATGCAACATTGAACTTGGATCTGTTTCAAGACTCAGTGAAATAATAAAAAAAAATCGCCAAAAATGATTTATGTTTCTGTAGTTTTGGGGGCTTTGGAAAGATGAAGTGAAACCGCATTGCATTATTTTAACTTTTCTTTGTAGGATTTCAGTGTGATCTGCCTATTTCAGTTGAATCAGGCAAGATACCACGTTATTTCCTCAATCGATGAAATGGAAACAATTTCTTTGCTTCGTTGGTAAGGAATATCAACACTGACAAAGCGAACATTCGAATCGAGTGCTCTATTTTTTTCCTTAGTTTTTGAAGTGATACATTGAACAGAGATTACTGATTCAACTAACAAATAGGAGGTAGCATTATGGCTAAAATAGGCTCAGCACCTTATGTTCATTCTGCATGCCCCCGATTGTTTTTCGCGTTAGCAAGAGCATCTACCTACGATTTGGCTTATGCTCAAAAAGGAATGTAAGAGTAGGGTAGCTTTAGCTTAATCGAATTTCATTTTTACAAGCATGTTTTGTTTTTGTGGAGATTCCAACATATGTTATCTTGGCGTCGCGGAATTACTTGGATCAAACTATTTGTTACCCCGAGTCCGGATTTTCAATCGGCGCGTGGGGCATAGTATTTTTTGCAGTAGTTATTACTCATTTTCTAAAGTTCTTATATATAAACAAAAAAATGTTCCCAAAATCGTGGATAAAGTGCCATGAATTCTGGAACCATCACGTTTTTACGATACGAAAACACGAATGGAAACATTTGTTTTTGTTTTGTAAACTTCAGTCACGGTTTCCGCCATGTCATTACTAAACCAATTTTCTGTACGTGAGCTAGTCCACAACTTTATGAACAAAGGGTGACCCATGATGTTATTGATAGCTTTAGGAACATTAGTTCACAAAATCAAAACATTCTAGTTATTTTCTCGTGAATCATTTCACGAAACTCGACATTTTATTCATGACTCCATTTAATCCTCGTGAACTAATTCATGATTCCTAATATATAAGTCACGGTGCAATATCCGTACTCGTGAAATAATTCTCAATATTATGAAATATTATTCATGTATTCGGTAATTGATTTATGATTCCTATTACAATAGTCATGACCAACCATGCGTGCCCGTAAAGTAAATCACAAAATTATAAACTACTATTCAAACCGAACTTCAATACGAGACAGCCCGGAATAGTGCATTCGGCGAGTATATAAGTCACGTCCAAAGCAACCTTCGGAACAACCCTTCGACGTTCTGAAAGTTTGTGAACAGCAGAAAACGCGCTGGTGGCATTCCCGTAAATGTTTATCTTGGAGATGCCAGTGCGCAATACACACCCGAATCCGTCGACCTTTTAGCAGAACTTTTTCGTGGGGCATTCACCAACCCAGCTATCTCTCCGTCACAAGAGTATATAGACACATTACCATCATACAATATCAGTCTCCCTAGCTTGAATATGACTGAAGCAGACGTGTTGAAAGCTCTACCCAGTGTCGACGCATCGAGAGGACCAGGCCCGGATGGTTTGCCTCCGATATTCATAAAAGGATGTGCACGATCATTGTCATTGCCGGTCAGCATTATTTTTAACCGCTCAATCACTGAAAGCGTCTTCCCGAGTGCATGGAAACAAGCGGCTATATTTCCAATTCGCAAGGCTGGAGACATTCATAATGTTGAAAATTACAGAGGAATCTCACTTTTGAACTGTTTTGTTAAAGCCCTTGACAAATTTGTTTACAATGAGATGTACGCTGCTGCTTCTCACATCATCGACGAATGTCAGCATGGATTTGTGAAGCAACGTTCTACAACTTCAAATTTGATGATGTACATTAGCATCTTGGTCCTCTCTGTTGAAAAGTGTCAACAAACCTATGCAATATATTTTGACTTCTCAAAAGCATTCGATAAAGTACCTCACAACATTGCTCTTCTGAAACTGCAAAGACTAGGATTTCCTGCGTGGTTATCTGGATGGTTGCAATCATATCTGTCTAGTCGGAGTGCTTTCGTTGAAATTGGTTCAACATGTTCTAGCTTGCTCGACATGCCAACCGGAGTTTCTCAAGGAAGTCACCTAGGGCCGCTAATTTTTATTTTATTTATAAACGACATTTGAGCTAGTATCAAATCTGGACAACTATTCTTCGCCGACGATTTGAAGATTTTTCGTTCCATTGCTTCTGGACTTGACTCTGCTGCACTTCAAGATGATGTACTTAATATTGAACAATGGTGCCTCTTGAATGGTATGCAGATAAACGTTGACAAATGTAAAATGATAAGTTTCAGGCGATCATCCACTCTATCTCATTATGAGTACTTGCTCCAAGGCCGCGTCATCGTAAGAGTGGACTCCATTCGTGACTTGGGAGTGCTTTTTGATAGAAAGCTTAGGCGAAGGCATTCGCAACACTTGGTTTTCTGAAGCGAAATACCTCTGGCTTTAACGATTTCTACGCCCTAAAATCTCTATATTCAATAATTCATGAAATTATTAATATAATAATTCATAAACTTATTAATATTATTTAAGTTTTCGTGAATTGGTTCATGATTCCTAGCATAATAGTTACGACTAACCTTTCGTGCTCCTGATATAGTTCACAAAATCATCAAATATTATTCGTGTATGCGTGAACTGTTTCATGAATCCTAATATATTAGTCACGATCCAATATCCGTGCTCGTGAAATAGTTCACAAAATCATCGAATATTATTCATGTTATCGTAAATTGGTTCGTGATTCCTAGTTTAATAGTCATGACTGACCATGCGTGTCCGTGAAGTACATCAGCAATTTTTCATGAAATGTTCAAGTGCTAACGACTAGTAGTCGGTACGAGCAGTAGATATAAGAAAACTATAAGGACCTCGAATATTTGATAAGGTTCTGTGTGATGTCTGGACAGAAAACACAAACCATGCTGAGCACCAAAAATCGTGTTCGTGATATAGTTCACAAAAGAATATACTGAGAATCAGTCACACTTTTATTATCCAGTTCATATTGCACGGTACTCCGAATAAAAAAACGATAGTAACCAAAAAATAGCAGATCACGATATGGTGAAGAGAATTTACGAATACCATGATAAAACTGCTGATATCATAAGCATGAGTCACATTACTCCACGTGTCAAATTCGAAAGTAAGCTCTAACAGAAATTACGAAAATCGTGACTAAGATCCTGAAATCAAGAACACAAATCACACAACTCGTGACAGAAATATAAAAAATCGTGACTAAGATCCGAAAATCATGAACATAAATAAATATAAATCTCTTCTTGCGACTAAAATATCACGACAACGTGAATTGAGATTATGAAATTCATGACGAAGTTCCTGAAATCATAAACATAAATAATTTTTTTCGTGATTAAAATAACAAAAACCTAAGATCCTAAAATCATCAACATGAATCACTCTACTCATGACGTAAATATCACGCTAACGTGAAGTTACGAAAATCGCGACTACTAGATCCTGAAATCATGAACATACACCCCGCTAGTCTGACAGAAAGATTTGATAGAGACGTGAATAGAAATCGCAAAAATGTCGAACAAGCATCCGAAATCATGAACACCGTTTGATTGTTGTTGGAAAACACAAATAGGTTCATGAATACGAGGTTTCTTATTCATAATTTCAGGAACTTGGTCACGGTTTTCTTAAAGCAACTTCAGTTCAAGAAATCGTGATCGTTTGTTCATGAATTTATGAACGGATTTTTTCCGTAATGGTACGTTTATTTCCAGACCAAATAATAGATAGAAACACTGGCGCTAGTCTCATAAGCTACTCGTCGTATGCTAGAGCCCCAGCCAGGACGGATTCGTACAGGTCAATAGGGGCGCAACACTAACTCTGCAATTATCCTGTGATGAATGGAACGGTCAAAATCTAGTTAAATTTGATTGAATGTACGCTGGTTATGTTGTTATGTAGATGGACAAATTATGTTTCTTTTGAAGCTCAGTGACTACAAAATACAATATGATGTGATCGATGCAATGCAGTCGGAGTCCAGTTGTCAAACACGTGCAGCAAACAGTTGCGTAGATGACAATAGTGAAACATGGATTTCCAACGTTTATCAGTTTGAAAGTTTACACAGGTTTTTGCAGAAATTTTGTTCTAGCCTAAATGTCTGTTATCTGTGCCTAAACCATTCGTTAGGAGGCGATAGGTCTAACGGTAAACGTCTGTTGAGCCCGGAGTAAACGTGAATAAAATGAGTTTTTTTTATAAAAAAAAACTTTGACAATGCAAATTGTCAGACAGATAGGACATCTAATATCTGTGTCGAACATAGGTTAAATGCCACTCGTTTAACTTTTCTTGTTTGTTTACATCCTTCAAAACGCATATTTCATTTCAAAATATATCAAAATATCAGTCAATCATCTCATCTCGTTGTTTATTTGCAAAGTCATTAAGAGCACGGAAATATCGCTTTCAGTTTTAGTTTCAACATGCACAGTTAGACTAAAATGATTCTGTCAGCGTCGCGTCGTGTCAAATTTGATTGATTTCAACTCTGAACTAGGTAACCGACCATTCAAATATCGCACCGAAGTGATTAATGTCATGTTTACTATAGCAGGTGGGGCTAAGATGGCACTTTGATATTCGTAAGATGAATCGTACATGAGTAGTGTGAGTGATATCAGAATAAATCGGCTTGCCTACATCATATCGTTCGTTCAGCTCCCATTGAATCGTATGAAGGCTATGACGGCGACCCGTTGTGCTTCTGGATTGTTTACATAATTCTTGGGCGTTTTTTCAAAACGTCATATCTGCAATGAGTTACTTTCTTTGTTTAATTTCTCTTCTGTTAATAATTCGGTCACTTTAACATTTATCCCTCAACTCTTTGCATAATATGCTAGTCAAAACCACCGTCTTTCGATCTGTACTGTAAAATAAGTGAAAAGTGTTATAGTGACGCCGTAAAAATCGAAAGAGAAAGTAAACAAAGAGAGTAACTCATTGCAGATATGACGTTTTGAAAAAACGCTCAAGAATTATGGTTTCCAACATAAGCAACTCAGCTAGCTACACTTATTTCTGAATTGTTAATGATGTACAACACTCAGGCAAAAAATGAAGAATTTCAAAAGAATATAGTTCATTACAGACAGACTAGACATATTAATCAGTTCTTTGTCATTTATCTGTTAGTGTCATTCTAATCGAACACGAGAATTGTCAACGTCCTCGTTCGAGATAGTTTCTAAGAGTTTTTCCTAAATTTTAATGCTGTTTACATGTCTCTTTCTTGATTGGAACTACATAAACAGATAAATAGTAAGCAAAGAATTAAGATGTCAGGTCGTTATATAGAGTTTCAGCGTCTTTAATGTTTATAAGAATCATAGGATTCTTGTATGATATTGAATCGAGTAGTGATCCTATAAGGACTTGTTATTTGCTCACACAATGTGCACAAAGAGCGAAATACATCGATGAAAAATAGAGCAGCACAAAAACACTGCGATGTGCGGATCACTCGCACAAAGAGAAACTCGAAAACGAAAAAGAGAAAGTTCTGTGCAACCCTGTTTCCGTGCGCGTGTAACCAAGATGCACACAAAAGAGCCTCTTTATTTCTATTGTTTTATGTATGCAGCCATGGAGTAGAATGCACACATGGGAGCCACACACATCGGAGTGAAGAGGTTTATGGTAAAAGAGAAGAGCGGTGGTTCGCTTAAAAAGTGCAAAGAGCGGTTTTATTCTTCTCTTTATGTACTCTGAGGTGCATTCCATCCCTGATCCTATACTGGTCATACCATGGAGGATCTTCAATCCATGGAATGCCTTTAGCAAGGTATCAATATCTTTGGTTCTTTCTGAAGAGTTTGTATTATGAAAACAAAAAGCACCTAAAACGGTGAGGGTGATAATAGGAATAAGGTAACAATATTCAGACACATTATCCTATGTAGGTTAAAGTGCATATTTTTACCCTATTGGGGAGGGTGCCTCACTAATTCATTAATTATTCGGCCAACAATCGATGGAATGCGCACAAATTGGCACCAACAACTTTGCTTCGTTGTTGAGAACCAACATAATAATACGAATACCTAACCTCGGTGAATTGCTTGTGTTTGAGCGCAACGAAAACTCGAATCGAGTGCCTCAATTGTCGTCCTGCCGTTTGACTCAATGCGTTCAACAAAGATGGAAGACGGCGCTGCTCTAACCAACGGCTTCAAATAGATAGAGTGATAATAGAAACATGGCGAAAATAGGCTCATTATACCCTAATTCCTAATGGCATGTCATAAGTCTGCTTCCTCATCTCGTACAAATCCGAAGTAAAAAAAAAACGCCGCTTGCGAATAGTAATCAAAAAATACTAACCGCGCCGTTTTGTTCCAGCGTTCTAGTGTGTACGTGTAACTTATCGATACAGCAAAGTATCGCAGCCCCGAAATGCGAGTGAAATGAGTGAATCACAAATTAAATTTCATCCGGAAGAACACAATCGCAATTGACTTTATGTAGACCCGTCGTAGACTTATAGTGCGCGAGAGGTGAACAGTTGATCAAGGTGAAAATGGAACTTGTGCTTACAGAAGTATCACACATACGCTTACATCATACGAGGTATGTAGTACTGATAATATTCAACTCCTTAACCAAGGCAGAAAGCTTCGGTGCGAGAAACAATATGAATCATGACGACGAATACGAAAACGCCAAAACCGTATCGTGTATATGGACAACGATTTTGCGCAAATTCGCCTCCATGATTTGGCACCGGGCATTAGTACGGATTATATTAAAAGATTCACGTCGAAGTATGAATCCGTCACAAATGACAATTGAATGTTTTTCCCTGGCATTCTTATGGGGAGGCCCAAAATTTTCAAAAATTTGATTTTTTTTCTGTGCATTTTTTGAAAGGTATAAGTGTTTACGCTATGGGACGATCTTGGCTCGAGACGCGTGCCTCAGGTAGAAACCTTTTCACGCCATTATGTAAGTTCCCTGAATGCTTCGCGTTGCACTGTATATGTGTACAGAACGTATTTCACGGCTTGATCTGTACAGGCGTCGCAAACTAATCGTGAGTTATCAATCAACCACAGAAAACAGTGAAAAACGAAACATTTTGGTCAAAATTTTTTTCCAAGAGATCAATTTTTTAAATTTAAAAATCGAAGGTTTAAAGTATCTATATCGCTTACCTATATCGTGAGCGTTGACAGACGCTCAGAAACAAGTTCGTCGCGCGCTCTAAAACAAGTTACTATACCGACCGAAGGTAACTCTGGCAGTCCACATTAATTCTATAGGTGGCAATAGTGTTAATTGGTGTGTTGCCAGTATTGAGCATTGCAAAATGACGTCATATGAGTAAAATGCTCGACAAAATGACAGTTCAGCTAGCTTGTTTACATGGTGTTAGAATTCGAACCAAGTTTCTTATACTGGGTGGAATTAAAAATTGTCTAAGTCCATGTGAACAAGCTCTCTGAACGGTCAGAAAAGTGAGGTTATACATTTTCATGCAATGCTCTATGGCCTAACCAACAATTTTAGTGATTTCTAGAAAGCAGAGTAGGGCTTTCGAATAATAATGGGAGGGGTCCGCACAAATATAGTCGCTGGGGTACTGGGCGTCCTTAATATTAATATATATTTCGCTTTTTTAGTCCGCCTTATTAGATTCGCCATTTTGAATTTTACAAATCTAACCTCAAATTCATGATGACCTTGGAAACCGTAAAAGCCGGCTAAAGCAGAAAAATCATGCGAAATAACGATACTTTATATTCAATTGGCCTCCATTTTGTTTCTATAACGATTTTTTCATGTTTTTTAGATTGGGACTCCTCTATGAAATGTAATCTTCAAGATCGTTTTGGTTTTCTGCTTTTAGACTCTTTTTGCTGGAGCTGCCATTTTGACACCTTAAAATCGAATATTTTGATTTTATAGATGAAACCTTAATAAACATTTTGCAGAATAGCGCACATGTTTAAGTCAATTTACTTCTTCAAAAAAATGATCAAACATTAGGTACTTTCAGTACAATTATATAAGACAACCCCTTTAAGTCACATTTTTGTCCGCCATATTGGAATCGCCATTTTTATTCTTTTGTTTCTGATACATATTAACTCAAATTCGTGTGTATAAATCACGAACCTTTTTGTGGGTTTCGCTGTATTGAATCGGCCATTTTGAATTTAGAAAAACTGCCTTTAGACTTTAATCAGCGATGTCCAAAACCAATAATTCCGTGTAATTGTTACAAAATATTGACAATCAACCACGAATAATCCATCCAATGTGTTCTGAAAGTTTAAATACGTTTCTCTCAAAACGTAATTTTTCAAAACTGCGTGCAATCTCATTTGAAAACGGTTCAATTAAAAGAAAACCTTTTTCATTGGAGGAATGACCTATAAAATCTACAAACTCTTTGTATTCACTATTATTAGTGAAGCTTTAAAGTGGAACAAAGGGATAAAAAATCGATCTCAAAGCTTAAGATCGCGCCATTACGTCAAATTTGAAGTTTTTTTTACCGTTCTTAGGCCATTTTCTCAATAAATATAGTTTAAGAGCCCTCTTATTAGTTTTGTGTTTCATATCGATCTTAAGGCAGCAGGTTGTACGCAGTTTTGGAATTCCACGCGCATCTAACCTTAAACAGAATTTTACCACGGACGCAAATTTGTTGTTTTCGTCTTGAAAAAAATTATGAATGTGGACGAAAATATAAGCTTTATGTATCCTAAAACTGTTTCCTTATACGTTTGTTCAATGGCCCACAAAAAATCTAAATTTTTCATAATTTTTGATCATTTGAATGAGAACCTTCCCTTAATGGTGTTCGGGTGGTGCGAATGCAGCTGAAACAACCTATACCTTCTTTCTTGACTTTCCAGGGTAGATCATCTTATGGTGCTCACTACATCCAAAGAACGCTATGCACATACGCTGACCAGACGCCCACGAACCCGTTCTGTAATCAGATGACACGCCACAGTAAACCTTGCGCCGAAACAACTAAAAAACATCTGTTTCACGAAGACCTTCTACATCTGCTGTTACGCCACAGGCAATACGCAAAAAAAAATGCCGTTGTAACAATATTCCACGCTAATAGCTAACATACCTAGGGAAGTATTAAACAAAAAAAGACGTACAAGAGTTATCCGAAAACACAAAAAAGCAACAAACATCTAACAGCGAAAACCAAAGCTGCTCTAGTAACGACGACATAAACGTAAAAATGGGCGATGGAGAAAGCAGACGAAACTCAGGAAGCAGCAGAGGGTAAACTTGACCTTTACTGTTCGCCAAGAAAGAAAATTAACACAATGAGCGGAAAGTAGTGCGAGCAGGATAGACCACAGCAATAATTTTCGTTTAATTTTTTATCTTTCATCAATTGTAAATTAAATGTATCTTTGATATCTAAATTATTTTCTAGAAAGACCACCCTCGAGATTCAAGCCTAAAGACATAAAAAATTAAAGGGTTGTGTGCAGGATGCGACCACGGTGACATTGAAAATGTAGTGTGCAATATAATTCGTGGCGTCGGCGGTAAAACATGATGATGAGTTATGTTCTGTCAACGACCATGCGGTAAATTTGGGTGGAAAGCCCAACTCCTACCAGCAGAAGGCAATGGATTCTTCACATTTCCTTTCGATCATGGCTATACAAGCCTGCCTAGTCCTAGTTTTCTGTGTTATGTTTATAACTGATTCGTTCTAGAATACCTATCTTTCAATTTCATGACATTTGCTTCTCTTAGTCTTAAATTTGTCGGAAACAGCCCACAAAATCAATACTGCCAGGGATAGATTGACTGATGTATGGGAGTTTTCACGTCTTCCGAGATCTATTCATTTTTGCTTGTTTTTCAATAGTGTTCTATTGAAATACAAAAACACTACAGCAATAAAACATAATTTCAGTTAATCCCGAATTGTTTCGTGATAACCAGACGGAAATCCGTTCATAAATAACAAAGTTCAAAATAGTGACGCAAAAACGTGACATCGTTTGATTTTAGATTTTAGAATGACACCCCGCCCCAGATGGTGCAGTAAGACATTTTCAATGTCAATAACAATAACAATAGGTAATGTCGTCAATGTTACATAATTACATAATAACGAAACGAAAAGTTATATTTGATACTTTTCAAGGCAAAATTCTTATAAACTTAACTATACGTTTTACCCGAGTTTACTGAAGCTTCTTGTTCATTTCTATTTCGATGAGTACAGTTTATAAAGGTTTATCTTTGTTGGAGGTGGTAAGACACTTCTCGTTTTTACCTTTTTTGCACCTTTTTTCGTTAGAATTGATGCAGGACAGACCAAATGTTTTTTTTTCTTTCTTTATGCTAGGGTTCTGAAAGGTCCGTATACATATGAGGTAATTTCTCTATCACGATCAACCGACCAAGACGTGCGTTGTATCAATTTTCGCCACTGACCGGGTTAGTCCCGACCAACCGTAACGAATGATTCGATTGGATTTGATTGAAGCTATAAATTCTGTCTTTCGATTAACTTTAAGTATGTTGAACTGAGAGAGATTGCAGTATTTCAATTTAACATTTTGATTTAGAAAGAATGAAGAATTTCTCGACAAGCATATGATTAGGGCTCAAAAGCCAATTGTCAAAATTCACTTTGAGGAGACATTCCGGACGAACCGTTAAGCCCCAGCACAGCCGTTGATAGTAAACGATAGAAAACAGTTTTCTCTTTCGTTAAGGTTGAACAGAGAATGGGCGAAAATCGAAACCGAAAAAAGCAGTTTTTTTCCACACCGTGTGTTAGATCTTCATAAAAATCAGTCAGCAGTACTGTAACAACATTCTACGTAAGCTGATTGATTTTTATGAAGATCTAACCTTAACTGCTATGCACCGTGTTTGGGTAAGAACGGTTTCTCCGGAATTCCTCCTCAAAGCGAATTTTGACATTTGGTTTTTGAGCCCTAATCATATGTTCGTCGAGATTTCTTCACAATGTGTTTCTTTTAACATTTTACTGACCTCATTGATTCAAATAGCACAAACTAACTCACTCGACTAATAAACTGTTTCGATAATCGTAGACCTTTAAAGAGAATATTCCTCGAAATATGTAACAGCCGTTAGCGGATAGAGTTCTGAAAAACGAAAACGGTTCAATCGCAATTGGATTGCGTATCACGCTTTCCTTCCCAGGCATGTTAGTGTTTTTAAAAGCAAGCAGCAATCAGCACGCGTCTAACAAACACACAATTGAAAAATTTCACCAGTTGCAGTTAGTATTCTCTAGCTTTAGGATTTTATTTATTCACAATACAAAAAGGGCAATCCGCATATGCCGCTGGAGAGCACCCGGATCCGCAAAGGATCATCACCGCAGAATAGGAGACAAACGGTCACCATTATCATCATTATACTAATCGACGGTGGCTAGCTTTTATATCGCACCTACAACACTTCGAGTAACTTGGTTTCATTTTGGGTATATAACTATAAGGTGTCGTAAGCATTTTACATCAACTCGATGAAGTCGGCGTATCAGAACTAGGAACTGGAGGCCAGGATGGGACAAAGGTATTGTACATTCGGAACGGCTAGGAAATATTCGGTGAGCAATTTTATTAATCGCAATTATTCAAACCTTGCCTGGCGGTAGCGGGCGCGGTGTGATCGGCTCTCCGGCCCGGGGAGCCACCCCACCAGGTGCGCATCATTGACGAGGAGGGTCTACGGTCTACCAGGGGCTGTTGCAGGAGTGCTGCTTCCACTGCACCATCGGTGGAGGTGGTGGCGGTGGTGGTGGTGGTGTTTGTGGTTGGTATGCTCACGGGTGGTGTTTGTGGGGGAAACTGAAAACCCGAAATGGGGGTGCAGCGAAGTTCTGCGAACAAACATACATACATTTGTACATTCCGATTTTTGTTTGTTTGTTTGTGGCGGTAGGTTGTCGGAAAGGAATGGATGGAAGGTCACACGTCCTTGTTAGAGGCGGATGCAATGGGACATTTTATTTGGCAAATTGGTTCTATCTGTACATCCCGCTAGTAAGATAGGGTGGAATACATTGTTATTATGGCTTCGAGGGCAGAGTCGTATGGCATTCAGGGTGAATGAAGCTAGTAGAGGAATTATCGGAAACAAATACTTCTCTTGGGGTTAGGAATTAACAGCAAATTGCATCGCTGTAGTGGATACGATACATTGTGGGAAAGGAATAATTCTAATTCTAGGAAAACGTGTCAAACAGGCATATGATTATCCGCCCTTTGTAAATGATTAAAAAACAATGGTCAAGTAACGCGTTCTAAAGAGTTGAAATTCGATATATTCAATATGATCTTGATGAGTAGGTTCCTGAAAGTGTAAGGAAGAAGAAACTGTCGCAGTTCGCCAAAAATTTCTTGCCTGGCAAGTGATCTGTCAATATGACACAAATGTGTCAGCCCATCATAACATCTGATGGGGGAAAGGGACTGGGAGACCAATGGCCATATCCATCACGCTTACGACTCAAGAGTCCTTACTGAGCTGAGAGATAAGTTTAAAAAAAAGTGGTGGAATTTGGGTGGTGAGATGAGAGAAATGAATCTTAAGAAGCAAAACATGAAAGAGGAAAATTTAGTGATAAGGGATGGGTGCATGACAAGTGCAATTAATCACTTTTTATGAAAATGAAGTTAAAGTTTGATATTGAATAACTAGAAAATTATAAATAGTACAAACATTTCGGAAAAAAATTACCGATGCTTCTATTTATTCTGCATTAATCTTTTTTTTTGCGAAGATCGGTTGACTATATCAAGAATTATTATTTAAACTGTAAACAAAAGTCGCTCCCACACTTGCCATAGGCATGTATTGATGACAAACTATGTATGGCGTGTCACAATTATGTGTACGCGTCTTTTACTGATATCTCCGGTATTATTTGGTCGGTGTTAAGTCAGACCGGACTAAGTGACAAAATATTGATTTCGGGAGAAACGAGTTTAAAGTTTGAATCGCAGCATCCTTTACATTATGATTGGAAATTAATTTTTGCCATAATTCTTGTTTATGGTTACATATTTCAAATCTGACAAACGTCGAATGTAGCTGACGATAATATTTATCCAGTGCTATCAATATCTTATTTTTTATGTTTTGCGGATTAGTTCGGTCTGACTTAACAACGACCATTTGGTCCAGCAATAATCCGCAAGATGTGAAGGAACGTAAAAAAAATAATTTTTGGCGGCTGTGTTGCCGAATCTGATTTTTTCTAGTTTAAAAGATGAGAACAAATTTGAGAAATAGGAGAGATGAAAAGTAGAATGTGAGAGTTGATAATCATTTACCTATAGAATACACTCAGGTTTTTTTACGCGGGATACAGGCCGTGTATATTTAAAAATCCATGTAAAGGAAAACCGCGTAAATAAAAGAATCCGCATGAATGGAAACCGCGTAAATATACCGCGTAGAACAAATTGCGTAAAAAAACCTGTGTAAGTCTAAAATTATCTGGCTGAGATTTGTATCTGGACCAAATGGACAAAAAAATAAATATGATGTCTAAGCAGTCAATGAGCTCTTACCTACACCTTGAACCTAAAGCACCGGTTAATAGAGTCAAAACTTAGAACAGGTTCTTTAGTTGTTTATTGTTCTCTGCCGTGCTAGTCGACGGAGACAGTGCTTAACGGTGACAGTGGCTCACCTGATTATATACACTAACGTTGATCCAGTCTGTTGCTAACCATCGAAGTCAACGATTACTCTACTTAGTCCATTGTACAGTCCACAGTGGAACGAGCCCGGACTTAAGCCCAGATAAGTTCATCAATACTTTTTTTTGTATTTCCTTATGCGTCGGAGACAATTTGACAAGATTTTAGTCTATTTGGATGAAAAATGAATGTTTAAAGCTTTTAGAAGGGTGTATCTCCAGTGTTTTTTGCATAATTTTCTCACAGGAATTTGCTCATTTCCTGTAGCCAAACATTTGCTCAATTCCTGTAGCCAAAAAATCTGTTTTAAGCAGTCACATGGGCAAAAAATTCGAATCATGACGAAAAAAATATACGTAAACCAAACTACTGATTAGTGAAGTTTCGTTTTTATTATCAGTTTACGCCAAACATAAATTCCACATTCCGAAGTTATTCAAAATCATATTAGTTGAATCGTTAAGAAACAACAATCATTTTAAACATCCTAATAAGTTGGAAAGTAACTCTTTTGAATATCAAACATAAATATTTCTAAGTTGTTTTAATACCAAAAAGTAATACAGTGTATAAACATAACTACTAAAAAAATATTAAATGATGCGACAAAATAATTATTTTTGAACCACCCTAATGAGAGAGAATTTTTTATATGTCATCATGTTAAATTCAAATTCAGCGCACAATCATTATAATTCAACAATTTTATGAACGATTACATCAAAATAATTATTTTTAAGCCACCCTAATGAGTGATAATACCTTGTTTTACTATTAAAAACGAATCTACAGTTACACAACAGTTACTTTTAAAACAATTTTATGAATCGTTTCGACAAAAACTATTTTTGAGCCACCCTAATGAACAGTAAATGTTTGATTTTAATATATTTTGATATCAAAAACGAATTGAACGTACCAAAATTACATAAAACCGTCCTACTTGACCTGATACGACAAAGTTTTGACTTTAGTCCACCTTTTGCTCTAAGCCGAGCCACTGTGCAGTCTAGTGTACTCGAAAAACATTTGCGTTGAAGGCACGTATTTGTGATGATTATAATGTGCTCATCACAGCATGCTTTTACGCTTGATTGTTACTTTTTCTTTGCTTACTCTTTTGTACGGTTTAAATTTTTCGTTTTCAAAACACCCGTCTTGAAAATGAAGTGAAAATTAAGGTTTTCGTGGCTATGAGAAAAGGGTGTAACTAACGTAGTAATTGTAGAAACGCTTTGGAATTCATCACACGAGTGTAAAAAACCCCATAAACAAGTTTGGGGGACATCATTCTTTGTATGAACTGCCGGAAAGAGAAAACTAATTAGGATGAATAAATCGATAGGTGATTTGATCAACTATAGAGGAAACGAGCGTCAGAATGATCCAACCTATCAAAAAACGGAACAACCTGAAGGCCTATAAAAACATGAAATCTCCAAACAAACTGCAATGTGCTGCAACAAGGTCCCGGGATGTGAAAGTGGACTCAAAAATCCTTCTAGGTTCACAATACTACACTGCCGTAGTATAGGTGACGATGTCGGCGATAAGGTAGATTCAAGAGAGAAAAAATAGATCGAAAAATGCTAGTATGGCAAGCAATATGTTCTTGCGCCCTAGCATATTTTACACTACCGGAACTATAAATGCGGAGATCTTTCGATCTGAGTGGCTGTAGAATAGTTTACGGTCTTTATGCAGGATGCATAGTACATCTCTACTGTTTTGGTCGGATTTAGCGTATGCGCACTACCTCAAAACTGGAGTTTGTGTAGTCTGGAGTCCCGTACAGAGGAATGCGCGACACTTCATAAAATTAATAATTATACCTACTTCTTTGTTCCTGGCACCCAGCATTTTTCTGTAACTCTGAGTGACTTTAACCGAGTTACACAATAAATCCATACGGAGTTAATTTGAAAAATTACTCTTTCGTGGCATATTGCATTTTATTTATAATACTCTTCTAAGCAATTTATTATACATCGTTACAAAAAAGTAACTAAAACTGAATAAAGTGTTTGGTTTAGTCGTTTGAAATATTTTGCCATAATATTATTGTTATCAACACCAATACTTTTCTTGCATGTTCTCCGGAAGACTTTGCACGATAGGTAGTCATCTGATATGTTCGATTTGTAGATTTGGCTTCACTCTGGGCGAACCTTTAAGGGGAGCGTCTGGTGTAAAGTGCTCAAAACGAAACTTATTTTGTTTTACGATTTTGAAGGTAAGGCTACAATGGATCTTTTGTGTAATGTTAGGATCGCTTTATAGATTCATTGTGTTCGAAAAAAATATTTTCACTCGCACAGAGCCACACATACGATCGTTCCAAGAGTAGACGTCCAACCATTTCCAAGTCTAGGAGCGCCGCACAGTGGCGGGTCTTCAAACAAAAGTCGGACAAAACCTCAAATGTTACCTAATTTGGCTGAAAATCACAATTTAAGCTAATTTTGAGGTATTGAGCTAATTTTTGATGTTAAAAGTCGTAAAATATTAAAGGCATTTTTTCCATACAGTGTCATTGAACCTTTCTTATAACTATGATCCCGTTTTCATGATAGATTTTCCATTACTGTTCACCAATGTCAGCAATATCATAAAAAATGAAGAACACTACTTGAAATCCATTGTATAACGTGTTGGTTTACTGTAGATTGTCTAACTATTTTACACAAAACACCATGCGCCTCCATCTCAGCAACAAAGCTTCAAAATCTCCTTAAACCTTTTTGCGCATCTAGGCGCAGAACGAGACCATGATATTCGGAAAGTAGAGGTTATTCCCCATAGAATGTATACTATGTGACCATTCCGAAATGATTCCGAAATTTGTACAGAATACATTAGTGAAAAAAGTATTTTTGATCTGACCACCTCAAACATATTTAATCTAAGAAGTCATAGTTTCAAGCAAAATTAACAAATGTATTTTATTCACTAACCAAGTTATTTCCTCTACACAATGGAACTAGTTGTGCTAAAATCGGACCAAAATCAAAAGAGCAACATGCATTTGAAGTGAATAGAGCAATGGTGGTTTCGGAAATGAAAATCATTAAAAAGTCCGGACTTTGCTACGTTTAAACTCGTGTTAAAAATCGTGTTCTTATCCAATGATCATAAAATTTTGAATATACATCATTCAATACATGAGAAATTTAGGAAAACATATAATACATCAATATTTCAAAAATTATTTTTGAGGTTTGGCCAGCCTCCAGCCACTGTGCGCCGCTGCGAACACGATAACTCTCGATAAAATTGACTGATACGGGAAATTCAATAAGTTTCGTAAAGCTTAGAATTGTAGTTAGTCGATGAACCACAAAAAGTAGAAAAAAGTTCGAGTTTCGGAAAATGGTTTCATGAAAACCGAAAAATCTCATATTTTACTATAAAATTCACTCATTTTTCTTCAAAATAGTAGGGAATTTTTTTTTTATTCGGTTTTCTGTGGTTCTGTATTGCGTCACGAAAAACACGCTGTAGAAAATGGGAAACCCATTGGGTATTTTCTCTTAAAAATTTGGCTAGAAGTAGTTTAGAGTATATTGTTTACACTGTATTTTTATCGCTTTCAGTTTTTCGAAAATTGTAGCCGATAGATTGATATCACCGCGTGTTATAGCAAATACGAGCGTGGAATGCATGGCTGTTTAAAACAAAAGAAGTTCAGCGAGGCCACCGAGATTGCGGGAGACATTTCTATAGGTTTAATACTAACAATAAAGCGGATAAAAAAGAAGTCGACTATTTTTGCCCTTTATATCATACAACAAAAATTACGCCTTTGCCTAAAAGAACTTTCAATTGGCTCACGGAAAAATCTAGATAGTTCGTCGAAATAAGGGATCAAACGGTTTGAACAAAATTTCATTTTCTATCTGATTTAAAAGAAAAATCCTTATCTTGATGCATCGCCTGAAGAATAAAGGAAACAGTAACTTTCATTTTACCGTTGTAACCTATTGAGGTGAATTCTAATGTAAGTGTCAAAATGTTCTTGCCTAATGCGGTCTCTTCGTATACGGCCAAGTATTCAAGATGTACAGCAATCACTGTCGATGAAAATGGAACTTAGGTTAACGGAAGTAACTTATATTCAATTTCATCATATCGGCAACACAGTACTAATCACGTTCAGCAAATTGGTTAAGGTAGAATAATTCGTTTTGCATAACGATGTAAAAGACGCGGTTAAGTTTGACACCGTAAATAAAGATGGGAAAATGGAGGTAACTACTCCCAGTAATACAAAATCGACAACCAACCAGACAGCAAACTCGAAAGGCTTTGGATTCCCAGTCGTGACCTGTAAGCGCAACAGGCAAAGAAAAGCATCAAGGTGGCATTGACGCTGATGACATGGACGTGTACATAAATGACATAGATGACCCCTAATGCAATAGCAAGTCGCGTGCACGAAATTTGACGGACAACTACCAAAACTGGTTTGTTAAACATATTTGATAGATCTTATAAAAAAGGCCCACTGAACCGTGAAGCTAACATATTTAGCCGTGTCAAATAACCCAATTATAAAAAAAAGTTTAATTTGACAGTTCTGGCGTACGTGTGGCTCATTACTCATTGAGTTCTGTACCAAAAACGGTCCTGAGCTGATATTGTCACAGACAACAGACGTTTACTTCAGACGTTAACGGTCACATCTTCCAGTCCTTTGCTAATTCAATGTCTTTACAACATCAAAAGGTAAATTTAACTAATATCTTATTTCACACCCAAAACCGTATAACAATGGCACAATAAGCATTCAACGAAATATAACCATCAAATCGTCCTCAATAGAATGCAGCGTTAGGCTTTAAATATGATGTAAACCTTCAGATTTCATTTTGGAGTCCTATTAGTCATTTTTGTGGACACTGGCCGGAGCCCTGAGGAGCCTAGTAAATCGAAACTGCGTAAAAAAAATATAATAAAATATAAAATATTCATAAAGCACCCATAAACTATTGCTGAACAATATCCTAAGCATCCGGGTTATCTTGGGGACACTTTACGAATGGTTCTGGTAATTTCCGAACTCGACTCTTCGGAGGAATTTTTCAATATGAAGTCACACGTGGTCTCTCTAAATCCGACTTCGGATTCCGTGTATCCAGACAACTTGAAACGTTATAGCATTGTTCAAAGATTACCGCGTAACACATTGGTTATTAGCAGGCTTTAATTTCCCATATAAATTTAATTTTATTCGGATTACTTTATCTTGCCCAAAATATTGATCAACGCTTCATTAAAATGAGGAAAAATTATGAAAAAGTTCAATAAACTCGTAAATAACGCCAGAACAAGTAAAACTAAAACAAAATGTTCAAATGACCAAAAGTGCATCCAATTACCTTTAATTCAACATAATAATATTGCATATCGGTGCACTACAGCCGAAGATATTTGGATTTTACAGGACGTACTTTTTATTTTAAAGGTAAAATTCATTTTTTTTTGCTGTAACTCGAAAGCTGTCCTATTGTACATTTTTTAAACCTCCTTTTCGGATTCAGCACACGATTTTACATTAAAGATTACCACCAGCTTATTGAGTTCAGAAATGCTGTAAACTAGTGTAATTGATCCCAATAAATTGATCGATTTCATTAGCTCACATCAGCTTAAACATGAACTCCTTTCCTTGCGGGACATCACGCTTGACAAGGAGTATGATCAAAAACATAATAAATATCTCTGTTATTGAAGCTAGCGTCAATTCGACGCTAGCTTAATCCTGAGTTAGTGTCGACTTCTGACGAGACGAAGCATTATCAAACGTTATGTGTCGTACTGGGTACCTACACGCCGCGGCGGTACCTTTTCAGATCCATGAAATTCCCGTGCTATTCCCATAGCTGGAAATTGGCATTTGGCGATATTTAGGAACATCACCAAGCATAGTTCCTGGGGGAATAAAATTGATAATGCCGAAAATAGAGGGGCCCGAGGGAGGGCTTCTGTTTTTTTTACTCTGTAATAGGCCGGCAAGGGTATCAAGGTACCCGCAAAACTAAAATGCCCATAATTATGGAATTTTTACTGACTTGGACGCTTTTGGATGTTTTGGATTCAGTGACTTATCTGCACTTCGACACTGTGAAATTGACCGAATGCATTCATATGGTTCCCGGATATTCGGATTTCCGAAGGAATGTTTCAGTTTCGTGTCACTAGTTGTGAAATTTAAAATTGTCCAGGTACCCTTGTAGGCTTGTTAATTTTTTTATTGGGAACACAACGGCCAAATAATGAATTAATGAATAATTAAGTTCACAAGATGGAATAAATATCGATAGTCATGATCCCAATCGAGCACTCGAGTAAAAGCAATATTTTCTTCAGACGTCAACTAATTTTATGAAAAACCAAAAAGTTTCATGAATTCATTATCCATATTTCCGCGAGTTCACGAATTTCGTAAAAGTTTCACTTTACGTAATCGTGAGTTTCTGTTTCTTGTGTGGAACAACTGGGATTATGCAAAGGTACTTGAATTCGACACTTTAGAAAACTCTGTTAAAATTTTAACTTATGTTTGTCTCTACTAAAACCTTAGACGAAAAAGAAATTCTCGAATTCGTGAATAAAGTGCCATGAATTTTGAAACAATCATGATTTTACGTAACGAAGACAGGACCGTGAACAAAACACATACATTTCATAATTAGTTGACATTGTTTACGGATCGACTATACGACGTGTACTGGCTCATGATTTGTGACATACGGATCATGATTTTTGAATTAGTTCATAAAGTCAAGAGTCTTGATTTTTTTCGTGAACTGTTTCACAGAGCTCGTAATATCATACCTCATGAAATAATGTATGATTCTTATATATTCGTACTCATGAGATAGTTCACAAAATCATGAAATATGTAGGTTATAAAAATTCATAATGTAGGTCATAAAAATGCAATTATGCATGGTTTCGTGAACTGGTTCATGATTTCTAGTAAATTAATCACGACTCACTATTCGTTTTCGATAAATATAGAGGGATTCAACATGAGTTATTTACAGGACTTTTTTCAGTGGTTAACAACAAATTGTCATGATATTGTTCAAATAATTAACTTTTTTGGGTTTTTGACGTAAGTGCCAATATCTTATTTAAAACTTTTGGTGGTATCCAGCTGGAAAAACAAATCTAAATTGTGAGTTGAACGAAGTCATTCATGTGAATAAATCGCTTCACAGCCAGGATTCGAGCCTGCAACCCTTGGGACTCCAGCCCAATGCAGAAACCCTTATGCTATCCCTGGGCTAATTTTTCAGAAAACACAAATGGTTTCAAAAACCGAGGACTATTAATTATGATTTCGGGAACTTGGATTTTCGTAAACGGTTCAGTACACGTGATTGTAATTTTTCCATAAATATATGAAAAGATTTTTTACGTGTAATGGAGATCACACTTTTTTGCAATCTTTTTACCTAGTTCCGACTTATTGTATGGAATCGCGAGGTATCATGAATCCGTAAAGTTGGATTTGCATGTTGTTCACTAACCGTCTCTGCAACCGTTTACTTTCGCATTTGTTTGGTGGAGTTCTACAGCATAATGAATTGCGTGAGGTTTGGACGTTGGATTTTTATTATGATTAGCATTCATGAGCGGTCATAGCGTTGATCGCAGAATATTTGAAAGTATGTAAGAGAAAGGTCGTGAAATCTAGCTCACCTACATAGCAATAAAAGAAATGTTCAAATATAATGAAAATCAACGCGGGTATTAAATTACATTACCTCAATCGAACATTTGATTTAAAATTAAGTGAATTATTCGTCGAAGAATATTGAAAGAATTTTTCTTAAAGTTTTAGGTTAGGCTCCAAAACTGTATCTAAATATAAATACTAGTTCGATTTGCTGTAAGGCTTTGGAAAACCGTTGTTTGTTTTTTTTTGTCACAAATGCTGTGTACCTTTAGTCCCCCCTTTCCCCATCTACCTCTCACTCTCTCCCTTCGCCCTTTTCATTGCTGAAGTGCTGCGACAGCTAGCTGTTTAGTTCTACACAAACACACCCAGAAGGAAGCGATACAGCATACCTAGTCGTTATTTGATTAGTTTTCTAAATCTCTACGGATTAGCTGAAATTGCGATTTTTTTTGGTGTCTCACACGGTGTAGGGAAAATTAATTATGCAAGTATTTCATCACCTGCCTGCTAGTGCTTGGCGTGTTCATGGTTAATATGTTTCAGCTCCTGTACTCCGACATGCGAACGCATGACTGTTGGGTAGTCCACAGTTTTCCATTTTTTTTGCACAATTCATACTGCGGTCTAGACGCGCTCCAATCTGGTCTACTTGTGTGCACACCTTCGTTGCGTGCCGTAATTGATTTGTATCTCAGTTCTGCAATCTGGATTTGTTATTCTTACAACTTTTCCCTTGCTCGCTTTCACACTGTCTGTCTCTCTCCCTCCAAATCTCCCTTCCTCGTACTAAGCCAAGCCAACTGTGTGTTCTGATTAAATTACGTTGTTTGTCGGGGGATTAATCAGGACCTGCCATCGATCCTAAATGCTCTGCCTTAATGGTAGGCTATAAAATTTGTATAGTAATGGTTGGCGCTTGAAAAATTGATATTGGTTTTTGCTCGGTCGGAAGGAAAGTGCTATAAACTGTATAATCGGCAATATTGCGTATGAGGCTGAAGTGATTCCTGACATGCAAGTGGGTGTTCTAGCGGAAGTAGCAATTTGCCGGTGGTGATTGAGCTATAAGAAGCGACTGTTAGCAAAGGGTATGTTTCGCTAATTGAATCGAATAATTATTTTTGTGAGGTGTGGTAGAGCCCTTTGTAAGTAGTGTCAATGTCTGATCTCATTTAGAAAATTCCAATATTTCTAAAATTAATATTGGAAAATAAATACATACTTTCCTAATTTAATTTGCACGAGTTTCTCATATTGTAGGGTGGATGTACCAATAGTTGCATGCTTAAGGAAAACTTTTGATAAAAATAATGATAATAGACGGTTAATAGACCTATGGGCAATGTTAATACATTAAACGAAAGCTTTCAGTCCCTACTTCATAGGAAAAATATAAAGATGGCTTAATAACCAATTTATGTATTCAAAACCGCTTGTACCACTATAGGAACACATGTACCAATAGTGGTGCAATCGCTAATTTCGGTTCCTATTTATGCAAATCCCATTGCTTTCTTATGGGACTTGCAACTATAGGTACACTACATCAACTATAGGTGCAAGGGAGCTCAAAATTCTAAGAAAATCATTTTTTTCAATAGTTATTTGAGCAAATTTCAAGGATAACAGTTTTATTGTCGCATAATTTTAGTGCGATGAATCGATAAAAAAATATTTGTTGATGGTTGGTACCTTAGTTAGGCGTATAACGCACTACTGCAACTATTGGTACACCTCAACTATAGAAGCACCCACCCTATTCGACAATGATATAACTTTATCACGAATAATATAAATCTTATATATTGATGCAACCTGAGTCTGAAACTCGGCCGCATATCATGATGAATGTGAGCTCACATTCTATTTTTAATTTTCAATAAACAAAATCACAAACCTTGATGAGTCAATCGGAATATAGTATCGAAAAATCATTTCGATGCAGCCATCGTGTGACGCCAGAACATTAATCAACATTATCTGACACATAATGTCATTAAGTAACAGGCTCAGGAAGTTATGTTTCGATAGCAAGGGGATGCTCCAATTCGTGACCGTTTCGGCAGCGATTATTTATTAAATCTCATAATTCATACACTTTTCTCCCGCCCCGGACATCACGACTGGCGCTTGAATCATCACAGTGGTGAATTATTCCGAACAGAGCATCGATGATGAATTCTCGTCGAATTTATGCTCATTCTCATCGGATGACATTTTTGTGTATTTTGATGGTGTGGCCACCGGTCGGTCGCTTCAATTCATAAGGCACGACTAGACAATAAATTTAGCCACAGCTGCGTTTCCAACACCTCGTTCGCCGACTTGTTTGCTTGATCCAATTATCCAGTTCGCCGTTGGTCCAAATCGACTCTGTCGCGGGGGGGTGTTGGAACAGAGGCTATTCTCTCGAATGGGATATAATTTATTGTACTGATTTCATTGGTTTTACTATCGTAGATTAATTTTCGTTATCGGTATTATCGTTTTAATGTGTCGGATGACATGAGCTATCTTTAGGAATATTAGTTTGGTGGACAAATCCACGGTTGGAATCGTAATTAGTTTTATTAGGGAATGATATAGTGGCGTAGTCAGAAATTTGGCTGGGAGAATTGTTGGTACAAATTGTCGATTTTTCTACAAAATATAAAAACTAGATATTTCGTTTTGGAAGTTCAGGTGCAAAAATAGTCTAACAGGTATCATTCAAGTCAAAATACTGCCCTCCGTAGAGGTGATGACAGCATACCACCTTGAGGACATCCACAGACACTCAGTTTACTAATATCTACTTGTCTTAACTATGAGCACAGATGTCGGTTGCTAAGCAGTGCGTGTATCCAGTTCATTATATATGAAGCTTCTCAATGACCTCGTGCTGGTTCCAAAATGGATTCGAACGACACATGGAGGTCAGACTGATCGGTTAAATCTCTTTGCCTGTTCATAAGTAACGCGACCACTTTATTTTTCGAAATATGTTTGAAGTAGAACTGGAATAACTCCATCTTGTCTTGGAGACTAATATGGAGCAAAACTTTCAATCGTCCATTAGATCGATTCCAACCAAGAATCAGAACTACCTGAAAAGAACTCAGGGGTTATCGTCAGAATTGGCTCTGTACAGCCTAGAAAGTGTGTGTCAAAAATACAGTTGAGTACTACATTTCCATCAGACGAGTATTCACCATTAGCAGTTCTAATCGAACTGACATGAAAGTCGATTTCGACAGTAAATTATTTAATCTACTAGTCTCGTTGAAATTTGAGACATTCGTGCAGAGACTTTTCCAACCACTTCACTCAGATCATCGAAGGGCATTTCTGTATGCTTTGCGAGCCACCAGGTGCGTAACCAGTGTTGTCTGATTAATGGGCACATCGTCGTGTGATAACACTGTGATGGTTAAGTATGAGCTAATTGGCTTGGTCACATGCATTCTCACCATACGAACACCGTTAGGAATGCCTGGGAAAAAGTTCCTCCATGTATCGTTAGTAACGGAGTATACTACTACGATTCTTTCTAGATATTTCTAATCACGCTGACAGGGGTAGGCGGAGCCAAATCATGTACGCGAACTTCTATCGTGTCATTTTTGATGTATACGGGGATGCTATATTTAACATTGCCGCGTTCGGTTTCGGTTCCGCGAAACGAATGATTCAACTTGACCGATATTTTCAAACATAATCAGCATGATTCATTTGTAGCGTTTTCACTTGTGCCAGGTTAAGATCCATCTGCACTTTTAGTAATTGTTCCACTGTCCGAATGGCTGGTCTTACAGGACATTTCGAAAAATCAACAGCAAGACAGTTAAACCGCAGCGCGGCTGCTTTTTTGCTGGGTACCGACACTCGTCACTCTCACACAGTAGGGAGGACACGATACATTGTTATGTTGTTTGCGCAGTTTATATGGACCGATTTTTTGCTTTACAAAATAGACAAAGAACGGATAGGAAATTGGTTTGCCTTGTTGCTCACGGCAGATCGCTTTAGCTTCTGTTCTGAACGAGAAGAGCAGATAGACTGCCGGGATAAGGTTGATGATTTTTAGAGTGATTGCATAACCTTTCTTCACGTCAAAAAGAATTTCCAAGATTACGTCCAATCTCGACGTTTCATACATTTTAAAGACACCAAATGTCTATTAAAAATATAAATTCGATTTTTCAATTTCCCTTTACCAGCTCATTTTCCATGTAAATGTAGATCAATGCGATTTTGGTTTGTCATTAATGATCTAGACGCACGAATCCAAGTAATTTTACACCAATTTTAATGATTTTTGCATTATTTTGATATCACAGTTGTACTAGTTTATAGGAAAAAATTGTTGTGTGGCCGCACTTTTCAACCCGTAACTCCGGAACCGATATTCAGATCGACACAAAATTCGATAGCAGTCGATAGGAAGGTTGCATCTTTCATTTGAGGTTAAGTTTGTACAAAATTGGTCCAGCCATCTCTGAAAATGGGTGACGCTTCTTACACATACTCACATAGAGACTTTTCCGATCTCGACGAACTGAATCGAATGGTTTATAACACTAGGCCTTCCGGAATTAGGTTCACAATTTCCAGAGTGATTGCATAACCTTTCTAAATGAGAAAGTCAAAAAGGTAAAAAATCACAATCGATATTTTCCAAAATTCTTTTTTTCGAGATTTTATCAAAACTCGACGTTTCATGCATTTTAATGACATTTGGTATCAAAAATACGGATTCGATTTCTGAAATTTCATGTGGTTCCCCTTTGAAAAAGGGATTGCAAAACCTTTCAATATTAGGAAATCAAAAAGCTTTGACTAAACGAAATGAATAAAAAAAAAAGCTTTGACAAATTTTATATGTAATACCACGCTTTGTCTCATAACTCTGGAATCAGCACTCCGATCTAAATGAAATCCGACAGCAGCTGATGAGGATACTTACTATACCTTTCATTTGGAAATTGAGTTAGCCATCCCGGAGAAAAATGTGCATTTAATTCAGGGCCGTTGTCATTTCCTCGAAGCTTCCGGTTTCATCGTAGGTGGCCAAAGTCGTCAAAAAGGGTTTAATTGGACATAAGTAAGCCCGAATCTCTAATCACAGTTATTTATATTTTATTATTTTTTGCGTAATTAAGATAGCTAGGTGATACCGGTTTATCGGAAAATTTGGTGGGTGACCGCCCTCTTCAACCCGTAACTCCGGAACCAGAGATAATTCAAAGGTAGCTTAGACGTTTCATTTGAATGCAATATTAATTAAATCCGTACGGCCACCTCTGAGAAAAACGGGTGAGATTATTTGACCTATACACATATACATACATACATACATACATACAAACATACATGCATATACAAAATCGAGTTAGCCATTCCGGAGAAATAGGTTTGTATTTAATTCAGGGACTTTGTCACTTCCTCGAAGCATCTGGTTCCACCATAGGTAGCGAAGGTGGTCAAAGAGGATTAAATTGGGCGTCAGTAAATCAGCATAATAAGTTTCAGAAATTTAGAAGATATTTGAATAATTTTTGCGCCATATTCAGTAGCAATGTAATTCCGGTTTATATGGGAATATGAAGTGACAGCATTCTTCAACCCGTAACTCTGGAATCAAAAGTCCAATCCAAATGAAATTCAGTAGCGACCTATGGCGATACTACACCTTTCATCGAGTCGATTTGCGTAAGAGACTTGAACCTTCTGCGTAGAATGGCAGGCTACACTAATGCAGTTTTGTGTTGACCCCAAAACTAAGCCATACACTTTAAGAAGTCGTGCTCTTGTTCACCCTCTATCTCTTCTCCATATGCTATGCTCTCCGAATGTTGAAATAGTCCTTTAGTTATAATTCACTGTTTTAAATGAAGTAATAAATTTGTCTCCCTTGTTTAAGTGGCACACTACGTAAGCTAAGTATAAATGATTGTGCATCAGAGCTCGTGCACGAGACTTTTCGTTGCGCGTGAAGACCTTTTTACGCGGCGGGGAAACCTTTGCGTCTTCTTCAACTGTGTTTTGGGAGTAGTTCACTTTTTTCGTTATAGTACCCTTTCGTGTATTCATCGTGGTTGTCAACTTGACATTCGCGATCAGATGTTCTTCTTTGCTTTTTGAAGTAGAATACTTCCAACGTTTCAATATAGGGGTACCCTTTTTAAAATTTTCTGTCGGAATTTTACCCGATTTTGTAAACGTGAATATCTGCCGTTGTACTGAATGGAAAAATAAGATTATTGCGCTATCTGGTTGGAAATATGTACAACAGTTTTGTATCCAATTCGGTAGTATGTACAATTACTAAAAATAGCGGAAATAATGGATTTAATGAAAGTAGTAATTATCTGATCCATGATTGGTCGGTATAATTAACTCAAAAAGCAAGCGTTGTTGGAACTGCCTCTTTTTCATCGAATGAACTGCGACGCGTATAAAAAGGGAACACAAGAAAAATTCATTAGTTTGTGTTCTGACGTTGTAAGCGTAGCAGCTGCTGCGTTTCATGTCAGCTCACATTCTTAGATACCATGACTGCCGCCAGGCGCTGATAGAATTTTAATCTAATCATGAAATGACGTGCCAGTTTCAAGCATACACGGAAGATAGAATGATGACACACCACAGCAAAAGCAGAAAGCTCTTTTTTCAGAGCCGAATAAATGGATTTGGTTTAGTGTGAGAACCGCGCTCTCTTGTTCTTTAAATTATATGTGGCGTTAGGTGCGTGTACAGATAAATTCACCACAGCGCGCGTTCCAGAGTGCACCGTGGTGAATTTATCTGCGTGTTTCCTCTGGCAAGCCGTAGTGCGTACTGGTTGTTTCGTTGTGTAAATGAGATGGTGTTGGCTTATTGGATGCTGATACTATGATTTTTTGTTGATGATTTGATACAAGTTACTTCGGAAAGTTTATTTACGAGTTTATAGAGATTTTTTAGACTACAGGGGAAACTTAAAATACTCAGTCCTCGGAGCAAACGGAGAAAAAGTTTTACGTATCATCATGCTATAAACACATTTTCCATAAAACAGATTTATTGTATCCACATTAAGCCTATTTTATGTGCGGCTAAATGACGCAATGTGCATTTTACTTATTTTGTTTGCGAATATCGCGGCTACACAAGTGAAAAGCTCCATTATTGTGAAAACTCCACTCTAAGATACCTGCTTGGTTAAGGTTCGAGCATATTATTATTTATGAAAACATGGGGTAAAACACGCCTCCTAAGGAAATATGATCATAGTTTAGCTATAGAAGATTAGTTGGGAGAATTTAATAAATATCATTCAACCAACATTTCCCACTGTAATCGCAATCATAACGCTTTGAAAAATGTTCAAAATTTTAATAATTCACAACAACGAGACAAAAAGCTCGTTGGACTAACACGTAATTTTATTTTTTGTCGAGATGTCACAAAAGTGTAGCTTTAAATCGTCTTAAGTTATGCAATTATTAGGTTTTTAAAACAATTGTTCTTTTTTAGATTAGAAAGATGGGTAGGTAATGTCAACGACATTACCGAAATGAAGTAGCATACATTTTAAGTTGTTAATACGAATTCTGCAATTTTTACTAATTTCTGAAAGGTTTTATTAAAATAATTCTCATGGAAAAAAACGAAATAACCGTACAAGTATATACGATTCTCTACTGTTGTCAAATGAATTGTTTCACTCTCATTAAATGCTATTTTCAGGGTTACCATATGAAAATAAATATGTTGGAATATTTTGGGTTTCGTTGTACGTGTACCGATATTTCCATTAGAAATAGCGAAATAGCTGGTTTTAATATAACCTATCAGAAGATAGTCAAAATTGTAGCATTCGAACTAACAGCCTAAAGTGCATTCTACTTCACTCCGGTTATGTCTATGACATTACCCACCCATGTTTTTGCCCTTACGAGTCACTAGTTTGAACATTCGCCCCTTGGTAGTGGTTCCCATGCTGATGATACTGTTTGTCGATTTTAAAGTACTAGATACAGCTTATGCCGCTGTTAGTATTGCCTAAACATCAGCCCCATTTTGGCAACCGTTTGTGGTTCAGGTAATGGTATTGGAGACTGTGTGTTTGACTTTATATCTGTAGATTAGCTTTCCTCAGCGATTTCTGGGCAGGGTTGTTTGCCCTATTCCATCTGCTCACAGAACTGGCATGTATTAATCTGTCCTTAAAATGTGCACAGATTTCTTCGTGTAATGTCACAATGTATTGTTTTTTTTTATACGAGCCACCGCATTCTCACCACAAGAACACCATTTGAAATACTTTGATTCTACTTTATTGAATGTTATCAGCACCAAATGACTGACATGGTCAAACTGCATAAAGGGCTTCCGAAACTCAAAGCCCTATTTTCAAAATTTCACGAATTATTGGCCTTACGTAAAAACAAAGCACACAAGATAAAAAATTGTAACTGATTTTGCGTGATTCTTTAGATCCAAAAGAGCTAATGTTCTTATATTCTGTTTGTAGAATAATTGACATAGTTAGAGTGCACACTTTGTAATACTCCACCGTTCCCGGGATCGTTATCTATGATTGTTAATTGATGTCCAAGGAAGTGTTAAGACATTGCAAAGTAATATCAGATAGAGTTTACAAACCAATTCAGAAATGTGACTAAAATGTTGCGTCTGGTTGCATCTTTAAGTTAAAAAATTGGGATTGCCATATCGGTTTCATCGCTTCAGTACGTGTCAGCCGACTTGTCTACATATATCTTTATGTAAGACTTGAGATCAAGGCCTTAAAGAGCAGCAATTCGTTTCGATTATTGACCAGTCAAAAGAGCTAATGTTCCAATATTCGCTTCGTAGTAAACTTAACATTGTTAGAGCACACACCCTCTAATATTCCACTATTGTTCCAAAAAATCTTCAGAACAAGAAAAAGCTTTCCGCGATATTTTAAATTCGTAGATTCTGATAAAATCTGGGCTGATAAAATCGGATCTTCACTGTACCACATTTATCGTTTTTTACCAATCTCATGTTCAAATGGTATCTTCGAGTGGAGATTGCCAGATAGCAGTCACTGGCGCAAGACGTGATAATTTTTTTCTCCCGTCAAGTTTTTTTCGGTTGTTCGGTTATTTTGATTTCTACCATCAGTCCCTGGATATCCAAGTATTTTTATTTGATATTATTCCTTGAGCGATGTTGACCATCTCATTGGTATCCTTTTGGTCCGATCGAGCCTTTTCAATCTTGATGGAGTCGACGCTGGAAACCTCCAGGATTAATACTTTGGTGTGCAGATTACCAGGACAGGGATCGACGGAAAACAGTCTGATGCTGAACTACAGAAGACCGGCATAGCGGTCGGCCATTACTTGGTCGTCAACAGGGGAAAGAAATAAGTAAGAAATTTTTTTCGCGATTATTCGTACTTCAGAAGAAGCAGCGCATTGCACGGCAGGGATGCCACATTGAAATCTGTGTTTCGGTCAAAAAATCTTTTTGCTATCTATGATGACTAAAACAGAAAAAACTGTGAAAATCTGTGAAAAATTTCCAGACAATCTGTGAAAAATCTCAATATTTCCAAAAATCTATGGAAATCTTTGAAATTTTCTTCAAAATGCTAAAAATCTGTCATCTGTGAAAAAGAATCTGTGATCAAAAAATATCCAAAAAATATGTGACATTACAGAAAAACCTGTGAATATGGTAACCCTGTTGCACGGTCGGATGGCACATTTTCTCGGTGTGAGTGTTTCTACAAAGCAGTGTAGCTACGTACCGACGTCACGAGAACATAACCAGACCAAGGAGCTGTTACGAATTGTTGGGCAAAGCATCAAGCCTATTCATCACGTAAAAAGCTTCAGAGGGACTGGACAAACATACCGGTGAGCCCGTTCTAATTATATTTTTAGTATATTTATAGGATATTAACGCTAGTACACGGCTTTATGATGATTGTGAAATCTTTTACGGTCCTTAAGGTCGGACTGGGGCTTAATCTTGCTTTTATTAAACATTATAGGGGAAAGTAGTCGGTTGCCGGCACTAGTCGGTTGTCGGCACTCCCAAGTAAGTTTTGACAGAAAGTAGACATGGACATTCTGATAAATATCATTTATGTGTTATATTAGCACGATCTTTTTGTGCTGTTTTTAAGGAAGTGTTTTCGTTGGACTTTATTTTTTTTCGGCTCTCAGAGCTGTTTAGGCGTTTTTGCCTTTTGTCTTTATGTTTAGCAATAACTAACTGTTTTGGCCAATTTTCTTTATCATTATCTCAGAGAGCGAGTAAATGCGCTATAACCTTGGCTCATCAGCCAGGACAGGGCTAATAACCTCTGCCTCATCCCAGGAACTCCGGAACAAAGGTGTGACATTAACCCTCTTAACAAAGTCACTCCCAACGATTTATCAAACCCCCATCAAATTGAAACGGTTGTGTACGGTTGTCCACGTTTCTTCCTTATTCAAGGTTCAAAATAATTGATTAAATTATTTATCAAACGAATAATTTGATTGCCGTATAATTTTGAATCATCTTTATTTTGTACGCTGCACAGTTGGCCTGGCCGCCCTAATGCTTGTGTCATGAATATGTGCCACAAACATTAATAATGACAAGAAAAATTGTGGGCGATCGCTGCAATTTTCCAGGATCATGTATTGGCTGTGTATGTGTAGACTAGACTAAACTAGAATCTCATGTTCAAATGGTATCTTCAAGGAAAATTAGTAGTTCTTATTAGGGCTCGTTAAATTTCTCATTTATCTAACAATGTTACCGAACACATTGTGTAAAAGTACACACAAGTTATGAGTGCAGTTTCATTTTTAGCGCAAAATTCGCATAATACCATAATAATAATTGCAGGACGCTAGATCAAAACAGAGTGGAACGGTTTCACTACATCCTCAAATCGCTTGCCCGATAGTAAATTTTGGGGTGAAATTTGCCATTCTCTTTTCTCGAACCTACTTTAGCACGGTAAACTTGGACTATACGCTAAAATATCCTTGTCCAGAGAGTTGGGGGAGTCGAGTTTGTCGTTAGGTTCGTCATACATAACGATGCAATATTATTTGATCAGCAACAGATTTATATAAATTGAGCTTGTACGACATTTTCTCTGAAAGCAACTGCTCAATTTGAGGTTAACAGTGCAGCAGGAGTACAGTTAAGTGTGAATCGTTCCACAAGTGATCGGGTTCTAACTGGCTATATTCAAAAGCTGTTATCATTCATTTCTCGTATTAAACCGTTGTAGCAGTGTGCTTTTGTGAACCAAAATTGATTAGGTATCACTAAAACAACAAACAACAGCTGCAATACAAGTGGTCTTGTAGAGCGTCGTTTTTGGTCGCAAAATAAGCGAAACGACAGAGAAACGTGAATTCGCGCGTGGGTAAATAAGATTAGAATCGGGATTATTTCACCCGGTTGCGGAACATACGTCCGAGACCGTCAGTTGATGGTACAGAAGATTAGACGCTGGTCTCTTAAATCGTCGTATGTTCAAATCCCGACCAGGAAGGATCCGAAGTGACAGTAGGACCTGCCCTGTCAATGCCATGTATGCTTCTGTTCGACTATGTGATGCTTCTTGTCGAAACAGACGGTCAAGTTCCACATCGAAATTTAGTACCAAAGATTCATTGGATGTAGGTTTCCTTTTTGTATTGTCAGTTGAAATGATTGGAGACAGAAACCGGGTGGTTTCGGTGTGGCCATTGTTTACCGATCGACCAAGTGAATAATTCTAATCAATTGGAAGTGATAGATTTTTGTTTATCTGTCCCGGTTCCATTTTTTTTCGTGAATGTGTTGGCGTTTTCTGCAACCAAGGAAATTAAACAGCACAGAAAATTTTCTGATTTAGTGTGGAAAATGATAGTATCTCCTAACCCACCGTTATTATTAGAAGTATTTTAGACGTTTAATTCAACAGGAATAACTGAAAACATGGAAAATATTTTTGATGCCAACAATAATTATCCCAGTTCTTGATGAGTTTTAGTGCTTGTGCTGATTTATTTAGTTAAAGCAAAAGAATGTCACAGTGGATGCTAATTTTTAGCTTCTAATTTAATTGCAAGTTTGGCTTGAATTCTCTTGAATAATTACTCCTCCCATCTAGAGTTAAATAGTTGAGACGCATTTTGCATACCAACTTTTCTGTTTTGCATTTAGTCCTGGCAATCGGTTTGAGAACCGAAAACAGAAGACGAATTTGAATTTCGAAGTGAAGAATTTAATAGTAAAATAAATTCAAATGAACGCTATTGTTTCGGTGAGAATAAATCGAATGAATAAAAATACGGCGGAACACCAGCGTTTTTATTGTATTAGAAACAAATCATAACATATTTATCGGCCCACAGAGTTTTTTAGCATCGATTTTATGATGAACGCATCAACCGAAGAAATGAGCGTTAGCATTCGTTGTTGTGTCTGGTCAGTGAGCAGAACGATTTATCCGTTCCCTTCCCACATTTTTTTGTCTGTCGATCAAATTAGATTTATATATTACCTGTATTTCTTCGTTCGTTATTGATTTTTCTAACTTTTCAGCTATTTTGTATTTTTGGTGGGAGTGTGATGAAAAACGAAGGAAGATACATATACCACACCGGTTACCGGTAGTGAACTGTATACAGTTACATTTTCTTGACATTCGTTCTGCTCCTATTTTAACCGGAGCCCTAAAATTTGCTGTTTGATATAGAGCCATAACATCTTTTATCAACTTGGTAACAGCGGAACGGAGAGATCAAATTCAAATTTTCAAGCGAACCAACAACCCACAGTCATAAAATTCAGAAAGATGATTACGTTTCCTTTTAGTGAAAACAAACTAAATGTGTAAACATAAGGTCTGAAACCATTCACGGAACATCATCATGGTTTCATTATTTATCAAAATATCAAAAACCAATCTCGACAGTTTACGATGGCAGACTATCTATTCGTTATATTTATCGGTTCCTATAAATCGTTTTCGCCTTCATTTTTACATCATGTTTGTGTAATTTTATTATTGCGTGTATGGGACAGACAGTAAACAGAACGCTACATTCTAGTAGGCTGTAAAATTAACAGCATCTAGTGGTCCATTTTCAACAAGGGTTATCAGTGCCTACAGCTGTTTAATTTCAAAGCGGACGTTTTTGTTAGCTACGGAGGAAAAGTAAATCGTGCCCGCGGGGATTTGCAAGTTCAAGGATGTTCGAACAGTGCAGTGTAAGTCTCTTAATATGCCGGATGAAATCATCCCGTTATATAAACATCCCAACTATTTTTTTCGCCTCGTCGAAGGCGAAAGTACAGAGAATTCTCGAACACTTCAAACTATTATAGCTACCATGCTAAGATTGTAGCAAATTCTTCCAAGCCGAGGCTGCCCAGGAGAAGTAAACTAAAAGAAACAGAGTGAAAAGTAGTTTAAACTCAATCTTAAGTTGCATGAATTAATCACATCGCATTTAAAGCATGTAAACGTTAAAGCAAGCAGTACACTTTCTGGCATATCGTATCCTTTTCTTTATTTCGATTGTAGAGTTTATGTTTTATTTTATTTTGTTTATAGTTTAACCTTAAGGTTGCCTTTCATTTGAGTATTAATGGTTCCAAGGACCAGATCTAGAGCTGAAGTTATCGCAATTAGTCTGGATTCCGATGGAGCAGTGTTGTGTTGAAGACGAAAAATGATTTTTTCATATATCTTCGTTACGTCGCAATATTATTGAAAATTGATAAAACTTATCAATTTAGACTGTCTTTGGCTACATTTTCCACGCAATTGGACTATTGTAAATATTCTAGGAGAATTGTATTGAGCATTGGAAGATAAAAATTGAGCAGCTTCTAGCACTGCAAGGGAAGCACCTGTCTTTATGAAAAAATTGCTTTTCGTGTTTCTTGACCCCGCTTAGTTTTGAAACCCTGCATGCACTAGAAAAAAGTTGGGCATGAAAGGGTTAAAAATAACAAACATTCATCGCTGTGCCTGCACGTGTGGTTGCCCGGTCGGTTTCATTCACTTGCTGTGACGATTGCGAGTGTGACGGTGACGGTGGGCTGGAAACAAGCTTTTTTTCGAGTTGTGAAATTGATGAAAAGTTTGTAAAAAAAGAAAAAAAATCTTGCGTTAACCTGCCGAAGAGAGTAGTACAGTACGTTACAATGTAGTACAGTGGACGCCACAGTGCTTACCGAAAGTATTGGAACTGCAAAAAAAGAAAAAAAAAAGTCGCAGTCATTTTTTGCGCGTTATATCAATTGAAGACGCGGAAAAAGGGAAACTGCAATTCTGCTTGCATACACTGTGTTCCAAAATTGTGGGAACACTTCAGAAAAGTGGACGTTGACGAGGCAAATAAGGTAAGATATTTCCTTATCCTCATTTGTGGTTTATACAGGGTGACTGTGCCACATAGTTGTTTCCAACGTCTGATGGTGTGATCCAAAATGACGGCCGCTAGTGGCAGTGATCCGGGAGGGTCAAGCAAAGAAAGACTGCAGGAGTATATGGACCCGACGAACTGACGAACGGCGAATTGACGTTCCTGCAGCTGACAGGTAAAGACGGTGTAACATTGCCACGAAACCCGTTCATTGTTGGCAAACCGGTGGAGGTTGTGGCTGGAGGTTCAATTGAAGATGCGAATACCGGAGCTTAAGGGGCACGGTATACCCTTCGAGTTCGGAACCGAGTTCAATTTTCCAAGCTGATGAAAATGGCCCAGCTCATTGATGGCACCGATGTTGTGGTTGAATCTCATCCGAATCGGTACCTAAGCAGATGTGTAATTTCCTTCTGTGATCTGATTCATACAGAGGAGAAAAATGTCCGAAATACTTAGTCTTGTACAGCGAATCACACGAAACGAAGCCGGAAAGAGAATAAATGCACCAGCACTTATTTTGACCTTTTGCAAAACTACGTACCCAGAATTCATGAAGAACGGTCTGCTTCACGTCCTCACTCGCCCATATTTCTCGAACCCGATGCTCTACTATGGTTGCTATTTGCCATATGCGTCTTCGCTGTCCTGGCTCGCAACGTTGTTTCTACGTTTTCAAGGCGCAGAAGAGTGTGGTAAAGCAGCGTACTGCCAAAATTGTAAAGACGACCATTGTCCAACGAGCCGTCAATGCCCAGTATTTAAAAAAGAAGTTGAGGTTTTTAAAATAAAAGTTCGCGACAATTTGATATTCCCGGAAACACGGAAACGAGCAGAACAGCTAGGCAGTTATGCTTAGACCATAACTCAACAAAATGAGATCCTAAACAAGCTGAAAGAGATTTAAAATGCAATGCAGAAAAAAGATCAGCAGATCTGAAACCATGGCTTCAGACGACGAAATTGAGATAATCGAGAAGTTTCTTAGCGAGCTTTTTGATAATCCTTATTTTCAGCAACCTTTAAATCCCGAATCGCACGAATACTGACCACGGAATAGATCGGTTTAGAAATGAGGAAAGAGTAGTACTCTTTCCAACGCAACCACAGAGGGATCAATGAACCATCTGGGCCGTAATACTCCAACCCGTTGATGATGAATTCACCTCTGTTGCCGATAAAAACACCGATTTCACCACTCGAACCCACAAACCAGAGCAACCGGATCGTCATCTACGAGCATAATTACACAAAGTCCTGTGTCCATCCACAGGTCAGTTCCGAAGTGTGAAGTGAAGTGAATTCCCTAGCAGATACTGCTTGTTTTGATGTTCTTTCAGGTTTGACTGACAACATCGATGACACGCTGCTTCCACATCACCACTTGCCATTGCCCGGAGAAGGCCGATTGAGATATCCATCACCACATCACTAGCGTCGAAGCAGCGAACAACGAAAACTACACAAAGTCTTTCCCCAGTGCCCGTCGCTGTCGGTAGTTCTAGAAGTAATCGAGTAGTAGTTTCGACAGCGGCTGGCACTGTGAGGCTAGACGTCCCACAGGTCAGTCCCATTCCACGTCGTTTACGAACGGATTCTGTTGTGGCTTCTCTCGTTACATATGTGACCAACATGCATCAAATGAGTAACCGGTCTGGGGAAGGAGAGAAGAAAGTAGCTTCCCCACTTCGTCATGAAGGGATCGACCTGGGAAAGAGAGCTGTCCCTATCTCCCAAATATACAACCACCGCAATTCTCCTCCTGGCTTTCCACCGGTGAAGGCAGCTCCAGAGCACTGATCTCCCAACAACACGAAATCGTAGACGTCCGCCACAACACATCGCCTTCGTCAGCAACGATCACCAGTCGCGATAGCACTGCAGTTTCGCATTGCAGTAGAATAATCGGGGCCTGCGTACCAATATCAATGACCTTAAACAGCTGATCGCCCAATACGAACCTAACTTGATAGCATTACTAGAAACAAAGTTGGACAATCGAGTGATTTCAGCAGATTTCGTCGGTAACAATTACACTCTACTACTTGAGACTGGGAGCCGCCGATACTGGTAACAAGATGTACGGCTTTCCATTCGGGATCGTGTACTCTTCGAGAGACTTGAGGTCGGTAGCAATATTCAAACAATCGCTGTTCGGATACAGCTGCTACATAAAATGACTCCCAGTACTCAACAGTGTCAAGAGCAGCTGGGTGAATTCTTTGAGCAGCTCCCACGTCCGGTGCTTGTACTGGGTGACTTCAACGGGGACCATGTCTACTGGGGTTTCCACAAATCTATCGCACTAGGCTACTTTATCGCCGAGAAAACGTTGTCGGAAAGACTAATCATTCTCAACGACGGAACGAATACCCGGATTGATCCAGCTACCGGTGTCACTTCAGCTATTCCTGCACGACCTACTTTGAAACTGTAGCCTCGAAATTTATTTGGCGAACTCTCCCGGACACCCATAACAGTGACCTCTTTCCCACAAAACCTATAACTAAATTAGTTATGGAATTTGCGTTTCAACTTCGTCTTATCAGAATCCGACACTATCTTAGTGATAGGACTAATCTAGCGCCGGATTGACGCTAGCTCCAAAAAAACGGAAGCACAATTTGTGTTCCTGGTGTCGGATTCTGATGAGACAAAGTCAAAACGCAAATTCCATAACTAATTTAAGTGTCCGGAGGTTGAAGCGGCCATTAAAGCAAGAAGAAAACACTGAGAGAACTAAGGCGTATTCAAGTAGAAGACCCACGGAAAGCTGATGCACTAAAATGCTTACAAGAGGCACGGACAGCCGCAAAAAAGTCGATCCATGACGCCAAACAACGAACGTGCGAGGAATTCGTCGCGAACATATCTCCAAGTTCCACTGCGGCGGAGATGTGGCAGACAGTGAACAGGTTGAGAGGGTAATGTCAGCATCCACCAACTGTCATCAAGCGGTTCAGTAGCTACACGGATGAGGCGGAAGAAGTAGCTGAAGAACTGGCACAGCATTACAGCGAAAGATTCGCTACGTCCAGCTATTCGCCATTGTTACAAAGAGAGAAGGAAAATATCGAACAAAATCACGTGAATTTCTCGCCAGATACCGACGATACTTACAACACCGACTTCACTTTGAACGAGCTACTGTGGGCACTCGATAGAGGCCGAAGTGGCTGCATCAGTTATCCAATGCTTCAGCGACTACCATTGTCGGTGAAAATTGCATTGTTCCAACTCTTCAACAGAATATGGCGCAGTGGTGTCCTGTTGGCAAACTGGAATTGTCGTACCAATACCAAAGCCAAACACGAGTGTCGCGGGCCCAGCTGAATTTCGTCCAATCACCTTAACGAGCTGTATGGTGAAGGTTTTTGAACGAATAGTCCACAGACGGTTGACTACCGAACTCGAGCGGGCGTCGAGACGAACGACAAAACGCCGTTAGGTCCGGTAGGGATGCTGACACATACCTTACGGAGTTAGGGAGATCATTATTCGACCGTGACGAGCACTGGCTGATAGCGTCGCTTGACTTGTCCAAAGCTTACGGCACCACCTGGAGATATGGCATATTTCGAACACTTTGGAAATGGCAGATACGCGGTAGTATGATCAACGTGTTGAACAGTTTTCTGGCAGCAGGATCGTTCCAGCTTAATGTAGATGGACACTTATCGCCCGCGCATCCACTGGAAAATGGTGTGCCACAAGGTTCAATGCTCTCGGATACGCTGTTTCTCGTGGCTATTGAACCAATCTTTCGCGTGGTTCCAAATACTTGTTCTACGCCGATGGTATTCCACTCGTTGTATGGGGGAAGAAATACCAATCGCTTTACCGAAAACTTCAGTCAGCAGTAAAAGCCGCCCATAAATGGGCGAGTAGTGTTGGATTTACGATATCTGCAACGAAATCCAGCATCTTCTTTTGCAGCCCGAACGCCCTCCGTGCGCCCAGTCAAGTAGTCACGATAGATCGAGTTGCTATATCGACTGAAACCCGCCTGAGAACCCTTGGTGTCACTCGATCACTCAACTTCATATCTCACTGCAAATTGACGAAGAAGGTATACGAATCCAGGCTGCGCATCCTCAAGATGATCGGTGCTAAGCTACCCCGTGGTCAACGCTCCTCTTTACTACAAATCGGATCCGTAATTATTACTTCGCGACTTTTTTGTGGGAACGCACTCGTTATTAGGGATGGAGATACTGTCATCAAAACCCTGGCACCTGCTTACAACAAGGTGATCAGATATGCATCTGGAGCATACGTCACCAGTCCGATCATCGCCATTCTGGCCAAAACAGGTACTCTAACGTTAGATCACCTCATTCTCCAAACTATAGCTCAACTGGCCATCAGAATGTTGAGAAACAGCAGGGAGAATGCTGACCTTCCCCTGGTACACTGAGCTTCCGAAGTTGGTGACAGAAATTCCCAGAAACCTCCAACAGTCACTTGGCCTTCCACCGCAATGTAGTGTCTTCTTGGCAGAGGCATTCGCAAAAAAACATACACCACGGTTAGTGATTTAGTGATCATGTCCGACTTGGCCAGCTGTTTATCGGTAAATGAAGCCGGTACATCCCGCCATCCGTGGAGCCAGGAAATTGAAAACCTGCTACGAAATTTTCCAAAAACGAGGAGGTCGACAAACTCGCAGGTGAAGCCTGATTAGGTATCTCCGTTCCGGGGGCAACAGTTATACGAAACCAATGGTACCGGCGGTGGTCAGCGTTTACTGAGATAAAAGTGCGCGAAAAAAATTCAACACGGTGAAGTGGACTGACTGAGAGATTTCGGCAGATCAACGAGCTCTCATAAGGATGCGAATAGGGCATACACGTTTAACGAATGACTTCTTGCTGAAGAGGATCTCTCCACCAGTGTGCGATTGCTGCAGAGCCACCGTAGATGTCCGTCATATAATCCTTCACTGCAGGATATACGACGAAGCGAGGAAAACGCACGACATCGAGTCGACGAATTTGCGAGCAGCGTTAGGCAACGACAACGACAGCGAGAAGAAAATTTTAAACTTCCTCAAGGAAACTAATTTGTTCAAACGAATGTAAAATGAAATGTAACATACACTGAATTGCTGTTTTATATAATTTTTCTTTCGACACGAATGCACAACCTGTCGGTGTCAAGTGTCGTTAATGAAAAATAACAACCATAGTTGATTGACTTTATTTTCAATACCCGGGTACTCACGTTTAATCATAGTAAGTAATTATAAATGAGTTATATGAAATACTTCTAAGTTAATTTAAAATTGTTTAGCGATATTGTACTATTGAAACAAATACTTTGAAAATGGATAATCCGATTCTTGATTTCTTTTGGAAAAGAAAAAAAGGAATTTTTTAATTAAAGTTGGATAAACTTTCAAATAATGAGCAGCACTCTCACAATAATCGAAATCTGTACGCTGATTGATTTGAAAATATCCAATTTTATACAAATGCATAAATTATATGCTAAAACATACCGTTTAATACCGCTCTTGACATTGTTAGACTTATTCGCTATGCCCTACTCTTTGGCTGCGAATCACTGCTGCTGGTGACATACAACGCAATAGTGAATTAACTGCTGAGTAGCACTTGTCGTGAAACGGGAACATACTTGGAGAGCGCGATGATGCGGGGGTGACCGAACACGATGTCACCCGTTGACGTCACAGACCGTATTGCATCTTAAATTCTTAAATATGCCAACGTCTAAGCGTCGCTGGGCAGCAGAAGGTAATTGGATGGAAATATTACATGCACATACACACACACATATATATGAGCGGTGCCAACATGAATGACTTTAAAAATAGAGCGTAAATCCTCGGTCAGCATCATTGGCGGGAGCATCAGGTGTGGAAAAACATCACCGGCGATGATTGCACCATATATCATTGGGAGCACGAGGGTTTTAACCGTTCTCTTATGGAACATGCCGAGTAGCTTATCTTTCACTTTGAGATGCCAACCCGATGTCTGCGGCCTCGATGGAAATGGATCGTGAAACCTTCAATGAGCCGGTGACAATAAAAGCGACAGCTAATGGATGATGGGTCTATCCTGCTTGAGGAGGAGATCTATTTTTATGGTGCGAAATGATTGGCGGTGATTTTCGAAGCGGAAAATGGTACTTCACTGTGACACAATCAGAAGTAACTAGCTTACTTTACTGCTACATTAATGACCGTTAACTCGACGGCTCATTAGTTAATATCTACACTTTCCTAGTTTCGAATTATTTTCGATGTATCTGAGCTGAATAATTGCATTGGAGTCGGATAGTTGAAATCTTGTTATTTTCAGTAAATGAAACCACTATTAAACATAAATTCAAACTTCAAACTATAAGTATTTTAAATTTCATGAAACGATTTCATCACTAGGTGTCGTTGTAAATATCCAAGTACCGTCGAAAAGCGCAAGATAATTTCGGTAGATACTAAAAAGTTACTATCATTTGTAACCGGTAGAGAGAGCCTAAAACACTATTTGCTGCGGTGGGATTTCGTGTGTTCTGCGCACATTGTAATGATCTTATCCTCTCTGGAAAATGTAATCTAATTTTTATAGTTCAATATCAATTCTTCAAAAGGGTTAATGAGATTTTTATAAACAAACTTATTTCGCTCATTACTCCGCTGTCGAATTTCATGAAAGATACACATGAATCAACATCTTTAACCTTGGTAGAATCAATTTCAAATGTCTTCTGGGTTGAAAATATAACAAATTAAGAGAAATCAGCAAAACAAAAGTTTGTTTACAAATCTTATTAGCCCTATTCTAATGTTGATATGGAGTTGTAAGACTTTGTTTGAGGATGAAGAGTGTCTCCGTCAAGAAGGGAGAATGATGGAGTAGGGCGGGTTAATCGTCCATTGTTTGAACGTTACCCAGACTATTTTTGCGTACATAGTCCATAATTATGTGAAATCTAAAACGAAGCACATTGCTCTTGCTTATTTCTGGAATACTTTATGAAGTGTTCACATGTTATATCTGAATTACTTTACACTGAGGATATTCGATAGCAGTAGCTATCAAACTTCGTTAACATTTATACAAACATTGCTATTTTAGAAGACCATCTTCAAAACACCAACTTTTAAAACGGCACGTAGCTGGCAAAATATATTAGCAAAAATGTTGACTTTTTTTTTGTTTTATTTACGATCCAAACATGATGATGCTATGAAACATATGTATTTCAGAACTTAGACTACGGAACTTACAATCAGTGGTGCGACATTTCAAACTCAGTTGTCTTCTGGTTGAATTTACCGAAACCAGCAGTCAGTTTCAACGTCTCCCTCATTTATTCACTTCTCTACTGACTGAAATTTCATGCAGAATTGAATGCTTGAATACAGAGGAAATATAAATTCATTCACCAACCGAAGCGTTTATTTGTTATTATGTGTACGGTTTGAAGACAAAGGTTCGCATCTTTTTTACAATTTGGAGTATAAGTGAGGTGCATAATGTATATGCGAACGTGAATGCGCTGTATCGAAAAAACGAATGACGAGGGAAACGAACATAACATATTATTCATCGCGGCTGGCATGAATATAATTTCGTTTCTCTTTCAAGCTCACACGGGGATGTCCATTTTCTAAGCTCTTCTTACAATAGTTACATTGTCTCTTTCGGTGTTGTTCTCAACTTCTTGACGTTTATGATATGATGAAATTGAATAAAATCGATTCCACATTTTTTCTTTCAATAAATATTCCATTTTTTTTTCTAGATGAGCGAATATTACAGGCTTTGAAATTAATCAATATTATGTTGAATCTAAGCGCGCGAGTCGCCTTGAGATACGTTTATTTTTGATGTTAGTATGCTAGAACTAACGATTCTTACAAATATTGAATCTTTTTTAACCCTTTCATGCTCAACTTTTTCTAGTGCATGTAGGATTTCAAAACTATTTTTCCTTGAAAAAGGTGGGGCCAAGAAACTCGAAAAGCCATTTTTCATAAAGATAGGCATTTCTTTCGCAGTGCTAGAAGCTGCTCAATTTTTACCTTCCAATGCTCAATACAATTCTTCTAGAATATTTACAATTGTTCACTTGCGTGGAAAACGTAGTCAAATGCACTCTAAATTGATAAGTTTTATCAGTTTTCAATAATATTGCAACATAACGAAGATATATTAAAAGTTCATTTTTCGTCGTCAACTTAAACTGTCCCAATTGGAATCCAATCAGATTAACTGCAATAACTTCAGTTCTTCAACCGATCTTTGTAACTGTTAGTACTCAAATGAAAGGCAATAGTCACATTTATAAGCCCTACTTGGTTTTGTGAGCAAATCTTGTCGCAATCAAAAGTTATAGCTGTATAAAAACGTTGTTGTCCACAAACAACATGGGCATGAATGGGTTAAGTAATAATAACAATCTGCCTATTCAACAAATTAATATTTCTATTTTATATTAGATGGCGCCAGTGTTTATGTGTCAAGGCTTGGGCTAAAATAGTGCAGTCGACTCTCTGGTCGGTGCGCGGAATCAGGCCGACGGATAAATAAATTTGAATAATAATTTATTTTATTTATTGAACCTATTAATATTAGCGGTACAATTGATTTCTATGCTAGTCACGAAAAACAGTCGAAATAGGAAACACAATAGCATTTTTCCGATTTTCCCTACCGCGATTCACTGCAACTCGTCCAATTTTAAACATTTCCGAATGAAAATTTAGAAAAATGTTATTGAAATGTTGCATTATTAAATGGAAATTTACTGAATAAACCCACTTCGCAATGCAAAAAAGTTGAATATTTATTTAACCGTGGAAACCTTTCCTCTCCCCACTCATTAACCATACTTTAATTGGAAATATCCCACATTAAATATTTTGTGGCAAAAATATCGGAACCAATCGAAAAAAATTGTACACATAATATATACTACCAAATGTTTTCAAATATTCCTTAAAGCGCGCACATTTGCCTTGATTTCTTTAAACAGATTTGAGGTAATGGTATGGTTGATTTGTGTGAACGCTTTCAATCAAACTTTCGCAAGGGAATTTTTAAACTTTTTTTGGGGTTATGCGAAAATAAAATTATAGATTTTTCCTTCGACGGTTCCAAGCATCTTGAACAATTCAATATTTACCACATATTCAGATCGCTTGCCAAATTAGGATTTTGTAGCAGATTTCGACATATTCCGCTTCCACTGCCTGTACAACTTCCTTGTGCAAGTTCTAATGCGGTGCTCTGGTTACCGCTCATGTTCGGTGCCTTGTGAACTTTGAATCGGAATGTAGAATTGGCACAATTGAATCGGTTCAATATTATCCTGGGTCTGCAATGCCTGCTTTCCTACCGCTACCATCCCCCAGCGCTGTTAACTGATGCTTTTTAAACGTCTTGTTTACATGGGATACTCACAATGTTCTAGCCGTTACCGATCAATTGTTACCCACATGCTAAAGTGTTACAAAGAATTGAGAGCAACTTTTTTTAAATAAAACCCTTAGAATGATTTGTATATTCTTCCTAATTTTGGGGCCTCCAAAATCCCTGTGCCTATGCGTAAAGACGGTACTGTGGTATAGACTTCGCTGCAAAAGGTACCAATCCATCAATATACCCTTAGCCTCGGGTTACCGAACATTACTAGGCGGATGTGAAAGTGGGTGTTCGAAAACATTAGTAAGGTAGCTATGTCGAATATGAATAATTAAAAAAATGAGCTAAAGCGCCCAAAAAATGCAAAGAAGCACTTGTCTGGATGTTGTTGAAATGTGTTCGACCAAATATTCGGAAATTCGTAAAGGAACTTATTATTTTCTTGTCTTCACAATGTCCAATCTCCATCTTTTGAGAAAAAATTCATTTGAATAATCATTTTTATGAAAAAATAAACCCGCAACCAACACCACCCAATGTTGTTCCAAAAGAAAGAAAAAATGACACGGTCCAAATTCGGGAGGAATCGGCTAACCCTAACCCTTCATCCAAAGAGCTTAAAGTTTGTATGGGATTTTTTTGTCTAAATGTATGGGGAAACACTCGTAGTTCACAAAATAGCCGCTAGAGATCACTTTAAACATCCGAACACGGGCCTAGGAAGGAGTTGAGCTTTTGAAGATATTATAGAAAGTTATGATGTTCCATAAAATTGTAGAAAAATCAATAAATGGACTTTCAGTTATCACATGAACGTTTCAGATTTTCTCTGCATGGTGGCGGTTGTGAGCCAAACAATTTGAATGGAATACTCCTATCTGCACAATGGTATGAGGTGGAGCAGTTTGTTGTTCTACAAAGTTGTAGAGCACTAAATAAACTTTCATTTTTTTATTTATCCGCTTGGTAGCGTTGTTCCAGTTCCAGTGAGCAAAACTAAGGTAATACGTACTATATGTACAATGGTAAGCGATATCGCAATTTGATGTTCTAAGAAATTGTAGAGTATTTAAACGGCTTCGTATCTCGTTATAAAAATTGGAATTAGGCCGGATGGTGTGCATGAAGCTAAACAAATTGCCTGGAAATAATTTCTTTCATACCACGGGGGCACCTGTAAGATATCTAGAAAATCACGATTTTTCAAAGCAAATTGACAGTTTACGCCATGTTAAAATGAGCAGCTAGTTGAGACACTTCTTCGATAACTTGTCTAGAGAAAAATCAAGGGGTACTCTTTGGGACACAGCCATAAGAATTCGAAATTGAAGCGTAACTACTGATAAGAAGGAATTTTCGAAACGTTGGACTTTTAATTTTGTCAGAAATGTTTGTTCAGATTCTGCGCAGAATATGATATGCGATGCTCCCACAAGTAACGTCTCTATCGACTCACCCTTGACGTCATTATCAATTTTATTTAAACACCTACCATGCAACAATAATGCCTGGAGCGGAGCCAGCAAAGAATTAAATTCAACTTGATGAAAAATCTGTCTGACCTATGTGACAAGTGAAAGTTGTCGTCATTTCAAAACCGGGAAACAGACTCCGATCATAACTCGCGTAACCTGACTGAAATTGAAATTGTTGGAGAAAATTATTCTACGAAGTCTCGACAATTGGGTTGAAGCGAACTGTTTGTTATCAGATATCCAGTTTGGTTTCCGGGGAATAAAAGAACTCATGATTCGAATACAGTATAGTTGACTACGAATCGCCTTAGTTGTATACATCCGACCCATAAGATGAGGCTTGAAATACTAGCGGGGGTTCTTCCTTCAAATTCTTATATTTTTGATTTTTTATCTCTCGGTTGTGAATCCTTGAATCCACTGGTAACATTTTTAATAGCTCATTGAACTTTAATTCCAAACCAGATTCATGACAGAGTATTCCAATCATATGTCACAAGGAATAAATTGTTCCACATCAACTTAGTGAACCCATCTTGCAGCTTCTTCTGTACGGAAGCCCTCATCTTTTGACATTAAAAATGTCTTACTCCACTATCTGGGGCTAGGTGTCATTCTAAAATCTAAACTATCTCCCATGTAACGAAACTATGTAAGGTTTGCACGCTTATAACTCCGATATTACTAGATGGATTTTAATCATTCATACACCAACCGATTCAGAAACACCTAACTTAAATATTGGTATTAATTTAAAATCTCCCCTATAAAAGTAGACTTTTGGAAATTGTAAAATTAAAAAGTTCACGAAAAACGGGAAAATTACCATTCGTGAGGCAGATTTCTCAGACACAGCCTTCAAGAGAGGGCAGCTTAGTTGCTCAATGAAACACGAAATGTCTTAAATAGAAGCAACGCATGTCCGTTTAAATCAGTTGTTGCTCTTATCCCATACGAGCAACATCGTCTCCGGGCGATGCAATAAGCGCTATCGATTTTCGGTAACGTTGGCATTTGCACACACTCGCACCTAAGTGACTAAACCATACACTGTTAGTTTATAAATAGAGGTGACGCGTACGCGTTTGAATCAGTTTTTGTTCTTATGTCGAACGGGTAAGATCATGGCTGCAGCGTCTGGGCACTACAATAAGCGGTAGACGCTATGCATTTTCGGCAGTGGTGGCCGTGTGCGGATTTTTCGGGTACCAGCACGGTGTCACAGAATGATTTGCGAAGTGGGTGGGCGGGGTGGTTTTGATTTAATTCAATACGGTGTGCGCTGCTTAAGAGTGTTGCGTTTGAAAAAAATATATTTATTTTATGGTGTGCGTTGTAACTTGTTAATCCATGTTTACGGCGCTTTGTAGCTGCGTAGGGTAAAGAGCCTATTGGTTTTCATGTTTCATATTTCGGTTATATGTTTTTTATCAGTAAGGCATCTGACAACGTGCTTCTGTAGTTATTGCACTGTTCAGCAGCGTAGTATTTTATATAGGAGAGTACACTCAGGTTTCTTTACGCGGATTTTGAAATTTACGCGGTTTTCATTAACGCGTTTTTTTTTTAAATTTACGCGGTTTTCATTTACACGGCCTGTATCCCCTGCGTGAAAAATCTGAGTGTAATTGCATCGGAAACAATCACATTCCCAGCAGAACTTTTTGTTTTATAATTTCAAACACCTTTGTTTCGTACTGCACACAACGGAAAATTTTAAAACAGAACTTACCGTCCCAGCAGCAGTTGAAGCGGGTGTTCTTTTTCGATTCATATTCAAGCCATGTCTTAAGCGTTACTGGACTTAAAATTGTTTTCCCAGTTTATCCAGTCAGAATATCTGTCCTACCCTATGTATTTAAAATACAGTTCTAATTGCGTTTTAAAGTATACAACAAATAGAACGGTTGGGTATACTAATTTACATTTTAAAATAAATCTGTTTTAAATTATGAAACAAACCGCTGTACTGAAGATATAATTATGTCAGTCCTATTACCACATAAAACACCTATATAACATAAAACGCTGCAGAATTGATTTAATAATACAATGTTTACACTACAGAGTTATAACACCTTTTCATAATTAGCAACAAGAAAAATATCACCAAGATAGCATAAAAACCCGTTTTAACTGGTAGTGCGAACGATGCATAACAATGTAATTTATCAAATAATTTCATTTTTTCCACCACTAATCGATCAAGAAATACTTAAACTTAAGATTGTTTACTTAAGTTCATTAGTACATTATTGAAAATTTAAATGGAAAATGAAATTTCATATTTCATGGAGAATCTGTATATTTCCGTTGGCGGGCGTGGGCTTCCTCATCACAGCTCTCAATATGGAACTTTTCTTTTGAATATATTTTCTGGACAGACCAACCTATTTTTACTAGATGGATCAGCCAAATAATGCCAATCACCTAGTGAGATACTTGATTAATTAATAGATTTCCGTTAAAAGACCTTCAATAAATTATGTTTTGATGGGGAGGGTATATAGCAAATTGTAACATATGAAAACAGGCGAGTGAACAAGAACGTGAGTCGATATGTATGATAGATAAAATTCATTTGCAAGCTCTTGAAAAAAGCTACATTTTTAATGTCACCGTGGTCGTGTCCTGTACACAACCCTTTAATTTTTTTTCTTTATGTCTTCCTCAGATTTGCCCTCTTTGAGATGCTTCCGTAGTGTCTGCTTTATATTTGCCAATATTTTTCGATAGGCGTTAGTCCCGGTGCGTTGGAAGAGTTCATGCCCTTGGGTACGAAAGCGACCCCGTTGGCTTCGTAGCCCAACAGGACAACATGTGAATTGTGGCACGAAGCTAGATCCGATCAGAAGATTGTAGGGCCCTCGTGTTGTTTCAACAGAGGAAGCAGACGCTTCTGTATACTCTTTGAGGTAGATCTCCCCGTTTCCAGTCCCGGTAGCCACAAACGACGCACTCCGTTCGCCACATGAGCAGACCGCTTGCCAAATCAAGTATTTATTGGCAAACTTTGAAAGTTCCGAGCCCGTGACTTTCCCACCACATTTTTCCGTTTGTCACTATTTGGAGCCTTCTGCACTTTGTACGTCTTGGCTTCCTGAACGAAAGACTTGAACAGATTCAACTTTTTGGCCACATCCCTGACCGAAGATTTAGGATTCCGCTTAAACGCTTTCCGCTTTATAGTCTTGGTCACTAATTGAACATCCATTCTGACCGTATTTTACCAATTATTTACACCAATTTTCGATACAGTGATAGCGATAAAAATTACAGTGTAAAGACTAAACTACTTCTATCAAAATTTTCAAGAGAAGACACCCAATGGGTTATTTTCTACAGCATATCAGAAGATATATAAATTCAATGTCACAACCCCAACCCCTGTTAATTGGATGTAGCTGAAAGCTTGTATTACTTACGCGTGTAAAAGATGGTCCGCTTCACGCATCTACATTTGATTATTATATACATAGTGGAATTAAAAAAGGAGTGTGTAGTATGTCTAAACTAATTTTATGGACAATGTAAAAAATATAGTTTCGTCTTCGCGAAAGAATTGCATTGCACAAGACTTTTCTATTAATTTTAATACCGGGTAGTGTGGTTCAAATTTAATTAAAAATCGGAAAATTTTCTTTTATATGGTTAGAGATAGTTTCACAGTTCTCCAGAAAATTAAAGGAAATTGTATTTAACCGTTGTGTGTCCGACGCGGTACCCGGGTACCTTTTTAAGTTTCAATTAATTAAATTCCTATGTTTTATGCATAGCTGTAAATTGAAATTTTGTGACATCTTAGAACTTCACTAAGTCAAGCTTTTGAGTTAATAATATTGTTGATATAGTAAGGGTGGGAGTGAGGAGGGGCTCCTGAATTTTTTTACTACGTAAAAGGCCCGGGTACCCACAAAACTAAAATGCTCATAACTAAGGTAATATCCAACCGATTTCGATACTTTTGGCCGTTTTGGATTTAGGAACTCATCCACTTTTGGACTTGGTAAAAATGAATTGGGTTACTTCATTTGGTTCCCGGGAATCCGGGTTTCCGGAAGCTGGTTCCAGTGCTGGGGTACTATTTGCGAACTTCAATGGAATACTAGCAATATGGGTATCAAAATTCTTGGAATTGCATGAGTAGGCTGTATCTCGTGATTTTGGAACCATTTGGTGATTTGACCCCGGAACGGACATTTCGGAGCAGGTTCCCGTGGGGCCGTGAGTGGACATTCCATTCCAATTCCATTTTTCAAATTGCCATAGGGTCCCGTAACAATAAAAAACAGACTTCCGAGACAATTTGAAGAGTTTTGATACTCATATTGCTAGGACATTATTATAATTTGCAAATCATATCCTAGTACTGGAACATTACTCCGGAAAATCCAGATTACCAAAAATCAGATCCATTATTCCGGTTATATTGTACAGAATCAAAAAGTAAATGAGTTCCTGAATTCAAAACACCTAAAAGTGTCCAAATCGGTTAAAGGAAGCCATAGTTATGAGCATTTCAATTTGTGGGTACCCGGGTACCCTCGTTGGCCTGTTAAAGGTGTCTTTTTTTGTTGGACACATAACTGTTAAACCCCTACCATGCAACAATAATACCTGGAGCGGAGCAAAGAATTAAATTCAACTTGATGAAAAATCTGTCTGACCTTTCAAAAAGAGGTTGATTGAAATTATTCAACAGGTGTGTGACAAGTGAAAGTTGTCGTCATTTCAAAACCGGGAAACAGACTCCGATCATAACTCGTAACCTGACTGAAATTGAAATTGTTGGAGAAAATTATTCTACGAAGTCTCGACAGTTGGGTTGAGGCGAACTGTTTGTTATCAGATACCCAGTTTGGTTTCCGGGGAATAAAAGAACTCATGATTCGAATACAGTATAGTTGACTACGAATCGCCTTAGTTGTATACATCCGACCCATAAGATGAGGCTTGAAATACTAGCGGAGGTTCTTCCTACAAATTCTCATATTTTTGATTTTTTATCTCTCGGTTACTTATTCGAAGTGAATCTATGAATCCAATGGTAACATTTTTAATAGCTCATTGAACTTTAATTCCAAACCAGATTCATGACAGAGTCACACGGAATAAACATTGTTCCACATCAAATTGCATCACGGAACAAACGCTGTAGAAAATTACTTAGTAAACCGATCTTGCAACTTCTTCTGTACGGAAGCCCTCTGTTTCTTAATGTCTTCCTCAGATTTGCCCTCTTTGAGATGCTTCCGTAGTGTCTGCTTTATATTTGCCAATATTTTTCGATGGGCGTTAGTCCCGGTGCGTTGGAAGGGTTCATTCTGACGGTGCGTTGGAAGAGTTCATTCTGACCGCATTTTTACCAATTTTCGATACAGTGACAGCGATAAAAATTACAGTGTAAACACTAAACTACTTCTACACAAATTTTCAAGAGAAGATACCCAATGGGTTATTTTCTACAGCATATGTGTAGCATGTCTAAACTAATTTTATGGACAATTTAAAAAATATAGTTTCGTCTTCGCGAAAAAATTGCATTGCACAAGACTTTTCTATTAATTTTAATACCGGGTAGTGTGGTTCTAATTTAATTAAAATTGGAAATTTAATGGTTAGAGATAGTTTCACAGTTCTCCAGAAAATTAAAGGAAATTTGCCAAAGACATTGGAGCTCAAGACATAAACTTTTCACTTTATAACAAATTTACCGAAAAGTGTGGTTCTTAAAAATGTTTTTATTTATGTAGTTCTTGCAGTTTTGATTTATCGTTTTGATATCTTTTGAAATAGTTTCAGGTATTTTGAAGGAGAACAATTTGTCTCAAATGCCGAATCTCTAGCTTCTTTCGTTAGAAAGTTATAAACACTTTGTACAAAAAGTCTACTATTTTTCATTAAATCTGTGAAATATGAAAAAAAAAATATCGTCATTGGTATTTTTGGTGATGTGTACTAAAAACTACGATAACTTAGTAGTTGGTTTATTGAAACAAACCGTGAGCAATGGCAATTTCCTAAACTAAGAAAACTGGCCGCACGTCCTACTTGGATCCAAGCCAAATTTTCTCTTTCCCATCCTGCCAACAGATGGCCAAATCATGCAGTTCTTGAAATCAATCGATTTTCGGTTGAGTGGGTAAATCCCTTTGAGATTCATTTATTTTTGATCCTACCGTTTCTTTTTGTAGAGATTGAAATATCAATTCCTGGTTATATTCTTGTTGACGATGAATGCGACATTCGAACGAAAGTGGTGTTCGTATTCTCGTTTACGATAGCAAAATCAAATAGGCTTACTATTCGTTCGAACCGCTTTCGAACGAATCTCGCATTCGTCGTAAACATGGATAAGGGTGATTGTCTCTTATTGCACGAGTTGTGATTGCGGAAAGTTATTCGTTATCGATTTTGTAAACTATATTTTGGCGAGCGGGCCGAGAAGGTCTAGTAAGTGAAGTATTAGCCTATTAGTAACAATCTCCATATTCAACGTATTGACATTTGCACCCATTAAAAGAAAAAGCAATCAATGTCTTCTATGCTATGTAAAGTTTTCTATAAATTTCTTTCCGAGAAAACATCAAAATTACTCGAACCTACCAATATAAGCGGAACAACTTACTTCAACGCCAAAGCTGATGGAATAGATTAAATGTCGAATTTAAGTCGCTGCTGATGAGTTCTGGAGTTTGGCGTAATACAGGTTTTGAAGTTAAAAGAAAGTTCAACTATTTTACTTCAACAGTAAAAGAATCTTCTGCTTGCGATTGTCAATTCTAGAAATTCACATAATATTGTTTGTGGGAAAAGGAAGGGTTCGCTTCGCTTTATAGTTTTCGGGGCGAATTTATTGTTGTTTTGATTTCTATTGCAGTTATGTGGACAGAAATATCGTATATGTTTGACTCATTAACCAATAAATTGTTTTATGACGTAAATAATATCGGAATTTTGACAACCTGAGAATATCAATAAAATCTTGATCCAAGAAATTTCTCAAAAACTATCTTTACTTTTCGGTGGAACAGTTAACTTACACAATGACTAACTAGTGAAAGTTTTCGATTGAGTTCCAAACCAGCAATAAACAAATCGACCGAGTTCATCGAACATAAACGATCTCAAATAATTCATTCAGCTTGTTATGTCCTCGATAACGACGGCAAACAAATTCAAAACATAAACAGCTATTCAAAAGTAGGTTAGTCGGCACATATTGGCACCAGTCCCGGACATTATTATCATGTCACAACGATCTATTACTATATTTCCCTTAATCCGGTCGAATCGAAAAGTTCTGGGGGTGTAAAAAAGTTTTTTTCACATTATTTATACTAGCAGTTATTCATACAATATGTCAGTTACATAAGTAAGTAAATTTGTTTCGATTCAAATTATGTTCCGAAATTTGCCAAGACATTGAAGTAAAAATGGACCGAGGAAAACCATTCGAGTTTAATTAAAGACAGCAATAAAAACAACAAACACTCTTTGATTAATTGTGAAATCATGAACGATAAAGTTGATGATAGCTCCCTAGGAAAAAAAATACCAGCTTTACAGTCATAAAATTTGTACTCTTGCTGTGACCCCTATGCAGCGCTGCTGCAGTAATTGTAAATGGGCTATTTGCTGCTGTGCGGGTGGAGCTGAAGAAAATGCTCGTTGGAAGCTTGGCAGCGTTACAGTTTGTTAATATTCCGGCAACATCGTTCGGCAAACTGGGATATTCATGGTTTCCTCCGTTACGAAACGGTCCGGTAGTAAAGTGCGATTAAACCTGTGAGTAAAATTTATTTCTTTCCTAAGCGAAGGTTCTGTTTCGGCGGTGTTTTTTGGGGCGTCTATGTCAGCTTTAAAGGTGAAAATAATGGGAAACTTTGTGAAAATTTCAAAACTCTATAAATTTATGACACCACTCTCGAATGAGAACAAAAAATGGAAATTGTAGTATAAAATTGAAGGTTTGTTTGGCTTGAAATTAGTTTGTTACTAAAAAGGGAAAAGAAGGTCGGGTTTCAAAACACGGTGGAAGCTGACAAAACATCAGATCCTAGCAGGCAGATGAGTTTGTTTTCTACTGTTACTGCTATAATAAAATGACTATGTATTGCTATTCTGTCCCGAAAAAGAAATCTAAACATGACGTAAGTAATATTAAGAGTGTACTTTCCCATTCAATTTATAGCATGCGTTTTATTTTATATTGATAGAACGAGAAAAATTAACTTTGAGTCCAGTATCTTGGAAACTTTTCGAATTAGGCTTGACGTTGCGTCGGTGTCGGATTATTCTGTTTCATTACTCAAGGTTATTTCTTCTGCGTCGCAGAGGCAAAATCGCTTACAAAGTGTTAATGAATTCCACGGAAGCCACTTTGTGATCATTGGGTACCCAATGAAGAAGAAAAAATATTCAAACATTAGTCACAACATAGAACTAGCATCAGTCTGCCACTTCGACTTTAGCCAAACTATCGTACGGTGAACTTTTTGATGATTCCGATTGTTTTGATTCAACACTTTTACGTTCGTTTGCTCGTTTTCCAACCACAATTTCACCCACTTTTTTGTCCTATACATTGCTATGACTGACAAGGTTGAAAGGCGCTAGGTAATGAAGCGGCAAATGTTTGCGCTCTGGTTGCATGCAACGTAATCTGGTTGTCGTTTCTAAATGGGTAATGTACGTTTGCTTTTCCATAGTCTGTCCGTTTTTTTTCTGTGTGCAGTGGATCACAGGACAGTTGTTCTTCCCACGCAACCAGGCCGTGTATGTTTTTTGGGAAACATCTGTGTGATGAAATGTGACAACCGGACTCACTAATTTACAATCACTCGTGTGTCTGTTTTTCCTTCTCTGAGTAATATTATGTCAGATCGGTAGTGACGTTCAATGCTTTGATGAATAAATAAACTACTTCTAAAATTCGCTTTGTTGTAAAAGTTACACGAGTGCATTAAAAAAAAGTTTTACTCTGACTGTTCCAAATGGCCAATAAAACTCAAGTCGCGTTTTATTTAATGCTCTGACAAGACATAAACCATATTGCATCGGTAACTACCTATGTCGAAGGCAGAAAAGCGTCCATTAATACAAGCGACAAAAAAAAACAAACATATCTCATCCGTTACATGCCCGGTACTGTGCACAGCTAATCCACTTTAGTTTACAACAAGTAAGCGGTGTCATTGAAAAATTTATTATCTATCGATCGAGCAAGGAAACCCATATGAAAAAGGACAAGGCGGAAAGGTACACACCGAAGCTACCGAGCACAGCCTGCTGTGATTTCCAGGGCAATATCTCATTCTATAAACACTTTGCTACATAGACCTGCGGAGATACAAACAATAAAACTCAACCAAACTAAGAACAATAACCACAAAAACTGACAACACCCCATGCACAAGCATTTGGTTGCATATTTCGATAGTTCGATTGGTTGCATAAAACGTATATTCGTAAGTCTGTGTAGCATAGTGTCTGTATTTCCTCCCCCTCGAGTTTGGTGATGTCTTGTTCGTGGGTTGTGCAGTTAGTGGTGCATCAGGTGTTGGGCCCAAAGCAGTTCCATGAGCTGAACTTTTGCCAAGAATTGAATGAATTTTAATTAAAGCTTATTAAACATTCAGCGGATAGAGTTACATTTGATCCAGAATAAACTTGATTCGACAGGTTCAAGACGGATATTGCTGACTGTTCCATTTTTTCTATTGCATAATGCTTTAGCGGATTCCATATTTCAGAAAATTAGTTTTCAGGCTAATTGAAATGAATGCTTAGATATATGCCTTATTTTGAGTCATTAACCGTGAATTTCATGTATCTCATCTTTCAAAAACCTATTTTAATCCACCTAGCGGTGCAATTGTGCCTTTCTCAATCATGAATCACGAGATTGTGTGCGTTGTTTATATTCATTAAAAGCTTTTAAATGCATATATTACATTTTATTATTATACATTGTCATGTGATGTCATGATTTTTACAGGAAAATAAATCATTATTCGAGTTCTAAAATTTTGAAAAAGAAAAAACAGCCTCGGTAATATTGAACTGAAAAAAGGTGCGAAATCGGCAGTCCCAAAAAGTAGATCTTCATAAAAAAAATTTTCTAGATAACATAAAATCTCGACGTTTCATGCATTTTAAAGATGTTTGGCATCAAAAATACGAATTCGATTTCTGAAATTTCATGGGGTCCCCTCTTTGAAAAAAAAAATTGAGTTCCGACTTATATGGGAATTTCATATGTGACCGTACGATTTAGTCTATATGTCCGGACCCATATAAGCGATCCGTACGAAATTTTATAGACATCTGTGGGGATATTATAGCTGTCATTTGGGACTAAGTTTTTGAAAATCGGCTCAACCATTTCCGGGAAACTGATGTGAGTTCGTAAATTTTGAAAGATGGCCGCTTTTCCCGGGCACTTCCGGGACCGTCTATGGTGGTCAATGTAGTCAATGAAAGTTTGGTTGGCCGTCGGTGACCTAGAACAGAAAATTTAAGTTGTTTGAGAGACATTTTAGCGAAATTTTTACCTTTTTTGCTTTCATCGGAGTATCGGTTTGAATCACAATTTACTATGTGATCGCACGCCACAACCTGTAACTCCGGAACCGGAAGTCGGATCGGGATGAAATTAAATAGCTATTTACGGGGTCGCAATACCTTTCATTTGAGACCAAGTTGGATTTTAGTTAGTTGAATCGGTCTAGCCATCTCCGAGAAACCGATGTGGAATGGATGTTAGTGACCTAATACTACAAATCGAAGCAGTTGTGGTCATATTTTGGAAAAAAATTCACCTTTATACATTCACTGCAGAATTTATTAAAATCGACATTTTCTGCGTGTTCGTACTCATCACCCTGTAATTCCGGAACCGGAAGTCGGATCCATTAGAAATTCAATAGCAGCCTATGGGAACGTTTCATTTGAAATTAAATTTGTCAAAATCGGTTCAGCCATCTCTGAGAAAAATTAGTGACATTTTTGGTCACATACACACACAGACGCACATACACACATACATACATACACACAGACATTTGCCGAACTCGACGAACTGAATCGAATGGTATATGTCACTCGGCCCTCCGGGCCTCCGTTAAAAAGTCGGTTTTCAGAGCAATTGCAATACCTTTCTATTGAGAAAGGCAAAAACACAATAAGTCATTCATTTCTGTCTTTCATCTTTAACCTTCCCTTTTTCATATTTTATGTCACATTTTTATCCTAAATGTTTCCTCTTTATGCAATCTAACCGGTGTCATAAGCTTTATCAGCCTTCCGATGTCAGCATGTTTATACACTTTGACCAGCTCGTTATGGAGTTATGATTAAGGGGGGCGTCCGGTGTAGCGGGCACAAAAAGTCGATTTCCTTTTTATCCGCTTAATTACTAGTATTGAACCTCCAGAATAGACTCCACGCTGAACTTCTTTTGTTTTCTACATTCCTTCCGCGTATTTGCTATAACACAAGCAGATTTCAATCTATTGGTAGCAATTTTCGAAAAACTGACAGTGATTACAATACAGTGTAAAAAATACACTCTAAACTACTTCTGCCCAATCAAAAAATTAACTTGTTTTTTGAGAATGCGCAATATGTGTAGCCTGTCGATGAACCACGGAAAACTGAATAATTTTTTCTCTCTCCCTAAAGTATCGGTTCTCACGGTAAAGAGGGACAAGTCTGTATTTACCAGGAGACATGCTGGTAAACTTGAGTGATTCTTAGTTATGCTGCCTAAGTTTGACCGCCATCAGCAGAAATCAAAAGTTAAGTCCGTAAGGTATTAAGCCTGTTCTAATGACCCTGCCACTTCTAGTTTTCTGATCTGTATACTTCACATCCTTGCTCTCTTTTGAGTAATATGGCTCTAAATTTCCCTACCCATTAATCTCTAGCTAATTAAATGTCGTTAAAATGTAAAAAAGAAATTTCAACTACATCAGTTCTGGTGTTAGTTTAAATAAAAAAATAAAAAAAGGAAAAATAAGAAAAGAATTTTACAGTAAAATATGAGATTTTCCGATTTTCATAAAGCTATTTTCCGAAACTCATGCTTTTTTCTATGTTTTTTTGGTTCATCGAGTAACTACAAGACTAAGCTTTACCAATCTTATTGATTTTCCTGTGTCAGACAATTTAATCGAGAGTGTTCGCAGCGGTGCTCCTTGACGTGGAAATGGTTGGACGTCTACTCCTGGGACGCTCGTATGTGAGGCTCTGCATGACTGAAGATATTTTTTTCGTACACAATGAATGTATAAATAGATCTTAATATTGCTCAAAAGATCCATTGTTGCCTTGCCTCCAAGGTCGTAAAACTAAATAACTTTTGGTTTGTGCACTTTACACCAGAACCCCTTAATCTTGGTTCAGCTTAGCAATGCAATATGCACTACGTTATATTTCTACCTAAGGAGAAAAATTTGGGTGACGAAGTCGAAGCGTAAATTCCATAACTAATTTAGTTTTATGTTTTGGGCCCTCCCGCACACATCTGGTTTTATCCAAATTTCTCCTTAGTGAAGAAAAAATGGTTGTACCCAAATTTCACCTATGCATCCCATGTACCCAAATTTCATCTATGCATCACCACTACGTGTTCTGTATTTGTCTAATGGCCGATTTCTTCATCCTCGCTTAACGTATAAGCCAGGTTAAACGTACTGGTAAACCTACTATAAAAGTTAGGCGAGAGTGAATAAACCGACCCTAAGACAAGACGTTACAATCGGCTTCTTATTTTGCCTTCGACATTCTTCTTTTCGCACATTTTCTCCCTGCCGAAATCTTCCGAACAGTGTTGCTATTTTTATTAATGAAAATGGATTCTTGTTAATTTATTTTATGCCTGCAATATTTTGTATCTTGAATCCACTAAATTGATGAAGGGCACCGTTCTTCCAAGTCATGCGTGTTTAGTAAGGTTTTTTCACATTTTCTCCCTGCCGAAATCTTCCGAACAGTGTTGCTATTTTTATTAATGAAAATGGATTCTTGTTAATTTATTTTATGCCTGCAATATTTTGTATCTTGAATCCACTAAATTGATGAAGGGCACCGTTCTTCCAAGTCATGCGTGTTTAGTAAGGTTTTTTCACATTTTCTCCCTGCCGAAATCTTCCGAACAGTGTTGCTATTTTTATTAATGAAAATGGATTCTTGTTAATTTATTTTATGCCTGCAATATTTTGTATCTTGAATCCACTAAATTGATGAAGGGCACCGTTCTTCCAAGTCATGCGTGTTTAGTAAGGTTTGATGAAGTCATTTTCTGAAAAATTTCAGATTATGATTTGATTGCTGTCTTATTTTTTGTTAAAGTTAATCAACCACGTATACGACCAAAGTGTGGTAGGACTTTTTCTACTTTTCCGCACAATTTCTGTTCAATTTAATCATTTTTACTCATTTAACGATTATAATTTTGGCTAAGAGCAGAGACGATAACAGGCTTCTTGCTCTTCTTACTTTTCGCTACAAATTTTCGCCAACCGTAAATTGAAAGTCAACAAGCGTTCATCGTTGCCAGATTCCTTTTGTATGCTTTTCACAATTGGTGGAAATGATTGTACGTTGTAAAACGTCATTCTGGATCTTTATTCAACTTGCATTAAATGGTGATGCATATGAAAAGTAGCCAGATAGGATTCAGCAGCATTGTTTTTCATTCCATTTGTAAATATGATGAACGCGCTTGACTGACAAAATTATCAATCCGAAGCTGGTGAAATATTGAGGTTAGGACTGAATCAAATTAGCTACGAGATTGTTTCTCTTATCTTAGGTAAAAGATGGTAAATAACTCGGACACTTTTCCTTCGCAATGTTATATTAAGTCTCAGGTCATGTCATTGGCGAAGACTCCGGTCAACCGCCACAAGCCCGTCCAGCAGGGCGTCAAATCATTTTTGTGGAAGGCCGAATAATTTAACGGTAATTTGTTGAATTAAATTATCTTTTATAGTTTTTTCATCGCCTTCCAAAATTAATGCATTAGTCATGAGGATAGGTGTAGCAGCCCTAGTAAGGACTCCTTCGAACATTACTTGCTTTTCGAATCCCTGATAGGTTATGAGCCTAGGTCAAAGTAGACTGTCTGCAGTTGTTTTTTTTTCGTTTTTCGCTACCAACGGAGGGACGATTCTGGAATTGGCGTGGAAGAAGCAGGATTTCAGACGTGAAGCTGAACATGCGGACGTACATAGAGGACTAAGCCTATGCCGTATTCACAACGTTCAAAGAATATAACCGAAGGGATCGATTGAGATGGCAGGAAATGCAGAATTGCGAGATCAGGATGGCACCGAATTAATTTAAGTGTTGAGCCTTCGTTTAGATTTGAGTTTCACGTTAGTTTTAGCATAAACAATGAAAGGTTCCGGAAGCAACAACCGCAATACTTTGACATAATGCACACAACGAAGTAGTACCCTGTACAGGAAGTAATGGCAGAAATTAACGAGATTCAGCAAAAAATACTTGTTTGTCAAGCGATTCGTAGATGTTGAAAGATGATTGAACTCATCATGATTTCTAGGACCTTCAACGGACAAATCTATAAGGATGACGGTACCCAGAACCCATTTCGGCACTTATTGAAGTCTCTCATACGCCCAATAGTATTTTGGAAGGATTTGGCATCTTTCACTATACCTGGCCCATGCGAGAAATTTTGGGCCATCATTACCTTTGTTAAATCCCAAAAGTGGTTAAAATGTATTTGAATTCAAGAAAGAATGATTGAGAGTGACCACACAGGTCGAATCAATCTTTGTCCTAAACCTGACGAAAGGAGTCAAACGTGCAAAGGTGCGTGTGGTGGTTTGGAAAGAAGGTTCAATAAAGTAATATCATTACTGCATTTACAGAATATTTGAAAAAAAAAAATCGAACTTCACCATTTGAATCCTGCATATTGGTCCATCAACACATAGACCGCGATCAACGATAATTCTTGAGCGTTTTTTCGAAAAGAAATCTGCAATGAGTGACTCTCTTTGTTTACTTTCTTTTTCGATTTGTAAGGCGTCAATATAGCACTTTTCACCTATTTACAGGACAGATCGAAAGACGGTGGTTTTCACTAGCATATTATGCACAGAGTTGAGGGATAAATGTTAAAGCGACCGAATTATTAACAGAAGAGAAAGTAAACAAATAGAATCACTCATTGTAGATATGTCGTTTTGAATAAAAGGTCTAGAATTTCTTACAGAGGAAAACAGGACAAGAGACTCTTGAAGGTGAGACCAATGAAGGAGTTGCTTTTGGTGGCGAGAGATCACCACAATGCAGAATGCAACTAACAGTGCAATCTACAGCCCCGCGGTTTTTCAATGAAAAAACACATACGAAAGAGAAGGATTTCATCGATAAATTAAGTGGATTCTGTCAGAATCCTGAATCATTTTTTACTTGAATTCTTGACAGGTCTTTATTACACTCTTGAGTAGGATTTCTTTAAAACATGAGCAGGATTTCCTTGGATTTGAATGTATATTAAGTCGTCCAATATGCCATTGCAGAATGGACCGGAATCTATGCCAGAATGGATAAGATACCATGCAAAAAGGATAGTAGCTAGGTTAAAGGGTGGTCGAGTGAAAATGCGAGATATCAACGTTAAACGTTAGATATCTAAAAATCTAGAAATGGAAATTAACTAAATTGTTTATCCTAAAAGTAGAAAAAACTCTACAAAGAGAACTGCGGACACTAAATTTTACATCGTTTGGATTCTGTTAAAAAATGCTGTTTTAAATTGAGTTCGATATTTGTGTTTCGAATTCATCTCGTCAATAACTAGCACCGAGTTGGGACCAAGCTAGATGATGTATCAAAACTAGTACCCAAATTAGCACTATTTAGACACTATATCCAAACAGTCATATGTCACACATAACGTATAAAACTATTTTCTAACGAGGTAAATTTCAAACACAAAAATTCGACTTGATTTAACGGGCGTTCAATAAAAATGAGAATGATTTCAATACCTTTTTGTAATTAAAGTAAAGAGCGTAAGTTTTTTCTCTCTCCAAGAAAATTGCTCTGTGGACTCCCTAGAAATGGATGGCATGTATCTTTTCGCTCGGGTGCTGTCAGTTCAATCGAAGATGGCGTCGAAACAGCAAGCACTGCGCGAGCGTGTTGTACGGTTTTACGAAACGCATGGTCATCGTAGAAAAAAGTCTACATATTCCAGGAAATGACAGCTACTATTCCAGCGACAAGTCGGCCACACTCCCCGAAGTAAAATATAAATTTAAGCATAAATTTGAAAAAAAATGCTGTGCATCGCCATATCGGACTGAGGGATTTCAAAGCCGTGGTCCAAGCCAAGCGGTCTGGCCATCAATAAACAAGTGTACCAGCAGGAGTGTCTTGAGACAATTATTCTGCCGTTCTTAAGGTTGGAGAATGGGCAGAAATCGAAATCGAAAATTAAAAATCATAAAAATCAATAAGCTTATGTAGAATGTTGTTACAATACTGCTGATTGATTTTTATGAAGATCTAACACACGGTGTGCCTTTTTCGTTATTGATTTTTGCCCTTTCCCTGTTCAACCTTAAAGGAGCATCATGCGGAAGGGAAGTACGTCTGCTGGCCGGACAAGGCGTCTTCCCATTACGCCATGAAGGCGGGCCAAGGATACGAAGCAGTTGACGACCAGGATCCGGAATGGTATCCGGAAGATGGACGTCAGAAATGAATCACGTTAAGTGGAAATGAATCAATGAATTGATCGAACGTAAATGATAAACTTTCGTTGTGATTTCCATCGATCCGCGTAAATTTGTTGCTAAGAAAGTTTTCGTCTTTGCGCAACGAAAGCACAGATTGCTATGCATGCAACCGCTAACAAACAAGGATGCCACATTGAAATCTGTGTTTCGGTCAAAAACATCTTTTTGCCATCTATGATAACTGAAACAGGAAAAAAATCTGTGATAAATTTCCGAAAAACTGTGAAAAATTACAACATTTCCAAAAATCTGTGAAACTTTCATCAAAATGCCAAAAATCTGCCATTTGCGAAAAAGAATCTGTGATCAAAAATTGTGAAAAAAAATCTGTGACATTACAGAAAAATCTGTGAATATTGCAACCCTGCTAACAAATTAGATATACCTACCTACACATTCGCCTCAAACAACCAACCGCACAAAGCAAAATGAGTCAACACTGACGATGATGGGTAGAGCGAAAGAGACAACTAGTACCTCGACACTATGTTAACCGTGTTTGCAAAAGGAGCCCGAATGTACAAGCGATTTTGTGTATGAATAATTGTGCGTGATTGTACATAACAGTATGCTGCAAACGAGCACAACACAAAAGAAAGCCTAGTGTTTGAACGGACAAGCTCAGTCGCGTGTTGGACGGCACTGGGTAGCGTACCTCCTCAGCCAGTGTAACGGACTTCTAACTCAGCTACACTGGCTGTGAAACCACACAGCGCAGTGATCTGCTCCGCCTGCCGTTCAACAGGCAACTACGCTTATCCGGCCAAATCCGTTCTTTAAATAGTCGAAGATGACGTCATTCATAGAAGCGTAGCGCGCTAGTTACACAAATCTGTCGTGCCGAACTTGGGAAGCGCTATCTTTTGTGTGTAAATACGCGATATTTTGACTAGGTTGTAAATTATTTAAATTTTTAATGCCATGATATAAAAAATCATTGGGTTTGTCTATTGGAATCTATTCTTAGAAGTATTTCGGGGTGATATGCGCAAAAAAATTGAAAATTTATCGTGAGATGGCTGAATTATATGCGTTTAAAATTGGACCACTTTTCATTACATACCATTTTTGTAGTGAACCCCCATATCGAAAGCAAAGACGTAGTCCTACGTCAAAATTTTGAGCTCCGGCTTATCTGTGACCGGACGGTTTGCCCGATGCTGTCATTTAAAAATTATGTTGCAATATGATAAAATTCTTATCATCAAGGTGGATTTTTCCGAGATGTTCTTAACGTTAGTACCCAAATTAATACAGTCACACGACAAACATAACGCATAAAGCCTCGTCAGGAATTCGAAACACAAAAATCCGACTTAATTTAAGTCCTGTGCCCTTAATGCACAAACTGGTGTAATCAAATTTTTCTCATTTGGTAAGAAATATTGCATAATGCTTTTTTTATTTCCTCAGTTCATTTTCTTGAGCTTTTAACTATAAAATTCCATTAGTTTTGACAGGTCATTATTAATAATAATATCTGCTAGGCGAAAGAGTACAATATAATTTTAAACTCGTTTTAATATTGCAAAAAAAGCGCGATGAGCCTTTTATTTAATTGGATACTGCAAATAGAAGCGTCCGCTAGCCGGCTTTTTGTTTCATCTTTGTCGGCAACGTAATTTAGATGTCAGCTCTAAAAATTAACGCCATTTGCATTTCGAAATAAACAAAAAGTGACCGGTTTCAGTGTTTAGTGTCACTTAAAATCAAACATCCCCCGCTTTTGCGAGTTGTTGTTTCACACAGTATCCTCTACTTACGCAAATCGTTTTACGATTAAATACACGAAATCATGAACAAAAGGTTCACAACTCCAAAACAGGACGGATTACTGAAAATGTTTCAGTTCATTATTTCCAAAAACCGTTTTCTTGCACGTCTACTAAACAGTTTTCAAGTACACCCGGTAAACGAGGAAAAGTGTAATTTTCGCTATACCGAAAAATTGAAGTTATGCCAGAATATGCGAAAAAGAAGAAGGGAGAGAGAGTGACAGAAGTGAGGAGCGCGCGCTCTTCGGGATGTACCTAGTAGAACTTATTTTTAAAGAACACCGAATTTTCTATGTGAAACGAGACATGGTGACTTTTTCGGTTCCGATTGATTGGAGATTTATTTTGGAATTTTCATCTAAGCGGGACGTCAGACTCAGTAACGTAAAGGCCAATGAAACCTATAAATATCCCATTTCAAATTTGACGGATTAATGTATTCTGTTAGGAGGACGGCGAGGTGGAAAGGATTTGGGACTCCTTCGTGGGGATGCATCGCGAAGAACCAATTGCACGTGATGGGAAGGAGCAAGGAACGGAAGGGGGAGACCTTCGACTGAAGAAAGGGGTGGAAATAACCTTCGTTGTCCATCTTGAGATGTGCTGGAGAAAAGAAAATGTGCGTCCGAAAGTGATACTCGTCCGCACCGGCACCACCGTAGCTTTCGCGCGCCTTCCGCTGGTGACGGCCAGTCATCTTGCTTTTGGCTCCTCCGCCACCAGAACGCCCACCACCTTCGCGTATGTTTTTCCGGAACATTAAATTCATCTTGGTTTAGCTGTCGACGACCTCGCCCGTAAATCGTCCAACTCGTTGTCGTTTAATAAACAATCCACAAAACGATCAATCCGTTTTGGCGCCGTCCTCGGGAACGTGTATTTACGATTACTTAATTAAGTTAAGAGGTGCACTAAAAATCACAGTCAATTTAGAAAGGGAATACTAGTAAATATTTATAAACCAGCCAACTCTAGTCGGCAAACACTGCACGCTTGAATACGCGACCGATTTGAGCCGTTGCTCGGAGAAGACTAAACCCCACGCGCAGCCAATGAGGCAGGATCGAATTGCCGCCGTTGGAACGAGTGAAGCTGCGGTCAAATGTGTCCACCACTCTGGGAGATTCAAATTTCCGCGAGAGTCGAGCATATTTCACGGCATATGACAAGCGGTATATGATTGAAGTTTTTTTTTAATTCTCACACGGGAAGAACTGCCCATAGGAACTACACACCGTCTAGGATTCGCTGGTCGCTTAGCCGGTCTTTTCTCAGACCAAACGAAAGCGAAAGTGGTAACTTGATTTCTCGCATCATTTCAGGAGGTGGTGGATTTTTTTTTATTAGCGTGGGACGCTAAGTAGGTTTATGATGGTTTCGAAGAGGATACCACAGCTGACAGTTTCGGTGTGCGATTTGCGCTGTCGTGTGGATTAATATGTTCTAATATTATGAAGCGGATATCTTGATCTGATGGTGTTGGGTTGAGCATATAGTTCGAATATCGGAGAAACTGGAAAACAGCTGAAAGTTTGTTTTAGCAAATTATTAACTTTACAGAAGTAGGCCTTCAAGTGTTTTGGTTGCATGTTATCGGTGAGTGTGGTCTACTAGGAAACATTAGAATAAGAGTAAGCAGTAAGCTGTTTTCAAAATTTTAGTAAATAATCAACAAAGCGTTCCAAAATCCAAGACCAGTGTTCGAATAAAACCTTGGTATGACGGTTCGGAGGTCTGACCCTTTTCGTCGTATGTTTGAGTCACACCTAGGAAGGAGCTGGCGAAACAGAAGATTAAGTTCTGCAACGAAGTGTAGTACCGAGGTTTTGCTTTTTTGTTTGGTTTGATCAAATCAACTCTGTTTCATTTAGAATTTGGTCACTTTGTTCAACTTACTGTAATGTAACGAGAAAATAACGACGGTGCTTTAAACAGATTGAATTTTTCATCCAAATGAAAACGAAACGAAAATCTGGACGAATTAATGCGTTGATATTTTTTCAATAAAATCTTGATATTTTTGTCAAGTTGTCCATTTATAGATGCTCCAACGATGAAATTCATCGTTTTTCTTCCACAACTGCAGATGTCTTGCCAAATCATCAACTTGCAGACGAATTTATTTACGAATAGAAGTTTGTGGTTATCAGGAGCATTTTCCTCATCTTTGCGAAGTTTTAGGCCTGATATTTACTTGAAGTCCGTTTTAGGAGAGAGAGAGAGAGAGAGAGAGAGAGAGAGAAAGAGACATTCGTCGTTCATCAAAATGCATTATTAGGCACACGGCTGCTGTCCATAAGAAAGCCGTCTATACTCTTTCTCCAGACTAAATCAGCCTATTGGACATATTGTGTCCAGTTAGAAGACGTATCTTAACCAAGAATTTATTCATGGAATTCCTTCTCTCATGTCATACGATTCCACTGACAATAAGAGTCTATAGTAAAAGTGTGGTCACGTCTTCATTCGGAAGGGATGTAAAACGGTTTGTTCTGGCCCATGTGTTAATGGACCGATATCTAAGGTCCAGATTGTCGTAATCTACACTCTTAGAAAAATGAAAATTATACTTGACGTAAACAACGTCTGTCAGATAATAGGATTTTACATGTTCCGATATGTAAAATTAAAAATTGTAACTTTTTTCATGCAAAACTCAGACTGAACGACCTAAGAAAAGCCGTGCAACTCGCATTTCTACATGTAATTAAATGCAAATTTATGTCAATTGGGACACTCCTTTTATGTGCATTTGGGAAGACGAAAAGTTACAAGATTTTTTTTTTGCTGTGTAACGATGCTTCTCCTGAGAGCTGAGCATCTGTGCTAGCCAAGATTAGACTAATAACTGACTTTTTATCTGAAAAACATCTCTCTCGACCCGCCTGCTTATTAACAGAGTTGCCAGAAGCATTGGTAGATTACGACAATATGGATCTTAGATATCGGTCCATCAACACATGGGCCAGGACAAACGGTTTTACATCCCTTCCGAATGAAGACGTGACCACACTTTTACTATAGACTCTTCTTTATTGTTTATTCTTTATTGTTTATGACATGAGAGAAGGAACTCCCTGAATAAAATCTTGGCCAAGATACGTCTTCTAACTGGATACAATACAGCCTCTGGGCTGATTTCATCTGGAGAGAGAGAGTAGAGACGGCTTCCTTATGGACAACAGCCGTGTACCTAATGATGCATTTTGATGAACGACGAATCTCTTTCTCTCCTAAAACGGACTTCAAGGAAATATCAGGACTAAAACTTCGCATTGTTAAAGATGAAGGAAATGCTCCTGGTAAGAACAAATTTCTATTTTTAGATAAATTCGTCTGCAAGTTGATGATTTGGCAAGACATCTGCAGTTGTGGAAGAAAAAACGATGAGCTAATCTTATGATCTGCCTTTCTTTCAAGTTCGTATTATTGGTAGTAGATATTTAGCGATAGCTGCTAGGCTCATTGCTGCCCGGTTTTGTTGTTTTTTGAAATGTCTTGCAGTTTTCACCTCTGTCCGACTCGACCAACTAGAAAAATGGTTCGATGATGCGTGAAGTGGAATTTAGAATGCCATACTTGATAGTATTTTATTTTAGGAATGTGTTTGGAGTTTACATAATCGTTAATAATGTTATTAGAGGTACATGGAACTAGTTCATGTGTTCGTGCCTCGATTGTGTCATCGCCTATATATATATATATATATATGCATATATATATATATATATATATATATATATATATATATATATATATATATATATATATATATATATATATATATATATATATATATATATATATATATATATATATATATATATATATATATATATATATATATATATATATATATATATATATATATATATATATATATATATATATATATATATATATATATATATACAAGGGTACCGTAAAACGGGGTATCTTTGATCACCGAAGTGAGTATTGTATTACGTTACCCTAACGTGCACTGGGTAATAGGCCAGTGCAAAACTGGATTCCTCTGACAATGGTTCGCCTCAAGGTGAGATGGATGTCGAAACGAAATCGACTCCGCGGCTCATGCTAAGACAAAAATTAAAAAAAAAATTAATATATTACAGATTTCTCGAGTTCTGACGGAGTGATATTTGCCCGTGACAGAAATATCGAAAATTCGCCTTGATATGCTTTGGGTGGTGGTAAATTGTTTGAATCAGGCAAATGATATTTCTGGCTACGGGCCCTTTACGAAGAAGTACATAGTATATGTACCAGCAAATAGGGTTTAAGTCTGCGGGGTCGTTTCCAATTTTGAGTTTGAATTGCGCGAATCTGCTAACACTTGGGGTGGGCTTTTTTAAAGGCCCCATGCTCCAGCCAATGAATAAACTGCAGTGCAAACGTTTGCATTCAGCATCAGTCAACTCAGACTCTTTTTGAGTGACCTTCGCCGGATCTGCTCTACCCAACTACCTCTTCTTTAACAAAGTTCGTCTAATCTAAACTGCGCTAATTGCAATCAACTGAGACACACAGCCCCCAATATAACAATAAGCTTCGCTGTGGGAAATGCAGTGGGAATCATGTGGATGATTGCTGTGCACAGTGTTTTAAAACGTCGTTTTCGTGCTCAAAATTAGTAGCGTCTAAACCGTTGACTTTAGAGATATAGTTTGTTCGGAGAAGTTGTTGTTGTTATGATTGCGCATCCACAGGAGTATACCGTTCAGTGATTAATTCACCTATAAGTGATATACGAAATTTATTTTCCGAACTAATTAAGATAGAGACTTTGTGTCTTCGGCAAAGTTGTAGCCAATGTTACTACAAAAGAAATTACTGAAGACACCATATATCTATCTTTAGTAGTTTACGAGTTATGAAACATATTATATGGAAGACCCCTTAAAATTAGTTTTTTCATGATAACTTTTTTAGACATTCTCGCATCTACTTGGAATCTTCCACAAAGTTATTTGCGGTATCGAAACACATATTTTTGCCGAACATAGTTACTTCCTATCTGTTGAATCTAAAAAGATATTCGAAACAGGTTAACATCCCTTCCACAGCTGTGGAAGGGATGTTAACCTTTCCGTTGTCGCGCTAGTGCACTGAATGCACGCTGCTTTTAAAATCTACCAAAATCGTCTTAGGGCACCAGCGGGTGCTTGTTCAGTGAGCCATTTGCCGACCTCCGAAGACTTAAAAATGTGTCTCTACTGTGGGGGATACCTGCAAGACCTCCCGACATGTTCCGTGTGCTAACAGCAGGAGGAGAAACTTAAGCATCCCGCTCAGGAACGCATCTTAATAAGCTTTCTCCCCGCAGTAGAAACATTCTTGATGCAGCCCACGGCAAAATGATCCCTCCTTTCAGCGATTGTATCGTTTAATCTCTAATTCATCAAACGAGGTCCCGGATGTGATCACTGTTCTACTGTGGATTTGCAGAAGAATTATCCCGAAAAATTTTGATAAATAATTTAAATTGCCATGCTTTTGCATTGTGCTTCATGGCTTACTTCAGAAATACACCTCAACTTTCATGATTTTAATATTGTTCGTTTGGATCGAGAAGACTCCACACAAAAACCTTCCTCCTGGCTTGCTTGATTCTCGACACCGCGATTCAAGCCCAGGCCAAACGCGTACCAGGCGCGAATTCTCGCGGCCGGCCTCTCAACCCATAGTGGGGCAAAGAGTGCTCAGACTTATGCGCCGCCGCGAATGAGACCTTTCGGGATGGCGGGCTACCCGCTAGTTATCGACACTACGCGACGTTACGTAGACGAATGAGGAGTTTGATGAAAGGCAAGACACGGAGTTACTGGAATCGGTTCGTTGGCGAACTAACAGGAAAAACAACGATCTTTGGGGCAATATTCAAACCGTTGGATATTCGATTTCGCCAAGAAGGTTTGTCGGGATTCCGCTTCGGACCAGAAGATCCTCACGATAGCGCGAACGAAAAACCCTTTTCGATGTTGATGTTGTTGTCTCACTTGCTCACTTATCATGTAAAAATAAAGCCCCAGCGACAGACAGAATCAAATTCAACTTATTAAGGAATCTGTCAGACTCTGCCAAGAGACGCTTGTTGAATTTATTTAATAAGTTTCTTGCGGGTACAATTGTCCCTTGCGACTGGAGGCAAGTGACGGTCATCGTCATCAAAAACCAGGAAAGCCAGTCTCTGACCACAACTCGTATCGACCGATTGAAATGCTGTCCTGTATTCGAAAGTTGTTTGAGAAAATGATCTTATTTTAAGCAAATGGCTAACTATCAGATACACAATTTGGCTTCCCCAATGCATCTGCTATTTGTTAGCATTTTAATTTATGTTGAGAGCAACGCAAGGCAATCGTTCGACCCTTTATTGCCTTGCGTTGCTCTCAACATAAATTAAAATGCTAACAAATAGCAGATGCATTAGTCTTCTTGGATATTAACCTTCTTTAGGTGTTGGGGTCAATATGGCCCCAAATGAACTTTCAAAATGTGATAACTTTTCAAGTTGTGCACCTAGAAGTTTAGAATTTCTTGACTTTTACTCTTTCATGGAGAGCAACCATTTTCAATAGAGGTCAAAATTTTGGCTCATTCCTGAAGGGCTGTACAAAAAATGTTACGAATAAGGTGTTAGCGGGCCATATTGACCCCGATTTCGAACTAAGTTTTAAGACACATCATCGATATGGGCGTCTCGGATCATGTCCAATCACTACATGATAGACGCTCGTCTCCGACGTATTGGGTTAGCAAATAGCGGTATCTGTACCTGTGGCAACGATTATCACAATATCGAACATATTGTCTGGGCATGCGCCGAATACTGATCTGCCAGATCTCATCTATTGGATTCCCTTCGGGCCCGAGGAAGATCACGCAATGTCCCGGTTACAGATGTACTGGCAAGCAGCGATCTCCTCGTATACACATCTCAAAAAACAATCAATATCCAGATTTAGCAGCCCCTTCTATTTTTCTTAGCATTCTCAGAAGTGCCCTCTTCCGCTTGCACCATACACCAACGATGTTTTGATGCGACTTCAAGTTGACACGAAAGATCTCTGTCGACTGAATCATTAAAGACCTACAGAATAAATATCACACGCGCAACGCGGTGTGTTGCCGATCCGCATCTGAGCCGTACTACAAAACCGTCTGGAGGAACCCTTGCCGACTCGAGGAAGACCGCCCGGCGTCCCACTACATGATGCTTCCTGATAAAGTCCGTCCGAGTCCGTAATCCATACCGTTGATTTCCTGATTTAAAAAACTAAAAGTTAATATCTTTCTCCCCTTGTCAGTTTTGTCCGCCCTCTCTCCCTTTTCAGTGATACTCAGTTATAGGAATTCACTCCCCCCTCCCTTTATATCATCCCAAAAACTATTTTCTAGTTTTACTTGGTGTCTCGGCCGTCTGGTGTAAAGTGCTCAAACCGAAGTTTATTTTGGGTTACGATTTTGAAGGCAAGGTAATAATGGATCTTTTTTGTAATGTTAAGATTTATTTATACATTCATCGCGTACAATTTTTTTTCTGTCATGTGGAGCCACACATACGAACGTTCCAAAACAAGACGTCCAACCATTTCCGCGGCGAACACGATAACTCTCGATAAAATTGTCTGATACGGGAATAAGTTTTGTAAAGCTTGGACTTGTAGTTAGTCGATAAACCACAAAAATATAAAAAAGTTCGAGATTCGGATAACGGCTTCATGAAAACCGAAAAATCTCATTTTACTGTAAAATCCGCTCACTTTTCTCCAAAATAAAAGGGAGAAAAATTGTTCATTCAGTTTTCTGTGGTTCATCGACAAACTACACATATTGTGCATTCTCATAAAAAATCAAGTCAATTCGTTGATTAGTGTTCAGTTAACGTGTTCGCCAATTAGAAAAACGCAGCTTCGAGACAACCGCTATTGAAGGGTGTTAAATCATCAAATTGCATCACGAAAAAACGCTGTAAAAATGATCCATTGGGTATTTTCTCTTGAAAATTTGTGTTGAAGTAGTTTAGAGTGTATTGTTTACGGTGTACTTTTATCACTGTTAGTTTTTCGAAAATTGCTGCCGAAATCTTCGTGCATAACACACAAATCCGAGCGAGAAATGACCTTAGGTAGACCATAGAGAGCTATAGAAAATGTTGGATGAGAACGGATTCTTCGAAAGGTTGACTAATAAAGGCTACGATGAATGGTGTGCGGTGTTGTGTCAAGATTTCTGACGCTTTATCGGCCCCGATTGAATCACGTCGAGGACCAATACAAGACGATGGACTGACTTTATTATTATTATTATTATTATTATTATTATTTATTATTACTCTTTGATTTTTTTAGAAGTAGGGAAAAACCTCTTTGAGTGAAATTTCATTTGAATCTCTTCTCAAAAAGGCGTAAAAAACCTACTTATCTTTTCAAAAATATGTAAATATAATAAATTCTTAAACTATTTTAGCCCACTCGGTTAAAGAAAAACCATAACGGAGCTGTACTTTATCTCAACTATCTTGATTATATAATTTTCATGATAAGTAATTCATCGTCAGTTATCGATTGTGTACCTGTAAAGATATTAGAATATATGAAGTATCAAAGTTTGATGTTAGATTTTAAAAGGAATTCAAATATGATTTTAAAGAGAACAAAGCCTCTATTACTTAATACATCTCTTACAGAATGGAAAATTTGTCTCCCTATAGCAGAAGGAGAAGAGAGAAAATGTTGTCTTGTTTCAAAGAATCTAGGACAATGTAAAATAATATGGTCAATATCTTCATATGATTCTGAACATTCACATAAATTAGTTTCAATAATATTAATGCGGTAAAGGTGACTTCTGCATGAATAATGATTTGACATTAAACGAGAAAAAGTTTGTATAAATAATCTTTCAACGTTTAGTTTATAAAACCAAGGTTTACGACTAATAGTTGGTAAAATAGAGTGACATAAACGACCCATTTCACTTGAATCCCAAAATTCTTGCCAATGCATATTGATTTTTCGTCGTATCGAAGGAAAGTATTCATTACCTCAAATACCACGATCATAAAAAATACCTTTTACTGCTCCTAATTTAGCCAACCTAACTGCTTGTTCATTTCCATATATTTATATAATAAAAGTAATTGAAAAACCTTCTGTACTCAGTTTATTAATTACTTCTCGAATTAACCAAATCAAATGAAGAGTTTTGTTGTTAGAATTTTGACAATTCAATGCTAATAAAGAACTTAGACTATCTTTACATATATAATAAGTTTGCGGTTCAAAGGTTCGTATTATTGCGCATACGAAGAAAAAAGCTGTTAATTCCGCTATAAAAATAGAGCATTGTAAATGTAAGCGAAAAAATAAATGATTTCATTGTTATAAATACCAAAACCTGATTTTTCATTAATCATAGATCCGTCAGTAAAAAAGAGATATTTATCATGAATATTTACAAATTTTTGATTAAAAAGTTTGACAAATTGTAATAAATGACGTGAAGGAATATTGGTTAGTTGAGTAATTAAAGAAGTATCTATAATAGGTTTTGTACAATGAACATTAATAATGAAAGAACAATAAATATGAGGAAGTGATTTAACTATTTGTTCTGTGATACAAGATATATACTGCCCATGATCGCAAATCAGTGCCATAAAGAAAGGAAATCCCATAGAAAACGGGACAAATATGCGATCAAGGGCAGTGTAAGGCATTAAAATTCTGCTAGAAGGATTGATTTCAAATAATGAATTAAGAATAAGAACTATTGGATGAGTAGTAGAAAAACATTGAGTTAAAAACCTACAATTTAGTTCATGAAATCTAAGTTTTAAAGGAAGAACAGAAGAAATAACTTCAATAGATTTAGTATGTGTTGGTTGCATTAAACCCAAACATATTCTTAAGAAGCGATTTTGAATTTTCTCTAATTTTAAAAGATGTGTATTAGTAGCTGATCCAAAGGTATAGCAACCATATTCTAAAACTAATAAAATAGTCGTTTTATAAAGAATTATTAAATCAGAAGGAGAGGCACCCCACCACGACCCAGTAATGCTTCTCAAAAAATTTACTCTCCTATTACAAGCTTTAATAAGGTAATCAATGTGTTTTCTCCAAGTAAGCTTACTATCAAACCAAACACCTAAATATTTATATTCATCATCTTTCACGATTTCCTGATTATTAAGATAAAGATGAAAATTCGAAATTGATCGTTTACGTGTAAAAATTATATATTGTGTTTTAGAAACCGAAAAGGTAAATCCATTTTCAATAGACCAATTTTCTAATCTGTCCAAGGCAGACTGTAAGAAATTTTGAATAACGTATCTATCTTTTCCAACAACTGAAAGTACCTTAATATCGTTATGTCGGGATAATTTGATTGAACCATTTAAATAAAAATGCATAATTTTGAAGGAAAAAAGATTGTTTAGAAAATTAACAAGTATAGTAGAAAATCCTAATTGAAACATTTTTTGGGAAAGTATTTTCATCAATACTGAATCATAAGCTCCTGAAATGTCTAAAAATGTTGTAGCCATGTCTTGTTTCTGATTGAAACATAATAGAATTTGAGATGCCAGAAGAGCCAGAGAAGAGTTTAGGAATTGTTAAGAACAAAATCAGGACAAACCTTTGAAGCAAATTGATCAATCCAATTTTCAGAGTATTCAGAATTTGATGTATCAGAAGGGTTAGAATTACGAAGTCTCCTAGCAGTGGACCATAATGTGGACATTGGACTGTTCCTATCTAAATTTTTAATAAAATTTCTCCAATAAAAACGTTTCTTTAATTTTGTTTTCCGTGTAAACACAGCTTCTATTTTGCGATAGTGTAGATAATCTTTTTGTAAACCAGTTGATCGAAATTGTTTGTAAGCCAAAGATTTAGATTCTAGAAGAGTGGAACATTCTGTATCCCACCAAAATGTAGGATTGTAGTATAGTAAACCATTTATAGTTATCAAGAGTACCTAACGATCTATCGATTTTATGGATGTCTGTAGATATTAAATTTGAAAATTCTGGCCAATCAATGTTTTTAGTTAAATCTATTGTTATGTATTCTACAGAATTGTATAAAATAGAAGAAAATTGAAAATTTATTAGAATTGGTAAATGATCACTAGCATTAAAATCTTCAAGTACATTCCAAGAACAATTTAGACTCAAGTTTCTTGAACATAAGGCTATATCAATAGCTGAATTTGTTGCTGGAGCTACTGCAATTCTAGTGGGTGAGCCATCATTTAATATAGCTAAATTGAACCCATCAATAATATCTAAAAGAAGAACACCTCTACCATTGTCTCTATCACATCCCCAGGAAGAACTATGAGCATTGAAATCGCCAAGAATAAAATATGGTTCAGGAACATTAGCTATTATTCTATTAAATTCAGAAGATGAAAAATTACCATTTGGTGGAATATAAATAGATAAAATGGAATATTTGATTTTATTTTATTTAATTGATAAGCTTACACATTCAATGGAATTAGATGTAGGAAGATTTAAAGTAGAATACTCAATATTTTGACGAATTGCAATCATAACACCACCATATGAATCATTCCGGTCTTTCCTAAAAATATTGAAACTAGGAATACGAAAAAAAATCGATTCGTTTAACCAAGTTTCACAGATACAAAATATATCTATGTTATTATTTACAATTGATGCTTTTAGTAGTATCAATCTTTGGTAAGATGCTACTGTTCCATTGAAGAAATTTCAAATTATTTTTTGATAAGTTGTCAGCCATTAAAAGTTTGATAATAGTTGAACAAGGGGAGTCAAAAATGAATAAATTTTACTAAGAAGTGATGATATAAAGGGAACAATTTTTATAATTAAGTTTTTTCCAAAAGTCACTTAAACCTAAAAAATTTGAAATATTTTCAATAATTTCACTAATAATAGATTTTGGAGGGTTGTGTGATGAATCAGAAGATTTTTCCTCTGTATTAATTTTTTGAAAACCTGGAATTTCAGACGTTGGTTTGAGAGAAGGGAATTCATTTCGATTATTAAAGTTAGATCTCGGAGTTTCACAATTTTCTTTTGTTTTATATCGTAAATTACTCCTTCTTCTTTTAATTGGAGGAGAATGGTAACTACAATGTCTTTAAGAATATTGAATGAATTTTCTGTTGCAATTATTGATGCAGAAGATTTTAATAATTCAGCATATGAATATTTAGGTATTTCTATTTAATGTTTTTGGTGAAGTTAGTGCAATCTTTGTATGAAGGACATTCATTGTGTCTGGTATGTTTACCCTGACAATAAATACAATTTTCTGTGATTTTTTTACACGAAGATGTGCTATGATCACCACTACCACTACACATTTGATTTTATTGGAACAAAATTTTTCTGTATGTCCAAAAAGTTGACAACGTTCGCCATGCATCACCTTAGGAGTGAAAATTCGAACATTAAAAATTACATTATTTACATACAGGAAATCAGGAAGGCCAGGATCAAGGAGTTTTTATTCTCAGGTGATGCGATCCTCAAAAACGCCGATCAGCCATGTTGGTTTTACAAACGACAGCTAACAACATTGTTTACTAGTTCTCTCCATATGTTTGCTTGGATTTCAGTGGGTAAACAAAGTTATTCGCTGTCATTTTTGTTCCCCGCAGTCTGTGGCACGCTTACCTCACTCCTCACCTAGTTACTGCCAAAGACGAATCACCTTAGAACTCTAAGCACCTTGGGCAGAACACGTACTGCATTAGAAGTAATAAAATTTTGATTAATATCTTCGTTTGATTTTTAATATAGACGTTCACTTTGTAATATTTGAACGGAAGAAATGTTTTTGTTTTTAAAAACTCCTGTACCAAAATTAATACGTTCAATAGTTTCATAAAAAATTACCCTTTCAATCTCAACGAGATCGCATGGAATATAAACACGGTATATATTAGCAAAAAGTTTTGATGTGACTAATAAATTTGCTTCATCACAATCGGAAAAAATATTTCTGAATTTGTTCAAAGAGATTTTTTAATTTCTTTTACTGATTTAAAAAGTTTATAAATTTCAGCAGAAATGAGGAGAACATTAATTGGTTTTTCCTTTTTCCTGAAATAAACAGAAAAAGGACATTTGGCTGATAAAGGATGCTAATCATGCTAATAGCGTTGACATAGAGACAGACAAACTATTTTTTAAAGACTACAAAATACAAAAAAAGCATGTCGGTCTTTACCTTTCATCAGATTTTGTACCACTGTTGTGTCCACTTTGTTTGATGCAAAACGTGCACTTGCTTGTTACTTAAAATCTGCCTTGACGTGTACGTGCGCTTGCTTTATCCTTGGTGTTTAATGGCTCTTTGCCCCGTTTTGTGTGATATCCCCAATTTATTACCGACATATCTAATGGAAAGCTTAGGATCACGTTTGAAAGTGATGGCTATTCTTCTTTCGGTTGCCGCGGAATTCTGATTTCGGTTTCTTCCTGATCCCGGTTTCCTAGCAGTCGTTAGACGTTTTTCGAACATTTCAATAATATTTCACACAGTCTTTTTGATAACTTTCAGTAATTTTGCCATAGCCGCGTGAGAGTATTTTGAATAAATTAAATTATAATTTACAAATTTTGACTGAAGCCAGATCCTACCTGACTATGAGCTTGCGATGAAAATATCTAAAACGAAGTTTCAGCGATTAAATAAATTTGCTCTGTTATCCGGAAATAAGATCCAAGTACTACGACGTATGTGATATGTATATTTATAGGAAAACAATTCTTACAACGCTAAAACAAATTGATAAAAAAAAGACTTCGTAGTTTTCTGTTTCGGTTTAAAACTGTTTTGTTTCGAAAAAGGGTTTAAAGATATACTCGTTTGCCATACCAAAATTCAAACTTCTTTTATTCCGTTCTAGAAAATAACTCATGATTTAATCAAAACTTTATCTATCCGACATTTTTCCATTGTAGTTATGTTTACTGATCAGACGTAAACATATTCGAACACGATCCGTCATATACACCTACTCATAAACATAGACTCCGTTTCAGTTTCCTGTGAAATCATGCGTGATGAATTATACGCGTTCCGCGAAGATTGATAAATTTTCATTGGCAACGTACCCCAATCCCCATTTGAACATCTTCGATGGAGGCGCAGTATTCATTGTAAAAATAAACGGACATATCCGAGCAGCAAACGGTCTTTTCACGCTTGTCTGTGCTGTTGTCGTTTTATAATCCACAGCACTATGAAAACGTCAACATTCCCACAGCATTTCGGTGTGAAGTGAACGTTAACAAACTTTACGCTGCAAAACAAACAAAATGAGAAACATGCGATGAGGGTATAATTAGACAACATTTCGCATATATAAATAAAACAGTGGGAGAAATATTAGCTTCTCACAATAGATCATCCCCATTATCGTTCCTGTTGAGTGGTTGTGGTTGTAACTCTCTTCTTTGAGAGTGAGTTACCCAGTCATTCACTAGCTCAATAGCAAACTGTGGAGTCGACCAGCAGTTGTGAAAAATCGATGCTCGAAGCACAATGTTCGTTGTGTACAAAGGGGAAAAACAAAACGGCCAATAACAACAAGCAATAAAAGTTTAGTCGCCTATAATGTTGACAGGCCTTTTCATACGAACAGATGAGTTATGTCCTGCCTTCAAGGCCATCCTCGGAGATATACAGACGATGCCAAGTGCGGATTACTGGAACTGTTCGCACTACGGCAGCCTCGGTTTGGCCGTCGTCCAAACTGACCAAAAGAGAATGGAAACGAGTTAACGAATACATTATTAGAAGTAGGAAAAAATGGGCTATACTTTTGGTTCAGAGCAATCCGTTAGGACTCAAAGTTTCTACTCCGATGAAAGCATTATCTGAGGTTAATTCAATTTTCTGGAAGCAAATTGAATAATGAATATTTAATGGAAACTCGTCTATCCGCGTGCGGGTTATCCACCAGTGCACAGTACAGTGGTCGCGGTGGTATGAAAACGTGCGTTTTTAATCGTACTTCAATAGCTATTTTTTTTGGTTTATTATATTAGGAAAAAGGGTTCTTGGAATTGAATATTGATATACCGATAGAGATTATCCTGATTTGTGATTAATTCATCTATAAATAAGATTGAGTTCGCCTATCGTAGGTTGTTTTAGATGTACCATACAAACTCAATTCGATTTCAACAATAATCAAATTTAGTAACCAACGCACTTTTGATGACACGATCGAAAATTGCACAAATATTTGCTCAGATTAAATGCAAACAGTTGTTAGTAAATCGAATCCAACCTAACCGCCACTTATAGGGAAAGGGATTCTTAAAATTCGTAAATTTCGGTAAACAACAGCTCATATTTATTCGCAGTAGACACTGTCAATTTTTAAGAATTTTATTAAACAGCCTGTTTTAGGGCATTAAAACTGGATTTTATTTGGATTTGGCACTATGCTATATTTTCTGCTCAGTTGAGAAAAATTTGAGGTAAAAACTACTTTTTCTCCACTAAAGAGACCATATTAGCTCGCTATGGGCACAAAACCTACAACCGAATAACTCAGTGGCGTAGCCAGAAGTTTGGTTTGGAGGGGGTTTTGATGAAAATCGCAATTTTTTTGAAAAAATGCTAAAATTTAATATGAGTTTGATAAATTATTGAAAACTTTAAAACATAAGTAGTCTAACAGATGTCATTCCAGTGTGAAAAATAGAAGGATCAACATGGAACAGTTTTCAAACCTCTATAGATTATTTTCTTGTATAATATGTCAATGAAGTCAAAAATTGCGATCTTTTAAAGTGGGATAAATGATCTAAAAAATTTTCAACGTTCAAGATCACCTAATATAATAATCCTTGACTTTGAAGGTTTGACAACTTCGGGAAGTTATCAACATAAAACAGCGCCTGCTTTGATATAGAAATTTTAGTGATTAACTCTCATAGAGGTAATTATGGTGAATTAATTTTTCAAAAATATTAAGAGACATGGTGCCTTCAGCAAAGTTTTTGATAATGTCATTTCAAACAATTTTGTTGAAAATATGAAGGCTACATGAATTCAACATATAGGGATTTAAATGGACTGGGCCTGCTATATTTCTTCTTAGTGAAGAAAAATTTAGGTGAAAACTTTTTTTTTCTGCGTTACGGATAAAATTGTTTGAAACAATCATTGCGAGTTGAGAACACAAAACCTATAACTAAATTATGGATGGATGGAACTGAAACTTGCGTTTCGACTTCATCTCATCAGAATCCGACACTAACTTGGTGGGCGGACTAAGCTTGCGCCGAATTGATGCTAGCTCCTGAAAATGGAATCACTCTTTGTGTTTTTGAGTCCTTTTAATATCTGGGAATTATTTGTTTTATATCCAGTTCCCTTATTTGTTTTTGTAAGCTTCAAAGGCACCTTGAACGCAATGTGAATTTATTATTTAATTACCGCAGAAGAGATTTATCAAATACAGTAATTTCAGAATAGCTAGTTGTTTTCTACTACTATATTTCGATACTCTGAATATGTGGGATATTTATGTATTTGACAAAGTTGTTTGAAATAGCATTTTCGAAAACTTTGCTGGAGACATTAAGTCTCGACCCAAATTTGGTTGAAGAGTAATTCTTGTCTATAATTACTTCTAGGAGGATTAACCGTCAAAATTATTCTATCAGCAGATGAACAGTTTTACGTTTTGAAATTCTTCAATGTTACTTAACATCGAAATTTGGCAGTTTCGAATGAATGTGATCGTGACCGTTAAAAATTTATCGAGCATTAATTTTACTTTTCTTTATTAGTCAACCTCACAACTTGCAGTACTAGAACGTAGTACACAAAATTTTAGTACGCCATTCATTGCATCCTGCTAAGAGGCTATTCATATAGTTGATAATACAACAAAAATCCAATGCTCATAAAACCGATCCTGACCTGCTAGAGACAAAATTACATCAGCTTTCAACTAGTTTCTGAAATGTTATTCTTGTTGTAACCCATATTGAATTCTTGTCTAAACTCTACACAATCTAAAAAAATACATTTTCAGCAAATGTTGAAATGTATGTAAGTTTTCGGTAAACAAGCTTATGTTTTATATGCAATCAACCTATTCAAATTTAGATTCCCATTCGAAAAATTGTCTCTAATCCATATTTTGAAGCATCTTTCCAAAAATGAGCTCATAATAATTCAGACAGTTATTTTATTTTACATTGAAGAAATTTGACAACTATGGGATTTTGGCTAAGAGATAAGTTACAAGATCCCCTTCTCATAATTTTTCAAAAGTTCTCATGACGCTCTAAACACAGTTATCAATGTAGTGATCAGAGAATATTTTTCCAAAAATATTTTGTGGAATATTAAATTAAATTCGTCAGCATCAATATTTTTTCCAATCCAATTAATTTTGGTTTGGGGGGGGGGGTTTCACCCCCAAAACCCCCCCTGGCTACGCCACTGGAATAACTTATGCAATTTGCGTTTCGACTTCATCTCATCAGGGTCCGACACTAACTTAGTGACGGGACTGAGCTAGCTCCTAAAACGAAAACATCACTTTTTTTGAGCTAGCGTCAATCCGGCGCTAACTTAGTCAAGTCACTAAGTTAGTGTCGGATTCCGATTAGACGAAGTCGAAACACAAATAAATAATTTAACATATTTTGTGTCTTATTAGGTACTATTCTAACAATTTTGTAGAACATTTGGCACAGAAAAATTGCATTGAAAAAAGTTATTTTGGAAATAGCACATTTTGTCACAAAACGTGCGCTTTTTTTAGTAGTTACATATGAAGTGGAATACTAATAGTGTTCGATACGCGGGTTCTGTTCAGAATTTTTAGCTCCTCAGTTTTTCAAAGTGGATAACTGCTGCTGTACTGAATGAAACAGCTAGATTTTTGCATTATCTGCTGGAAATGTATGCAATAATTTGAAATCTAGTATAACTTCGTCATAAATGATAAATGATTCTCCGGGACACGAATCCCATGGAGATGAGTGTAGTTGTGAACTTGTCCTTCTCAGATCCAACTGTAAGATGCTCTGTCGTGTTCAGTTCAACAGATGAGTCAAAATCAACCGTCAGAATATCCGTGGAGACATTCGACTCGGTTGTGGTTTTTAAAGGGTTGCAACAGAACGATGTACTTTCTGTTGCTGGTCAACAGTCGTTGTGCTGTTTGAACTTGGAACTTTGATAGAGTACATGATAGCTGATAGACAATGAGGCAGTCCACTTCGGGGCAGAGACCGCTCTCACTGACTATGTACTCTGGCGAAAGATGAGCGTGCAGCGGACGTGCAAGCAGACTGCAGATTGCCGGTCCAAGATCTAGCAACTTGGAAGTCTAAAACACATTCGGTCATGAATCGGAACACCAGCGTTGTTGGGCCATGATGATGTTGTTGACAAGCTAAATTATCATGCTTATGTTTATGTCGCATAGTTAGCTGAAAAGCAACCGATCGCCCCCTCTCCGGGATGTTGACGAAATTCCAATAGCCATAAGATATTGACAGAGGCCTGATTGAACGAGTTGAAAATAAGTTGGGATTTCTTTCGAGGGATATTCAGGTTCATTTCCAAAAACTATACCTTCGACTTTCATCTCTTTTTTTATTAAGCGCTTAAAGTAATCTTTTCATTTGTGGTGAGGGTTAGAAAAACATCGAGTGCGTTGTTTGGTCGTGTGCTGAATATCGTGGTACTGTTTCACTGCTTGGTTATCTATGGAGGCTGTCCTTCAATATCAGCTTCTTTCTACGAGGAGCCTAGATGCCGTGTAGTGTCGCCGATGGTTGTTTCCGGCTAAGAATTGTACTATGGACCTGTTCCGGTGGTAAAAACCTACCAGTGGTGTAGTTAAAATTGATGAGGGATCTGAATGATAAACTGAGCCTGGGAAGTGCCGACCGAACTCCCCAGCATGCAGTATCAGCGGAACGTTCGCCCATTATCAAATTTTGATGTATACAGACGAATTTAACGAAACCACTCTCAATTGATAGACCTATGTGGCCATTATATGCTATTATTTTTGGGTTTTGAATATGTTGTTTACTTTCTGAGGCATAGGTAATTTTGTCAAAATACGACATGTTTTATGCACATAACTTTGAAAACAAGCGATTTTTTTACGCTATAATTAAAATTCAATTTAACAGCCTATAAAATATTTCTCAACAAGCTCTAGATTATTAAAATCCTTTCAAGGGCGCGGAGATATTAAACATTTTATATTTCTAATGCTCACTTACTAATTCTTAATAACTAAAAATGAGACCGTTACATAAAGAGTGTTGGTTTACTGTTTTTAGAGGCAAAACTAAAGCTTTTTTGAATATAGGGATATGAAAACACATCTACGTGATTCAAGAAATTCGATTCTGAAAACATTTTGTTAATTTACTCAATGATGAATGAACATTTTCTAAAAAATAAATATGTAAGTTCACTATAAATATAAAGAGCAAACTTTTTCCAAAGTTAAGGTGTTTGACCCTTGCATAAGGTATTGCGCTCAACCGTGAGTTGAATGTTCGCTGGTATATGAATCTGTGTTGTCATATAATCCTCCTAGTAGTGGGGTAAAAGGTGTTTCTTATAGTTCACATTTATATTATACTAATGACATTACCTAGAATAACAGTCTTTTGAATCCATGATTTCTAGTTGAAATTACTGTTTAGGGCAATGATCCTATTTTCGCGCTGTTTCTGTCATCAATCTATTCATACGAAGCCGTTGCACAGTGGGAAAAATGTACTTAAAATACAATTTTTTTTCAGCAGGCTGGATAAAGGTGTTTTTTATGTAAAAAGGTTGGTATTCACAACGACGCTATCGTGCTCGTTTTTCCCCAATTCCCTTTTTGTTTGTGTTTATACTTAATACCGAATATATCACTAGGAAAAAAGTTGGATGCGGCTGACCAAAGTTAGTAGTTCTTATGTAAAAAGAGTCCAGAGAACCGATTGAAGATAGTTATAATAGTCTCACGAACCGTGTATACCCATTTTACCCCCATTCATCGAACAATTTAAGTTGGAAGTTTATCCACGTTCATACTTCGGTAAAAGACGAAATTAGGCTGAACAAAAGTAATCATTCTTATGCAAAAAAATCTTACCCTTTGTATATAGTTTACCGTTGATATAGTTTACCGTTTGGATATAGTTTGAATAACCGCACGGAACGTGTATTCCCGTTTTACCCCAATTCCTCCCGTAATTCAAGTATAAAGTTGAACATGGCTCTACATTTCAGAAAGAGGCTGAATGCAGCTGATCAAAAGCAGTAATTCTTATGCAAACAAGACCAGGGAATCGAATGAAGATAGTTAGAATGACCCGACGAAACGTGTGTACCCGTTTTACCCCTCTTCTTCCCATAATAAATCCATGAAGTTGTACAGACCCTATATTTCAAGAACAGTTGAAAGCGGCTGATCAAAAGCAGTTTTTTATGTAAAATATGCCAGGGTATGAATTATACTTAAAATGACCGCACGAAGCGTGTCTAACTGCTTTACTCAAATTCTTCCCAGAACACAAGTTAACCCTTCCATGGCCAACTTTTTCTAGTGCATGTAGGATTTCAAAACTTTTCTTGAAAACGGTGGGATCAAGAAACACGAATAACCTTTTTTCGTAAAGATAGGTCCGTCCCTCGCAAGGTTAGAAGCTGCTCAATTTTTAACCTTCCAATGCTCAATACAATTCTCCTAGAATATTTACAATAGTCCAATTGCGTGGAAAACATAGCCAAAGAGAGTCTAAATTGATGCGTTTTATCAATTTCCAATAATATTGCAATATGACGAAGATATATGAAAAATTCATTTTCCGTCGTTAACGTAAACTGTCCCTGGCAGCACTGCTCCATCGGAAGCCAACCAGACTAATTGCAATAACTTCAGTTCTAGAGCTGATTCTTGTAACTGTTAATACTCAAATGAAAGGTAATAGGCACATTTATTAGCCTTACTTGTTTTTGTGAGCAAATCTTACCTCAATCAAAAGTTGTAGCTGTTTAAAAACGTTGTTTTTTACAAACACCATGGGCATGAAGGGGTTAAGTTAAACATGATTGCACTTCTCGGAAAAAGACTGGATGCGGATGATCTTCTGTTAAACAAACCAGTGGAATCGATTGAAGTTTGTGAGAATGACTGCGCGAAACCCATGTACCCCCTCCACAAATGTGGAGTTATACCTGACTGCTGATTTTGATGCTGATCAAAACTGTATTTTTTGTAGTAAATAGTCCAGGGAATCGATCTCGAATCTTATACATTTGAAACAAACACGCCAAACTGGTGTTGAGGGGGGTCATGCATGGTGGTTGTCTGATGTATTCTTGATGGTCACATCGTTAGAATTACGGCTGAATAATTGGGAATTGGGACAAAACGAGCAAGATAGTGTATTTTACTGTCAGTTTAAATACCTACAATTGATTCCCCAGATATTTGTATATAAGGAGAACGTTCACTTAATTTTCTATCATACTATTGAGTAAAGTCACATTTTAAATATTTTTTTCCACTGTGCAATGGTTCTCGAATTCATCTAATTTGTTTTATTCATTCACTTTATTTAAATTGCTTTTATTTTCAATTTCATTCCATTTACTCATTCTTTTAGTTTATTAATTTCATCGATTTTTTTTCGATTTGTTGTTTTTGTGCGCTTTGAATATGGGCCTTAATTTAAATATATGATCATTTCGATTTAATAATTCATTTCACACAGTATTCTTTTTATTCATTTTCTTCATCTGAGTAATTTTTGTTCATTTCATATAATTCATTCGTTTCATTCATTGGATGCATTCCGATCAGTTTAGTCATTTCATGTATTTTACTTATTATATTTACTGTTATCATTTAATACATTTAATCCAGTTTCTTCATTTTAATACTCTTACTAATTTTTCATTCATTCATTTTATTCCTTTCATCCAAATTATTAATGTGATCCAATATAATTCATTCTAGTAATCTTTTAATTTTGTTTTACATTATCTAATTTTTCGTTTTAGTAATTCAATTCATTTCATTCTGTTTGATTTTTTCTTATTTTTGTTCATTTTATCAATTCTATTCTTTTTTTTTAAATTTTTTTCACTCTTTATTTCATTGATTATATTAAATCAATCCATATTATTTATTTATTCTAATAATTTTATTCCCTTCGTTTATTTTTTTTTATTTTTTTTTAAATTTATTAATTATATCCATTTTAATCATTTTTCTCATCTTATTCGTTCTCTTTTCTTTATCCATTTAATTCATTTTATTTATTTTATTTATTTGTTTTCATTTCATTAATTTTATTATTTTTTATTTTCATTCATTTAATTTACATTGTTTATTTCAGTATTTTTAATAATTTATATGATTTCAATAATTTTGTCAATTTCACAAATTTTATTAATTTGATTAATTTTATAATTTCCGTTAATTTTATCCATTTTTTTCGAGAGTTGTCGTACTGGAGCTGTAGAGCTAGATTCTCGGAAGGGCTCCCGGCTCACTACAATTGCAACTGAGATAGGCAATGACGCCCACTAAAACACTGCTTTAGGCCAATTGTAGTGGGTTGTGATTCTGAATGTGATATTCATTGTACGGTTGAGGCATGTGCGAGCATTGGGACTTCGCGATCGCGTGTATCATCGCGAACGGCTCGAGCATTTGTACGTTAACGTGTTCGATCGCGTGTGCGTTTGTATGTCGCGTGTGCAAACGTGTACGTAACTACGCGTGTTAAGATCTATTTTATAACCGTATGCCTTTCGCATATTCTTTAATGATCGTGCGCGGACTGTGAATCTGATACTTAATTTGCGATGTACGGTTCAGACGCTAGGAGAAAGGAAGATCTTCCATATCACTAGAGCTCCCGGTCATGTCGCCATAGATGGTGTTGTCTAGTGGATATGAGCTTTATTTTTTGATTGGTCCAACTGAATGTATGGACCTAAGTTGCTAGGACGGAGGGTAATGATTTCCGAACGTGACCGATTCATGATCGCGCGAACACGGACGTTTGATATCGCGTTTGAAACTGCGTAAGTGCAAACATTCACCTTATTTCCGGGGTGTTTTCAAATTTGCGCGATCGCGGGCGTAGGTGTGCATAGATGATCGTGCATTTGATTTCGCGTGTATAAATTCGATTTTGTAACCGTGCGTTCTTGGATGGTCACGCGGATCGCCATTCTAATATTTAGTTTTCGGTGTATAGTCCACATTCTGACAGGAAGTGAGTTACCCCGCATTACTAGAGTTCTCGGTCATGTCGTCTAGTGGATATGAGAGCATTCTTTTTAATTGGTTCAATAGAAGGCAAGGACCTAGACTGCTGGTATCGAGAATAGTCTTCCGGACGTGACCAATTCATGATCGCCCGAGTGCGGGAGAATGTAGGTTCACGCTTAAGATTGCGTTTGAATGTTTATAAGTGCTGAGACGCTCATATTATCACCGGGATGGTATCATGTCTGCGAGAACGCAGGTGTAGGTTGCGTGGATGATCGCGAAGGGCTCAAGCATTTGTATGTTTGTTTGGCGCGTGGATAAATTCGATTTTTATGTCACTATAAAACATGTTGTTTAGTGGATATGAGCATCATCTTTTTGATTGGTCCACCTGACAGCATTGGACTTATGCTACTAGGGCCGAGAATAGGGACTTTCGGGCGAAAACGACTCATGATAACGCGAACACGGGCTCTTGGAGATCGCGGGCGTTCGCGTTTAGGACCAGAATAAGCAATTTATTGTGTTAAGGAATGTTAGCTTGGATCTAATCTAAAATAGAACGATAAAAGAAGGGTACCTCTAGAGAGAACTTGGCCCTAACCCCTCATTGTACGTTATTTGACCATGGCATAAATGTCTAATAAAGGTCGTTAAGTTAAATTAGATCACAATGTAGCTTAACTAAAAAGAAAGTAATAGTAGACTGCAACCTCCATTTACGAACCAAACCGGGGGTACGTAAATTGATTTAGTTCGTAAAAAAGTTTGCTCCACATTCATATTAAAATTCGTTGGTTGAGCAATATTCAAGATAACCTTAAAAATATGGGTATTTTTGGAACTGACTTGACAAGTAGATGATGAAAATGGACACTTGGAATCTTTTTGAAATCCAAGATGGCGACTTCCGGTTGAGCAATATTCTAGATAACACTAACAATTTAAACGGGAATACGCCATTTTAAGTTTAAAAATAGCTTTAGATATTGATTTTCGTCATGTACTAGTCAACCCGCGCTGAAAAAACCCATATTGTTGAGGTTTTAGAAAATCTATCTAAGCCGGAAGTCGCTATCTTGGATTACAAAATGGCTCAAGACATCGATTCCCGCTTTTACTCGTCAATCCGATTCCGAAAATACCCATATTGTTGAGGTTATAGAGAATTTATTTAAACCAGAAGTCACCATCTTGGATTTCAAAATGACTTCAGACATCGTTTTTCGGCATTAACTCGTTAACCCCATTCCAAAAATACCCTACTTTTATTAGTTACAGTTAGCTAAGAATATGTAAAATTGTAAACAACTTCTTACTCAAACTTTTTTTACGAACTTCGCAAAAAAGAGCTCGTTATTTCGAATTTATTTCGTAAAAAAAGTTACGTAAATCGAATATTACGTAAAAAAAGAGTTCGTAAATGAAGGGTTTAGTGTATTTCAAGTTTCTTTTTAACTTTTTTTCCTTTTTTGTCTTATTTATTTTTTTATTTTCTTCGTTTTATTGATTTTCTATAATTTGTTAAGATTCTTCGAGGTTTGATTGCTATTGAGTTAAATCCAACTATTAGTTCTCAAAAAAGCTACTGATTCACCACCATGTGCTGTTAGGTCCCATGCAAGACTGACTCAGACTTAATTAAAAGTATAATGACTTCTCTTAAGGAAGTTGGATTGATTTGCAGTCTTCGACAAAGTTGTAGACAGTAAAATTATCGTTATTGTGTTTTTTTTATTTTTGATTATGGAGGTTTTAACTTTAGCGTCATTCGCCTCTTTTTCGGGTTAGAAAAATCTCTTTGTAAAAATTTCAAACAGAGGCTCCTGGTGGGAATAGAACTCGACTTAGGGGTGGACCGATTGAGTTTCCAAAAATTCGTTTTTTTCCGGGTAGTCTATTGTAATGCTAGCAATCATTTTATCATTTTTTTTCTAAATAAAAATACACACCTGCTAGTAAACTTTATCTAGCAATTATAAAGAATAGCCATTTTTGATATATTGTCTCACTGTGGGGAAGATTAGTGATAAGCGTGACTGCTGCTCACCCCAGTAGGTCTGGCTTCAGTCAAAGCCAAGGTCATCGAGATTTTCTGAGGTGTAACATTTCTGGTCACGTGTTTCTTCGGAAGGGAAGTAAAGCCGTTTGTCTCCTTATTAATGTATTGATGTGCCGGTATCCAGCGCTCTGATCTGGCTCGGTGATAGCCAATCAGTGTGGACCTACCAAAATATAAATGATTTGTTCGTTTCCGCTGAATTCTGAAACCGCTTTCGCGGTTCCGCTGGATTAATATCTTTCAATCTTGCTTTGTTGGTATATTAAATACATTTCTCCACCTACTCTTAACCTCTTGTATATCATTAGACTACATCTACCGTTTCTACATTCACCAACCACTACTCATTAGATTGCTCCCATGAAAAGATACTCCCCGTGCAATCAGCTTCCGGCAACAGAAGCATACCCTTGAACCACGAAGCAGAATCATTGTTCGCCAGTAGTGTATTGTAGTAGGATTTCTTTGAAACCATTCTAATTCGAAATATAACACGTATCAAACGACGAAATAAAAATAGATCCGCGACAGACAAACGAACCAACAGAGCTTACCGACAATGCATATACATACAACACTTTCTACAGAATGTGCAAAAGAGAGATTGAGATAGATAGAGCAGAGTAAGATGTACCTGTTTTCTTGATGTCGCTGACAATGATAAAGCGCTTGCCTAATTATTTTTAATTGTAATTTATGCAGTAGGCAAATGGGAGAAAGTGTACACGCGTGGTAGCAGAGTTGGCAGCCGAGCAGTTTCAGGCAGCATTCGTTCGTTCGTTCGTGCGATCATACCCGCGCCAGCGAGTCAATTGTTTCGAGCGTGAGCGGGGTGGGCGCGCGCGACAGTGCAGCAGCATCAGCGGTGGAAGATGGGTGGCAGGTTGGTATTTGTTAGTTGGTTGTTTGGGTGGTAGGTTGACCGTGGGATGATCAACCGCAGCGACGCAGACGATCGGTATATGTTTTATAGGTATGTTTTGATTTCAGTTTTCGACCCCGTGATCATACGAAAGAGAAAAAAAGAGAAAATGAAAGAAATGCTTTAAACAATCGTCGTTGTTTACACTGGTGGTTTTCATCTAACGGTAGCGTTAAATTTACGACGTCAAACTACACGATGCTAGCTATCCTAAAGGTAAAGGTCAGATTGTGTGTAATGCATTCTTGTCTACTCTATGGGGCAGTGATATTTTCAGAAAGGGGGAAAGGTCTAGGTCTAGGAGCTGAAACAGACAGACTACCGAGAGGAAACGTGTACAGGAGTGACATTTAAAAGTTTGGGCAAACTCTGTTCGGAGAATTTTAATAGGAACACTAACACAAACACAGATCTACCTACAAAAGTTCAACATTAATATTCTAATTTTGCTAATGATATGCAAACTCACATTTTACTAATGAAGACTATTTCATATTTGGTCGAAATTGGATGTGCAGTTATGCGTGGCATGCGATTTAATGACGCCCTACTCATCACATTTGATGTGGCCATTGTGGGCCATCACGTGTTTTTCTGCCATTTGTTGGTAATAAAATTTAACTTTTATGAATATCTTGCAGCATAATTGTCCAATTCAAAAATTGAGCTCGAACGGATCACCTTCGTCAGAGATTCAACCGACATACATAAAAAATTAGCTCTCCTAGCAGTTCTAGAATGCTGTAGCTGGTTGGTCGGTCGGATGGTCAGTTGATGGTGGTGCCGAGATGAAAAACGATAATGCTAGTTTACCCTTAAACCACAAAATTACCCCAGCAGTTGTTTGCACTAAACACCCCAGATGTGGGTTTGATGGTTCTTCTGGGAATAGCTGCAGTATGAAATGGACCTTGCACAGAAGCGGACTGTGCAGTGATTTGGCCAAATAAAATAGCATGGTGACGATTCCGTTATAGTTATTATCTGAACAGGGTTTGATTTTCTCTACCAAGCATGTTTCACTGCTAATGGTTTATAATATGACGCCGTGTGAAAATTGGCATCTCTAAAACTTCATCATGTGATAAAATGGATTTTTCCCTTTCATTCGCAACTAAAAGTAGAATAATCGATAACAGCAACAACTTTTTATTTTAAAATTTTTGCTTGATAATTTAAGTTATACAATGGCAGGTTCACATTTTTGTCACTAGGTGATACATTAGACATTTAAATATTACTTATAGTGAGAAGCTGACGCACAATTTCATTGTCTTTAACATTGTAGAATATATTCGCTAGGAATGGGCCATGTCGATGCAATTTTTTCAAAATCGATTTTCTTAACTCGATAAATAGATTTTTTACATCCGATCTTTTGATTCAATAAAATCGATTTGGTGATATCGATTTTTTGATTCCCATTGAAAAAACACGATTTTTCCATAATCGATCTTTTACCCTGAAAAATCGATTTTTTCCCGGCTCGATGTTTGACAAGATCGATTTTTTAAATTAAAAAGATCGATGTAGCAAAATCGATTTAAAATACTCATTACTAATATGCGCTTCTTTTTTTCATTTATTCGCTCATTCTGGAGAATGACTAATCATTTTCCTACAGCATATTAAAAATATATTTGGCTTAAAATTAAACATGTCCTGGAATACCGTGGACAACGCTTGATTTGTCCTGGTTTTTTTTACTACAGATTTTTTCACTCTTGTCCAGATTGCAGTTACAGTCTCGATCGCAGCGCATATCTGCAACGTTATTTTATTTAAAAACAAATACGAGAAAATGACTAATGCAGTGGAATCTACCATTTGTACCATCCAATGTCTCTTATGACTCTCTCAATAGATGGGTCGTTATTCCTCTTTCCAATTTTGTTTTCTTACATGGAAACTGCAAAGAGAAACAACGTCTTTCGTGAGAATTCGACTCAACTGAGATGATAGGATACAATATTTTGAAATCGTCTGTGAAGGACCAGCGAAGAGTCTTCAACACGAATACACGTCATTGAAGTAAAGCAGAAACCTCAACGGTCTTAAGTAGCTTCCCTGAGCTATTCATGGCGTAATTTAACCAAAAAGAAACCTATAACAGCACCATATTTTCTTGCAAGTGGGTAACAATTAATTCATATGACACGTATGTTAACACGTTACGTACGATAACAAACCAGTTTTCCCAAATGAACATCGAATACCATGTTCGCTCTAGTTATGTGCTCATCCTACACCATCATTTCATGTGCAAACTCGAACGCGCTAATGCGTACCAAAACACGAGCACATGTTCTTCTGTACAACCGAACTTCATGTATGTACGCGGTGTTCGTACACACAGGTTCTTAATACTAGTTTTCTTTTTCTCTCACCCGTCATCACTAGCATTGACTCATTCTGTTTTGTGTGTGCCTTTCTTATGAACGCACACGGTGTACGTACACGGTGTTTAAACCTAAGTTTGCACATTGTTCGCTTGGGTTCGGTGTTGGATGCGAACCTGTACACAAAGGCAAAGCATGTTTGAGGTTGAACGCGTGCACGAAATTTTGTACACGGGTGCAAACTTGTCGATGTTCATGGCAAGACTGTAACGAACTATCCAGATTTTGGAAACAGCCAAAAGAAATGGTAAATGGTTTACCTGCCCAATGCCGAGTACCGTTGAAGCAAATATTGAAGGAATGTCAACGAGCCTTTCCTCTTGGGTGACATTTTATCGATAGATACCCATTTTACGAGTTTAGGTAGATATTTGAGTAGGTTTTAGTAATACATGATCAAAATTTAATGATATCGACCTTCAAAATAGGTTACACCCATGATCAGGGCCGCCGAGAGCGGAGGGGGGAGGGAGTTTTAGAAGGGGCCCGGACTTTGAACAGAAGGAATGATTCTGATAAATAAAATTTCAATAACAATTTATTAAAAACAGTGCTCGATTGTTTTTTTTTTTGATTTGTGAATAACTTCACAAATCACAAAAGGAACATTATGCTATATTTCTCCACAGTAAAGAACAATTTCGATAAAAACTATTATTTTTCCATTAAGGAAAAAATTGTTTAAAACCATCTTTGCGCGTGAAGAGCACAATACCTATAACTAAATTAGAATTTGCGTTTCGATTTCGTCTCATCAGAATTCGACACTAACTTAGTGACAGGGACAGGGAATATAGCATAGTGCATCTTGCATTGGCTGGCTAAGCCAAACCAAGTTTCAATTTCATTAAGTCTCATCAGTTTCAGAATTCCTTTTCTTGCGGGATATCACGCAGGACTAGAAGTTTGCTCGGAAACACAAATGGTGTTTTCGTTTTTTGGAGCTGGTGTCGGATTTCAACGAGACGAAGTCGAAACGCAAATTCCATTACTAATTAAGAAAGTACATGAAAATTCACGAAGAAAACGATTCCTAGTAATTTCTCGTGTTTATTTAAAAATATTATTCAAATACGAGAACCCGGAAAAAAAATCCTCTTTAACTGACTTTTTCAATTTAAGCATTTTTTCCATTTTTTTGGCTTTTCGTCGGAGAAATTTTATATTCTTCATATAATCTAGAGTTCATTCCTATTTTTTCTCTTGATATGTTGTTTCGTATTTTAATTTTCTGCATTTTTTGTTGTTTCTATTTTTATTTCATCCAGGTTTTTCAATCTTTCTATTTTTTCATATGTTCTTGTTTTACATTTTGTTTCATATATTTCGCTTCATATTTTCCTTCCTATATATTTACCATTCCCGCTGTTTTTTTTTTAAATTTGCCCAATTTTTTTATGTTTGACCCATTTTTTTCGATTCATTACATTTTTTCACGTTTTGCTTTCTCATATAAAGAAAGGCTATGTAATCACTTCAAAAATCGATTGTCCAACCGAGGCCCGAAAGGCCGAGTGTCATATCTCATTCTATTCAGTTCATCGAGATCGCAAAATGTCTGTGTGCGTGTATGTATGTGTGTGTCAAATAAATTCACTTAATTTTCTTAGAGATGGCTGAACCGAGTTCCACAAACTTAGCTTCAAATGAACGGTATAACGCTTCCATAAGACGCAATTGAATTTTTAATTGATCGGACTTCCGGTTCTGGAGTTACGGGTTGAAGAGTATGGTCACACAGTAAATTCCCATGTAAACTGGTAACCCTATGACGTCCGAATGATGTAATACATATTCAAATGCGTTCAACATTACTTGGATTTGCGGGTCTAGATCACTAATGACCAATCAAAGTAGTTTTGACCACATTGGTCATCTACGACGGATCTTGCGGCCCCCTGGGAACTCGCTAAGCTCCCGAGCTAATGCCACACCTATTTTCCAGCAAACTCTTAACCGATTTTTACAAACTTGATTTGAAATAAAAGATATAATACTCTCATTGACTGTTATTGAATTTCATCCAGTTCTGACTACTGGCTCTGGAGTTATAGGTTGGTTCTTGCGATCACATTTGAATTTCTCATATAAACCGGTACATTCGTGATACCTCATAGGTTTAAAATCTATTGAAATGAATATCAAATTACTTCGATTCGCAGGCCTAGATCCCAGATGGCGAATCAAAGATTGTTAGAATATAAAATCCACTATCGATAATTCAGGAAGTTCCGGGTTCCGGGCATATTCCAGATCTAAAGTCACTTCGGTGATGACTGAACCAATTTTCACTAACCTAGTCCCAAATCGATGGCATATTATGAAGTTTGCGGTTGAACCCGCCTTCTACCCCTCCACTTCCTACCTTTCAACCCCCACCCCCTCTCTCACCAACCACCCTCTCAGACCAAACTCCCACCTGCATTCCCTTCATCCACCCCTTTACTAAAATAAGTTAGATGATTCCTGACGCATCCTACCCCTCCCACTAATTATATCCTTTCCATTCTCCACCCATGAAGATAACATGAAGACAACATTGAACTCATGCTGATTAAGCTATATAAATATTATATTTTCGTTTGTTTCAAGTGTGTCAGTGTTGACATGTTGCTTATCAGGTTCGTGGCAGTTGTGCACTTATATAATGCTTATCAAGTGTAAGTGTAAGTTCTGTTGTTTCTCTGCTATGCTTTTTATTATATTGTTGGATTTTTGACTATTTGTTATTTGTCTTTTTCCATTATTTTAAATGTCACTTTTCAGCTTTCTCGTTTTGTTCCATTTTATCTACTTATTATTTGTTTCTTGTTTGTTCCTTACTTGTTTTTTTGTTTTTCTCTTTTTAAATCCAGCCTCTATTAAACGATCTTTTCGCTATTTTGCACCAATTATATAAATGAGGGACTCGCAAAAATCAGTTTTCCTCGAAACCGGAAAAATACAGCTACAACACCATCGAACAAATGATATGCTGCATTTTCAGAGGCTGATAATGCTGTAGCCCATTGACTTGGTCGAATATGTAGCTGAAACTAGACAAAGATTCGATAAAATCCATGCAATAACGCACCATTCATTCATATCATGAAGTTTCACGGATGCCGAATTTTTTTAAATAAATTTGTTCGGCAAAGACACCGAGATGAATATAAGACTGGCTCCAATATTAGGCCACTTATTTTAATGGTTATTGTATCAAAAAAAATTTTAATTTTTTTTGGAAATGTATGTGAATAAAATTCTCATAATTCGACTAATAATATTTAGTAGAGCCTCATTTGTTTCAGGCAGTTATCCATCAGTTCACAACACAGTGATCGCGATGGTACCAAAACGTGCTTAAGGGGTGATTATCATATGAACTGTTAAAATCATGTTTAATCTTTGCGCGTGGTTAAAAACAAAGTTATCATGTTAAAGGATTAAACTTTTTTTTTATTTCGAAAACTTTTAAATGCGAAAAAAAGCTTTTTTCGTTAAATTATATTCGTTTATTTGGGAGATATTAACATGCAAAGTCAACGTGTTTATTCAGCTGGCGTCATGGATCGCAAGAGAACGGCTTGATCGATTTTCTTGATATGGATATCAAATTAAAGGGAAACCGTATACACTATAATCCCCCCTAATTTTACTTTGGGAGCTGATTTGACTGGTTTTGTGTACTAGGAAAAAAATCTTGGAATTGACGCCTCATAAGATGTGTATTCTGATTTAGAATTAATCAGTCAAAAATTCCAATGTTTCAATTTCACTTGTTCTTATCAGTTTAAAATAAACTCCTTTTCTTGCGGGACATCAATTTGAGCTGCTCACAAATTGTGTTTTGGGGACTTTGGGTTTGACCAGGAGCATAAATGATGCATAATTCATAATCCTGGCACTAAGTTAGTGTCGGATTCTGACGAGATGAAGTCGAAACGCAAACTCCATAATTAATTTAAAATTCCATAGCCATTCTGCATGCATTAAACCTTCAAGATCTATAGTTAATTTTATAACAAACAGCTTTGTTCAGGGTTGCACAGTAATTGGAGATTGTTGGACAAAACTGTTCAACTTTAAACGTCAACAGATTTTTCGAAAATGTTCTATTCTGAATATGTGTTGGAAGGAGAAGCCACACTTAACTTTATACATGAATAACTTTTTATATTAACATCGGATTCATTTGCACTTTCGGCAATGTTGATTCTCACACTTTAAACCAGATTTCTGAAGATTTTGTGACTAAACTTAACTGAATTTATTATTTTCCGTGCCCACTGTCTACTTTCCAGCCAAACTTGAACATTCCTGTGAGTAAAGCAGAAGCAACGGAACGTGTACCTATTTCGCAAATCGTTTGTGTGGAGCCAATTACCATTCGATTAAGCGATGATCCGAGAAGTGTAAATGTTTGTGCCGGTCTAAATTGAATGTTAAATTGAGCACCAAAGTACGGCTTTCGGTTCACCAAGGTACAATAGCGTTTCGACTGGGACAAAGCTCGGGAATGACGTTTTATTCGTCGCCCACCGAAGAAAAAAACTAATTTATGGTCGCTAATAAAACAGCATTTTAATGGATTTCCCCCAGAGGAGTTTTCTTTGGGTGATTTCGTCGGAGTCTGTGCGCTGCATAAATTTTTTGGATGCTTTAGACATTTTCTGCAAATCATCTTTGTTTGTGATGGCAGTATATTATGCCTATACTATAGCGAGAGTCATCATAAAATGAACAACTGTGATATTTATTGTTGTAGTACCTCACCTGTTCGCAGGATTTTTAGTGGTCAAGTAGGATCGTACCACTAGCCAGTCTGCGAAATGTGTCAAAACAGAAGGTTGGGCTCCACAACGGAATGTAATATCAAGTTTCAGCTTTTATTGACTACAGTGTCAAGCACGCAAGATTTACTCCAAAGCTCATAAAATATAATCAGAAATCCATACCCATTTCGGAAGTCCGGTTTCGTTAGGCAATCTTACATCACCGACCAACAGTGAGCGCTGGTTTGTTGACGCACTGCGGATGCCATCAGCAAGTAAAGCAAGTTTGAATTATCATATATCAAAGTAACTTGAAGTTGAAGCAATAAAACACCAGCACTACCCTTCTTACACAACGTTCCTTGCCTAGAGTTAGCTGTGGAAAATTAAATCACAAAAAGGGCAAATGTCAACAAGTTTAGTGCCATTGGCAGCGGATGAGAAAGAAAAGCCGATTTCCAACTTATAATTTAATTCGGAAACTATTCGAAGCCCACTCGCTTAATAGCGCAACAAATTGCACGAACAATATCCCGGGCGTACTTTGTTGTACGATCGGTTTAACCTTTCAAGAGCTTCCGTTCGCTCACGTCAAACTTTTAATTCAATTAAATCTGTGGATAATCCGGCGGTAAGAATCGAAACACTTCGTTGAGGTTGTTCGGCTAAGAATATTCACGTTGAATTACACAGGCCGGGGACGTGTTTGATAAGTAAATTTCATGATGTGTCCTCAATACTTGCTACAATTTTAGCGTTAAAGTATATGTGTAACAAATGGGATATGTATTTTATGAATCCTAATGTTTTACTAAAATTAGTTCAAAGTATATTATCGTCATCCAATCAATTATATTGCAATATCCCTTAAGTACACCATCCCAAGCATCAATTTATTGATATATACTGCCCATGATCGCAAATCAGTCCCATAAACATAGGAATCCCATAGAAAATGAGACAAATATGCGATCATGGGTAGTACAGCACGCTATAAGTTCTTGTCATAAGGGTATGCAGTGTCTACTAATAGGAGATCAATCGTAGTAGCTAAACGCGTCGGACGTAAAAAAATCAACAAATTTATAACAAAAAGATGAAAGGTTGTTTCCTGGTTTCTATTTTGGTGAAAAAAATCTGAGCCATGAAAATGTGAAACCCATTCCGACAAAAGACCATGCGACGATATAGGAACCGTACGGCCCGTTACTAGGGTAAGTCGAACAATCCTTTCGTACAATTGAAAAGTTTTGGTCGTCGCAGGAATCATCCACATATGGTCGGTGTTAGGTCAAACCGGACTAAGTGACAGTGCATTGATTTCGAGGAAAACACGTTTAAAGTTTGAATCGCAGCATCCTTTACATTATAATTGGAAAATAATTTTTACCATAATTCTTGTTTATTGTTTCATATTTCAAATCTGGTAAAAGTTGAATGTAGATGAAGTAATTCTTTATCCAGTGCTATCATTAACTCATTTTTTTATGTTTTGCGACTTGGTCCGGTCTGACTTAACACCGACCATATGATGATTGGTGCTGTAGGCCGTTCAGTCTAGACATGTTTATTGGCAGTGTTTGTGGTGGTATGGTACTTTTGTACATCTTCGACTACGGCAGCACGAGACACCACGACAACTGCAGTTAATCCAAGGGCGTCATGGGGCTTCAACCTATTTACAACTCTCCGGAAGTAAATAATTATTTTATCCGAGACGATATTTTTTCACCGTGAATGTTACAAATACAAATAAATGTCGGGCCCTGGACAACTTCTGGGGTTCAACTAACAGTTCTTCTCATGTTGGAATTATAGGTATCAGACCGTCACAATTTTGACCTTTTTCTGAATATTGTTAGTTCAAATGGTAATTGGCTCTACGAAACGTGTGCCAAATATAAGTTGTCCCATAACTCCAGTTCACTCTCAAACGTATTTCAAGTTCATGTAGATCGAAAAAATAACTCATAACATAACTCATAATTCATTAGAGATAACCTACAGGAGGAAGGGGAACAATCCAATCCCGAAAGGCGAACTAGACTGATGTGAGGACAAAGAGTTGTGGTCCTTACTAGATGGAAAAAATCCGTTTATAAATTCATGAATGAAAGATCACGATTTCGTGAAATGAACCATTTACGAAAACCGTGACCAAGTTCCTGAAATTATGGATAATAAACCTCTCATTCAGGAAACATGTTTTCGTTATGATTCTTGTTCATGATTTAGGAATACACAACCAACATTCAAGTTCATGATTTCAGGCGCTTATTCGTGAATGTTTGCCATTTCTCATCAGGGTACCATGTCATTTTTTTCATGAGTTCGCTATCGTATTTTTCTGTCAGGTTAGCAAGATTTATGTTTATGATTTCAAGATCTTCGTCGCGATTTTTGTAATTATCATTCACGTTATCGTGATATTTTATTCATGAATAGAGTGATTCCAGTTCATGATTTCAGAATCGTAGTCGTGATTTTTGATTTTTTAATCACAAGTGATATGATTTATGTTTATGATTTCAGAAACTTTGTCATGATTTTTACAATCTTTATTCACGTTGTCATGATATTTATAAATTTATATTTATTTCTATTCATGATTTCAGGATCTTGGTCATGATTTTTGTTATTTTTGTCACGAGTTGTGTGATTTGTGTTCATCATTTTAGAATCTTAGTCACGATTTTCGTAATTTCTGTTCACAGTATCGTGACATTTTATTCTAGAACATGGATTCGAATTTGACACGTGGAGTAATGTGACTCGTGTTTATGATATCAGCAGTTTTACCAAGCCCATGTAACCATAAGCATTAGGCCATTGCACTATATTGGCTATACATTTGCACTAATGTTGCATTGAAACTCCATTACAGCGCTAACAATGCAATAAAGCTCTATACAAGCACAGTTGAAATATAGCATTATCACTTGCTCTATATGCGTATATAAAGCTGATATAACGCGTACATTAGACTGCCCAGAAAAATAATGAATTTTTGAAAACGCAATCGGCCCACACCTGATTCGATTCCTAGTCCCACCAGGAGTACTTGCATCAAATTTGAAGCAAATCGGACAAGTCTAGCTACCGGACCAACGTGCCTGAAGTTTGTATGGGATTTTTTGACAATTTACATGGAGAAAACCTACTAACTCGCATTTTTGTCGCTAGGTGGCACTGCATGTATTGTATTATCACTGTAAGTGAAAATAAGACAGATAATTTAATTGTCTACAACTTTGTCGAAGACTGCTAGTGAATCCGGCTTTGCTAAAAGAAGTTATTAAACTTTTAACGAAGTGATGTCTGAGTTAGTTTTGCATGGGGCCTAGCAGTGCATGGTTGTGTATGAGTACTCGATTCCCACGAACTATGAATTTTTGTGAAATAATCGATAGGTTTAGCCCAATATTATGTTCAGAAGAGTTATAAGACATAATACGAGTTATGTTTTGGTTGGAAAATTTTAGTTCCAATGTTCCATAGAGGGCGCAAACACTAACTTTTCATAGAAGAGATAGAATATCACGATGTTCGGAAGAATTATTGCAAAATGCATTTTCTACAACTTTGTAGAAGACACCTAATTTCTATCTCTTTCCGTTGAAAAGTTAGTGTTAGCACCCTCTATGTGGTAAAATGTGGAACTAAAATGATATAACCAAAACATGGCCCGTATTATTTATTACAATTCTTCTGAACATACCATAGAGCTAAATCTTATGATTATTTTACAAAAATGTTTAGATCGCGCGAATCGAGTACTGGTACACAACCATGCACTGCTAGGCCCCATGCAAAACTGACTCAAACATCACTTCACTAAAAGTTTAATAACTTCTTTTAACAAAGCCGAATTCACTAGCAGTCTTCGGAAAAGTTGTAGACAATTAAATTATCTTTCTTATTTTTACTTATAGCGATAATACAACACATACAATGCCACCTAGCGGCAAAAATACGAGTTAGTGGGTTTTCTCCATGTAAATTGTCGAAAAATCCCATACAAACTTTAGGCACGTTGGTCCGGTAGCTAGACTTGTCCGATTTGCTTCAAATTTGGAATCTAATCAGGGGTGGGCCGATAGGGGTAATTTTTTCCTGTCACTCTAGCGTACATGCTTCAAGGATCTTTAAAGCATGTAAGCTTTTTACATATGCATTTAGTGCCATTATAGAGCAAACAGAAAGCCTATATAATGCTATTGTAATGCTGTGGCTTTATCAGTTATGCAACTCTTCTTGAAAACTATATTCGGCATATTTCATTTCAATCGAACGTATGCAATATAGTCCAGGCAGCAAACGCAACGCACTTACCGTGAAGAACGAGGCAAGCTACCTCAGTTCGAGACTTACTAAAGGTAATTTTCGTAAAACATTCATATCATGTGGGAACGAAAACCCATTAAGGATATTTATTACAATGCATTAGAAAGGAGGGGACAATTACGGTTTTAAACAGTACATTTTATTTTAAAAATTGCTCCTTTTTGCGTATCATACCGAAAGGAAACATAAGAAATGGTTTTAAAACCATGGCAGACAATGACAGCCTACTGAAGCTGTTTAATAGCATTAGTAGTGCCAATATGAGGATTTCAAATTAGACACTTGTGCGCTGGTGCTGTATAACAGCATTAGTACTGCAGAAGCGAGCTGTCAATCTCTGCACAGTAACATCACTATATTTCGCCTTTTCTGGCATAATACCAGCATTATATCAGTATTTAGGCCATCACGGCTCTTTAAGACTGCTTTATATGTGGATCTAAAGAAGATATTAGGCTACGTTATAATGCTTATTGGTTACTTGGGTGGTTCCCCTTAATTTCTTTTCGCCTCATTGCGATTTATATTTCAACTACTATTTGTTTTTTTCCGGGGTAACGTGACAATATGAATTGGATCATAAAGTGTGACTGATTCGCGGTATCTTGTTGTGTGAGCTATATCATGAACACGATTTGTGGTGTTCAACGCAGTTTTCGTTTTGACGTATTCTACAAAAATGGTATGTAACGAAAAGTGGTCCAATTTTAAACGCATATAATTCAGCCATCTCACGATAAATTTTCAATTTTTTTGCACGTATCGCCCCGAAATACTTCTAAGAATAGATTCCAATAGATAAACCCAAAGATTTTTGATATCATGGCATTAAAAATTTAAATAATGAACAAACTAGTCAAAATATCGCGCATTTACACACAGAAGATAGCGCTTCCCTAGTCCAGCACGACAGATTTGTATACCTAGCGCGCTACGCTTCTATGAATGACGTCATCATCGACTATTTAAACGGACGGATTTCGCCAGAGCAGCTCAGTTGCCTGTTGAACAGCAGGCGAAGCAGATCACTGCGCTGTGTGTTTCCACAGCCAGTGTAGCTGATTTAGAAATCCATTACACTACCTGTGGAGGTGCTACCCAGTGAATGCGAATGAGCTTGCCCGTATGCTATCTTTTGTGTTGTGCTCGTTTCCAGCACACTTTTATGTATAAACCCATACACAAAATAGTACATGCGAGCTCCATTTGCGAACACGGTTAACATAGTATCGTGGTATTAGTTGTCTCTTGTTTGAGGCGAATGCGTAGGTTGGTAGATCTAATCAATTGCACAACGAAAGTTTATTATTTACGTTCGATCAATTCATAGATTCATTTCCCCATCACGTGATTCATTTCCACTCAGCCTATAGTAGTATAATAGGTACATACTACAAAAACGCAGCTTGTCCATATACAAAATTGTTTTCGATTCTTGTATATTTATAGTTTCGATATATGATTAAGACCTTCTCTATATTTGTATGCGTACTCTAGGAAAGTTACAATAATGGCAAAATATAACTAGAATGCTTGGTCTTTACATGAAATATGATTATATCTGAGATCTTCTTAAATAAGTTTAATCGGATTCGATCACCTACTACAAATGACCTTATAACCAAGAAGGTTTGGTTCAATATGTAATATTCGATGTTGATTGGTTGTGATTAAACCATAAGTAAGAAATATGTTTGATTTATTATTACTATCAATGTAATAAGAAAATAAATATTTTACATTAAGGTTGGACAGAGAAAGGGTAAAATTCGCAAACGAAAAAAGCAGTTTTTTCCACACCGTATGTCAGATCTTCATAAAAATCAATCAGCAGTACTGTAGCAACATTCTAAATACGCTGATTGATTTTTATGAAGGTCTGACGTACGGTGCGGAAAAAAACTGCTTTTTTCCGTTTGCAAATTTTGCGCATTCTCTGTCCAACCTTAAGTAGTATAGTCCTACGTCTACAGCTCGCGCAACCCCATGGGGCTGCCCCTTGTAGTTTTTTGTCCACATATCACACTGAACCTTATCAAATGAATGACGATGATCCAGGTTCTAATAGTTTTCTTATATCTACTGCTCATACGTAGTCGCTGAAAGCTGGACATTTAATGAAAAAGTTCATGGAACAAAAATGGATGCACATATAATACTCCAAATTTTGGGCAAAAGTTCACGTAAAAATGTCATTACTGAGTTACATGAAATTGAAAATGACTAGGAATATCTTCTAAATATCATCAGCACGCAAAATAGATCGTAAATCATGTACTATGAATCATGAATCAGTTCATGAATAATATTTTATAATTTCGTGAATTATACGAGCACTAATGGTCGCGACTGTTATACTAGGTATCATGAACTAGTTCACGAATACATGAGTAATATTTCATGATTTTGTGAACTATTTCCCGAGCACGGATATTGGATCGTGACTAATATATTAGGAATCATGAACCAGTTGACAAATACATCAATAATATTTTATGAGTATGTGAACAATTTCACGAGTACGAATGGTAAGTCGGACTATTATACTACGATTTGTGAACCAGTTCACGAATACATGAATAATAGTTTAAAATTTTGCGATTTATTTCATGAGCATGCATGGTCAGTCATGATAATTATACTTGAAATCATGAATACATGAATATTTTATGATTTGTTAAAGCATTTCACAAGCACGAATGGTAAGTCTTGACTATTGTACTAGGAATCATGAATAATATTTTAAGATTTTGTGAACTATTACACGAGTACGGATATTGGATCGTGACTAATATAAGTTCACGAAGATTTAATGGATTCATTCGCGAGAAAAGATCCAGAATGTTTTGATTTTGTGAACTAATGTTTCTAGATCTATGAATAATATCATAAGTCAACTTCTGGTTTTATGAATAATGTTCATAAAGTTGTGAATTAATTCACGTACAGAAAATCGATTTAATAATGACATGGCGGAAACCGTGACTGCAATTCACAAAGCAGAAACAATATTTTAAAAGCGTTATTCGGGCGTTACTGAAAGGAAAGTGAACATAATTATTAAAACACATGAATTTTGTTCATGGTCCTGTTTTCGTAACGTAAAAACGTGATTGTTCCAGAATTCAGGCATTTTATTCACAATTTTGTGAACAATTTTTTTCCGTGTATAGGTTCAATAAGACCCTAGGTTCTACCTACACCGTCAGTTTTTCAAGCAATTGAAACTTGTATCGGAAAGTAGAAACCTGAGGGGAACAAAGCTGTTCATTTTGTCGGATTGCCAGGCCGGGTTAAGAGCTCTGTGTTCCTGTAACTTCGAATCCAGTAAATTCTGATGGATTTGGCAAGCGAATGCAAGTTCCAGAGGACAAGGGAACAGTAGGCAATGAGATGGCTGACGACAGGCACATAACAAGAGGCTAAAACCCCGTTCGGCATTTTTAATTAAATTTTTTTTGTTCCAAATAGGAAACACTGTAATTTGCAAACATGTATGCAAGTTGGCAGAAAAATTTCGATTGTTCTTTCAGATTCAACTAAGAAAGCCTCGTAAAGTGGCCATCTTTGAAAACAAAAAAGCGGTTTTTTGCGCACCTTTGGAATATCTATCAGTAGTATACATTCAAGGTCCCGTAAGATCTTCATAAAGCTTGTGTAGAGAGTAGCGAAAAATGTATTCGTTTTTAAAGATGGCTTTCTAAATTGAGCCTTAAGAAACTTGTGTCTTGACGCCTTTTACCAAACTTTTTCTTTATGGATGCATTAGATAATATTTGATTAAATTGATATGGAAATGTTCAAGAAGAATTTGATAGAAGACTCTAAAAAGCAGTGCTCTTTCGCTATTGGTTGCCATGATTAACGGACAATGGTATGCGATCCTGAAGATGAGAGCTTTTGGAGTTCTTCCCTTTGAATATTTAAAATGATCATTTAAATGAGCTTTTAAAGTGTACTCTATTAGCTTTTCAGTCGAAACTCACAGATTACTGAAACAAAAAATAAAGTTCATCGTTCCTTTGGCTAAAATACTCACGCACAAAGAACTTTATTTAGCTGCGAGAATCAGGTTGTTACATGTAAATTCTGTCACCATTCAAATCGGCAATCGGAAAAGAAACACATCGAATCTGCAATTCCCTGTACATCATAACACACATCTAACGAAAACAATGCTAAAACAACAAACATAGGCCGGATTCACAATTGGCACCAAAAAAACAAAAACCGTGACGAGTACATGGACGAATTGGATAACTTTGGAATAAACGCACGGCGCCATATAAACAACAACTGAGATTTAAAGTAACTTATTCCTAGACATATTATCTCCAGTTACAAAATTAATTGTGCTTTCTTATAATTTACACAGAACGCCAGTTTGCCTTTCATGTCTTCTTGAGTTTCCGCTTGAAGATTGCCTAATATTTTTCCATTGAGCGGAGCTGTAGCATGCTGGGAGGATTTATGTTCTTGGGCACCACCTGGATATTGTTCGCGGCACACTACTGCATGGTATTGTTTCCGTAATGACAAGGAACCAAATCCGTCCAAAAAAGAACATAATCATTGTGTTGCTTGAGGAAAGGCTGCAGACGGTTTTCCAGGTAGTCTTGTACATAAGTTTCCTGGTTGATGGTTCGGAGCAGTGAATACCGTTAAGGAAGATACTTGGAGGAACTTCTTTTCAGGTTTCCGCAACGGCGTACGTGTGATGAGAATGTGTCCAACAAAACCAATCCCCTGCTACCTGACCATCCAGTGCAAATCAATCCAGGATGTTACATATAGTCAGCGAACATTGGTCACGCACCCAGAACAGATTCCTATCTGTCAATTATGTGATCAGCCGCTACATAACGGAAAATTTTGCGTATACGCTCATCTACCACGAGCAAGACCGATACCTAGTCGTCGTATGGTAAACCACAGCCGGTTGCAAAACCAATGACTGCGAATCTAGCAGCAACAAACACAAAATCAATAATGATCGTGCCTAGTAGCAGTAAATCAACTGGCATAACTAAATGCGAAGTAACAACAAGTACGTCAAATGCCTTTAAACTCATAACTAACACCATCAATAAAGAAACAATTGCCGGATTTACAACAGCGGCCCGTAAGAACAAGAAATAAATTAGAACATCCGGTCATGAATAGCATGAAAGCAGTGCCGATAATGACATGGACGTGAACTACAATGCGAAAACAGATAGACAAACTGTCCCCCAGAGAGACAACGCAGCTAATGCAGCACCACCAAGAAAAAGGATTTCTACACGCAGAAGCAAGCTGCGTCAACAAGACCCAGCGGACAGACTGTAAATTTATGCTATTTTTTTTAATTTTTACATCTTGTGAAAACACAAAAGATGTACGGCTCAGTTATGCTAATACATTGAGGCGTGTCAAATAAATTAGAAGAAAAAATATTAAATTGCGCTCTCCGGTGAAATGTCAGTATTAGAATTATAAGAATCAAAAAGGTAATCTCGGGTAATAGTTTGGAGACGGAAAATTGCACGTCTCCACCCTTCCGGAGAAGATGGACACGGAATAATTTTCAATTCGCGGTGTTTGAACAAGAACATATAGGGTAGACGAGCCCTTATTCATTTCATTAGTCAGGATGTCACACTATTGCGATTGTAACTCGGATTACAGAAATTGGATTGCGCTTAAATAGGTATGCTTCGTTTTTAAGAATGAATAACATAAAATCTGTTTTGGAAAATGCAAAATACTCTCGTTTAAGCGAAGTGAAAAGTCGAGTACAACGCACCCTTATTTAGCCTACCATTTGACCTAATGAGTTGAATAGAGAGAGCAGACACTGCTCTAACTAATGTATTTAAATGGGTGGGATGAATACTGGAGCTAAGATGAATTAGGGCACAGTAATCCTATGTGAATGAAAACATCTATGTGTGCGTTCAAGTTGGTTGCCACATACTGATGAGATCGAAACATTTATTCCAAATTTTGGTCGGTGTTAAGTCAGACCGGACTAAGTCGCAAAACATCAAAAAATGAGATAATGATAGCACTGGATACAGAATTTCGTCAGCTACATTCGATTTTTGCCAGATTTGAAATATGTAACAGTAAACAAGAATTATGGCAAAAATAAATTTCCAATCATAATGTAAAGGATGCTGCGATTCAAACTTTAAACTCGTTTTTCTCGAAATCAATGTTTTGTCACTTAGTCCGGTCTGACATAATACCGACCAAATAGGAAACCGAAAAGCCTGCGTTGTCCCCATATTACTCAAGTCGATGAAAACGCTTGGTGGTTTGAGCAGTCACGCAAGCATGCGACTCTACCCAAAGTAGGTAAGGTTGGAGGTTTGTGTCCGCAACATAGTAGTGCTGCACACATTTAACTTTATATGGTAGCTTTCACAAGAGTTCACTTTTTCGATCATTAGGTTGTAGCACAATATAGGTGTCAGACTGTACTTGCAGACATCGTGCTCTTTGCGTGACTTCACAAATATACATACTGGCAAAATCCTTTGAAAACATTTCACGTTCCCCAAGAGGTGTCATAATAAAAACAGAAATAAAAAAATCCAAGCTGTCGATTATGACCAAGATTCTCGCAGTTTATAGCTTTTCCTGTTTATTGCTCCTACCAAGTCGTAAGCCCGCACTACTGTCTGCAGCTGAAATGTTGGTTAAAAATGTTATCCTGTTCCTTGTTACAAAAATAAACTAGAAACTCTTCACCACGAGTTTTTCAACCTTCGCAAACACATAATAAAAAGATACGACCATCAACCATAGCACGAGGGCGCTGACAGGCGAAAGTGAACAAAAACCAACCACTCGAGCTTTCGTCCGAAAATAATAACCTGCTTGATTTAAAATGTTGATTTTCTCAGCTGGCAGAACCCTTACTTCATCACACGCAGCAAGTGTCTTCAAGTCACACCTGCTCGAAGTAGCAGAAGATGATGCTGCGCGGAAATGTTTATTTTTTTCGCAGTTGAGAGCTATCTTTTCCACCAGACAGACCACCGCCGTCATCAAGCCAGCACGCGAGGAACTTTTTAATCATTCATGCGAATAACGTGATGAGGTGAGGCGACAAAGTAAATTTTTAATTGAAATTTCCCTTCCAACCATTCACTCCACTACCTTCCCAGTACCACCCGACCCCGATTGTCGGCGGAGTTTGTTCAAGTACTGAAGAGATTCGCACGTTTGTTTTATCTAATTTAATCGTGAAACAGTCACCTTTCCGTAGAAGAGGAAAAATTTGAAGAAAAGGACAAAATTTCTGAAGAAAATGTCTTCACGTCGTTTAGTCTTATCAAACCGATTAGAAAGACAATTTAAAGGAAAAGCTGGCTTTGGGTAGATAATCCTTCTGGTGTTTGAAGAAAAAGATTTTGCACATCTTTCGCAGTTTTCTTTTGGCAAGTGTTTCCACTTTGTCACAGTAGGCCACAGACGCAATCTAGCAACACAAAATTAATAGATTCTTGAGCTTACGCACTAGAGAGATTTGGAATCTTTCAAAAGTTTGAGATCAAGATGCGACATGGATGGCGCTCGAATTTTACTTTTTAACTGTAAGTTCAGTTGGCTTGATGATTTCGACAAAGTTGTTTATTTAAAAATAACAAATAAAATTACTGAAGGAATTAAAATTCCACGGCCTACTGAATTCAAGCTACAAATCAAAATTGATCTTATAAACAGTTTTTGTAATTCTTTCTAATTAGTGCCCAACAAAGTGCATATTTTTTGCATTTTTTATAGATGAAGAAGAGTTAAACTTATCGCACAGCACGTTATTACATTCAGGAAAACTACCCCATCAAGATTAACTGACAAAGTTCCAAACAAACGCAACAGAAAAATGTTCTCGTGTAACATTTCGATGTACGTGTGTCTACGGAAGTTCGCACAACATGTCGGTACCATAAAGTTCTCTTTGGCGATGGTTCTGCGAAGCTAAAAAGCATCGGATTTTTCACAATTGAATCTAAGCATCATTTCCTGGTGGCTTCAGCGTGGCGATGGAAGTTACTTTGTCTATACCTACTGGTAGGTTTCGTACCCTACATGTGTAGCGACTAACGTCCTACAGTGTGGTGTCTTCTGCCGGAAGAGATTTATTGCCAACTGAGATGTGCTTGGAAGCGAAGCAAATGAATGACATCTTGGTGGATACGGTTCTGGTAGAGAGAAAGGTTATGCGAATATGTATTCGAAAACCAGCTATGTACCTACGATTGCATTAGTAGGCTACAAACGCATGCTGAGCTAATTAATGTTGGTAATTTTTCATCTGACCTTCAGTGCTGTGTTTTCGGAAGGAAAAAGCGCTTTTGAAGATGCATTTCAAATGCTCGTAAAAACCCATCATATTTTCAATATTACTTACAAACATGCTTACAAAGTTAATTTCACATTAAGCATTGTTACTAAAACAAACATTATAATTGCATTGTCAATATATGTCAATATTCTAAGCCTATTTTTAAAAGCATCACTAGATACAACATATTCAACACAGTCATTCACACTATTAACACAAACATGTGATTCTAGCAACCATGCCAAACAAAACTTTTTCAACCGAAGCTCTGGCAACAATGCCCACACCGCTTGTCAAATGCAAGATGATAAATGAAAGGTGGAAACATTTTCACTGTTGTGAAATTTGAAGATCGAAAAATGTCACCTGCTTCGATTTTCGGATGAAAATAGAAGAATAAAGAGCAACGACTGGTAGACACTTTATTTTATTTCACAGTCTGGCGTTTACTTCTACTTCTTGTAAGTACAAAGATTTGTAATTTATTTTCAAAGAATCGGCTGCGCTGTCGGGGTCATCATTGGATCTAGATCGCGTAGAGATAAATCCTAAATTTCCTCGCCAATATCAGAACAATTCACATTCGCATCAATGATTTAATTTTCCACGTCTTCCGTGGGTTCATCATGTAGAATAGATGAATTCGATTTTATATAGTTCTAAATTGATGATTCGCCACGATGATTCCGCATACGAGTCCGTGGCACTACAGGGAAGATCCATTTTTATTAGCTTCTTGGCGTATTTTAGGATGACCGAATGGGGACATTGACAAAATAAGCATGTATTTTTCCTTTTTTCATTAAACCGAAGCTGTGAAAATTTGCTTCATTAGTCCCTTGACGTATTCTCATAACCCTTTCTGATTGTTTAGTATAAATAGTCTTCCAGTGCGAAATAAAAAAAACCTGTTTTAATCCACCTAGCGGTGCAATTGTGCCTTTCTCAATCATGAACGTTTCGTGGATTCCATGGTAAATTATGTTCATTATAAACTTTCCAATGAATAAATTACAATTGATTATACATCAGTCCGGTTTCTCATTTTGCTCAGTTCAGAAGCTATAAATCGCTCCGCTGCTGTAGCAGGCCAAGTGATCAAATTTACCCGGGCGCCGCAGCTTTGTCTATTTGCAAAAGCAAAAATTGATTCCTTCTACCTAGTGTGTAAAACGTGATCAAACAATGAGTGACAATGCAAAGCAAGAGTATATCCCGTTGCGGACAAACTGTGTTGCTGTTGATTTCTCGAAATGTCCGGTAAGACCATCGATGTGAAGTGGAGTAATTGTTGAAGGTGGACATGAAGCTCTATATAGCAGAAGTAAGTGCTGTGCAATTTCATCATTTACGTCATGCGGTACTGATTACGTTAAAAAACAGTAGTCAAGCAGAATCATTTGCTTCGCAGAACAACTTGATACACGTCGTCGAATGCAATGACATTTTATACAGCATCCCACCGTATATTGATAATGACAGCATTGAAATAAAGCTACGTGACCTGGCACCACGTACTAGTTCCGCCGCTATCAAACAACTCATGTCAAAATACGGAGAGGTGGATAATGTTAACGAAAATACTTGGATTAATTTCTTCCCTGGACTTCGCAACGGCATTCGTGTAGTGAGAATGCGGCCGACAAAACCTCCTACTAGACCATCTCAGGCAGATTACCTCAAGGTATTGCACGGAAAACCTTGCACAGAAGCTGCTAAGGAAACTCCTCCTGCTACGACCAAAGCCGGTATACAGTCGTCGTATGCTAAACCACAACCGGTTGGTAAACCAACGACTGCGGACAGTAACAAACACCAGCTCAAGAACGATCGGGTCCAGCACTACTAAACCAACTACCATCACCAACATCGAAGTAACAACGATTACACCAAATGTCTCCAAACCAAAAACCAACACCACCAATAAAGAATCAAACGCCGATGAAGAAGGATTTACAACAGCGACCCGGAAGTGCAAGAAACAAACAAGGACATCCGACCGTGAGCACCATGAATGCAGTTTTGATGACGACTTAGATGTGAACGAAAACGCGAGAGATGACGGACCGAATGACCCTCAAGGTGCGGAAGACAACGCACCTAATGTTTCACCACCAAGGAAGAGGATCTCAACACGCAGCAGCAAGCTGCGTCAACAAGACCCTATGGACAGTATAAAGTTAATTTAAATTTTTGCATATTGTAAAAATCTTAAAAGACCCACGGCTCAGTTATGCTAACGCATTGAGCCGTGTCAAATAATAAAAAAATTATTATACATGACCAGTGATGTACCAAATCGAGTTTTTATTATTTTGGGGAAAAACGCTTGAGCACTATTATTCTAATTTTCATTAGTCAGAGTAACTATGACTATTGTTCACTATATAAAATTTATCGATCTATCTTCTATCTTCTTCTCTATACTAAAAATGAAAGTGTTTTTGAGATGAACGAGCATCACGATTAAATCGTTGCATGGATCGACTCCAAACTTTGCATATGTGCTCAGGAGTCTGCTGTGAAGGTTATAGGCATGCTTTTTTGTCACATTCGTATAGATATATAGGTTATATATAAGTTACATATGGGATGTATTATCCACATATATCAAAATCAATATATGTATGTATGTTCGCTAATTACTTCTAAACGACAAGTCCGATTTTGAAGAAATTTGGCATACGGGTTCCTTCTGTCAAGGAGATGTTCATGAGATGATTTATTGGAGGTGTGGTGCCCTGAGCTTTAGGGGAGTCTTTGTATATTATTTGATATAAGTCCCACCAAGGAAGTAGTTGATGCGGGCGGGTTCTGAAGAGGGGAGGGATCAAAGAGGATTCTTTTTGGGTCCCATTTAGCTTTTTGGTTCCCAATTAGCTCCCAGAACAACTATGCAAATTTTTAGCACGATCGGTGAAACTATATTTTTGCGCCCACGGTTTAAAGTTTACATGGGATTTCGCATGGGAAAATTGTCTTTTGCAAATTAATTCTTCCAAGAGTCGCCCGTTATCTCATAAAAATAAATAGATGTCAGATTTTTGTAGGAAATTTGTCAAGGAAATAAAGTCTAGAAGACTGCAAAACGATTTGATGCTTGTGGAAAAAGTTATTAAACAAAAACCGATTGACGCCCTGAAGATTGATGAAAATTTCATTTTTAATGGCATCACTGCTTCTGATGGTCTAATTATATACAAAAATTTTAACTTTCTCTTATTATGTACAAAAGAAGCCTCAATTTATCCCTCAAAACCTTGCGAAGTGGCCATATAGTATAGATAAACGATTTAGACACATTAAGAGAGGATTAAAACAAAATTGCGTATAATTGGACAACCAACAGCAGTGGTGCTAGAAAAATGAATATTTTATCAATCGTCAGAGCATCCACCGGTTTCTGCTTAACCCTTTCATGCCCAACTTTTTTCTAGTAGATGTAGGGTTTCAAAACTATTTTTCCTTGAAAACGGTGAGATCAAGAAACACGAAAAGTATTTTCATAAAGATAGGTGCTTGCCTTGCAGTGCAAGAAGCTGCTCAATTTTTACTTTCCAATGCTCAGTATAATTCTCCAAGAATATTTACCATAGTCCAATTGCATGGAAAACGTAGCTAAAAACCGTCTAAATTGATAAGTTTTATCAGTTCTCAATAATATTGCACCATAACGAAGATATATGGAAAAATCATTTTCCGATGTCAAAGTAAACTGTGCCTGGCAGCACTGCTCCATCGGAATCCAAACAGACTAATTTCAATAACTTTGCTTCTAGAGCTGTTCCTTGGAACTGTTATTACTCAAATGAAAGGCAATAGTCACATTCATTAGCCTTACTTATTTTTGTGAGCAAATCTTGCCTCCATCAAAAGTTATAGCTGTTTAAAAACATTGTTGTCCACAAACATGGGCATTTTAAAGATGGGCATGAATGGGTTAATAACTTTTTTCTCAAGCGTCAAATCGCTTCGTGGTTTTCGAGCCTTTGTTTTCTATAAAAGCCACATAACGATTTATTTTTAGGAAGTAATGGGCGATTGCTGGAGGAATTATTTTGTAAAAGTTAATTTTCCCATACAAAATCCCATGTAAACTTTAAACAGTGGGCGCAAAAATATAGTTTCACCGATCGAGCTAAGAATTTTCACAGTTGTTCTAGGACCCAAATGGTACCTAAAAAGTTGCTCGGAGCTGGAATCTAATTTTTGTCTCACCCTAATGTATATATTGTTTGGCATATGTATTTTTTCGACCAAGGCACTATGGGTCACAAGGGTGGTTTTTCGGTACAAAAATCAATAACTCAAAAACCGTTCATTTCAGAGAAATTGTGTCTGAGAGAATATTTTTGGAAATTAAATTAGCTTTCTTTTAAAGCAAAATGTAACTAGGGTGATCCTCTCGAACATTTTTTTTCGAAAAATTATTTTTCGAACTAAATGGTGTAGCATTCAGCAAAGTTGTAGAAAAATGTTTTACAAGGAACATTTTCAAAGGCATCAAAGTTATAGCACTATCGGTTTTCATATTATAATTATTTTTCTTCTTTAACTTATGGTTTTTCTGAAAAAGTCAGTTTTTTAACTATAACTTTTTAAATAGTTAGTCTATCTTCATATTCTCTATGAAGCAATTTTAGCACTTTTCATTGTGCATATTTCTGCTGAAGAATGTGAATCGATATCATTCTTCGTTATCGTTGGAAAGTGTGTGTCAAAAAGACAGTTGAGTACTACATCTTCGTCAGACGAGGATTCATTAGCAGTGCTAATTGAGCTGACATAAAAGTCTTTGGATTTCGAAAGTAACTTATTTAATCCACTAGTCTCGTTAAGACTTGAGCCATTTGTGCAGTAGCTTTTCCAACCACTTCGCTCAGAGGATCGAAGGGCTTTTCTGAATGCTTTGAGAGCCAACTTAAATGCCTCCGACCCGTCCCTGCGTCTGCGATTCCAAGCTCTTCTACATAACTTTTTGAGTCGAACAAGTTCGGTATTCCACCAAGGTGTTCCTCTAGAAGCACGCAAAACTCGAAGCGGACAAGCCTCTTGGTATGCTGCTACTATGAATGAGCTTGTTTTATTCACGACCTCATCTAAGTCACTTGGAGATTCAATCGTCAATGCGTAATACCGTCAGAGCAAAGAGTTACATCAAATACCTCTTCTCTACCAGCTCGTGCAAATGTTGGGCGGTTTCCTGCATTAAGTATTTGCAGATTTGTACTACTTAAGTAACCCCGTAATTCGGTGCCTCTCAGATTGATATCTGAGCTGCCCCAAATTATGTGGTGGGCATTTGCATCACTGTCGATTATGAGGGGAAACCCATTTCTGCCACAGTATGATACAACCCTTTTGAAATCATCAGATGGTGATGGTACGCTATGCGGTAAATATGCCGAACAATAGACGTATTTCTTGTTTATGTTGTCAATAGTCATATTTACCGTGACAGCACAAACATCGCGAGTGGTGAGGTCGGATATAAGACATGCTCAATATTCACTCACTATTCGAAAGTATACATGCACGAGGCATTTCACGTGGATTTGTCATGCCATTTTTGTTGAAAGCTACGAATACGGGGTTAAGTGGCTTTTCAACATAGAAGTTTCCTTTATGGAAATACGGTTCTCGAACCAAAGCTATGGAAGCTTTTCCTTCCTGCACAAGGCGGGATAGATTCATAGTTGCTGTACGTTTATGCTGAAGATTAATTTGTGCTACTCTAACCATACTACATATTTCATTATCAGAACTTGTACAGCAACTAGAAGATACCAAACACGTTGGCTTATAATCGCCTATAGCGAACCCCGAAATGGGTATTAGGGACATGACCATCATTTGAATCCCACGATTTTCGAAGAAACAAACGTCCACTGTGTCAGAGATTCGCATAACATAGCAAGGGTAAGACCCACGATACTCCGTGCGCGATTGGCATATTTTAGTCCTACCAGCCATTCAGTCCTCGGCACGGAGTAACACCTTGACTTGAGGACTCCTGTTTTCAGTCGCCTCTTTCGACGTGGGAACAGGAACCCAGTGGATCAATTCTTGGTTGAGATACTTCAACTCGCCGGATGCCACATCCTAGCGGACCACAGCCAACAAACATATTACGAAGGGTGCTCTAACTAATGTGTTCAAATGGGTGGGACAAATTGAGGTGCTAAGATGAATTAGGGAACTGTTACCCTATAATAATAAAACATGAACGATGTGTGTTGTCATTTTGTCAAATATTAAATGAAGTTTTCACTTCGATGCGCCATCTTTAAAATTCAACAAAAACATTGAATAAGAAGCCATTCCAAGTCTCTAACAGTTTCAGCTATCCTTTTTTCACGCAATTATAAATGATAGGATCTGTTGAAAATACTACGTAATTATTTCCAATGGGGATAAACTTGAGATTAATAATTAAAACAAAGAAAAGTTGGCTTAATCCGAAGCACTGCTAGTTGGATCGAGTAATAGGTTGTACCCTACTACCCTCAACGCCTATCGACTGTTTTTGCCCATGCTTCTGTAAGGCGACAGAACAGTTACTCTAAGCTCACACGCCTAGGCTAGGAAGATTGCAAGCTATTCTGAGTGTCCTTATAATCTTCTTAACAGACATGTTATCGAAACACAGAAGCGAAACGAGCTTAGTACTGAGCTGGTATTATGTCGTTACTACAGCTTCCGCTCCCTATCATCAGCTGGCAGAAACGTAGAGGTCTACCTCACAGTCTATGCGGCAGTCGAAAGGCGTTCTGGTATACTGACAGGATACGATAGCAGAGTTCAACAGCATGACGTGTGAACGTAGATGGCGTAAGATGTGATAGTTTGTGAAAAGAAGGAATGTCAGATGTGTGATAACAGAAATAGAGTACTCAACTTTAGTGACCTTCATTCTTCTATTCATTCTTTCACGAAAAAAAAAAATGTTCTGCTATAATAAATCAACCATAATTCTTCTATTCTAAGTTCTTCTTATTTTATTCATTTCACTACCACATAATGAAAATATTTTCGAAACCATAATTAAAACCAACAGACTCCCACCATAAATATGAAATCTTCATCAGCGAAGGCTACTGGTTAATGATGATCTCAGGTCATGACTGGCATTAATATTTTACACCTTCCCTTCAAAAAATCATGAAGATCTTTTTTCCTTTTATTGCCTTCAACTCCATTTCTCATCCTATTCCAAGCTGCTTCATCGGAAATGACCGACATTAAACGTGCTTCCCACATCAGTGAGTGGGGAACTACCGGGTTGGCTTTTCACTTTTCCACTATAGCTTTTCTCTTCAAAGGACTACCACTGACTGGATTGCGGTTTAGTATGTATTCCTATATGACCGCTGACCGCAAAAGAAGGGTTTTTGATTTTACATCACGTACGGGATAAGTCGGAAGCTCGGGTCTTCACTTGGATTTAAACTAAAGTGTTCTGGTTAGATCGGTTGTAGTAATCTTTACCAGAAGCTTGTTGTGTTATCTCATTAGAGCAAAGAATGTCGGTCGGTGGTTTACAAAACCGTGGCTAAGGTGAAGTTGTATCAAACTAAAACAAAGGAGTATTCCTAGATTGGAGTTTAATTACTCTTTAGTTAAAAAAAAACAACTTCTCAGCTATTAATTACGCTAACCTAAAATTATTCGATATCATAGTTCTTGCATCACTATCCAAAAAAAAAATACTAAGTTTCACTGTTTGTATCATTTGTGCTTACATTTTTCCCGCAGTTGATTTTTTTTCTTGTACATCCCGTCAGCGATGCGGATTGAATCGACTTTTTCCGACACATTTCATTTTCCAACACGAACAGGGGGAACAGTCGTAGTGATTCTCCACTTCTGTACACCTACATCTCCATACCTATGCTGAGGCCGCACTTGGACAGTGTGTATACATTTTTCCCAACCCAAGTCATATCAGTGTCTAGCGACCCCCATCTCGTGCCTGGGAAGAGCTCTCGCTAGCAGTTTTATCGCTGCTCATCACACTAAATTTGGCATATCTCGTTTTTTTTTTCTTTTCACCACGCCACATTCGACAGGAATAACACGATGACTTCCCTACCTCCCCGGGCAGTACAGAACAGGACAGGGCATGACGGGATCTCCGGTGGAATGCGATGATTTATATAGGGTGTAATTTCCGGTGGAAGTCAGGACCAGTTACGGTGAGTAGCAACTTTGTTGTGAGTGGAGTGAGTTTGAAAGAATTTTTCAATGATTGCATGTTAGATAAGTCAACATGGGTAGATGAATTTGAAAGATTGGGAGTGGGTAAGAGACAAAATTATTAATTTGGAATTTCCTGATTTAAGTTAGGCGAGATATAGATACATACATATATTACAGCAATAATATCACACCCTAACGTGTAGGGAGTTGTATGAGAAAGAAAAAAACAAAGACCTTGGATTTCATACAAACTTCTTTTTGCATTTCGTGACTATAGGCACAACTATAGACACTTTACTACTTAGACCTACCTTAAGGCAATACATTGCTATTTGGCTTCATGATTTTATTCAATGTTCTTTTCTGTTTTGCAATCTTTACCCCATCAGAGATGAAGCTTGTATGGAAATGCGAGAAAACTAAAAAGAAAAGTTTCAATCGCATTCAAACCAACGGTATCAATCGAGCAATATGTATACAAATATAGCTGATTCAGGAAGCAACGCGTGGAGAGAATTGGGATTGAGATTAAAACAAATTTAATTATGTTTGCATACGAAAGGCAAAACTGTACATTTATACGTACTTTCTACAATCCTTGGTCATATTTATTATTATATTTAAATTAAAAAATAGAATCTTCCGTTCCGGGTTCAACCTGGATTAGTCGTTTTGTCAAGCGAGGTCGTTTGCAATGTTTACTAAAGGGTTGCTAGCATTGGCGTGCAAACGGGGGGCAAGAGAGGGCTACTGTTTTGAATTTAGTTTTTAATTTTAATAAATATGATTATAACGTTGAAGACATACGAGAAGTATGTGTGATTCACTTACTGTATATTTTATTTTTCTCAAGTAATGAAGCAAGGAACGAATTAATAAAATCAAGCACAAGTCTATTGAAATCAAGAAATTTTTTTGGATAACAAGATGAGGCTGTCGATCACAAGCGGTAACTGCTTCAAAGTTTCGGTTTCAGACTTAACATACAAGGTGGGGTCAAGTAGGTCAGTTTTTGTGGCGAACTCGTGCGGTGGTATTTTTGAATTGATTTTGACAAACAAGCATTCGTTGGAAAGGTTAGACATCTGGCTAGGTATTGGCAATGATTTTATGCTTGGTTAATAATTAGTTTTCAAGCTAAATCCAATCAGGCGGAGGTACTTTTTACGATGTTTTTAAAATCTGGGGGTACGATAGGTCATAATATTCGAGGTTAACTAAAACATTAAATCAGCGGTTAAACTTTGATTTGAAGAGTATGAATTCTGCAGCTTATTTAAAAATTAAAATAATACATGCAATACATTGACGGCATGAAATATTATGAAACCGAGGAAGGAAATACTGAAAAAATGTTGAAAAGCATGTTTTTCCGGCAGCAGTGTCTGGCTTTGTACAATTGCGAATGATTTCTTCGGCGCCCTCGTCGTCGCCAGAGTGTCAAATTGAGGTTGTACATTTCGGCTCATGTAGTTGCTTAGTTGTGCGACGATCGTGTTTGCGCTTCGGAGCATTTTTTGGATTCCTTTTCCTTCTCTTTTTCGATCATGTTTTTCTCGATTATCTACTTCAATAACACCCTAAATTATTATATTATTAATTTAAGCAAAATGTCTGACACACTTTCATTGATGACGAGCACTTTTCTTTCAAACGAGCACGTAATGTTTTAAACGAAACCTTGAATTATTTAGAGGCTAATCGAGTACTGGAGCCATCTTGAACAGATACAATTGTGTTCTTTATGTCCTCTTCACTTCGTTTTGGCCTTTTTGGCACGAAATTACGCACAATTTTCCTGTCCCAATAATTCTAATTTACATTATAGTAGTGACCTACACATGGGATAATTATGCGTAGAGTGGTAGTACAGGTATACCTCGATTTAACATACATTTTCCGATTCAATCATGTACGTTAAATCTAATTTTATGTTAAATCGAAAGAAATATTTATTTACGAATAGAATTATTTTTTTTGTTCATCATACGAAATATTTACGAGGATATTACTGATTGTATCCACCTAACAGTGACATAGAAGCCACATTCACAATTAAACAATTAGATCGCTCTTCTGAACATAAACAACATATTTATCTTAACCTTGCCAAGTATTCGCCAATTCTAACAGATATTCATATCATAAAGTTCGTCGCAAAATTTTCTTAGAATTCAGGATAACTTATATGAATAGTGTTATTAGCAGTACAGTATTAGTTAATTTTTTTTCATTAGATTCTTTCTAACATCAACAAAGTGATTGACCATTGTGTGCATGAAGAGCACAATGCCTAACTTTAGTAAGTAAGAAAATTTGTGTTTCTATTTCGTCTCATCTTTATCTTGGTAGACAAACCTGTGCGTCAGATAATCGCAGAATTCAAAAGAGAACACTACTTGAGTTCACGAGCAAACGACTAGTCACGAAGTTTTGTAAGCACAGGATTTCTACTTGCTGAAAAAAAACAACCAAATCGAGCCATTGTAGCGCTGTAGTTCTCCTTAAGGAAAAAGTTTGATTAAATCATTTTATACACGATAGATACATTTTAATTACAATACAAAAATATTTAAAAAAATTTTTTTAATCCTTATGTACGTGGAGGTGGATTTCGCTAGAATGTTGATGTCACTATTATCGATCTCCAAAGTAGCCGCGTAGCATGGTTTCCTGCTGCAACGTTGTAAAAGGCGACAAAGACGGAAATCTTCTTTTTATTTTATTGGATCTATCTCCTTTTTCATTCATTGGATCCATCTCTTAGATTTCTATTTAAACGTGAACCTTTATTATGGTACTCCTGGGGACCATGTATCCAGAGTCTTCGATCATCTTGAATCGTACGCAAATGCCAGTACAGTTTATTTGAATCCCAATCTTTACTAACGACCATTCTCTACCCGTTGCAGTTGTTGAGAGTAATATATACAGATATACAGAATACGCAGTAATATAAAAAGAATATAATCACAATCAGTGTCGGACTAACATTGCTTTTGTGTGCTTCCTCTGTTTACATTAAGTAATGACCGGCTCCGGTATTTATAAATAAACACCGTGAGCTTACCAGGAGTCCTACATTGAAGAAAGACTTGTGTCTTCCATCATTATCGTCTATTGCAAGAGGATTCGATCCATAAAAAAGTTTTTGACGTGTTTTCGATATAGGGGTGCACGTTGCAAATTCTACAAAAATGGTATGTAACGAAAAGTGGTCCAATTTTAAACGCATATAATTCAGCTATCTCACGGTAAATTTTCAAAATTTTTGCGCATATCGCCCCGAAATACTTCTAAGAATAGATTCCAATAGATAAACCCAAAGATTTTTGATATCATGGCATTGAAAATTTAAATAATGAGCAACCTAGTCACAATATCGCGCATTCACACACAGAAGATAGCGCTTCCCTAGTCCAGCACGACAGATTTGTGTACCTAGCGCGCTACGCTTCTACGAATGACGTCATCATCGACTATTTAAACGGACGGATTTCGCCAGAGCAGCTCAGTTGCCTGTTGAGCGGCAGGTCACTGCGTTGTGTGTTTTCACAGCCAGTGCAGCTGAGGTAGAAGTCCGTTACACTGCCTGTGGAGGTACGCTACCCACTGAATGCGACTGTGCTTGCCTTTCAAACACTATGCTATCTTTTGTGTTGTGCTCGTTTCCAGCACACTTTTATGAATAATTATTCATATACAAAATAGTTTGTAAATGCGAGCTCCATTTGCAAACACGGTTAACATAGTGTCGTGGTATTAGTTGTCTCTTTCGCTCTACCCATCATCATCAGCGTTGATCATTTTGCTTTGTGCGCTTGGGTTTAATGTTTGAGTTGAATGTGTAGGTAGGTAGATCTAATTTGTTACTAAATTGCACAACGAAAGTTTATTATTTACGTTCGATCAATTCATTGATTCATTTCCCCTTCACGTGATTCATTTTCACTCAGCCTATAGTATTTTGATTCTACTAATAGGTACATACTACAAAGTCTATTTATGAATGAATACGCTGCCACTTAAAAAACCGTTGCAACAACGCATCTTGTCCATATATAAAATTGTTTTCGATTCTTGTATATTTATAGTTTCGATATATGATTAAGACCACTGCATTCGCTATATTTGTATGCGAACTTTAGGAAAGTTACAATAATGACAAAATATGACTAGAATGCTTGGTCTATACATGAAATGTGATTGTTGTCTAAAATTTGATTTTTCTTCACTGGTCCGGGTTTTTTACCACACACAATCGAAAAGTTTTTACAAGCCAATCTTATGCTATAAAGATTTAGTTCCAGATATTAGTTCGATCACAGTTTTCTATCTTCTTTCTTCAGATCTTCTTAAATAAGTTTAATCGGATTCGATCACCTACTACAAATGAAATGACCTGATAACCAAGAAGGTTTGGTTCAATATGTTATATTTAATGTTGATTAGTTGTGATTAAACCATACGTAAGAAATATATTTGATTTATTATTACTATAAATGCTATTATTACTATAAACTATAAATGAAAATAAATATTTTACATTAAGTAGTATAGTCATACGTCTACAGCTCGTGCAACCCCATAGGGCTGCCTCTTGTAGTTTTTTTTTGAAAAATGTCCACATGCACTGAGAAATTCACCTATTCAATACAGCCTGAGAAAATATATTATCTTAAGCAGGAATCGAGCTCACGTCCTTTCAAGCTCTAGTTGGGTGCGTTAACCCTTTCATGCCCAAATTTTCTTCAGTGGATGCAGGGTTTCAAAACTATTTTCCCTTGAAAATGGTGGGGTCAAATAACACGAAAAGCGTTTTTTCATAAAGATAGGTGCTTCCCTCGCAGTGCTAGAAGCTGCTCAATTTTTACCTTCCAATGCTCAATACAATTCTCCTAGAATATTTACAATAGTCCAATTGCGTGGCAAATGTAGCCAAAGACAGTCTAAATTGATAAGATATTGAAACATTACGAAGATATATGAAAAATTCATTTTCCATCGTCAACATAAACTGTTCCTGGCAGCACTGCTTCATCGGAATCCAATCAGACTAATTACAATCACTTCAGTTCTAGAGCTGGTCCTTGAAACTATTAATACTCAAATGAAAGGCAATAGTCACATTTATTAGCCTTACTTGTTTCTGTGAGGAAACAAACAACATGGGCATGAATGGGTTAACCACTTCACCATCAAGGAACTGTCACGACTTCATTACAAATTTCCAACAGTTTTGTAATAACCGCTACAGCCCCAATGCCTATTAGTGGGACTCACCGTCCGCCAATATCTCGTCACGGCCCTATACATTCCATCAACCATATCTTTCCCGTTATCTATTTTTAGCTTACACATAACAACCCATAAAACTATTATCAGCAAAGAACTTGAACCACAAATTTGTGTATTCATTTTGTTGTGCGGTATCAAAACAAGAATGTTTTTGTATCTCAGAATCGAAAAAATGAAAATAAATTATGTTTTCTTAAGCATTGGAAGCGGATCATAGAATAAATTTGATATTGATTCCTAACATTTCGTTTTAGTAACAATGATAATGAAAAAAAAATTAAAAAAAGTTTGCATGTATGTTAAATCGAGGCACAAATTACATTAAATCGAGGGTATGTTAAATCGTGAGTATGCTAAATCTAGGTATACCTGTATAGTGTCCCCAAAAGGCTGTCCTATCGTGTCCCCAAGCGTATGTTTCATGTTGATGTCTATATTTTTTTCAAAAACAAAAATATCGGAAAACCAACACAAAACTAGTGTTCAGCATTAATTTTTACGTAAGAAAAAATTCACTTGCTCTTTTTTACATTAATTAAATGCACTCTACTGACTTTAAAAGCATAAGAGTCCCATATGGATTTTTGTTGAAAATGAGTTATCTGTTGGGTTATAGGGTAAAAGCACTATATTTTGCCACCCTAGACAAGCGTTTGCCCAATAATGGTTCCACATTAAATGATTTTATGTGTTTTCCGTTCGATTCGAACACATTATAAAAATCTAACCTTCAGTTCCAACATTAGATGCTATTTTAGAGATCAGTTTTAGCAATCCCTGCAAAAAATTGTTTTTCGTCATGCTCTATATGATTTAATTTTCACCCCTCATTTTTAATTTTCGCCGCGGTTTAGTGTCAATTTTCGCCATTCTTAACAAATCGACAAATTTAGTATATTGCCTACCGGTCATTCCACGTCAGATTTACATCCAAAATTTTCATTCCTTCCAATATTTTTCGTGCATTCTCTCGCTAAAAATAATTGACACGTATTTTTTGTTTTGGCTGAATATAATATTTTTTTCAAGTTATTAGTTTTTGAACTTTTGAAGTTTAATAAATTGAACATTTTTCAATCACTGATAACTCGGAAACGATTCGATATATGGAAAAAATATTAAATAAAAAAATATGCGTCTTCAAATATGCTTACCGAAAAAAAATTATATAAAGAAATATTTCTAGTTATCTTACTTATGAACTTTGCAACTCTTTGAAACAAATTGATTTTTTTTTTAAAGTTGGACCAATTTTTTTTTACTTATTATTTTTTCAAATATTAAGAATCATGTTAAAAAGATTGTGTAAAAATTTGGGAGTGGATATCAAAATTCATTACGAGATATTTCAATTATAAACTTAAAACAAGGCCAATTTTACACTAAACGTTCAGTTCAGGCCTGTTATAATTGAAATATTTCGCAAAATGCTTCGAATTTCATTCTGAAATTTTCACATAATCTTCTTAATATACTTATGTCATCAAAAAATGTTTTTAGGGCGACTTAAAAAAATTTGTTTCTAACACTTCCACCAAAAAAGTCACATATTTGCAGACTATGAGTCATTCCACATCAGATTTACAGCTTCAATTTTTGTTCCCTCCAATTTCTTTTTGCTTTCTTTAGTTGAAAATTATTGACACGAATTTTAAGCTTTGACTGAACTATATGTTATTGTTATTATGTATGATATGTTTTTCAAGTTATGTTTTTTGGAGCTTTATAAAATATTTTATTAAATTTCATAAATTTTTTTTGGAAGGAATTAAAATGACATATACAAATTTACAAATTAATAGTTAAGAACAATTTACAAGCCAAGACCCAATTTTTAACCGAGATATTACATAATGTCTAGGTGTGTTTTTTTCCGCTCTCTCTATCGTCCATGTTCTAGGAATTATAGCAGATAGTTCCGCCTTAAAAGGCTCTATCTTCAAATATAATATTTGAGACCAAGTCACACTTATATAGGAATTTTAGATCAACTGGGACTGCATTGCGTATCAAGGCCTAATAGCGAATATTTTCAAATTGTGAGCACGGATGGGACAAAACGAACATTTGCTAGAGAGAATAAAACGTTCGGCAATTTTCCCCTGTGTTTGTTCTTTTACAACGCAGAAATTAAGGTATTTTGTTATTGATATATAGGCATATTCAGGAATACAAAATTGGCCTTGTTCGAATATTAAATGAGCACCCATAAATATGACTTTATTCTCCTTTTCCGTTTATTTTAGACTCAAATAAAATGCTCCTTGCAAATTGTAGGTTCGAGACAAAATAATTTGTCTTAACTCTTTGCATCACACGCCGTATGATACACATGTAGTTCTTTCGTTCTACAAAGCTTTCTTAAGGGGTTCCATACCTTTTTGTACGAAAAATTTCAACAAAGTTTGAATTTACGTAAAAGCATAAAGAAATGATTTCATTACATCGTACTTATAGTATTTTTGTAGTACAGTTTTCAATGAAATAAACAAACATAAGTTTATAAAAATATACTGATAATTGGCGGAGTTATACTACGTTCACACTACAGAGTTAAAACACGTTATAATAATTAGCAACAAGAAAAATGTCATCAAGATAGCGTTAAAACACGTTTCAACTCGTAGTGTGAACATAATGTTATGGCTTTTTCTCCGAAATCCTTTTTTATTTAAGGGGTTTGCGGTGATAACGATTAAAGACCAAAAGATCTAATAAAATCCCAAAACTGAAAAAAATCCATTAGTATATGAGTATTCCTCGTACCATAACGATTATTTGAGTAAATGATAAAATTTTCCTGCATTCTAAAAAATAGCTGTTTTAAGCTCTAAAAATTGTGCTAAAAAATTCTCATCTACAAAACAAAAAATTATGCATAAAAATGGAATCGTTAAGGTCGAGAAAAATTCATTACGATCAGTTTAAAAAAAAAACTGAAGAAAATCGGTTGAGTGGTTTTTCGGCAATCGTGAAAAACCATTTTTGGAAACCCGACATTTCGAGAAAATCGAATTTAAAATTTCAAGTTACCACTGCTCCTGGTAGAGGAAGCGCGCTTGCAAGCGCTGTAATTTTCGATAGATTATTCAGATCTCTATAAACATTTGGGAAAATATTCACAAGGAGTTGCACTTTCAGATAAAGTAAAAAAAATCGGTAAAAAGGTATGTGACCCCTTAAAAGCATTGATTGATAAAATATCATTGATAAATTTATAATTTCTGGTTCTTTTTTGAATCAGCGGGACGTACAGTGGCACCTTTTCATATAAAGTTGTGACAAAATTATAAAAATTGGTTTATGTGGCTAAACTTCGGGTTTTTTAACTAATTTTGGTTCTCTGAATCCATTTCTGATATCAGTTTTGAGATTACATAATTCTTTTTTTGTTCGACTACTTTTATATAAACCCGTTTGTAGGCATTGGACGTTAAAGGGTTAATATACACTTTAATAATAGTAGTCATTCACATTGGATAGCAGAAATGGGTGATAAAACTAGTAAAAATCAATAATTTTTCAGTAATATATTTAACATCTTTGGGCAACCAATTTGTAGGAAGATTTATGAGCTACAAGGCGTCTCCATATGGGTGTTTTCAAAAACATAAATATAACAACTTCGGCGCAAAAATGCGCAAGATGAGACCTTTATATCTTGAAACTATACTAAATTTTGAGTCAGATTGATGATAAGTGACCCATGGGAGACCATCTCAAAAATTGGAAGAGGTACAAAGATAAATAACTGATATGACATAGAATTTCTCAATTGCTTTTTCTTGATACAAAACAAACATGGATCATTTTTGCACAAAAAGCTCACAACTATAGTTCAGCATATTCATTCTTCTTTCTAAAAAACTCAAAACTACTTCAATCGGCCTTGCAGTTATTGAGATATCGCCATTTGAAATTCGAAGGTACGAAGGTACGAATAATGAATTTAACAGAAATCCTCGACATCGTCTGCTTCAACTACATGTGAAAAATTCAGTTTTCATCCGATTATGGTAAAATTTTGAAATAGTTTTATTCAAACTAGGAGAAAAATAAAATAAATATTTACAAAAGAATTACAAGACATCCATTTTTGGGGTTTTGTAACTTGTTGTGCCGTGTTGTATGGCACCATATATACTCAAGTTTTTTACGCGGTTTTTTTGCGCGGTATTCTTTTACGCGTTTTTTTACGCGGATTTTAAAATTTGCGCGGTTTTCATTTACGCGGATTTTGGAATTTACGCGGTTTTCATTTGCGCGGATTTTGAAATTTACGCGGTTTTCATTTACGCGGATTTTGAAATTTACGCGGTTTTCATTTACGCGGCCTGTATCCCCCTCGTAAAAAAAACCTGAGTGCATCTAACTATTACCGTTGAAAATATATGAGAACTTTTTCGCCAAAATGGGTTTGTTTGAAATAACAAATCGCTCATTTGAACTATAAATAAGGTCATGATTAGAGTTATAATAGAGCAAAAAATGGCGAAAAACATATTTTTGTAAAATTTCATAATATTGATTTAAAAAAATCCATTTTTGAAATATTAAGTGCTTATATCTTCAGAACAATAAAAGCTAGAGTTTTGATGTATTAGAAGAAAAGGTTCGTCTTCAAAAACATCTGAAGGATAGGTTGGAAAAACAATGAAAATTGAAAAAGTTACATTAAAAATTTGGTTTTTTACAGGAATTGACTCTTTGACTCTTACTTTCACGGTGAACAATATAAAAATGTAGTTTCGCTTTCATGATAAAATATTGCACTTTACTATACTTTTCTATTATTTTAAATAGTGGGTAGGGTGGTTCTAAGTTTTTTAAAATCAGAAAATTAACTTTTTAATGGTTCGAGACAGAGTTCCGCTGTCTTCCAGAAAATTGAAGAAAATGAACTTTTTAAAAACTTTTTCGAAGACACTGAAACTCTATGTCGTGTACTTTTCATTTTACAAGAAGTTCACGAAAAAAATTTAGGGTGTTTCTTAAAAAAATTGTTTTCTTTGTATAACTTTTGCAGTTTTGATTTTTCATTTTTCATTAAGATCACTTTAGAAATACTTTCAGATATTTTGAAGAAGAACAATTTGTCTTAATATATTGAACCTTTAGCTTCACTCGTTAGAAAGTTATATATACTTTTTACTAAAAATAAACTATTTTTTGAGTAAATATTGCAAGATATAAAAAAATATCGTATTTGCCATTTTTTGGTGATCTATACTACAAAGCATGCTATTTCATATGAAAGCAACGGTATTTAATGTTCAGTGCCCGAATCGAAGATAATTCTATTTGAAAAAGTTATATTTTTTATATAATAGTTCTTATAACTTTAAAACGAAAAAAGTTAAGTAGTTGGTGTTTTAAAGCAAATTAAGCGCCCTAAAATAATTTTCAAGTTGTCCAAAGGGAACTTTAGCGTAAAATAAAAACTTCAAAAGTTATAGAAATAAAACCGTTTTTTAACCGTTATGTGTCCAACGCGGTATCCGGGTACCTTTTTAGGTTTGAATTAATGAAATTTGTTCATGTTTTATCCGTAGCTGGAAATTGAAGCTTTGTGACATCTTAGAACTTCACTATGTCAAGCTTTTGGGTTAATAATATTGTTGATATAGTAAGGGAGGAGTTAGGAGGGACTCCTGAATTTTTTTACTACGTAACAGGCCGACGTGGGTACCCACAAAACTGAAATGCCAATAACTAAGGTAATTTCCAACCGATTTTGATGCTTTTGGGTGTTTTGGATTCAGAAAGTCATCCTTAAAAATAAATCGGTTTACTTCATTCGGTTTCCGGGAATCCGGAAGCAGGTTCCAGTACTGGGATACTATTTGTGAACTTCAATGAAATACTAGCAATATGGGTATCAAAATTCTTGGAATTGCATCAGTAGGCTGTATTTCGTGGATTTGGAACCATTTGGTGATTTGACCCCGGAACGGACATTCCGGAGCAGGTTCCCGTGGGGCCGTGGGTGGCCATTCCATTCCAATTCCATTTTTTAAATTGCCCGTAACAATAAATAACATACTTCCGAGACAATTTGAAGAGTTTTGATACTCATATTGCTAGGACATTAATAAAATTTACAAATCATACCCTAGTACTGGAACATTACTCCGGAAAATCCGGATTACCAAGCACCAGATCCATTCCTCCGGTTCAATTTTACAAATCAAAAAGTGGACGAGTTCCTGAACCGGGGGTGGGCGTAGCGTAGTTGGTAAATCGATTGTCTTGTACGCAGCGCATCTGGGTTCGAGTCCCAACCCCGCACATAGGGTTAGACATTTTTCATAAGAGATTTTTCTAACCCGAAGAGGCGAATGACCTTAAGGTTAAAACCTCTATAATCTAAAAAAAAGTTCCTGAATCCAAAAAATCTAAAAGTGTCCAAATCGGATAAAGGAAGCCACAGTTATGAGCATTTCAATTTGTGGGTACCCGGGTACCCACGTTGGCCTGTTAAAGGTGTTTTTTTTGTTGGACACATAACAGTTAAGGAACACCATAAAGCTTACATTTGAATTTCTCGTGCAATGGAACGTATAAAAGCTAGAGCTTGCATGTCTTCATCAAATTTGTCTGAAATGTGTTGCTCTACAACTTCATCGAAGACAGTAAAGCTCTATCTCAAACCGTTAAAAAGTTCTATTTTAAATATTGCTAAATTTAGAACCACCCTAGCATCGGTTTAAACAAAAAGAATGGCCTTGCAAAGTACAACAACTTTGTCAAACATCTTGTAAGGCTACGTCATTTAATTTTAGCAAAACAGTTAAAATTCCTGCTAAATTCGCATCCTGGACCACTGTGGGACGGTGGGGTCGACTGTCCTGGGTGTCCCCCTCTCTGATATGGTCACTCAATGTAAACCGTACTTATATTTATTGACATTTTTGAATCACGTGGCAGTATAATTGAAAGATATCTTTTTTAACACAAGCATTATAGTTTCTTTCTCTTTCGTAAAAGTACTTCTTCTGCTGATTCCAATATTGAATGCTTCCGAAACCAATACGTCATACGTGTGTGTCCGCTTGTTCTCTGTGATAATTCTATCTGTCAATAGTTTTCAATAATAAATTGCTATGGTTTGTGACAAAGATAATGTCGTCTAAAAATGTCGTCCAAAATGGGCCTTGAGAAACAAGGCATATTAAGAAATGACAATTTCGAATTATCCTTCATTTAAAGCATTTCCCACTAATTCTTCTGTTCGTCGAAATCTGCATACAATGGTCACAATAAACTTGTCTAATTTGAATTACACTCGTTCCACTACCTTCACGTGGAAATGCTAAATGTCAAGCTTTCAGCCTGTCGTGAATTTTCAATGAAATTGACACGCCGAAACTTGGGTTTCCCAGTCCCAAATTTACGACTCTTCTTACCTGTAGTAAGTTTATCCCCGGAGCCAATCGTAGCAGACTAACTTTCACTTTGGATCGTTGCAAAACTTCTCTACCGCAAAATCCGTTCACTAATCCCTACCAGCTGTCATGGGACCAACTCGCACGCCACAACCTAGTTCTACATACTTATGGCTGTGAAAGTGGAATCCTGGACTTCTGTTTTCCATGCAGCCAGTGGTCGAGCTATGGAGGACCTCCATTGAAGGTATGTACAACTCTGCCATATTATTAAGCATTCGCCGCCACGATTGGCAAAAAACTAGCGGGCGTGGAGAAGTAGTAATTTATCATGCGGATACATGACAACAAAATAGTTGCTCACTGGCAGCACTAGCGAGTGAAAAGCATGGGTAGGGTGATGTCCCTACTTTAACTATGCTAGCGAGAGTGTCGTGTTATTTTGTTCCTCTCTCGTGTTATATTCGATGGAATGGACAAAGTATAAAAAACAAATTGGGCATAAAAAAAATTAAAATATTTGTATGTTACTATGTTTTAATTGCCGCAAGGTTCTACTGTATCGATTTTGTTGGCTATTTTCGGCAAATTTGAGACTAAGAGAAACGAAAGCAATGAAATTGAAAGACGGATAGGTATTCTAGAGCGAATCAGTTATAAACTTAGAACGGAAAAAACTGTTCTACCATAGACCATGCGGTAGACTTGGGTGCAACGCCCAACTCCTACTCTGCATAAGGCAAAGAATTCTTCACATTTCCTTTCGATCATGCCCATATGAGCCTGCCTAGTTCTAGTTTTCCGTTCTAAGTTCATAACTGATTCGCTCTAGAATACCTATCCGTCTTTCAATTTCATTACTTTCGTTTCTCTTAGTCTCAAATTTGCCGAAAATAGCCAACAAAATCGATACAGTTAAAATATTTGTGTTTGGTTAACGAGGCCCCAATGTTCACTCTACTGTTCGAACAATAATAGCAGACGTTAAGTTACAATGTGAATAAGGCAAAAATGGGCTCAATGTCCCGTATTATTGCTTGTTTCGTTCTTCTGCACGGAAAGAAGCGATACGAATATTTCATTTTAGTTTCTACGACGGACTGGTTGTTCCCAGATGTCTTAGGATAGATAAATTGAAACCATCTATTCATTTTTCATATCCAAAAATGGTTGTAGAAGTTGACCTGTTCTACCCTAGTGTGTACTACAAAACCCTCCGGCATATTTTGTCATAATTAACTTCAGCTATGTGCCGGAGTTGTGTGGGAAGCGAGGAAAAGTGTCAGCTGTTAAGCCCAGCAACGCTTTAGTCATTCGCGCCTTGTAAATGAGCTGCGGGACTTGAAATAAGTTTGTTGTTTGTCATGGTTGGAATTCTCGGCCAAAATCTAGACAGAACATCCATCACCGCAGAGTAAAAGGCGAAGGGAGTTGGTGTTGGGTTTCACTTATCTGTACGAAACATCGGAGCACAGGTGTATTTAGTTCTGTGCCCGGGGATTGTGTGTTTTGTGATTATTAAGGGAGAGAACAATGTCGTTTTTTGATTCGACTTTTTCGGTTTGTTTCCAGAGATATGCGTACTATGAGAACTCGTTTATTCATTAGTTTTCGTTATTCCAATGTTTCTAGCGTGATTTATAGCTAAAGTTTGGTGGAGTTCCTGTACAGTCAGTTCTACATATGAGTATTACAGCAATTCCGGGCAACAGTAGGATTAACTGGGTTGATTTATGTTCGCTGGTACTTGTATTATCAAACGGTTATATGTTGGGTGGTACAACAGAGCCTGAATGAACGTACAAACCCCTGTATAATAAAATGAGAAGGCTAATACATAATGAAATAATGATAAATTTCTAAATGTCAACTTTTTTAATACGAACACAAGTCACCGTTCTGGAAAACATGTACAAGCTGCATAATTTTCCGAAAGGTTAATTTGCTTACTAATGTATTATAAAGTTGCCCGGAAACGGTAGGTGAGTTAAAAATGCTAAACAACTTCCCACGTGGCCACCACAAAAAAGTGTGAACTAGATATGTGCCAACCGCATGTAATTTCAGGAAACTAATTTCACACAAACAGACACACCAACAGTTCCACAAACCATTCATGGATAAATTGTTTTCTTCCATAAGCAATCGCTCACCGAGCCGTAGGATGTGTGTGTGTGTGTGTGTGTGTGTGTGTGTGGTTGTGTGTGCCTGCCTTACGTATACCAACTGCAGTATGAATAAATTAATTCTTTGCCATTGAATCACACTTGGCTGAAGTTCACCACATACTTTGGCTATAGGTACTCGGAAGAACTTTTCCATATGCACACTGAAGAGCGCGCTGAAATGGGGAAAACGGTTGTGGTCGTTGAAATGGAAAATGCCTTCATCATCCAAAGCCTTCGGAGTCCAGTGTGGAACGGTAGTACCTACGCGAAATGCATAAATTATGCATAAGCAGGGTTCCTTGTTCACGTTGGGACCAATAAAATGCACCGCACCCGACACAGGCAAGGGCTAGTATGTAGTAGGCATTGGCGGTAGAGTGTCACAAAGAAGCTCGAACTATAGTGTGTTCACATGTAGCGTAATGTTGATGAATAGGAATTATAAAATTCTCTACTACCGCATTTTCCGTTCGCGGTAAGTGCCGGTACTCGTAGGAAGGAAATTGTCGTTTTGCAGCGTTTAAATCGCATTCTAATGAATCCAGGGGGCCTCTTGTGCGGAAATATGTGCGAGTAATCGGATGTGAGTACGTATCCTGCCTCTGAAGTAGCCATGGCTGCATTGTTAATTGAACTTAAAGAAAGAACTCTGAACTGGGTAGGTGTAGTCTTAAGTCTTTTAGTCTTTTAGTCTTTTAGTCTTTTAGTCTTTTAATCTTTTAGCCTTTTAGCCTTTTAGCCTTTTAGCCTTTTAGCCTTTTAGCCTTTTAGCCTTTTAGCCTTTTAGCCTTTTTGCCTTTTAGCCTTTTAGTCTTTTAGTCTTTTAGTCTTTTAGTCTTTTAGTCTTTTAGTCTTTTAGTCTTTTAGTCTTTTAGTCTTTTAGCCTTTTAGCCTTTTAGCCTTTTAGCCTTTTAGCCTTTTAGCCTTTTAGCCTTTTAGCCTTTTAGCCTTTTAGCCTTTTAGCCTTTTAGCCTTTTAGCCTTTTAGCCTTTTAGCCTTTTAGCCTTTTAGCCTTTTAGCCTTTTAGCCTTTTAGCCTTTTAGCCTTTTAGCCTTTTTGCCTTTTTGCCTTTTTGCCTTTTTGCCTTTTTGCCTTTTTGCCTTTTTGCCTTTTTGCCTTTTTGCCTTTTTGCCTTTTTGCCTTTTTGCCTTTTTGCCTTTTTGCCTTTTTGCCTTTTTGCCTTTTTGCCTTTTTGCCTTTTTGCCTTTTTGCCTTTTTGCCTTTTTGCCTTTTTGCCTTTTTGCCTTTTTGCCTTTTTGCCTTTTTGCCTTTTTGCCTTTTTGCCTTTTTGCCTTTTTGCCTTTTTGCCTTTTTGCCTTTTTGCCTTTTTGCCTTTTTGCCTTTTTGCCTTTTTGCCTTTTTGCCTTTTTGCCTTCTTGCCTTTTTGCCTTTTTGCCTTTTTGCCTTTTTGCCTTTTTGCCTTTTTGCCTTTTTGCCTTATTGCCTTTTTGCCTTTTTGCCTTTTTGCCTTTTTGCCTTTTTGCCTTTTTGCCTTTTTGCCTTTTTGCCTTTTTGCCTTTTTGCCTTTTTGCCTTTTTGCCTTTTTGCCTTTTTGCCTTTTTGCCTTTTTGCCTTTTTGCCTTTTTGCCTTTTTGCCTTTTTGCCTTTTTGCCTTTTTGCCTTTTTGCCTTTTTGCCTTTTTGCCTTTTTGCCTTTTTGCCTTTTTGCCTTTTTGCCTTTTTGCCTTTTTGCCTTTTTGCCTTTTTGCCTTTTTGCCTTTTTGCCTTTTTGCCTTTTTGCCTTTTTGCCTTTTTGCCTTTTTGCCTTTTTGCCTTTTTGCCTTTTTGCCTTTTTGCCTTTTTGCCTTTTTGCCTTTTAGCCTTTTTGCCTTTTTGCCTTTTTGCCTTTTTGCCTTTTTGCCTTTTTGCCTTTTTGCCTTTTTGCCTTTTTGCCTTTTTGCCTTTTTGCCTTTTTGCCTTTTAGCCTTTTAGTTTTTTTAGTCTTTTAGTCTTTTAGTCTTTTAGTCTTTTAGTCTTTTAGTCTGTTAGTCTTTTAGTCTTTTAGTCTTTTAGTCTTTTAGTCTTTTAGTCTTTTAGTCTTTTAGTCTTTTAGTCTTTTAGTCTTTTAGTCTTTTAGTCTTTTAGTCTTTTAGTCTTTTAGTCTTTTAGTCTTTTAGTCTTTTAGTCTTTTAGTCTTTTAGTCTTTTAGTCTTTTAGTCTTTTAGTCTTTTAGTCTTTTAGTCTTTTAGTCTTTTAGTCTTTTAGTCTTTTAGTCTTTTAGTCTTTTAGTCTTTTAGTCTTTTAGTCTTTTAGTCTTTTAGTCTTTTAGTCTTTTAGTCTTTTAGTCTTTTAGTCTTTTAGTCTTTTAGTCTTTTAGTCTTTTAGTCTTTTAGTCTTTTAGTCTTTTAGTCTTTTAGTCTTTTAGTCTTTTAGTCTTTTAGTCTTTTAGTCTTTTAGTCTTTTAGTCTTTTAGTCTTTTAGTCTTTTAGTCTTTTAGTCTTTTAGTCTTTTAGTCTTTTAGTCTTTTAGTCTTTTAGTCTTTTAGTCTTTTAGTCTTTTAGTCTTTTAGTCTTTAGTCTTTTAGTCTTTTAGTCTTTTAGTCTTTTAGTTTCTTAGTCTTTTAGTCTTTTAGTCTTTTAGTCTTTTAGTCTTTTAGTTTCTTAGTCTTTTAGTCTTTTAGTCTTTTAGTCTTTTAGTCTTTTAGTCTTTTAGTCTTTTAGTCTTTTAGTCTTTTAGTTTCTTAGTCTTTTAGTCTTTTAGTCTTTTAGTCTTTTAGTTTCTTAGTCTTTTAGTCTTTTAGTTTCTTAGTCTTTTAGTCTTTTAGTCTTTTAGTCTTTTAGTCTTTTAGTCTTTTAGTCTTTTAGTCTTTTAGTCTTTTAGTCTTTTAGTCTTTTAGTCTTTTAGTCTTTTAGTCTTTTAGTCTTTTAGTCTTTTAGTCTTTTAGTCTTTTAGTCTTTTAGTCTTTTAGTCTTTTAGTCTTTTAGTCTTTTAGTCTTTTAGTCTTTTAGTCTTTTAGTCTTTTAGTCTTTTAGTCTTTTAGTCTTTTAGTCTTTTAGTCTTTTAGTCTTTTAGTCTTTTAGTCTTTTAGTCTTTTAGTCTTTTAGTCTTTTAGTCTTTTAGTCTTTTAGTCTTTTAGTCTTTTAGTCTTTTAGTCTTTTAGTCTTTTAGTCTTTTAGTCTTTTAGTCTTTTAGTCTTTTAGTCTTTTAGTCTTTTAGTCTTTTAGTCTTTTAGTCTTTTAGTCTTTTAGTCTTTTAGTCTTTTAGTCTTTTAGTCTTTTAGTCTTTTAGTCTTTTAGTCTTTTAGTCTTTTAGTCTTTTAGTCTTTTAGTCTTTTAGTCTTTTAGTCTTTTAGTCTTTTAGTCTTTTAGTCTTTTAGTCTTTTAGTCTTTTAGTCTTTTAGTCTTTTAGTCTTTTAGTCTTTTAGTCTTTTAGTCTTTTAGTCTTTTAGTCTTTTAGTCTTTTAGTCTTTTAGTCTTTTAGTCTTTTAGTCTTTTAGTCTTTTAGTCTTTTAGTCTTTTAGTCTTTTAGTCTTTTAGTCTTTTAGTCTTTTAGTCTTTTAGTCTTTTAGTCTTTTAGTCTTTTAGTCTTTTAGTCTTTTAGTCTTTTAGTCTTTTAGTCTTTTAGTCTTTTAGTCTTTTAGTCTTTTAGTCTTTTAGTCTTTTAGTCTTTTAGTCTTTTAGTCTTTTAGTCTTTTAGTCTTTTAGTCTTTTAGTCTTTTAGTCTTTTAGTCTTTTAGTCTTTTAGTCTTTTAGTCTTTTAGTCTTTTAGTCTTTTAGTCTTTTAGTCTTTTAGTCTTTTAGTCTTTTAGTCTTTTAGTCTTTTAGTCTTTTAGTCTTTTAGTCTTTTAGTCTTTTAGTCTTTTAGTCTTTTAGTCTTTTAGTCTTTTAGTCTTTTAGTCTTTTAGTCTTTTAGTCTTTTAGTCTTTTAGTCTTTTAGTCTTTTAGTCTTTTAGTCTTTTAGTCTTTTAGTCTTTTAGTCTTTTAGTCTTTTAGTCTTTTAGTCTTTTAGTCTTTTAGTCTTTTAGTCTTTTAGTCTTTTAGTCTTTTAGTCTTTTAGTCTTTTAGTCTTTTAGTCTTTTAGTCTTTTAGTCTTTTAGTCTTTTAGTCTTTTAGTCTTTTAGTCTTTTAGTCTTTTAGTCTTTTAGTCTTTTAGTCTTTTAGTCTTTTAGTCTTTTAGTCTTTTAGTCTTTTAGTCTTTTAGTCTTTTAGTCTTTTAGTCTTTTAGTCTTTTAGTCTTTTAGTCTTTTAGTCTTTTAGTCTTTTAGTCTTTTAGTCTTTTAGTCTTTTAGTCTTTTAGTCTTTTAGTCTTTTAGTCTTTTAGTCTTTTAGTCTTTTAGTCTTTTAGTCTTTTAGTCTTTTAGTCTTTTAGTCTTTTAGTCTTTTAGTCTTTTAGTCTTTTAGTCTTTTAGTCTTTTAGTCTTTTAGTCTTTTAGTCTTTTAGTCTTTTAGTCTTTTAGTCTTTTAGTCTTTTAGTCTTTTAGTCTTTTAGTCTTTTAGTCTTTTAGTCTTTTAGTCTTTTAGTCTTTTAGTCTTTTAGTCTTTTAGTCTTTTAGTCTTTTAGTCTTTTAGTCTTTTAGTCTTTTAGTCTTTTAGTCTTTTAGTCTTTTAGTCTTTTAGTCTTTTAGTCTTTTAGTCTTTTAGTCTTTTAGTCTTTTAGTCTTTTAGTCTTTTAGTCTTTTAGTCTTTTAGTCTTTTAGTCTTTTAGTCTTTTAGTCTTTTAGTCTTTTAGTCTTTTAGTCTTTTAGTCTTTTAGTCTTTTAGTCTTTTAGTCTTTTAGTCTTTTAGTCTTTTAGTCTTTTAGTCTTTTAGTCTTTTAGTCTTTTAGTCTTTTAGTCTTTTAGTCTTTTAGTCTTTTAGTCTTTTAGTCTTTTAGTCTTTTAGTCTTTTAGTCTTTTAGTCTTTTAGTCTTTTAGTCTTTTAGTCTTTTAGTCTTTTAGTCTTTTAGTCTTTTAGTCTTTTAGTCTTTTAGTCTTTTAGTCTTTTAGTCTTTTAGTCTTTTAGTCTTTTAGTCTTTTAGTCTTTTAGTCTTTTAGTCTTTTAGTCTTTTAGTCTTTTAGTCTTTTAGTCTTTTAGTCTTTTAGTCTTTTAGTCTTTTAGTCTTTTAGTCTTTTAGTCTTTTAGTCTTTTAGTCTTTTAGTCTTTTAGTCTTTTAGTCTTTTAGTCTTTTAGTCTTTTAGTCTTTTAGTCTTTTAGTCTTTTAGTCTTTTAGTCTTTTAGTCTTTTAGTCTTTTAGTCTTTTAGTCTTTTAGTCTTTTAGTCTTTTAGTCTTTTAGTCTTTTAGTCTTTTAGTCTTTTAGTCTTTTAGTCTTTTAGTCTTTTAGTCTTTTAGTCTTTTAGTCTTTTAGTCTTTTAGTCTTTTAGTCTTTTAGTCTTTTAGTCTTTTAGTCTTTTAGTCTTTTAGTCTTTTAGTCTTTTAGTCTTTTAGTCTTTTAGTCTTTTAGTCTTTTAGTCTTTTAGTCTTTTAGTCTTTTAGTCTTTTAGTCTTTTAGTCTTTTAGTCTTTTAGTCTTTTAGTCTTTTAGTCTTTTAGTCTTTTAGTCTTTTAGTCTTTTAGTCTTTTAGTCTTTTAGTCTTTTAGTCTTTTAGTCTTTTAGTCTTTTAGTCTTTTAGTCTTTTAGTCTTTTAGTCTTTTAGTCTTTTAGTCTTTTAGTCTTTTAGTCTTTTAGTCTTTTAGTCTTTTAGTCTTTTAGTCTTTTAGTCTTTTAGTCTTTTAGTCTTTTAGTCTTTTAGTCTTTTAGTCTTTTAGTCTTTTAGTCTTTTAGTCTTTTAGTCTTTTAGTCTTTTAGTCTTTTAGTCTTTTAGTCTTTTAGTCTTTTAGTCTTTTAGTCTTTTAGTCTTTTAGTCTTTTAGTCTTTTAGTCTTTTAGTCTTTTAGTCTTTTAGTCTTTTAGTCTTTTAGTCTTTTAGTCTTTTAGTCTTTTAGTCTTTTAGTCTTTTAGTCTTTTAGTCTTTTAGTCTTTTAGTCTTTTAGTCTTTTAGTCTTTTAGTCTTTTAGTCTTTTAGTCTTTTAGTCTTTTAGTCTTTTAGTCTTTTAGTCTTTTAGTCTTTTAGTCTTTTAGTCTTTTAGTCTTTTAGTCTTTTAGTCTTTTAGTCTTTTAGTCTTTTAGTCTTTTAGTCTTTTAGTCTTTTAGTCTTTTAGTCTTTTAGTCTTTTAGTCTTTTAGTCTTTTAGTCTTTTAGTCTTTTAGTCTTTTAGTCTTTTAGTCTTTTAGTCTTTTAGTCTTTTAGTCTTTTAGTCTTTTAGTCTTTTAGTCTTTTAGTCTTTTAGTCTTTTAGTCTTTTAGTCTTTTAGTCTTTTAGTCTTTTAGTCTTTTAGTCTTTTAGTCTTTTAGTCTTTTAGTCTTTTAGTCTTTTAGTCTTTTAGTCTTTTAGTCTTTTAGTCTTTTAGTCTTTTAGTCTTTTAGTCTTTTAGTCTTTTAGTCTTTTAGTCTTTTAGTCTTTTAGTCTTTTAGTCTTTTAGTCTTTTAGTCTTTTAGTCTTTTAGTCTTTTAGTCTTTTAGTCTTTTAGTCTTTTAGTCTTTTAGTCTTTTAGTCTTTTAGTCTTTTAGTCTTTTAGTCTTTTAGTCTTTTAGTCTTTTAGTCTTTTAGTCTTTTAGTCTTTTAGTCTTTTAGTCTTTTAGTCTTTTAGTCTTTTAGTCTTTTAGTCTTTTAGTCTTTTAGTCTTTTAGTCTTTTAGTCTTTTAGTCTTTTAGTCTTTTAGTCTTTTAGTCTTTTAGTCTTTTAGTCTTTTAGTCTTTTAGTCTTTTAGTCTTTTAGTCTTTTAGTCTTTTAGTCTTTTAGTCTTTTAGTCTTTTAGTCTTTTAGTCTTTTAGTCTTTTAGTCTTTTAGTCTTTTAGTCTTTTAGTCTTTTAGTCTTTTAGTCTTTTAGTCTTTTAGTCTTTTAGTCTTTTAGTCTTTTAGTCTTTTAGTCTTTTAGTCTTTTAGTCTTTTAGTCTTTTAGTCTTTTAGTCTTTTAGTCTTTTAGTCTTTTAGTCTTTTAGTCTTTTAGTCTTTTAGTCTTTTAGTCTTTTAGTCTTTTAGTCTTTTAGTCTTTTAGTCTTTTAGTCTTTTAGTCTTTTAGTCTTTTAGTCTTTTAGTCTTTTAGTCTTTTAGTCTTTTAGTCTTTTAGTCTTTTAGTCTTTTAGTCTTTTAGTCTTTTAGTCTTTTAGTCTTTTAGTCTTTTAGTCTTTTAGTCTTTTAGTCTTTTAGTCTTTTAGTCTTTTAGTCTTTTAGTCTTTTAGTCTTTTAGTCTTTTAGTCTTTTAGTCTTTTAGTCTTTTAGTCTTTTAGTCTTTTAGTCTTTTAGTCTTTTAGTCTTTTAGTCTTTTAGTCTTTTAGTCTTTTAGTCTTTTAGTCTTTTAGTCTTTTAGTCTTTTAGTCTTTTAGTCTTTTAGTCTTTTAGTCTTTTAGTCTTTTAGTCTTTTAGTCTTTTAGTCTTTTAGTCTTTTAGTCTTTTAGTCTTTTAGTCTTTTAGTCTTTTAGTCTTTTAGTCTTTTAGTCTTTTAGTCTTTTAGTCTTTTAGTCTTTTAGTCTTTTAGTCTTTTAGTCTTTTAGTCTTTTAGTCTTTTAGTCTTTTAGTCTTTTAGTCTTTTAGTCTTTTAGTCTTTTAGTCTTTTAGTCTTTTAGTCTTTTAGTCTTTTAGTCTTTTAGTCTTTTAGTCTTTTAGTCTTTTAGTCTTTTAGTCTTTTAGTCTTTTAGTCTTTTAGTCTTTTAGTCTTTTAGTCTTTTAGTCTTTTAGTCTTTTAGTCTTTTAGTCTTTTAGTCTTTTAGTCTTTTAGTCTTTTAGTCTTTTAGTCTTTTAGTCTTTTAGTCTTTTAGTCTTTTAGTCTTTTAGTCTTTTAGTCTTTTAGTCTTTTAGTCTTTTAGTCTTTTAGTCTTTTAGTCTTTTAGTCTTTTAGTCTTTTAGTCTTTTAGTCTTTTAGTCTTTTAGTCTTTTAGTCTTTTAGTCTTTTAGTCTTTTAGTCTTTTAGTCTTTTAGTCTTTTAGTCTTTTAGTCTTTTAGTCTTTTAGTCTTTTAGTCTTTTAGTCTTTTAGTCTTTTAGTCTTTTAGTCTTTTAGTCTTTTAGTCTTTTAGTCTTTTAGTCTTTTAGTCTTTTAGTCTTTTAGTCTTTTAGTCTTTTAGTCTTTTAGTCTTTTAGTCTTTTAGTCTTTTAGTCTTTTAGTCTTTTAGTCTTTTAGTCTTTTAGTCTTTTAGTCTTTTAGTTTCTTAGTCTTTTAGTTTCTTAGTCTTTTAGTTTCTTAGTCTTTTAGTCTTTTAGTCTTTTAGTCTTTTAGTCTTTTAGTCTTTTAGTCTTTTAGTCTTTTAGTCTTTTAGTCTTTTAGTCTTTTAGTCTTTTAGTCTTTTAGTCTTTTAGTCTTTTAGTCTTTTAGTCTTTTAGTCTTTTAGTCTTTTAGTCTTTTAGTCTTTTAGTCTTTTAGTCTTTTAGTCTTTTAGTCTTTTAGTCTTTTAGTCTTTTAGTCTTTTAGTCTTTTAGTCTTTTAGTCTTTTAGTCTTTTAGTCTTTTAGTCTTTTAGTCTTTTAGTCTTTTAGTCTTTTAGTCTTTTAGTCTTTTAGTCTTTTAGTCTTTTAGTCTTTTAGTCTTTTAGTCTTTTAGTCTTTTAGTCTTTTAGTCTTTTAGTCTTTTAGTCTTTTAGTCTTTTAGTCTTTTAGTCTTTTAGTCTTTTAGTCTTTTAGTCTTTTAGTCTTTTAGTCTTTTAGTCTTTTAGTCTTTTAGTCTTTTAGTCTTTTAGTCTTTTAGTCTTTTAGTCTAACGTGTTTAGACTTTAGGTCGATTTTACTGAAAATTTATAGAAAAATCGTAAAACACTATTTTAAATTTAAATACAAAACAAAAGATATATCGTTTTCCACGCCTTTTTTCCATTGCACAGTGGTCCAGATTGCAAAGTTAGCAGAAATTTTGAGATTTGAGTTTTTTTTTATAAAAACTGTTTTATTCAAATAACTTTTGCGGTATTGATTTAAAACCGACAACTTTAAGTTTACTTTAATGCGAATAATTAGCTAATTATTTTTGCTGAAAAGTTATGAGCACTTTTTCGCCAAAAATGGTGTTATTTCAAATAACAATGTCACTCATTGGGGTAAACAAAAGATAATTCTTTTTCAACTATAACTTAGATCATCATTAGAGTTATAATTGAGCAAAAAATGGTGAAGACGATATTTTTAAAAATTTTATAAAACTGATTAAAAAAAATCTATTTTTGATATTATAAGTACTTATATCATTTGAATAATAGAGGCTAGCGTTTTGATGTGTTAGAAGAAAATGTTCGTCTTTAAAAACTCTTAAAAACATTTGAAAAAAAAAATAAAAACTGGAAAAGTTATATTAAAAATTTAGTTTTTCATGAAAAGATATGTCTAACTTACTTTCACTGTGGTCAATATAAATCATAGAGTTTCGTTTTCATGATGACATATTGCACTTCACAATACTTTTCTATTTTTCAAATAGTGGGTAGGGTAGTTCCAATTTCTTTTAAATCAGAAAATTAACTTTTTAATGGTTCGAGATAGATTTTTGTTGTCTTCCAGAAAATTGCAGAAAATAAAATTTTGAGAAACTTTGTCGAAGACACTGGAACTCTTTGCCGTGTACTTTTCATTTTACAAGAAATTTACCACAAAAACAGGGTGTTTCTTAAAAAAAATGTTTTCTTTATATAACTTGTGCAGATTTGTTTTCTCATTAAGATCAATTTAGAAATATGTTCAAATATTTCAAAGGAGAACAATTTGTCTCAATACACCGAATCTATAGCTTCTCTCGTTAGAAAGTTATGTATACTTTTTACTAAAGATAAACTATTTTTTGAGTAAATATCGAAAAATATAATTTCACATTTTTTGGTGATCTATATTACAAAGTATGCTATTTCATGTGACAGCAACGGTATTTAATGTTAATGTTAATTACCCTAATCGAAGATGCTAATGCTATTTGAAAAAGTTGTATTTTTATAAAAAAGTTTGAAACGAAAAATGCTTAGTAGTTGTTATTTTAAAGCAAATTATGCGGCTTTAAAAAATATTCAAGTCATCCAAAGGGTACTTTAATGTAAAATAAAAACTTCACAAGTTATAAAAAATAAAACCGTTTTTAAGGAACACCCTAAAACCTACATTTGGATTTGTCGTACAACGGAAAATATAAAAGCTAGAACTTGCGTGTCTTCAGCAAATTTGTCTAAAATGTGTTGTTCTACAACTTCATCAAAGACAGTCAAGCTCTATCTCGAACCGTTGAAAAGTTCGATTTTAAAAATTGCTAAAATTAGAACCACCCTAGCTTCTGTTTAAACCAAAAGAAGGGTCTTGCTTAGTACAACAACTTTGCCAAACAAATTGTAAGGCAAAGTCGTTTAATTTTAGAAAGCTGTTAAAATTCCTACTAAATTTACATTCTGGACCATTGTGTATCAAAGTTTCGATTAGAAAACCTTTGAATTCAACAAAAAGTCGCTTAGGTACTTCTCATTCACCGTACCATTCCAACCATAAAAATTGAATTCGACGATACGGTATACATTCTAAACGAGAGACAATGAGACTGCAGAGGGCCCTTTTGCAGTACATAGTAACGCCAAAACAAACAAAAAAAATCATTTTCGCCATGACAACCGTGCACAAACGGAAGAAATTCAAAAAGTTGTTCCACTGTTTGTTTTCTCATTTTCAGCTTCTCACCAGGGTGCCATACCCTCTGGAGGGAAATTGCAAAACTTCTTCTGCAAATACAAAACCGGAAAAATGGCAGAAACAAAGGGGGGGGGGGGGGGTAGTACTAAGTTGGCCGTGCAACACATTTTATTCATTATTTGTTTCCATACTTGAACGACACATGGTAGATTTCTCCTTCGGGCAACACACATTCTGTTGCTATGATAACTCGTGCAACAGTTGTACAAATCTGGCAATGATAAGAACAGCGCTTACTTGTAGCAGGAAGGATTCACGCTTTTTGACTGGATATTGTTGTTTCCATAGAAGTTGAATGCTATTCACCAGTTGCCAGATTTGTCGTGTCATGTGCTTATTATTTGATTCATCATTTTGAACTAAAATGTGTGCATTTTTTCAACAACTTTTTTCCAACCCATTACAAATGAAACTCGACGGTATCTTTTAGCATGGCCATCCGGCATGGTTTACATAATGAGACGAGCAATTTGTCAACTACTACGATCACCTCCTTACAATGTTAAGCATTTGACAGTTCATCCAACTAACGGTTTCAGCTCAATCCAATCAGTAAATTGCGACGGTACATCCTTCCACTGGATTAAAACCAAAGCACGACACAATCTTTATCGCCATCCTTACCATAGTAAGCTCATCAGGAAACAACTCTAGCAGTCATCAGCAATGAACCGCTAAAGAGGTGGGTGTAATTCGAGAAGAGCTGCAAGGAGGAAAAGGCGAAACCGGCAATGTTCACTTGATATTTCCTTCCTTCCTTTCTATATTTCTGGTGTTTCTACCTCTATACATACTACGGCGGCACTGAGCTACAAATTTCCTTCTTACGCTCATCAGAGTGCTATGTACCCCACTACCGCAACAAGAGGGCTAACCATTTAGGTATAATAGTGCGGTAGAAGCACCTTCTCGTGTACTACTGTTATTATCCTGCTGCAGTAGCGGAAAACGGACATCCGGATGCGGAGGGTGAGAAAACATTATCGGGCTTTACTTGATCGGTGTTCGTAAGGCGCAGGAGTAAACAAAAAGGCGCATCTACTAACCGTAAGTGAAATCGAATTATTGTCCATTTAAGGGGAAGAAATAAGTGCTATACCAAGTGAATGCTCGGCACAGGAGAAGTCCTTTTATTATTGTAATTAATCATACTAGCTGAAAGGCAAGGAAATAGTGCATCCTCTGCGCTGCGATAAAATGGCAACGACTTTAATCATCCCGGGAGTAGTGATAGCAGTGGATATGAGTTGCGAGCAATATTAAGAAGGAGAACCTTGGGATGCTGTAATTTATTTTCATCACTGAACTTATTTTCATCACTGAACCACTGGAAAGATGGTAATAAAGGGTGAGCCGATGAGAATTACTATGTAGTACGAATTGAGATACTCAAAGGTAGTGTAACGCATGCTGAATATAAACCGGCAACCCTCCCTAGGAACAATTAAGGTTTTATGGTAGTTTTATAGCCACTGATAAAACTTAGATTGCACTTGTAGCATGCTATAAAACTTCAATTGTTACTTGGGCTGTGCGTCTAAACTCATACTGAGTCCACCCCGACCACGCTTATCTTTGCAACCGACATTTCCACATCCTCTTTCAACATCCAACCCAAGAGCAGGTAAGACGTGCGGAAACATAGCCAGCTGGGTGGTCCCTTTTCCAGTTCCGATTAGGGTTTCACAATGACGATCCTGCCAGGTGTTGCATTTTTTCCTTGCAACACAAATTCCAAATTAAAAGCTTTATTAATAACTAAACTCTAAAGTATGAAAAGTGACCACTCATAATCGAAAATACGGAAAGGGTAGTGAAATTGAAGCTAGGTTAAGTTGCGAAAAACATAATAGCATTATTGTCAAAAAGAAGCTAGCATTGAGCGGACATAGAAAATGCGCTGGCCTGAACAGTCATAACGAGCGGGTCAATAGCACCGCGCTCTTGTCCTCCATCTTGTAAATAGAATTGTATCCCTAGTTCTAAGATATCTGTGATATTTCTCATAAATATTTGTTCCCCCGCTTGTGTACTAAACTATATTGTTAGTTTTATGATAACTGTAAAATATTTCGTAGAATACTATTACTCCCCCTCTTGTATATCAAACTGAATCCCTTGTTTTGAATTTTTACATAAAAAAAAATCTTTTGGCCCTCTTTTGTATATTGAATCTTATTTCTAGACTTAAGATAGCTGTAAACTTTTTTTTCTTTAGTAAAAAAAAATATTTCAACATTGAAACCTCCTAGCTTTAAGCTATCCAAAATGTAAAAAGAATTTGGCACCGCCAAGCTAACGCATTTGTGCCTATCAAATAAACGAAACGAATAAAAAAATAGCACCGCGCAAAGTAGGCCGTAAAATTGTGCAGAGCGGGCCAGGAGACCGCGCAGAGCGGGACGTAAGACCGCGCAGAGTGCGTCGAAAGACCGCGAAAAGCAGGTAATGAGATGAGAAGAAAATAAATTTAAAAGTATATAGGGTGATGAGCCTATTTTCACCATACTAAGCAAGGTGCCTCACTAATTCGGTAATTTCTTGCCTTACAATCAATGGAATGCTTCAAAATTGACATCAACTGCTTTGCTTCATTGTTAAGAATCAATATAATAACACAAAGGCGTTGAAAACAGTAAAATTCTCGTGTTTGAGCACAATGAAAACTCGAATCGAGTGCCCCTATTGTTGCGCTACCATTTGATTCAGTGCGTTGAACAAAGATGGCAGACACTGCTCTAACCAACGGCTTCAAATGGGTAGGGTGATAATAGAAACATGGCGCAAATAGGCTCATCACCCTACTACACATTCTTTTGTTTAAGAACTGAAAGCAGATTGGACAGGAAAGCTGCCAAAAAAGCTTTCATGGCGTAGATCAGAGTCGATATATTTAAGTCGCTCCAGGATTGAAGCTCAAACCGATTGGCAAATGTCCATTCATCGTGCAGTGCGCATAGTTCAATACAGTAGGGGAAAGTGGTCGGATGTCGGAACCCTTGTGTAGCTTTTGACAGAAACCAGACATGGACATCCTGATAAATATTATTTGACCTGCGTTAAGCCAAACCGAACTGAGCGCCATAATTTTTTTCGAATATTTTTCATAGTAAAATTCATTTTTCGATAACTTATCATCAACATTGAAAGTTAAGGGACACGGATTGGCGTTTGATATTTTTGCTATTTGAGTCCCTCAAAATAAATAGATGTAGGTGTTTCTAGTGCTACAATTGATGTAATGGCGTTTTTTGAGCATGCATCTCAAAATGGCGCTTGGTCCTCTTTGGCTTAACACAGGCCATCTGTGTGTTATATTAGTACAATCTTTTTGTGCCGATTGCTGAAGCAAACAGACTCGAATGTTCTGTTCTACAACCAATATATTTTTTGAAGAAGTGAAAATCTACTTTAAAGTTTTTTTTTATGATTTGCTTAGTGTTATACAAAGAAGTAAATCGATCGAACAAGGATGTGCATGGAATATTTATGATGTGAATTTGTTCTACTTTGTGATTCAATATTGAATGGCGCCGAAATGTTCGCCACAATTTTTTTTGATCAGTTTTCAAACATGTTACTAAAATCGGTTGTCGGCACCCAAACATGGTCGGTTGTCGGCACCCTATTTTTGTGGCAAATACTCTCAATAGCCTAATCAATATGGATATATTGGAACGAGCTTTACGAATAGATACCAGAGATCGATCGTTGGCACCATTCTGAAAACTAGGAAGGCAATTTCCGGTTTGGTGTTCAACATTTACATGAAGAAAGCCCACTTGGTCGTTTTTACACCGCTAGGTACAGGGTTTAACCCTGTAGCTCCCCTCCCCCTTTGGCTGACCTCTATCTGATCGGTCTGAAGCTTTGGTGAAAAATGGATTGCCTGAAACTAACTCAATTTCAGTGAACACGATCCGTCAGTGCCTTAGCAGTGCATAATATTCGCACTAGTTTTTCAAATACACAAATTGTGGTTATTTTGAAGAATGATGCCTAATGCCTTTGATGTTTGTTGAAATGAATAAATTTCCTTTTCCTTTTGATTCTTGATAATTATCATTAATATTTTTCCATTTTTAGTAAATTTTCTTCTTGACAACCGACCACATTTTTCAGAATGGTAAAAAATTATCATTTTACTAAATTGTTTATAAATTTTTCCAAGTTGACAGGATAAATTAATTTCTTTGATAGATTATTAGCTAAGACCTCTAGCTTTTCGTTGGTACGCTTATTCCTATATATTGTTCAATTGGAGTAATGTTGTGAGCCAAAAACAAAAGTGAGTCGACAACCGAACACATTCCCCTATATAAACTTGTTTCACATTGATTCCAAAAGTTTCACATTGAAACATTTATGTTGAACGATGCTTAGTTCATTTCAAATACAAACACTCACAATTCAACACTTTTCTTAGCTGCAGGGTTAAAAACTATACATTTTGTTTTACATAATTTTAACTGAAATATGCAACCGCTCAAACGTATATATGATGTATAATGCTTAGATATTGCTATGAAATTTTACAATGTTTCGTATATTTTAATTTAGTATTTGAAGAACAGGTGCATCAATTTAGTGTGTGCTTTATTTTGGCCTTAATTTGCTCGATTTGTTTTTTCGATCTAGTGATCGTTGAAATTTTCACTCCATAGCTTGGTATCAAACTGGTAAACGTTTATTTGTGTGCCAAAGTTGTGAAGTACATTTCAATATTAATTCGTCAAAAGGGCGAAAGTGTTTTTTGTAAACAAACTTGTTTTGATCATTAGTCTGCTGTAGAGTGGAATTTCATGAAAAATATGCGTTAATGTAAATTTTTACCCTTCGTAGAAGTAAGTTCAATTGTTTTCTGCTTCGAAATTATAGTAAATTAAGAGAAACTATCAAAATAAAAGTTTGTTTACAAATCTTATTCGCCCTTTTGCAAATTTAATATGGATTTGTTTGATGTGGAAACTGTTTTGCATCAAATCCCGTTGCAAATAACAATGTATCATACCATGGTTAGACCCTTATTTTTACAGCAAAATGGGGAAGAATGCCACGATAAAAGCAGCGCAGTACCCAGAAGATACGTTGGGCATAAAACGAATATGCAATGGCATGACGAGGTATACCGCATGCAAGACCAGGCATTCCCGTTTCTACGGTCCGGTACTGACTGAGTGGCCACTGGTAGAATAAAAATGGACCAAGATGTGTGCTAAAGATGGAGGAGGAAAAAGTTACTAAGTTGTTGTCTGACAAGCAGGATAGAGATTTTCTGGTTTCCTGGACGACCTTGCTCTTTAAAGTCAACACATTTGTCGGTCTAATCATGTCAGCATTGCATCTGAACCAACATCGTCTGATAAATGTACCGTTACTGAAAAGCACAATGCTGTCGAGCAAACTGAAAATATATCAGGCAAAATCTCGCCACTAGATGCACTGAATATTATGCCGAACACCCTTCGAGAAACATCTAAAGTACATATTTTCTGAGCTTGCCACCATTACTGCGCTGCAGTGAAAAGCACAAAAAATTACAAAAAACAATTTCACCCCATTCTAAAGCTAAATTATGTTACGCAAAAATTGTCCAAAATTTACTCCCTCTTCTACATGTAACAAATTGTCACAATTTTACAATTTTCTTTAATTCTTTAATTCCCTCTAATAGTACGTAACAAATACAAACTTCTTCACTAAAATCATGTCATGTAACTAGTTTACTGCCACCCCCCTCATTTAACAAAATGTCACATTTTGTCGTACCCCTAACCTCTGAAGTGTTACGTAACTCGTGAATCGTCCTCGTCCCTAAGGAGCGACTGGACGAAATACACTTTAAAGAAGAAAAAATTTAAGCAGCAGGAGCAAAGAAAATGCGAGCCACTCAACGCCAAAATTTGAAAATGGAAAAAAGATGAAAACAGGAGAAAGCAAACGAAAGAGAGAAGACATAAAAAGGGGGAAACAAGATAAAACAATGTAATTAGTTACACAATAAAACACGCAAAAGATATGAACTCACTATATCAGAAAATGTGTTATTGTACATGAAATCGTTCGAAGTCTGAAGTAGTCAATGTGATCTAGTGGTCTACTTTGTCCACCAATTAAGTAGACATGTAAATCCTGGTACCCTAAACCGGGGTGACTTTGGTCATTGGGGTGACTTTGATCACTCAAAACTTTTTCCGTAGATTACTTATTTAACTAGAATATTCTACCTAATCATTCCCATTTGAATTATGTTTTACTCTAAGCTTATAAAGTAGTGATTTGTTATACTTTTTGAGTATATTGTTCGATTTTTGAGCACAAAATATACAAAAATCCAAAATTTTACTTTACCTGATTTTGACGAAGCTTCGTAAAGTGTCTATTTTTTAAGCAACAAATAAATTTTAGATTTTGGCAAGAATAGTAAATTCCAAGCGAATTTTTATTTTTCTTACACACAGAAAAAAAATGTTGGTAAAAATAAGAGTTTTTCACTCTTAGCAAAAAACAACCAACGCATACTCTTAGTTTAAAAATAAAACTTTTGTTTTGAGTACTATTCTTCATTTGCTTAAAAGGAAAACTTTTACTTTGATTATTATTCTTGATTAATTTAAAAGTTTTACTTTCAACCTAATAGTTGGCGTTGGTTGGTTTTTGCTAAGAGCGGAACACTCTTACTTTCACCAATATTTTTTTTCTGTGTGTAAGAGTCGGATATGCTAAATTGATTTTTATTAGCTTGCTTATTTTTAAAACATTTTTTTGTGAAGCTATTTCGCAATTTTTTCAAATTATTTCAAGCTTTAATTCGCAATATTTTTTTATATTCCATACTCTAACGTGTTAAAATGGATGAAACTCAATTATTAAATTGATCAATTGATAAATCGCTGAAATAAAACAAATTTATTGGTTAAAAAAGTTTTCAGAATCTGTTATTCAAGTTTTTTTTGAGAGTTGTCCTACTGGAGCTGTAGAGCTAGGTTCTCGGCTCCCCGTCAGAATCACATATTACAATTTGCAGACGAGACAGGCAATGTCGCCCACTAAAACACTGCATTAGGCCAATTGTAGCGGGCCGTGATTCTGAATGTGATATTCATTGTACGGTTCAGGTACGTGCGGGCGCAGCACAGTGGGACCAATCCAAAAAAGATGGGACAAAAAGATGGGACAAAACCTATTTGAGACCTTAGATGCCATTTTAGAGCCAGCATTTCTTTGTAGGATATATTCAAAATATTATCCTGCAACTTTTTAAAAAGAAAATTTTTTGGTTAGACTAAAGTAGAGTACCCGAGCAAAAACAAATTTTCAAGAAATTTTTTTGGAGGGTCGATGTCTTCGACAAGTTGTAGAACATTATGTTTTGAATAACTTTTTCTAAGGTACCACAGATATCAGACCTCATTTTTGAGGCAAAATTGTTGTTTTTTGTAAATATGACTAAAAAATCAGTTTTTCGGCTTTTTCATGCTAAAAACCTCAACTGATTGATTTAATACTTTCTATAAACTTGCTGGTATCACTAAAATACAACTTTTTGTTGAAGGAACTAATAACGTAAAATCAATTTTTTGGCTTCTAATACTATTTTTCATATAAATTTGCTGTATTTCTTAAAAGATTTTTGTTTTTTTTTGGTCACTTTTGTGCAGCCAAACTTTGGCTATTCCGATACTATATTATTCCTAGAATACATTTAATATTACATGGACACAAGATATAGTTGGACGCTTTGTTTGGGTTACCATTCATGTACGACGGTTTATAACATAAAATGTGTTTATATTATTTGTAATTTATATACATTATTAGCTATTCCCAAAATCTTATAATTCGCATGCACCTACCAGCATATAGAACATATTGAGATAATGAATTACGGTTACAAAATGGAAAAGTGAAAACATATAATTTTTGAAGTTAAACTGCCAAAGAACAACGATTGCGGCTAAAAAAATAAATCTACAGTATGTATATGGAATTTTCGAAAAAATTGTTCCAAACACAATATTTGGCATCTTTGCTGAAGATCTGAATCATTTAAACAAAATTTGATTTTTTTAGTCCGGGATTTCTACTTTAGTTTAACCAATAAGGTTAGTTCTACAAATTCATAAAAGTTGAACAATACCTATTTGAGGCTTTAGATATTATAGAACATTGGCGTCTTTGGAAAAAACATTCACAATATAATTCAAACATTTCTATTTTTTAGATGGTTGAGGACTTCAGCAAAGTTGTATAATGTTCAATTTCGAATATTTTTGTTGAAAGTGCCTTACACATAATGTCGATTAATTTTTTAAGCCGAAATCGTTGTTCTTTGGTAGTTTAACTACAAAATTTGTATTTTTCTTTACTTTTACATGTTGTAACCGCAATTGATCTACTCAATATATTCTACATGCTTGTAGGTGCGTGTAAAATATAAGATTTTGATAATAGCTAATAGCTAATACATATAAAAATAATATAAACACATTTTATGTTATAAACTGTCGTACATGAATGGTCACCCACGCAATGCGTCTAACTATATCCTGTTTCCATGTAATATTAAATGTATTCTAAGAATAATGAAGTATCGGAATAGACAAAGTTTGGCTGCCCAAAAGAGCCCAAAAAACAAAAATCTTTAATGAAAATAGAGCAAATTTATATGAAAAATAGCTTTAGAAGCCAAAAAATTGATTTTACGTTATTAGTTCCTTCAACAAAAAGTTGTATTTTAGTGATACCTGCAAGTTTATAGAACATATTGAATTACTCAATTGAGGTTTTTAGCATGGAAAAGTCGAAAAACTGATTTTTAGTCATATTTACAAAAAACAACACTTTTGCCTCAAAAATGAGGTCTGATGTCTGTGGTATCTTAGAAGAAGTTATTCAAAACATAATGTTCTACAACTTTGTCGAAGACATCAACCCTCTAAAAAAAATCTTTGAATTTTTTTTTTTGCTCGGGTACTCTACTTTAGTAGAAACAAAAAAAAAATATTTAAAAAGTTATGCAAAATTCCCAAGTGGGAAAAATTTTGGACAAGACCAATTTCTTTGTGCATGAGGGCACATGCCTTACATGAAGTATGGTTTTTTTGTTTTAGTGTTTCGGATTCTCCTCGTCAGTAACTAGCACCATCTGGGTGTCCAGTTAGACTATGTATCTGAACTAGTACCCAAATTAGCACTAGTTAGACACTAAATTCCAAAAAGTCACACGTCTTGCGTGAACACTAAACCACTGGCTTATACCGAGTGATGTCTCGATAGTAAGCACAGTGGTTCTGTTTGCCGACGAGGAATATGAACCGAAACTGTCTTTTGGTATGAGTACCAAACGCCTGGAATTATGCAAAATTCCCAAGTGGGAAAAATTTTGGACAAGACCAATTTCTTTGTGCATGAGGGCACATGCCTTACATGAAGTATGGTTTTTTTGTTTTAGTGTTTCGGATTCTCCTCGTCAGTCAGAGTGCTAATTTGGGTACTAGTTCAGATACATAGTCTAACTGGACACCCAGATGGTGCTAGTTACTGACGAGGAGAATCCGAAACACTAAAACAAATTTAAAAAGTTGCCGAATAATATTGTGAACATATCCTAAGAAGAAATGCTGGCTCTAAAATGGCATCTAAGGTCTCAAATAGGTTTTGTCCCACCTTTTTTGGATTGGTCCCACTGTGCGCAGGTACTCGCGATCGCGTGTATCATCGCGACGGGCTCGAACATTTGTACGTTAACGCGGTCGATCGCGTGTGCGTTTTTATGTTGCGTGTGCTAACGTGTATGTAACTTCGCGTGTATAAATTCTATTTCATAACCGTGTGCCAATTTAATTGAATTTTACAGTATATTGAAAAGCATTGTACAATACGAATTAACATCTATTTAACAATGAGTATCTTTTCAGAATCAGCTTAAATAAACATTTAAATGAGAAACATTGTTTTCAAGAACTCAGTGTGGGTGAACATACAGGTTACCAAAGTCACCCGGAATACGAAAACCGACTTCAAATTGTAATGCTTTTCAATTTCAGGAAAAACTATCCAATCTTGTTCGTCATCCATCAGTACATGGTTTAAAATATTAAACTTGAATAAAATGTGCTCGAAAAATATGTAATGATTACTTCGAAAAATGATCAATGTCACCCCGGTTTACGGTATTTTAAAGCCCATGTCGATAGAGTTTGAACCATTATTTTGTTATTATAGTATGTGCTAATTTAGGGAAATGCTATCCGTGTGCGCACTTATCAACCTGTATCTCCAAACCCTTAAAAACACAGATACGTACAAAATGCATCTATGAAAATATTACAATTTGCATTTAACTTTAAGTATTGTAAACACTGGCTAAGGCATCTCCGAAATAATAATAGTGTCAATAACTGGAGCATTATTAGGGCCATAATTGGAGCAAGAGAACAAGTTTTGACTTCACATTAAAAACTATTTCGACGAAAAATAGGTTGAATTCAAGACAGCTTCTTGTTAAGAACTCTCGGACCTTCCCAAAAATATATAAATTGTAATTTAGTGTGGAATATAGACAAAAATTAAGGACCAAATTCTTTCGTTATGCTTAACTGGTGCCATAACTGGTTCACTCATCCTATTCGAAACAGGTTTTACGAAGCATGTTCTGTCCTTGCGACTGGTTGAGATGAGGTTAAGATCTACAACCGGAATTCTTGATTTTGAACCATCCAACGTCGCACGTTGATACGTGCTATCAATTTCGCCAAAAAACTATGTTCTGACATAATCTGCCACAGCTCATTTCTTTTCACTGAGTCGTACGCCGCCTTAAAATCAATGAACAGATGGTGGGTCTACAAGTTGTACTTCCGGAATTTGTCTAAGATCGTCCGCAGGCTGAACATTTGATCCATCGTTGATCGGCCCTCATGAAAACCAGCATGGCATTCGCCGACGAAGGACTCCTCAAGCGGTTTCAGTCTTCTAAACAGGATACGCGACAGTATTTTTTACGCCAAGTTCAGGAGAGATATCCCTCTGTAATTAGCGCACTCCAGTCTGTGCCCTTTCTTGTAAATGGTGCAAATGAGTCCATCCAGCCAACTAGCAGGCAATTCTTCGTCCGCCCATATTCTTAGAATAATGCGGTGGATTATTTGATGCAGCTGCTCACTATCGTGTTTGAGAAGTTCAAACAGGATCTCGTCCTTCCTAGCAGCTTTACCGGTTTTTAGTTCACGTATATCGTTCTTAATCTCATCTAGTGTTGGTGGATCCAAAACTTGTCCATCATTGTCAATTCATATCCTGTTCCTAGATACACTACAATTTCCGCTATTCAACAACACCTCGAAATGATCCTTCCACCTGGCAGCCACCATTGTTTTGTCTATCAGCGAATTTCCCAATCACACTTTCTTCGTGCTGCCTCTTCTTTTCGCGGTGGATTCGTGTCTTGGCACTTCTCGCTTCCCCGTACCACTCTCTGTTGAGGCGTGTACCGGCTTCTGGCCGCTTTCTTCCCGTTCGTCACTCTCTGGCACTCTTCATCGAACCAACCGCATCGTTGACGCCGCTGAGCTGTACCTATCACTACTCACGCCGTTATAGTCATAGCTTCGTACACAGCCTGCCACATGCTGTTGACATTGCCAGTTACGTTGGTCTCATCTATCCGCCCATCCTGCTTCTGACAATACTCAGTTGCTACACCTTCAGCCGAAAAACGTTGGATATTGAACCGCATCGTTCTGTTGTTTCTTGGACTCGTGACGCTGGATAATCGTGCATGAATCTTTGCTACTACGAGATAATGATCCGAGTCGATATTTGGTCCTCTGAAGGTCCTCACATCAATGACGCCGGAGAAATGCCGTTCATCTACCAGTACGAAATCTATTTGGAAACAAATACTGCTGCTTGGGTGTCTTCAGGTGTACTTTCGGATATCCTTATATGCAAAATAGGTACTACTGATTGCCATCTCCCTAGCAGTAGCGAAAGTTACAAGCCATAGGCCATTATCATTGGTAGAAGAATGGAGGCTTTGCTTACCAATGTTTGGGTGAAATAACTGCTCCCTTTCAACCTGTGCGTTAGCATCTCCGATGAGTATTTTAACATCTTGTCTTGAGCAATTTCCGCAGGCTTTATCCGATTTACAAATCAATCTAAAGTGTCGCAATAATTATCGACTCACCCTGTAAAATGTGTTGTTTTCGCGTTAATAAGTCGGATTGTATTTTGAATTATTCACATCAGTAGCTAGCTCCGCTTGTTAGAAAGAAATAAAATCACAAAATAACACACAACTTGAGTGTTTATTATAACGACTGGTCGGGGCTGACGTCCTGGTTCGTACAGAAGTTCTGATAAAACCATAGCGAGATCGAAACTACCCCAAATTCATAACAATTTTCAGCTCAAGCGTGACTTCCGAATTGCATTGCGCCAATATTTTTCCCATTCATTCAAGGCATGCTATTGACCTCTCTTTATGGGAACGTATTTCCAAAAAGCCATAATTATTATGCCACATTGAAAGCGAAATCGGAACACCGGTCTAGCACGCTATTCCACCGTATCGGGTAGCGTATACTGGCCAAACAGATTTACAATTCAAACTAGCGTACACTACGATAAGAAATCTTTATACCCAATGACCCACAACCGACTGGCCGGGCAGAAATTTATGCTTCACAGGTTTGCAGGCAATCAAAGACGAAATGCCAAAAGCTTTTGAGTTACGGTCCGAATAGAGTACACCGGTTGAATGGAACTAACTTTTTATTGCCGCAATGCGGGCGCGGCCCCTGTACTACTAAAATTGAAACACTGACTGATGGAAAAGCAATGTGAAATCTACTAACGAACAACTTGAACCCTTCATGAATAAACAGATTTGTTGAAATTTTATTTCCCTTCTCACCTCTAGACAGAGGCAGCAGCAGTGAATATTTATTGGCTTGTTGCCTCCTAAGGCCAAAGCGTGTTAGAAACTTTCTCGTTCCGTTAAAAATGTTGACGCTACCTGTTGAACCCGTCCATCAGTGCAAAATGCGAGCTGGAAAGCGATTTTTCTTTGGTGCTCCCACAGCACAGTCTCTGAAGGAACGTGATTAATGACTCCATTTTTCTTCCCATCATCATCACCCACCACCATCGCCATCGGAGTGTGAGGAACTATGAAAAATGATGAGGTGTTAAAGTGTAGGATCGAGTGGCACATTCTTAAACCTGCCAAGCATCTTCGCCGCTTTTGCATCGATTCCGTCGTAGGTGATCGGCTAGAACGGGCACATTGGGGGGCGAATGTTGGTCAAATATCTTATTTTTGTTTAAAGTAAGTTTTCAGACATATGTAGTCATATAATTTAAAAGTTTCTAGAAGATTGTTCAAAATGGTTTGACGAAGAAAATGGAATGAAACGGGTTTCACGCACTGCAACACTTGAGATACTTAGACGATGTGTTCAGAAAAGTTACTGAAAACTGAATATTTACGAAAGGTTTTTCAAAAAAATATTTGATTCACTTTTTTAAATAATATATAAAAATTAAAGTGGACCTATGGTAAAATATATGCGAAAGACGCATAATAAAATACAATAATTTTTTTTTGATTAAGGAACCATTTTCACAGATAAAATCACACATTTTTTAACCATCGACGCAAATTATGTGCCACAGACTAAATATTTTCGTAAATTTAGCATGTTCCTATAGATTTTCACAAATTTCATAAAAACCACTTCCTATTTTAATACGATGTTTGCAGATGTTTTGAGATGAACACGAATTTAAAGATTATTCAGTAAACTTTTGACCGCTTTTTTGATCGATTGGTCTCACTGTGGTGGGGCGGCAACGTGCTCGGTTGCGCTGTTTGCGTTCGGCGTGCGAAGAAAGAACACTTGGCTGGTTTGGACCATTTATCACCGATACTCTAGAGGAATGCTCGGAACGCCAGTTCAGTGTCAATTTGTGGTGCCCTCCAAGCAGGGGGTTAAATCAAATGCCACGAACCTGGGAAGTTTTCAACAGGTAAGTTATATTTGTTCATTAGCCTTTCCGCATCGCTGGTTTTTTCTTCCTCTTTGAACCAGAAATTGAGATATTAGCTATCTATGGACGAGTTGAAATTTTCCGACTGTTGGTGGATGAAATAGACAACATTTCGTGCAGCGTTCTACGTGCTGTCGATTTCAATCTCATTCGCAATTGAGCCGTAGGGAATCGATCGTTGGTGTTTACGATAAATTAATTTCGTTTAATGTGTTTTTATGGGTTTTTGATTGGAGTCTGCAGGGAGAGAAGTCAAAAATCAACGTCCCTCGGGTGTACGTAGAAATTTGCGCTAGATGAGAGCGTTGTGTAAACTTTTAACGTTAGCTTCGGCAGCTTTTTCTGTTAATTTAAAATAAAAGTTTAAACTAACGCTGGGTGCTGGATCTTGTTCGGTGTGTGCAAAGCTTTTGTGGAATTAGTTTCAAATGGTAAGGCTGGCCGACTTAGAGAAATATGACGAGTACTAAAAATACACTGATTTTGCAATAAGTTCCTTACAAATTATTACAATTTAATAATGGTTAAGTATTCTATAGCGAAGCAATTATAAATCATGAACCGAAACTATAGCTAGACAAGTTTGCTTGAGAGAAACTTATTTTCAACTTGTAAATTTATGAAATATTATAAAATATTATTAGTATTAGCATATATGTAGGATATTGAGATAGATTTGTTCTCTGAGTTGTTTTAAATATCCCTTCTCTTGTACCAACATTTTTTCCATCTAACCTACCAAAGCCAACTTTTTTCCTATTAAACATTCTACCATGATGACAAAATATCCCTTTGTACAGATCTCTTTTCCTCAAAATCCCCAAGAACGAAATTTTATCCTCAAGAGTCTTGTGGACAATTTTCTGTAGGCGAAATGTAAAGTCGATAAATGTTATACAAATTGCGTGGACATTGACTTCACGATATTCATCAGTGAAAGAGATTGTGATAGTCTATAAAGAAAAGTCTTGCGTGGGCATTGCTAAGCTTGTACGCGGTTTTCTCCTGCAAGCTCGTACGCATGAGTATCGCATATACATACCATCGCAGGGCGTCGTGATTGAAGGTGTTATCACTGAATCGAGACTTACTGTCGTTACTCTATAGCTGCAAGATCTCCATCTTGAACGAAATTGAGAGATATTCGATTGTACGTATATCTCAAAGGAGGGAAATAGTTTTGTCGACCGTCAGTTTTTTAGAGTGACTCTCACCGGTTCTCAATTGCCAAATCAGGTATTCCTTCATTAAATTCCTTTCTTTTCGCTTGTACGTCTCTCGCGCGATGCTTTGCCTTCAAAATAACTACGGATAAGTCAATGTATATTAGAGTGCCCAGAAAAATAATGAATTTTTGAAAACTCACTCGGCCCACCCTGAGTCCTAGTCCCACCAGGAGTACTTGCTCCAAATTTGAACCAAATCGAACAAGTCTAGCTACCGGACCAAGATGCCTGAAGTTTGTATGGGATTTTTCGACGATTTACATGGAGAAAACCCACTAGCTCGCATTTTCACCGCTAGGTGGCACTGTATACATCGTATTATCACTGTAAGTGAAAATAAGAAAGATAATTTAATTGTCTACAACTTTGTCGAAGACTGCTAGTCAATCTGGCTTTGTTGAAAGAAGTTATTAAACTTTTAGTGAAGTGATGTCTGAGTCAGTTTTGCATGGGGCCTAGCAGTACGTGGTAGTATATCAGTACTAGGTTCTAACAAACTAAACATTTTTGTGGAATAATGGTTAGATTTAGCTCACTAGTATGTTCGGAAGAATTGCAGTACATAACACGAGTTATGTTTTGGTTAGAAAATTTTAGTTCCACCTGTGACCGCATAGATGGCGCCAACACTAACTTTTCAACGAAGAGAGATAGAATATCGAGATGTTTGGCAAAATTACTGAAAAAATCTTGTTCTACAACTTTGTAGAAGACACCTAATTTCTATCTCTCTCCGTTGAAAAGTTAGTGTTGGTGCCATCTATGCGGTCACAGCTGGAACTAAAGTTTTCTAACCAAAACATAACTCGTATTACGTACTACAATTCTTCCGAATACATCAGTGAGCTAAATCTAACCATTATTCCATAAAAATGTTTAGTTTGTTAGAACCTAGTACTGATACACTACCATGCACTGCTAGGCCCCATGCAAAACTGACTCAGACATCACTTCGTTATAAGTTTAATAACTTTTCTTGTTCGAGTCGGATCGCTTTGCAATCTTCAACAAAGTTGTAGATAATAGAATTATCTTCTTAAGTTTCACTTTTGGTGATAATCTGATGTATACAGTGCCTCCTAGCAGTGAAAATGTTCGCAAGTGGGTTTTCTCCATGTAAATTGTCGAAAAATCCCATACAAACTTCAAGCACGTTGGTCCGGTAGCTAGACTTGTTCGATTTGGCTCAAATTTGGAGCAGACACTTCTGGTGGGACTAGGAATCGACTCAGGGGTGGGCCGATGGGGGTCATTTCTTTTCTGTCACTCTAATGTATATATGTGCTACATAGACCAAATTATTGTTCGAAAGTCGAACTGGAAAAGGAAGTCTATGTGCCAAAAGGGCGCAGAACTGGGACTCAACTAAAGGCATCCGAAGAGCACGCTATGGCCCTGTCAGTCCCATTCAAATTTATTCACAATAAATGGTTTTGTTCTCAAATGTAAAAAGGATAAAATAATTCAACTGAAAAGACAAGTGAGCAAACTAATTTATTTGTTTGTTTAGTGTTTATTTGACCAAATAGGGAACTAATCCACTGGGCATTTAATGTGCGTGGGGAATACGCATTGTATTGTCTGAGTAAAAAAATGGGAATTGATGCTTTCTCGAGAAGAATCAGAAGCCAGCAACCAATTTGCAGCAGTCATACCAGCACGAAGAACATACATTTTATTGTCATATTCATTGGCTCACTTTTAGACCAATAAATCAATTAAATTAAATAAAAAAATTATGGTCCATTTTATATTGTCGACAACACTCCCGAAAGCCGGCTGTCCGGAGTTCAAGTTGTTTTCGATGGAACAAACTCTCGATAAACGGTTTTCCAGAGTTTAAACACCTACGCATTGCGAACATTTACGCATCCTAGTCAATAAACTATTCAAACTTCTTATGCACGAAAATAAATTCTCAGTCGCATCCTGACTAACAACCCACCCACTACTTAATCCGTGGTACTTATGGGAAAGTCACTGAGTCGGGGCCTTCCGTTAAGTAAGTCCTACATCAACACTTCCTTTCTCATATCCCAAGCTATGGGTAAAGATGGTCATGGCCAGCAATGGTGGTTCTCAGGCGAAATTCTCGCTTGGACTGGATCAATTGTTATTCCCAAACAATGCTCCTCAAGTAGTCTGGCTAGAAATGAGAGTCATCAGTCTGCAATCTACGAAGTATACCGTGCTTACGCAACGCAACGCTTACAAGATGCGTGATACACATAATCTAACAGGCAGAGGCGAACCTTGTCGAAAAAGACGTTATTAGGCATAACAGTTCTATCAGTCGTTTCTAAGGTCACTCAACACAAGGGACATTCCATTTTGTTCCGTCCTGTGCGATTGCCATTTAAAGTCTACACTCACGGGGTACTTTAAAAAGCAAAATCGAATCGGGGAAAACACCATCGATCTCAACTTTGTGAGAGGGTATGTATACGCGGTAGCCTTTCGTAAAAGGCTTACCGCCAGTAACATCATTTGCTTACTTAAGATAGATTTGTCAGGGCTGAATATATCTGCATCAAGTCTCTCCAAAATATTCAGAATCCTTGGCGGTTTATCTTTGATCTGGAAGAAGATCAGATATGATTTGGCCCAGTTCAATGTGTATGATTTAAAACGGGATGTTGAAATCGTTCATGACGTTGTTCAACATCCATTTTACCCCCAGCTGGATTTTATCAGAAGAGTTTATTTATGTACAAACTTCGAGTCCGGCGCAAACTCAAAACTTTAAGAATACGAAGGAGGAAACAAACTACGGAAGATATAATTAATTGAAAAACAAGTTAGAGATGGTAAAGCAAAAATTTGTACCTATCTTTACTCACATGGCAAGATGATACCGATTTTCTAAGCAACTGGCACGAAGAATATGAATACAAAACTATATGAGCAACAGATTATAAAAGCATCTTGGTTTCACTCGCATGTGCAAAAAGATGGGTACGTAGTCTGGGAAATAACAGGAAAGTCGTGACGGCACTTTAATTGGTAATTCAAATCTATTTATATACTTCGTAAACGATGAATTATTGCTACACTTTCAAACTTGCGTAACTTATTTCATACTTAGCCGAAATAAACGTAATTTGGCCCAACTTCTTTTAAAGTGCATTGTTTACATTTGCTAAGTTTTTCAGTTGTCAGTGAGAATCCGGTCGAGATGGAAAAAAATCAACAGTCCACCAACCATAGACGGCGCCGATGATTGATTGGTAAGCGTGATCGCAACTCGCCCCAGTGGATCTGGGTTCAATACCAGCCGAGGTCGTTGAGATTTTTGAGGTGAAAAACCTGTGGTCATGTCGTCTTTCGGAAGGGAGGTAAAGACCGTTGGTCGCGGTCCATGTGCTGATGGGCCGATAGATAGGGTCCAGATGGTGGAGTTACCTCTCTGGTGTCTGTGTTTGGCGCATAGTGCGGCCAGGGGTCGACGGAAATAAGCAACAAAAAAAAACAAAGAGGCGCAAGACTGAGACTTTGTCAAGGACGCCAGAAGACCACGCTACGGTAGCACAATACAACAATTTCAATAGCAAAGAATTTAAATAAAAAAATAGTGAAAAATATTACTTGTATTCAGAGTGTCACAATAACAAATATACAACAGAAATGATGGACAGTAGAGTAAGCCACCTCCTTAGAGCTGTATTAAGAATTGTGAAGACAGTAAGATCAAATTCCGTCGAGAATAACTAAATACCATATCTCGTGAATTGAAATCTCCTCGGTCCCGAGGGGAGTTCCGAGATATCGTAAAGTTCTCAACCTGCCCTATCCAGTCCAGTAAGTTTCATTTCCAGGTAAAATGTTGAAATGTTTGGTGTTCCTGGAAGATGCTTGCTTGATCTCAATTTTCCGAGACCAGAAGCTGTTTGCTTCGGCGTCTTGTCAGCGCTCCCTCGAGCTATTACATTCGACGGAGAAAACTTTCTAGCCTTTACAGAGAACCTCACTTGCTTATTCTTTTTAGGAACAGTAATAGATGTCCCCACATGGACAACACCCATGTAATGGCATCTATTACTAGATTACTAGAAGAATCTTCACTCACTGACGTAACGAAGCCTTGAAATAGCCAACCCTTTCACTCGACGCATGACTAAATCGAATTGGTAAGCACACCGTCGATCTCAACTATATGAACGGATATGTAGACGCAGTAGTCCATTAGAAAAGACTTATCGTCAATAATGCCATTTATTTGCTGTAAATAGAAAATTACAATTCTGAGCTTATCTTGGTGAACTTCCGAGATATCTATCACGTCTGAATATTCCTGCCTCAGTTCGTAGCTTCAGAACACTTAGCAGATTATCTTTGATTCGACAGAAGATCAGATATGGTCCGACCGAGTTCAAAACGAACGTTGAACGGAAAATCAAAGTCTTCGATAACGAATCATGTTCGACATCCATATCACCACCACAGATTCTTTTTCAAGGAAATTCTGCGCCCGTCGTAATGTGCAAGCTTCAAGAATACGAATGGAGAGACAGAAATAACGAGAGATAGATGGAATAGACAAACGTGTCCTTCGATACATCAGTGAGTCCGTTGGCTTCGTACCACTCCAGCTAGATCCGTAAGGCTCCTGTGTTGCTTCAACAGAAAAAGCAGAAGCTTCTGTAGACACTCCTTGAGGTAGAATTTTCCATTTACAGTCCCGGTAGTTACGCACTCCCTTTGCCAAATAAGCAGATCGATTGCCAAATCATGTATTGATTGACAAACTTTGAAAGTTACTGATTCGTTACTTCTTCCGGAACATCTTGTGCTGAGTGGTAAAGAACAGTAGCCCCGGAAGCTGTCGGAAGTCCGCCTGGACGTAAGTCTCATCATTCATGATGAGACAATCAGGCTTTGTCAGCATCTGGGTGTACAGTTTCGGGGCCCGTGACTTTCCCACCGTGTGTTGCCATTCGTCACGATATTGAGCCTTCTGCACTTTGTAGGCATGCAGTCCCTCCGAGTCCTTGGCTCTCTGAACGAAAGACTTGGACAGATTCATTTTTTTTTGCCACATCCTGCACGATTCCGAGTTTTTTTTCCGATGTCCCGATGAGAGAGTTGAGAATTTCATTTAATATTTTGCATTAGCAACTTCTTGGAGCCGGAGGGGTAAAGGGATTTTCGCATGCCTTTGTAAACTGCTTTTCAAGTGTGATTTATAATACAATGAAAGCTTCAATATATTATTCAGTTTTCGTTAAAAAAGAGATCTTGAAAGTGAGTCGCAAACATGGTCAAAACTCCTCTGCACCCTTAAGCTGTCTGCAGACGAGGGAACAGTACACACGCCACATAAAATATTCACTATGCATTTCTCGACAAACATATGATTACGACCTAAAAGCCAACTGTCAAAATCCACTTTTAATGGAAATTCCGAACAAACCGTTACTAGCTGAACACAGCTCACAACAGTTTATGAAAGAGAAAACTTTTCTCTTTCGTTTACTACCAACATCTGTAATTGGCATGTAACGGTTTGTCCGGAATTTCCATTTAAAGTGGATTTTGACAGTTGGCTTTTAGGCCGTAATCATATGTTTGTCGAGATTTTATTCTAGCTATTACCATGCGCAACGCATTGTTGCTGTTGACCCATCTGAATAGCTAAAATAAAACCATTGTGAACGTTTTATATGGCGTATATTCTGTTGGCTCGTCTGCGGCCATCTTTAACAACATATTGAATGCAGACGTGACTTAGCTAGGCCAGAAAATAATTTTGTAGGTACACAGTGGGTTGATGGGCTCCAAACAGAACGGTTCTTCTGATGCGAGAACGTTGTAACTATAATCGACAAAATAATACAGGAATTAGAATACCCCACCGGGAAATACTAACGTTAAACCAGTTAATCTTAAAGCGTTAGCTAGTCGAAATTTTAAAAAGGGGCACATAGTAGCCCCTAACGTTTTTCCATAGAAAAAGTGTCAGTCAGAGTTAGAGTTGTTTTTTTCTTCTATTCGTGAATTCTTTCAAAAACTACATATAATAAACTATACTGGATTATCACCAAGTGGGTGTAGATTTATATCACACGTGGGCCGTCCATCAGACTAGCAAACTACGCTCTTACTGAATTTTGATTTACTATCACATGGTAGATGCTCCCTTATTTATCTCATTCCTTCTAATCATTTTTGCCATTTGTATCCATTGGTTAGAGCATCTAGTGAACTTACGCTTCACTCAAAATTAAGAATATATTTTTCATTTTTAACGCCAGTTACATTATTTAACTGATTCTTACCAACGAAGCAAAGAATTCAAAAGCAATTTAAGCGCAATTTATTGATTGCGCACTAGTTAGTCTGTGACGAACGAGATGAATATGGGACCATCTATCCTTCGAGTGGTTGCAATTTTTTGTCACATAGTCACTGCATGACATACTGTATACTGCAGGAAAGGTTTTTGCTTACTATGCTACGAATTTCATCACACACTGACAATTGCTAGCGGAAATAAAGCGAACGCTTTGGAATGATTTTTTTTTTTTCGTTCCTGTGGTTTCAGTTTGATAAATAGTATTTATGGCATGAACGACATAGACGGTTTCAACAAATGCTGTCAGATCGAAGAGCAGTATTTTTTCCTCAATTAGAATTAATGTGAATCGTGTGCGCGTACAATGCTAATGCTAACCGGTTAGATAAATCAACGTAGCTTGTGCGTTTCAATTGTCTTCTTTTATTCTGAGGGCACGCCTGGTTATTTATATCGAATCCAAATTCGGTCGTTCTGTATCACGAACTGTGCGAAAACCAAAAAAAGGGTTATTTACCTATGTTGGACTTATCAGGAAGTAAACTGCATATACTCGCGCTACGATCGATGAAGTATATAAATTGGATCCACTATGTTTACATAGTAATAGTAGAAAGTAGCGTAAAAACGGTGACCCGAGTTTTCGTCGTATCACTGAACCTCTAACCAACACTCAAAGAGTAGGATAATAACGGAAAATATATGGACCCATCACCCTACTTAGTATATATTTTTGGTTTATTCATCGCGAATACATTCAACCGAATCATCGCGTATCATTTCGCTAGCAGAAATGCAAATTTCCAATAAAACGTCTAGCAGATGACATGAAATCGATACTCATTGTCATGAATTGCGCTATTTTCTGGTTCGGTTCAATCTAGCATGATACTCAGCAATATAGAGCCTTCTTTCTCGAACACCCGCAGACACCCCTCTGACAGCAGGTGTGCATTCTTTCCTATACCATATCATTGATAAAAACGAAACGTTGGTTTTGATATTGTACACCCCCCCCCCCCCCCCGCCAAAGGTTCAACGCCTCCATCGAGTCTTTGATGTTGATCCTGTCGAGATTTGACAAACCCATTCATATCTGCACGTATCAGCTGGTGTTGTGTGCTACTTAATTGTGGTGTGGAGCGCCAGAAACGAGAAACGTATGCCCGCTCGTTTGCTTATCGCATCACGGAATCACGGACAAGTGCTACTATAGTTCTGTATGCGACAAGAATGAACCTCTCGACATGCGAGTCGCTCAGCTTGCTTACCCGTTCGTTGTTTTCGGCATGAGATAGGTTGCACTCACTCTCTCACCGCTGCTAGCAGCTGGCGACCGACGAAATGATTGGGATCGGGATGCAAGTGAGAAGCTATATCGTTTCTCATCATGGCTTTATATTTTACATGGAGGAAATTGCAAAGTATACACTGGATTGCACGAGTGCACGGTTAGATGGGATTAACGGCTCTGTCCGTTGCTGCCTTTTTCGTCCTTGTGGTGAAGTGATACCGGATTCTCGCAGTCGACTAGGAACTTGATTTCTAGCAACTTTTTTTTTCTATATCTGGTGATGTTGAATATGGTAAATTTATTCCAGAGGGTCTTGACAATGTTTATATGCTGAAACTGGGTGGGTTCTGTATGACACTACCCAATTTGCAACTTTCGTATTTGAGTTTTCAATTTGTTTCAATAATTTGAAAGTGCTTTTTTGCATGATTAGCATATGGAATTCAATTTGCCAAATTTCTCTGTGATGATTCGTTAGACACAGTAGGCTCCAGTTCTGGTTGGAAGCATCTCACTACGTTTGATGGATACGCATGGTACTTTTCGAAACCTAACAAATCACAAAGCGTCTCCATTGTAATACTACGTTCACACTACAGTTAAAACGTATTTTAACGCTAGCTTGATGACATTTTTCTTGTTGCTAATTATTATAACGTGTTTTAACTCTGTAGTGTGAACATAGTATAACGAATTTTAATGAAATGAGTAATGGCGGTAAGTGGCTTATGTTTTACGCTGAATTTAAATAATCTAGGTATGTAGTGCCGTCCAAAAATGCAACATAAATACAAATAAAGTAGAAAAAAAGTTAGGTATCACGAAATTTTTTGTTTCGTAATGTTTATTTGGTTCAGTCGCTTTAATGTGTTAATAACCACAACTTTCGTCGTAGATAGAAACCACAAATCTCTTTACAGATGCTGTGACAAGAATTTTGAGATGGGAGAATAATTGTAATTGTTCTAATAGTTTCGAAAAGGAAGGTTTATTAAAAGAATACTTGAATGGACTAAGTATAAACATAAGTATTCTGACTAACTCGGACGTTCATCATGAAGACTATCTAATCGTAGTGGACGGCAAGTTATGGCGTCAATATACAATTTTCTCAGATTAAAATTGCGCTTCGTTGCTAAATAGTGTACGGATTTTTTAAAAGATGATCGGCGTAGGCATAAGAGATCGCCCGTATGCTGCTATTCTGTTATTGACTAAAACCAATAACGAAGTAGCAGTAAAGGGCGAACACGAAATTATTACGACACCGAAAATGTCATGCCCATTTTCTTATAATGTTTAAAATCAAACCAAAATTTTAGGGTAGTTTTATACATATATTTACTTCAAAAATCAAAAGAAAAGTTAATCGATGGAGCCTTGAGTGTAAAACTGAACGCATTTTCGCTTGATGCCCTCCATCAAAGTTTTTACAGTGTCATCCTGTATCAGTTTCTCAGTTTTTTTTTCCATTTTCTTAACATGTCCTTCTAGTCTTTGACTGTCTTCTTGCTCTTCCGAAGTTCCCGCTTCATCATTGCCCAGTACTGCTCTACCGGGCGCAGCTCCGGACAGTTTGGCGGATTCATGTCCTTTGGAACAAAATGGACAGAATTGGCCTCATACCACTTCAGGATACTTTTAGAATAGTGGCATGGTGCCAAATCTGGCCAAAAATAGCGGAGCTTTGTCGTGCTGCTGCAAGAACGGCAAAAGGCGCTTCTCGAGGCACTCAGATTTGTAGATCTCGCCATTTACTGTGCCCTTTGTCACGAAAGGCTCACTCCTCAGTCCGCAAGAGCAGATGGCCTGCCAAATGAGATATTTGGAGGCGAACTTCGACATTTTCTTCTTCTTAAATTTGTCGTTCACATAGAACTTGCTCTTGCCGGTGAAAAACTCCAACCCCGGAATTTGCTTAAAATCGGCTTTTATATACGTTTCGTCGTCCATCACACAGCAGCCATATTTTGTCAGCATCTTCTCGTAGAGCTTCCGTGCCCGAGTTTTAGCCGTCGATTGTTGCCGCTCATCGCGGTTCGGGAAGATCTGTACCTTGTATGTATGAAGTCCAGCTCTCTTTTTTACATTCTGGACGTAGCTCTGCGACATGCCGATCTTTTTAGCCAAATCACGGCTTGAGACGTTGGGATTTGCTTTAATCATCCGCTTCACCTTTCCCTCCGTCTTTTTGTTCTCCGGTCTCGGTTTTCTTCCAGCTCCTTTGCCGTGGTCCAACGTCAACCGCTCCTGGAACCGCTCCAACACTCTGGAGACGGTTGAATGGTGAATGTTCAACATTTTTCCCAACTGCCGGTGCGACAGGTCAGGAAATTCCAGGTGTTTGGAAAGAATTTGTTCTCTCGACTCGCGTTGGTTCACCTCCATTTTCGTTGAATCGAAAAACACAACTTCGAGTTTGACAGCATGTAAACAATACACATCAATGAGAAAGTGTGCAAAATTTGGTTGATTTTTACCCAATGGTAAAAAAGTTATGCCCTGTTGAATGTGTCGCAATAATTTTGTATTCGCCCTTTACATGTATGATCTGTTATGCTAAGATCTATTGAAATTGTAAAACATAACATTTAGTTCTACATTATGCAAGCTGTATTGATCCTTGCATGTTGATCAATACTGCACCGAAAAAAAATTGTTACCAGGATCGTGAATTCTGGAATAATCATGTTTTAACGTTACGTGAACAAGACCATAAACAAAAATCATGTGCTTTATAATTGTGTTTAATTTCGCTTCAGTAACACCCGCATAACGATTTTATTAGTGTAAATATTTGTTTTTGTTTTATGGACTTTAGTCAATTATGAAGATTATTCATAAAACCAAATGTTGACTCATGATTTTATTCATAGATTTAGCAACATTAGTTCACAAAATCAAAACAGTTTAAATATTTTGTCGTGAATTATTTTACGAAACTCGGAGTTTTATTATTCGATATATTCAATCCTCGTGATCTAATTCATGATTTCTAATCAATTATTCACGATTTAAAAAAACATCGTATATTATTCATGTATCCGTGAACTTGCTCATGATTCTTAGTACAATAGTCACGACTTTCCATTCGTGCTCGAAAAATAGTTCACGAAATCAAAGTATTATTCATGTATTCGTGAACTGGTTCATGATAGTCTAGTACAATAGTCACGATAGACCATTCGTGCTTGTGAAAAAGTTCACAAAATTATGAAGTATTATTCATGGACCCGTGAACTGGTTCATGATTCCTAGTACATGATTTTCGATCTATCTTGCGTACTTGTGGTATTTAGAAGAAATCCCTAATCATTGTCAATTTCATGTAACATGGTCATAAAATTTTCACGTGAATTATTTCACAAAATTTGGAGTAATATTCGTGGAGTCATTTGTGTTCCATGCACTATTTCATGAAATATCAGATATATCCTGCTACTAGCAACCTGTAATGGGTGTGAGCAGATTAAAAAAAGCTATTAGGACATCGAACCTTGATATTTATTTTATAAGGTTCAGTATCATGTCTGGACAGAAAACGAAAGCTGCACTGAGCACCAAAATACATTATAAAGGGTGCCCGACATCAAATTGCATCACGAAAAACACGCTGTAGAAAATAACCCATAGGGTATTTTGTCTTCAATATTTGAGTAGAAGTGGTTTAGAGTGTATTGTCTGCACTGTATTTTTATCGCTGTTAGTTTTTCGAAAATTGAAAAAAATGGCGTCAGTCGAAAAACAAAGTCGCGAATTGATTTTGCGCAAGCAACTGGAAAATTCTCAACTCTCTCACCGGGACATCGGAAAAAACTCGGAATTGTGCAGTCAACGGTGAGTCGTGTGATTAAACGTGACTACCAAACTCTGACCATCAAATGGAAGGAGAAACGCAGTCAGAATTGATGTTCTATTAGTGATCAGGATCACAAGCGTGTAGTGAAAGCGTTTAAGCGGAATCCCAATGCTTCGGTCAGGGATGTGGCCAAAAAAGGAATCTGTCCAAGTCTTTCGTTCAGAGAGCCAAAGACTCGAAGGGACTGCATGCCTACAAAGTGCAGAAGGCTCAATATCGTGACGAATGGCAACACACGGTGGGAAAGTCACGGGCCCCGAAACTGTACGCCCAGATGCTGACAAAGCCTGATTGTCTCATCATGAATGATGAGACTTACGTCAAGACGGACTTCCGACAGCTTCCGGGGCTACTGTTCTTTACCGCTCAGCACAAAATGTTCCGGAAGAAGTAACGAATCAGTAACTTTCAAAGTTTGTCAATCAATACATGATTTGGCAATTGATCTGCTTATTTGGCAAACGGCGTGCGTAACTACCGGGACTGTAAATGGAAAATTCTACCTCAAGGAGTGTCTACAGAAGCTTCTGCTTTTTCTGCTGAAGCAACACAGGGGCCTTACGGATCTAGCTGGAGTGGTATGAAGCCAACGGACTCACTGATGTATCGAAGGACACGAACCCCCAATGCACCGGAACTAAGGCCCATTGAAAAATATTAGGCAATCATGAATCAGGTACTACGCAAGCATCCCAAGGAGGTTAAATCTGAGGAAGACATAAAGAAAACGTGGGTTTCCGTACAGAAGAAGCTGCAGCCAGATGTTGTACAGAACCCAATGAGTGGAGTTAAGCGTAAGGTATGAGCGAACGGTTATGGTATTGAAGCTGAATGAAATAAATTTGCTAAAAGCTTACTTACGGGATATATAATATTGTCTGAAAGTTTGAAAAGGATCGGTTCACTAGGTAATTTTCTACAGCATTTTTTCCGTGGTAAGATTAGATGTGGGACACCCTTTATATCGACAAATGTCTAGAGACACTAAAAGTAATCGCATTTTATTATATTGTATTGTATTCGAAATGTAGTGATTCACCGGAATGAAGAAGTAAGGAATAATAAAATCGTTCACCTGCGGTTAGATTCGATTAAACATAAGTAACACTCCCGACTGTCGGCTTTTCGGAGCTGAAGTTGATTTTTTTACAATCCGAGCATTCCCAAATTAATTCTACAAACGATAAATCTATCATAAATTCTCGGTGGCCGGCTACCCTTAGCAATAAACACATAATAACACTTCTGAGAGTTGCATAGATCGTATCACTTATCAAAGTGAATCCAGATTTGTGTAACTCTTTACCCTTTCTACTAACAAAAATTCCTTCCACCCCAAACGTGGAGGTGCAGAGGTATACACGGTTTCCATAACAACGTTTGTTATACTAACATTTCTTTCCTTCCCCGATGACCGTAAGAAGAGGGCCGGCGCGGCTATTGGCATTTCAAAGTATAGAGCTCTCGAAACGTGCACATTGAGAGTAGAAACCTATTCCCAGTCCTGATTCGCAGATTCTCTGTACAATTTCACTTGTTCTGGCCAATCACAAAGTAGCAACCACGAATTGTACGGTCATCATGCTCATGCTCAATTTCAATAATTTTGCTTCCAGTTGACTTTAAAGGAAGTGGGATTATATATTATCGAAACCAGAAGTCATTGACTTCGGACTGGGGCCAGTATTTTTTTGACTTTATCATTTAGAAGTAAAAATTCCAGTCCCCTAACTTCTACTGTAACAGGCAAGACAAATGATGTATAATAAATTTTGGGCATAGAAGGCTCAAAGTATTTTCTTGGAATTTCTGCGTAAGAGCTTTTAGACGCCTATTTCAATGTTCGTTTTTCTTATAACGTCGCGCAATTTATATATGGGACATGCAGCAAGCTTATGTGGATTATCTCCACAAAGCAAACATTTTTCAGTACCATTATTGCATGCATCATCCAGACGAGACCCCCCACATGTGTCTACGTTATTAGAACAATAGGTGGTTGCGAGGTCAGGGCCGTAACGTTGACGTTCGGCACCCTTGACGGAGTATAAGTTTTTCGCCTTATTTCTGTTTAGTGTGTACTTGGAAATGGCATACTTATCCTGACTTGTTTTATGACTTATCGTCACTTAACTTATAAATTAAATCAAGATTTCAGCGCTCTCTTCCTGTCATCTTTTTGCACATGCGAGTGAAACAAAGATACTTTTACGATCTGTAGCCGATATAGGTATATACACATTCCTTAAGCCACTTGCTAAGAAAGCCATACATCGAGTAAAAATAGGTGATCACATGTTTGCTTCACTTTCTCCTACATCGTCGTTCAATTTCATCTATCTCCCGTTATTTCTGTCTCACCATTCGTTTTCTTTAAGTTTGCACATTGCGACGGGCGCAGAATTTCCCTGAAAAAGAATCTCAGTTGGTGAAATGGGTCTCGAACATGTTTTGTTATTGAAGACTTCGACTTCCCATTCAAAATCATACGTATTGAACTTGGTCGGACCATATATAATCTTCTGTTGAATCAAAGAAAACCTGCTAAGTGTTCTAAAGCTACGAACTGAGGCAGGAACATTCAGCCGTGATAGATATCTCGGAAGTTCACCAAGATAAGCTCAGAATTGTAATTTTCCATTTACAGCAAATAAATGGCATTATTGACGATAAGTCTTTTCTAAAGGACTACTGCGTCTACATATCCGTTCATATAGTTGAGATCGACGGTGTGCTTACCGATTCGATTTAGTCATGCGTCGAGTGAAAGGGTTGGCTATTTCAAGGCCTCGTTACGTCAGTGAGTGAAGATTCTTCTAGTAATCTAGTAATAGATGCCATTACATGGGTGTTGTGCATGTGGGGACATCTATTTCTGTTCCTAAAAAGAATAAGCAAGTGAGGTTCCCTGTAAAGGCTAAAAAGTTTTCTCCGTCGAATATAATAGCTCGAGGGAGTGCTGACATGACGCCGAAGCAAACAGCTTCTGGTCTCGGAAAATTGAGATCAAGCAAGCATCTTCCAGGAACACCAAACATTTCAACATTTTACCTGGAAATGAAACTTACTTGACTGGATAGGGCAGGTTGAGAGCTTTACGATATTTCGGCACTCCCCTCGGGACCGAGGAGATTTCAATTCACGAGGTATGGTATTTAGTTGTTCTCGCCGGAATCACGTGGCTTTAATGCCTCCACATCGTGTACACGAAGAGTGGAAAAAATTATAAGTAAAACACGAAGTTTAAGGGGATACGAAATGATTTATAAATCGATAACCTTGAGTAGTACAAGTTCAAGTTCTTCGGCAATTTTTTCTAATGCGAGCTTTTCTAAAACTTTGTCGAAGACACCAACTTTTTACCTAGTCTGTAAAAAGTTGTTTATAGTTCGATCATAGTAAGGTATGCCCAGTTTTGATTTTTATCAGATTGTGAAGAATATTCAAATGAACAATTTTTCCAAAGATACTTTGTGAATATATTTGGTGGTTTGGCCGCTAGTGAATTAAGTTCACGTTTTTCGGCGTTTCCGACCACTGTGCCGTGGTGACGTTCTGTCTAAGGTTAGGTGCGCGTGGAATTCCAAAATGCCTCAGAATCGATCTGAACCGTAAAACTAATAATAAGGCACCAAATGGAACTAAATTTATGGGGGGAATGACCCAAAAACAGGGTAAAAACTTCAAATTTGACGTAATGGTGCGATCTCAAACTTTGAGAACGATTTATTAGCGCTTTTTCCCACTTTAAAGATTCACTTAAAATAGTGGATGCAAAAAAATCTGTAGATTTTATAGATCTTTTTAAACGCGTTTCAGATTTGAAAACACTTTCGATGAATTATTTGTACGAAAGGCCAATATTACGCAACAATTACACGGATAGGTTTTACATACAAATCTGTTTGAAATTCAAAATGGACGATCCAATCTGGCGGATCCCGCTAAAAATATGTGTTATTTTAGCCAAAATCGAGAAAAAAAGATTTTGTGATTCATCAACACGAATTTGAATTAATATGTATCAACATCAAAAAATAAAAATAACGATTCCAATATGGCGGACTAAAATTTGTCGTTAACAATGTTGACAAAAAATTTAATTTTTCACCGTTTCCTGTAGTTGTTTGACAACTCGCGATTAGTCTGCGATGTCCCTAGAAGATCAAACAGTGAATTACGGTCTCGCGACCTGTACACATGTACAATGCAGCGCGAAGCATTCTGTGAACGTGTATAATGCCATGAAAAGGTTTCTACTTGAAGCGCGCGTCTCGAGCCGTAGAAACTTGATGTGCGAACCGAAAACCTCGTTTAACGCAATATAGTAGACATTTGTACCTTTCAAAAAATTCAAAGAAGAAAATCATTTTTTTTTTAAATTTTGGATGAGAACCTCTTCTTTATAATTGTCGGATGAGTTGAACGAAAATAAAATTACCTGGGAAAAATACGGATGAATGTTTTAAGGGTCTGACGGGGATCATAAAAATATATTGAACGTTTTGAGGAAATCGTAAAATACATATTAGATGTTTAAATAATCGCGGCTGAAGTTTAACATGTTAAGAAAAGATATTTGGTTGTTGTTTTGAGAATTTAGTTCGAACATATCGTTTTAACGAACTATGCAGACTTAAATTTAAGCCTCTCGTTCTTCTTTCGTACCTAAAATCCCCAATGACTCAGCTACTGTGCAAAGTTAGCAAAATGCAAGTACATCATACAAACCATACAGCGCGGGTCCTACCCCATCTACATCAGCCTGTGATGCACTAACTCGCAATTGAACCGTGCTACACGAAACCCCTGCGACTCTGCCATTTCAAAAATCAACCCAACGCAAGATCTACACTATCAACATTAACCCACCTACACAGTTTTTATTTACTCTGTTACACGATCATCCAGATTCACACCAGAGTTTGATGGAAAAAGTTTTCACATTAGCTCAAACTACTTGTGTAAAGCCATTGAATAAAAAATAGTTAACACGTTAGTGCCGCAAGCCAGTAGGGGAAGCCGAGGTGAGTTGAAACAGAGGAGAGTTCAAACAATGTCCGTTGCTAGCAAAAGCATACAGTTAGGGATTTTGCAACAGTGCTTTTGTTAAACATATACGAAAGATGTAAAACAAAAGCATTTTAACCAGATCTCTAACGGCATGGTTTCGGCAGTAATGGGTTTTGTTTGAACTCTCCTCCATTTCAACTCTCCTTCCCCTGCTGAGAAAATAAAAATTACTCATCAAATCAAAAACTTTAACTCAAATGAAGACTTTTTTTCATTGTCCAATCTGCAAATGAGAGCCCCCTTTTTCGCTTTTTCTTTCGATTATTACGGCAAAACCATAAAACCTTTTAAACATTTAACAGTATGTTTCGAAAGACTAAGGTTTTTACTAGCTTATTACGCAAACAGTTGAAGTGAAATTAGAAAGGTGACTGTGTAATTTGCGGAAGAGAAAGTTAACAAAGAGAGGCTCTCTTTTGTAGATTGGACCTATTGAAAAAAAAAGTCTTCAAATAGTTTATTGAAAGTAGTTAGAATAAAAAGAAAACTTCTGTCCGTAAAGGGTTGAAACCAATTGCTTGCAGGAAAAAAAACGTTTCCCCGGTCAGGTTGCATTTAGCATGATGATGATTGTCACTGCGTAAAGGTCGAGGTTATCCGTTATGCGCTTTTATCCTACACGATATTTTCTAGAGCGCTGCATCAGTAAACGTTCTAAATAAAGCCAGCACGGCCATGACAGCTACAAAAGACGTAAACACGCATCACACTAAAGGATCTATTCTGAATGTTTAACGATCCGATAAAAACGAGGCGACACAAGAGAAAGAGAAAGAGTGCATAATGATCTGAGAAACGTTCTTCGAGTCTCGGAGCAAAAAATGCATACAAATAGAAACATCGACATTGAAATACAAACAAACGAGTGATTTAGTCATTCTCTAATGATTTTTTTTCTGCTGCTATCAGAGAAGTGGATTAGTTTAGTGCACGCGAGCAAGTGTAACAAACATCTAAACACTTTCTATGTAATACGCCTAATATCTATCCTAGATCTACGTTACCGTTAGTGTTATTGTTCTGACCGGCATGTTTGTTGGCCACTCCGTCCGGGAATGGGTGTGAGTTCAGGACAACCCCCTTCTGTCCCACGGTTCCAAGTGGAGGCGGCGGTCCCGATTTCTGGTAGTTGTTGTTATCCGTCTGGATGGCGGACAACGGAATCGCGAGACAGTTATTGCCCGGCGCCTGCAGGCAGTCCTGCTCGGACTTGGGCAACGGGGAATAGGCAATAATAGAACCACGACCAGATGATGGGCTGATACGGTTGTACCGTCCACCACCGGCCAGCTTGTCACTCATCTTCGCCTCCGCTGAGACCGACAGTAGCGGCGGTTGCGGCGTCTGCGACGACTTTGACCTTCCGAACGGTTCCCACGGTAGCACCGTTCCTTCTGCCAACAGTAGCAATCTCCCCGGCGGCGGTGGCAGCTATTTGCATTCTCTCACTCGGTGGGTGTGAATGTTTTTTCTTCTCCCTCCGCCTGGCACCGTAACGTGTATTATTATCGCCACCGCGTGAGAGAAAGCCCGAAGATTACGAAATTACTTTCATTGGCATTTTCTTCCTCGTTGCGGTACGCTGCAACATTTTTTTTTCTTTTCACTAGAGGGTTACACGCGCACTTATTTGGCTTATTCTCACAAAATTAAATTTACATCAGGGCAATCTACTATATTTTCACAGTTTTTATCCTATAATTTCAAAATAAAATATTAATTATAAAAAGCACTTATTCGCAATCACTCACACTGTTCTTTTGAAAGAGGCCAATTCAATAATTTTATTCGGGATATCAAGTGAATGTGCCGGATTACATACGTTCGATTATATAAACACGGTCATCTCCCCCCCCCCAAACGCCTCTTTAAACACATTCATCGAACGGTATGCTTGTCTCTGGATATCGTACTAACTACTAACTATATAGCTTCACAAATGGAGAAATATCACTGAAATGGCATTTGATTTTGTAAAAACATTTGTTTTGGTATTGCAAATTGAATATTCTGAGTGTAACTTCGTTCAACAATACAAGAAAGAAAGCCTGAAATAAATTATGATTTATCGGTGAATTGAGTGAATTGGTATCATACTCACCGCAAATGTTATGAAAAAAAAACTTTGCATGGAAACGGTTGTAGCTCCGCCCGAAGAACGAAAACTTAGTTCTGAAGCGAAAATAATAATTCATTTTTTTAAAACAAATTCTTATTTCGAACATAATATCTAAGTATTGATATTAACGCCTTTTTTCAACATTTTTGGCTAAATGAAGATTAATTTTAGATTTGTTTTTGGAAGAGCGGTGTTCATGACGATTTTGGAGATACACTTCAAACGCTATTTCACTAATCTTCTCAAAGAGGATAACATACGTTCCAAATTTATCTTGCAACATTAGAAAGACCTTCTTGATCAAGCAATCTAGCTTTGATGTATTCCCAGATATTGAGGGTGCGTTCGACAATGTGTCCTTCTAGTCAATTCTGGCAGTGACGTACGGTCATGAGGTATCTGCACGTATCTCGCATTGGATAAACACAATGCTTAGTAACCGCATTCTTTGCTCGTCGCTTAGACAGGCAAAGATAAAGAAATTGAGTATTTGCGGCTGTCCTCAGGGTAGCGATCTATCACCTTTGCTATGGGACATGGTTGCCAACGACTTGTTGAGAAAACTCAATGAGGCTTGGATTTCCAATCTACGGGTTTGCTGACAATTACCCAATACTAATTACTTTGCATCGGAACAATATTTGACTTAATTTTTTTTTTGTTTCGATTATACTGCCCATGATCGCATATCAGTCCCATAAAGATAGGAAAACCCATAGAAAACGGGACAACTATGCGATCATGGGTAGTATAAAGGTTTTAACTTTTAAGGTCATTCGCCTCTGCGGGTTAGAAAAATCTCTTATGAAAAATTTCGAACCCTATGTGCGGGGTCGGGACTCGAACCCAGGTGCGGTGCGTACAAGACAATCGATTTTTATATAAAACTACTAAAAAAAATAAAGAAACCTTTCCGAAGACAACAAAGTGCCATAACCAATAGTTTCGTCGCAAATCTCAACGTCTGGCTTTTTTTGATTCCGTCCCACTGTGCGGCGTAACCATAAAACTTTCCAATAATTTTCCAATGCAATGAAAGACTATGATTTCGATTGTCATATTATGCAGAGTTAAGGGGTTATATACAAAGTTGAAACTCAAAAAATCGAAATTTTTTATTGCATATTCTGAAAGTACATGCTTTTGAAAATATTTGTGAGAAATTTCATCCAGATCGGAGTGCTAAATTTTAAATTACAGTCGTTTGCTGGTTCTTCCACGAATGAAGTTAACACCAAACATTAAACGTAATTATCTCGGAATAGTTTTTTGCGTTGCGGTGGACGTGATATCTTAAAAACTAGTCATCCGATTTTGAAAAACTTTTTTTGTTTGTATTTATTTTCTCGTGTACTTGAACGGTTCTTTTTTAATCAAAAACATTTTGATTCTTTTCAATGATTTTTTGTTTAAAATTTTGAACACCACTAAATTAAATTTTTTGGTCAACATGTTTTACATTTCTTACAAAAGAAATGTATAGGATTCGCTCAAACTTTGACAACTTTTTCCGAGGCCCGGAGGGCCAAGTCTCATATACCAATAGACTCAGCTCGACAAATTGAGACAATGTCTGTATGTGTGTGTGTATGTATGTATGTACAAAATGTCATGTAATTATCTCAGCAATGGCTGAACCGATCTTAATGAAATTAGTTTCAAATGAAAGGCCTAACGTTGCCATTTGACACTATTATTTTTGATTTTCGATATGTTGTTTACTTTCTTAGATATGGGCGATTTTGTCAAAACACAGCAGGTTTTTTGCAAATAACTTTCGAACAATACAATATTGTCCCACTGCACATAAATAGAAAGCTTGTAAAAATACCTTTCTAACAAGCTATAGATTGTCTAAATCCGTGCACGAGCGGTGGAGATATTAGACATTTTTAGTCCTCGCTTACCAATTTCCACTAATTAAAAATGAGATTGTTTCATACAGAGCATTGCTTTACTGGTGTTTTAGGGGCAAAACTAAACCGATTTTGAATATCGGGGTATGAAAACACATCTACGTGATTCAAGGAATTCGATGTTGAGAACATTTTGTGAATTACCTTTATAATAAATGAACTATTTCTCAAAAATCAATGTATAAGTTCACTTCAAAGCCAAAATAATGTGTTGATAAAGAAACAGTGAGTTCTAGTATTTATTCCTTGGATTAGGCATTGCGTTCAATCATGAGGTAAATGTTGGATGGTATATCAATACACAGATCAACAAGTAATTCTCCTAGTAGTGAGATAAAAGATTTCTAATATAATTATACTTGTGGCGTCACCGAAAGCAACTGTATGTTTGAAGCCCAAAAATCTAGCGAAAATTTAGCTCTTTTGCAAGATTTAGGTTATACTGGTTATGGCGCTAAAATTACTACTTACATTATTTATGATAAGAATGTAAGAATCAATATATCATAATAATATACCTTTAAAAATAATGTCACTGCATTAACCATCATTTGCCATTCCTCACACGCCCCCTCCCCATCTCTCTCTCTCTCTCTCTCTCTCTCTCTCTCTCTCTTTCTCTCTCTCTCTCTGTCTCTCTTCTGTCGCATCTATCTAGCTATTTCTGTATGCATTTCTAAGTTGTGTGATAAGATCTTCTGCCAATCTGAAATATTTATTAATTGTAATTGCGAAGGTTTGAGAAAACAAAACTATTTTTTGTCTGCTGCTACATCAACTCAACTTTAATTCAATTGTATTCAAAGCCTGTATCTACACTATAATTAAGGAAATTCATGGCTATATCAGAAAAATATTTGGCTTGACTGGGTAATATGAAAGTTTGACGATGGAAATTTTCAAAAGAGACATTCCACGTGCGATATTTAAACTATTCGTATCTCTATTGAATTTTGAATGAAATATATGCTCAAAGACTGAAAGCTGAAGCCAGCAGGATTGGAATTGCCATCAACGTTTCGAAGACAAAATACATGAGAGGAAGAGGCTCTAGAGACGACAATGTGAACCTCCCACCCGAGTTCGGATTGACGGTGACGAAATCGAGATGGTCGACGAATTCATGTATTTGGGTTCACTGGCAACCGACGACGATGATAACAGCAGAGAAATTCAGAGACGGATCTTAGTGGGAAATCGTGCCTACTTTGGACTCTAGAGGACACTCCGGTCGAACAAAATTCGCCGCCGCACGAAGTTGATTATCTTCAAGACGCTGATTAGATCGGTGGTCCTCTACGGCCACGAGACCTGGACTATGCTCGTGGAGGACCAACGCGCCCTTGGAGTTTTCGAACGAAAGGTGTTGCGTACCATCTATGGTGGCGTGCAGATGGAAGATGGAACGTTGCGCAGGCGAATGAACCATGAGTTGTATCAGCTGCACATTCGTTGTATTGGTACGAACTTTCATGAAAAATAACGGATCAAAGACCAAAAATATCCACAAATTAGATCCAGGAAAAGAAGTCTCCCAAAGTACCCACTCTCGATGGGGGTTGCATCCCAATGTGTCTTCTAACTTATCGTCGTCCATATTTGGATATACTGAGTAGTTTGAACCATTTCTTTTTCACAGTATTGGTCTGTGTAGGACTTATTTATCCATATTTCCTGCATGAGAATTCCGAACGAAACAATATGAAAGCTATAAGGATGAATGGAAAGAGACTGCATTGCAATCAACTGAATGCACGGCTTTTATGCTATCTACATAGCCTAGACATTTCACACTATTTACTTCAATGCAAATAAAAACTTTGAAATATCTACCTGTCTCATTCACGAATCGCATTCTCCCTCTGTCGTTCTCTGTTCAAGGGGCTTGAAAGCACATGTGACCTTGTCTCACTTTACTATATTCAATTGCGCGTTAAAATACTGGACCAGTAAATTATGTTCTGCACATAAATCTTTTTTCGGGAATATGTGACCAAAAAGTAAACTTCGAATTCGTCAAGTAAAGAAGCATGAAAACAAAAAGAATAAAACCAAAAAAAGATGGAAGCCCTAGAAAGTACATTGCATATTTATTAGCCTTTTCTCAGAAGATGGGATTTTCAAAAACATTTCAAAACTTTCTGATGCAATGGTTTTCAAATTCGTACAATCCGGTTTATTCATTTTCTTTATTCAAACATGTTTTTGGCTTCAAATATATGACCATTTCATTTTAATTAATTATTTCATTCCGCATTTATTCGTTTTGTTCATCTGCGTTCATTTTACTTATTTTATTCGTTTCATTCTTTGGAATCACTCTGATCAGTTTATTCTTTTTGTGCATTTTACTCATATCATTCATTGTTTTCATTGTATGCATTTTATTAATTTTTTCCAGTTTATTCATTTTGTTCAGCTTCTCTATTTTAATAATTTGACTACTTTTTCAGTTTTAATCGTTTCATCCAAATTATTTATTTGATTAAATTTATTTCTTTATATTAATTTATAACCTTTTACTGTTGTTCAATTTTTCATTTTAATCAATGCATTTAATTCTGCTCATTTTCTTTTTTTTATTCATTTTATCACTTCAGCTCATTTTGTTTATTTGATTCGTTTGTTTTATTTATGCATTTCATTTATTTTTTACTTTATTCATTTTGTTCATCAATTCTTTTTATTAATTTGATCCATTTCATTAATTTGATTCATTGTATTCACTGGATGAATTAAATCAATTTGATTCATTTAATTAATTTGATTCATGTGATTCATGTGATTTATTTGATTTATTTGATTGATTTGATTGATTTGATTGATTTGATTGATTTGATTCATTTGATTCATTTGCTTCATTTGATTCATTTGATTCATTTGATTCATTTGATTCATTTGATTCATTTGATTCAGTTGATTCATTTGATTCATTTGATTCATTTGATTCATTTGATTCATTTGATTCATTTGATTCATTTGATTCATTTGATTCATTTGATTCATTTGATTCATTTGATTCATTTGATTCATTTGATTCATTTGATTCATTTGATTCATTTGATTCATTTGATTCATTTGATTTATCTGATTCATTTTATTCATATCTTTAATTTTATGCATTTAAGGTTCAGTCATTCGTTTTATTTCATTCAATTTGTTAGTATGAGTCAATTTATTCTATTAATCTTATAACTATTTCCAAATATAATCTTAATTTTTATGTAATAACCTAATCTAATTTGATTCGTGTATATTATAATTTTGGTTTCCATCAATTTTTCTACTCATTTTATGAATTTAAAAACCTATTGTTTCATTTTTTGCTTTACTTTTTTATTTCGGTCGTTTTGTTGATTTCTATAATTTATTCGGTTAATTCGAGATTTTATTCGGGCAAGACTAGAAACTGTTTTCATCCCACCTCTAGTTGGGTGCCTACTTCGTGAGTTCTGCAAACTAATCCAATAGTGAAATGTGTAAGAAATGTCTCATCTCGCTGCTAGGTGGATTAAATCGGTTTTTTATGCAAGAAAAGAAATTTTTATTGGGAAACCGATCCTTTCAAGTACACCACAATACATTTTTCTTGAATAATCTTTTTAGTTTTGGAATTTCAGTCAAGTGGTTCGGCTTGGAGAGCGTTCACCGCAAACCTCTACCAAAAATACGCTTCGGGGGATGGATCATAACTCCGACAACTTTGATTATTTTGTAATTCAACTTGTTTTTTCTATCTTCGATAGCGCTACCAACGAACTGTCTTTCGCTTTTTCAAATAAAATTTGCATAAAACACTTTAAAAAAAATCACGAACTTTGCTCACTTTTTCGCCACGACTTTGTATATAACCCCTTAAGCAGCATCCATAAGTCCGACCGAGTTCTTAATGGAAGAGAAAGTAAACAAAGGGAGGTCTCATTTTCACATCTTTTCAGAAAGCTTGCTAGAAATATTTCTAGAGAAAATTTTCAGTAGGACGTAAGTAACAATGAGAGATTCTCTTTGGGGTCTTTCTCTTCTGTTCATTACTCGGCCATTTCAGCATTTACTACTCTACTCTTTGCATAATATTCTAGTAAAAACCGTCGGGTTTCGATATGTACTGGAAAATTAGTGCAAAGTGTTGTAATGACGTCGTAATAAACGAAAGAGAAAGTAAACAAAGAGAGGCTCTCAATGTTACTTACGTCCTATTGAAAATTTTCTCTAGATTTCACCGCCTAGAAAAAAGATCCCAACGCAGCAGCGAACTGCGTCAACGGGACTTGAATAAAGAATTCGTTCCCTTTTACATATTAGGCAATTCCATGCTAAATCTTTTTCTATTTTGACGAAATTTGGCACATGTCTAAGATACAGAAAATGATGTATTTTATACCGGTCAATTCGGACCTCCAATGGTCTCTCGCCCACGGAAATGTTACGAAAAGCGCATATGCCACGTCATATTTCTTGAAATCTGTGCGCAGTCCGTGTAAAAAATTGTGCAAATCGGTCTTAAGGAAAACGTACAAATTAGTCTCAAAACAAGAAATGGCAATATTTTCTTTTTTTTAAGTTTTTGCTGCAGGCAAAAATTGAGCGCCAGGTCAAAAATTTGTGAAACACAGATTAATCTGTGTACCTGGCATCCCTGACGCATATGACATTTTCATGGCTGTCCTGTCATGTTGTTCGTCACAGAATTCGACGTATCTCAGTATTAGTGGGTTGTCGCTAGAGAGTTCTATGCAAATGATTTCACTCATACTACTTGAGGGTTTGTTTTCTTCCAGCTGTCATATATAAAACTGTCAGCCAATTTAAACATTTGAATTAGCTCTCGTAAACTATTTATAATGGTGTTGAAATGTTCTATGTCGCTATAAAACTTATTCGGAAGCCGTACAATTCCGGTTGGTCAGATTCCATCATGAAAATAATCCGACCGAAAAGTTATTTTCGATTTCAACGCTTTTTCTTGAAAAGGGCGATACTAGCAGTGACACCATTCACAGAAAATCAACAGTGAATATTTCAAGGCTTGGTTTTATTTCCTATTTAAGAACTATTGTGTTTTTTACATCCTAAATTGCATGATTCAGTGATCAAAACCCAAAACTGCATAAAGCATTTGAAATTATTAAATTAAAATTTGTTTTTGCTATTTAAATCGACAAAATGATGGTATCGCCCCTTTGGCGATTGTTTACTTTTTCGGTCCCACCTATCAGCATTGAAGTATCGCCCTTACGTTTTTTTTACCGTATTACACCACCGATTTCGTCCAAGTTTTTTCAAGAGCGATCATTGTTACTATTTACAGCTGGTATCAGCTTGATTATCCAAAAAAAATCGAAAAAAACAGTTTCGCCTCTAAACTGCTAGCAAAATAAGTATCGCCCTGCTTGTTTGCATGGAGCGTGGAGGGCGAAACTTTAAATAAACAAACAAAAATACAGTTTCGCCCGATGTATTTTTTGCTGTAGTTTAAGAAAGCAATATCGTAGAATCAAAATTTTTAGGTTAATTTGTTGCGTTTCAAAGCCCTCATTCGCATGTATGAAAAAAGCCTTATGTTTACATTTGTAAGTATCGCCCTTTTCACAAAAAAGCGTTGATTTGTTTTCCTCTATCTATGACAGGTGGAGGAAAACAAACCGTTGAACACACTAATACGGTTACAGATTGTTAAGTACTCTAGAGGCACATGTTGCTTCGGAGCGCTTTCTCGACAGACTTGCATTCCAAATAACTAGATTTGGGTCAGACTATCAACTGTTGGTTAGATTCGGATCTTTTGCTGTAGACATAATCTGGTACGAGATTGCGTTAAACCATCTGAGAAAAATCTGCGAAAAGGGTCACACTTTCAGGTAAAAATAAGTTTTTGCAAATCAGTGGACTTAGTTCAATAACATAGATCATAACCCCGTTTTAGGTATGATTTTCACGACCCTATACAGTTTATAGTATATAGTTTATTCACAATTGAAAATTAAATTAAAAAATAAATTGGATTTTTGAATTTCATATTACAATCACATTTTTCGTGTGGTCTGCTCTCACTGATCGAAATTAATTATACACTAGACTGCCCAGAAAAACAATGAATTTTTGAAAATTCAATCGGCCCACCCCTGAGTCGATTCATAGTCCCACCAGGAGTACTTGTACCAAATTTGAAGTAAATCGGACAAGTCTAGCTACAGGACCAACGTGCCTGAAGTGTGTATGGAATTTTTCGACAATTTACAGGGAGAAAATCCACTAGCTCGTATTTTCGCCGCTAGGTTGAACTATACGCATCGTATTATCACTGTACGTTAAAATAAGAAAGATAATTTAATTGTCTACAACTTTGACGAAGACTGCTAGTCAATCCGGCTTTGTTGAAAGAAGTTATTAAGCTTTTAACGAAGTGATGTCTGAGTCAGTTTTAAGGTGGGGCCTAGCAGTGCATGGTTGTGTAGCAGTACTCGATTCTCACGATCTAGGGGAGCCAGGGACTAGTTGGCGGTTGGGGTAAGTTGGCGGAACCCCCTTTTCTCCGTTTCTATTAGACATAAAGCGCTGTCTCTCGTTGTGTACCTCAAGTAAGGTGAAACGCATTATCCAAATTTGTTTTTGTTGTGAAACATTATGTTTTGTAGAAGCTGTAGGCGATATTGTGTTTTTGAACATACTTTGTAAATTTTCCTTATTTTAAACATTTTGTGTTATTTAAGATGCAGAAACATGCAGAATTTCGAAAATTTGCTTTCGAATATGGAGTACGCATCGAAGTCAAAATGACGGGGTATTGGGACTGAAATATAATGAAAAGTGTCGAATACTCTACAGTTTTATTGAAAAGACAATCCGCACATTTCATATCGACCACTAATGTAATTGTATTTTCATTAGATTGCTTATTTCTTGGCAGTCCGCCAACTTACCCCGAGGTTGGGGTAAGTTGGCGGCTTTTCGGTGTCACATATTTTTGTCTCTAGAAATGAAGAGAACGTATCAAACATTTTAATAAAATTCAGAGATGTTGCCAACAGTCTACCCTTTCATCCAACGTGTTCTATTTTGCAAGATCTACCAAAATCAAAGCGCTAAAAAAAATGAAAACACCACTAACTAGCCCCGGTCTCCTCTATACATTTTTGTGAAATAATGGTTAGATTTAACTGAATAGTATGTTTGGAAGAATTTTAATGCATAATATGAGATGTTTTGGTTAGAACATTTTAGTTCTATCTGTGCCCGCATAGATAGCGCCAACACTAACTTTCCATAGAAGAAAGATACTAAGAACTAGAAATCGACTATTTGCCTTTCTCCTATAAAAAGGTTATGCAATCACTCTAAAAATCGTCAACCTAATCCCGGCCCGGAGGGGCCGAATGTCATATGCCATTCGACTCAGTTCGTCGAGATTGGAAAATGTCTGTGTTTGTATGTATGTGTGTGCGTATGTGTGCATGTGGAAAAAAAATGTCACCTCTGTTTCTCAGAGATGGCTGGACCGATTTGCACAAACTTAGTCTCAAATGAAAGGTACAACCTTCCCATCGGCTGTTATTGAATTTTTTTTATTGATTGGTCTTCAGGTTCCAGACTTACGGGTTGAATAGTGCGTCCACACAGCAAATTTCCATATAAACTAAAATGAAAAATTCTCATTTGCATTTTTGCATTTTTGATGCCAAATGACTTTAAAATGCATGAAACGTTGAGATTTGATGAAATATCGAAAAAATTTTTTTTGACTAAAATTGACTTTTTTGAACTTTGGCACCTTTTTGCCTTTCTCATAGAAAGGTTATGCAATTACTCTAAAAATCGTCAACCTATTTTTTTACTTATTTAGGCGTAGGTAGGAGTATGCATTGAGGGGTTGCCACTTTAAAATTGAAACTAGTTTTAAATTTCTTAACAAGTTGAAAATTTTCGGCAGGATCCGGACCCCCCGGATCCTCTTCCTTGATCCGCCGCTGGTTTCAAGCGATGTTTCAGTGTCGATACACAGCATCTCAAGATCGTGGCTGTCGATCCATTGTATGTATGTGCAAATCGTACTGAATATGTAATATTCATTTCCACCGTTGTATTGAACATAACCAGCCATGGAATCGTAGTTTGGACAAATGAGAAAGGCACAATTGCACCACTAGGTGGATTAAAACAGGTTTTTTCTTGTCACTCTACTAAACACCACCTCATTCGGCTTAGCGCTGCCTCGGATACTTGGACTCGACTATGCGGCCAAACCACATCACACTACCTTTGTCCCAAACGTCACTTTCTCATGTCAAGTTCCACTGTTAGTAAGGTTAGTAGGAACAACTTTTTCAGTTTGAACTACCTTGAAGCTTTCCTCAATTATTTTTCATTTGTTGTTGAGAAATAGACCAATTTGAACCATTTCCAAAAAATACACCTTTCTTTGAATAAGCCACGATTTGAAATGAAAAAGAATTAATTTTTTTCCCAGAAAAACTCAATTTACAATAAACCGCCACATCCTCCTAAAATCCCGAAGAAAACGAATCAACTGAAGCCCAGGAAAATGCCACCATTCTGGCAACACTGCCCTTCGATTGATAATAAACAGCAGTAAACTCACTATTTCTTCACTCGATTACGTGCTCAAGCACTGTACGGATGTCGCGGATTTCACCACCATTTGAGCACTTACAGGGAAACAAAACAAAATTCACAAACCGCTTGTTGGTTGCAAAAGAAAATCAGATAACTTTTCCTCTTCACCCTTTTTTCGCTAAAATTAGACCTATCACTTTTCCGCTCGATTATTCTTTCACTTTTTTCATCAACCTCGACAGAATTTACTTCTTCTGATCAGCAAAAAACCATCATCAGCTGGGCCCATTATCACACGCAGAGAGCGAGCAAAATTTTCAAACTGGTCGTCAGTCGCTCTTCTTCCGCCTAATTATACCATCTCTCGGCAACAGCGGCTCGTTGGCATATTCCATTCAGCAGATGATCGGTTCCCATCATCCGAATTTAGCCCTATCATCAAGACCGCAGAAAACATCCTGAGCTGCATCATCTCGGTAACCTTTCCGCTTCATCTCTACCGGGCTTTTTCCCGTTCACAGCGTATCCTTGGACCCCCGCCCTCACAGTCATCTACCCACCTTCCAGGAAAAAGGCACCCGACCGAGCAACCGACCGACCGACGAACTTGTATCGACGAACAGTGTTGCAGAATGAAACGCGCGTGTATAACTCAAAAACCGGTGCTGCAGGTCCTGGAATTATATGTGTTATTTCTTTTTTTTTCTCACTCCCCCTTGGGATACAACTTTACTATGCTTTTTACGGTATCCGAGCACTGCTGTTTCCCGTGCCGACAAAACTAAACAAACTAACCCGAACCGGTCGATGGCGCTGAAACAACTGAGGATTCCGAGAGAGAGAAAAAGATCCGCAGCACGCCGAGGCTTGTTCGTTGGAATGAACATCCCTGCCGAACTACCGCCACCACGCTGCTGCTGTGAGCTGGTCGGGTGCCGCATCGTGGCAGCCCACGACGATACCTGCGGCGGAAGCCGAAGTTTGTCACAACCGAAGCCTAATCCCTGTCCGGTCGATGTGCGATGAACACCGAGCGTTCATTTCGTTTAGGAGAGGGCTTCAAAGAGGGTTGAGGCACTGAATCGACGGGCGCCTCCTTTGTCGAATACGTGTGACGGATCATGCGCCTCCATTGATGCCTAGTGCTGTATAGGTAGCTGCGGGGGAGCGATCAGAATTGTTCGAATGGGATTTAGACACGTGGTGTTTCTTTATTAACCCGAAAGGGCAATAATACTGTGGGCGTTACTGTCAAAAGATTTAGTAGCAATATATTAAGATAAATTATCCCAATAGCAGTGACAAACTTGTTTGTTTATATGTGCAGCGATATGTCAGTTTCATTATTTTAACGATATATAATTTCATTAATTCATTGACACTCATTGATCTGACGTTTGATTATTAAAATTAACCGTAGGTTCTGTGGATTATTTTCCAGAAGCAGCTCAATATGGTGGTACGGGCTTTATGCCAAGGCTTCATATTCAAATCTCCGCAGCAGCTGTGCCTGATCGCGTAACTCTTTAGGATTAAAAAGAATGCGCCCCGGCGCAATGTTTTAAAGCTAGGATTAAAAAATCTACCAAACGATGGATTGCTTTCTTGGGCGAGCAAGGTGGTGTTACAACTGTGTGGCTTCTCAAATTGCGCCTGACACTGTGTCAATGACGGAGCATTCTGTTTGAACCTTAACTATTTCGATCATAGACACTCTTTTGTCCCCATAGACAACAGAGTAGGCGAAGCATTTGTTTCAGATTAGTGATGGGGGGTTGGCGGTTTTTGACATCTTTCTTCATAGTAAAAGTAAAATTAAGCCTAACAAAATGTTATGTGTTCAGTTTCAGTCGCAGGAATATCTCAGTTAATAAATATCACATACCACATAGACGGTGTAGATTAATGAGCTCAAAGTGCTGCTAGATGGGAAGCTGTCCTTTCGCGACCACTACTCCAGCAGCATATCGAAGGCAAACCGCAGTGTGGGCTTTATCGTCGGAATAGCAATTAAGTTCCGTGACCCGCGCTGCTTGCGGTCACTATTACCATTCGGTACGATCAATGTTTCATATAGCCGCCATACTGTCGACTTCTCGTGTTTGGATGTTTGGTGCATAGATGGTAGTTGTCGGATCAAATTAATCTTCGACTCTATGCTGACCGTTGCAGACTATTAGGCATACTAACAGTGTCCAGCAGGAAAAATATGCTTTAATTGGTTAACTTTTACGGGGTTCAATCGGTGCCCCAAATATCCTGGCTAATAGTGACAACCAGGTGGGCTAACAGATAAATTTGTCACTGTTTTTTCTTACGATTTTTTTAATAACAGCTACGAGTGAGTTATTTTTTTCTTTTTATGTCGTAACGACATTCATTTAGCAAGAGACTGGAAGGGGTCAGGGCCGGCGGAATAATTTTTTCCCGAGTGGGTAGTAAGATTCCAAGTAATTTCTACCCTAGTGACGCAAGGTCAAACATGACGTGTATAACTGAAAATGAAAATTCCGGGATAATAGCTGGTGGCTTTGGAAACACCCTTTGTTAACTGGCTATATAACCGACGGCTCAGAGAAAATGTGTTTGTTGATTACTGATACTATAAATGTTCCGCAACTAAGCTAAAATTTTGTGGCATCAACTTTCCGTTCCCTCCGATAAAAACTTTTTTTCGTGGTTACTGAAGCTCGCATGATAGTGTTGGCTAGTAGGAAGGTATCTCGGACGACCGACATCCCCTCAGGTTCAATGGAGGTCGATTTTAATATTCCTTCGATGGCATAAATATCCATTTCTCCTTTTCGATACAAATTATATCCATCTAATACAACCGGCCCTTGGATGGGCTACTTCTGGATCAAAGATAATCCATTTAACATCAACGATATATGCGTGATCTAACTAAACAACACTCGGCCGTGTACGTATCTTGTGTACGTACCCGCCCGGGAAGTAGAAATTGATGGTGTAGTCTCCGCCAATTGGCTGGGGTTGGCTACCTTTGCTTCAGTCTGTGAAAATTCTGGTTTGCAAGCATTTACGCTCAGCTAAAATCTAAGTGTATAAGAAAACAACTTATTTCCGCCGGAACTACTATTCCAAACTTGGTTCTTTTGAACGGGGCTTGTCTAACTCTTCGCCTAGTTGTGCCTCGAGACATGGTTATACGGGACGTTTGGGTGATTTCTGGCCACTTGGAGAAGGAGTCGACGGCGATCAGGTAATATTCGCCTTCGATTGGACCAGCATAATCCACGTGGACGCGCTGCCACGGAGCGGTCTGCTTGGGCCACGGCACCGGTGAAGAGTAAGGAGGTGACCTGGCTACGGCCGCACAGTGTTGGCATGCCTTGACGAAGTTGACGATGTCAGCATCCAAACTGGGCCAATACACGTAGCTTCGAGCGAGGGCCTTCATACGCTGCATACCAGGATGGCCACAATGGAGCTGTTCGAGGCATCGCTTGCGATGGAGCGACGGGATGACGAGCCGTTCGGCAAACATGATGCACCCATCTACCACGGAGAGTGATTCCTGTCTGGCTTGGAATCGCTGGATGTCGGATTCTGAATGTTCAGATTGCGGCCAACCGTGCTGAATGTGATGGTAGACTTTTCGGAGCAGTGGGTCTGCTTGGGTGCTTTGTGCGACGGCTCTGAAATTGAGAGGCAAAACTTTAACTGTATGAGATACAACCGACCTGAGGTCCTCTTCCAGGTTGATGCTAGCGATGATATAGTCCTCATCGCGTTTGATGTGCTGGTTGATCAACCTCGAGAGTAAGTCTGCGTCGCCGAACTTGTGAGTGGGCACGTACTCGATGTCAAAATCGTAGAGCAGTAGATTGAGCGCAAATCGTTGGAGGCGGTTGGCTGTGTAGACCGGTATTCCCTTTTTAGAACCAAAGATACGGAGCAGAGGCTGGTGGTCGGTTTTCAAACGAAAGTGCCGTCCGAAGAGCATTTTGTGAAACTTTGTGACGGCGAAGACGATAGCTAAACCTTCACGATCCGCTTGGCTGTAGCCTTGTTCAGCTTTTGTGAGTGCTCTGGAAGCATGTTGGACGACTTTGATTGTGCCGTCGGGGAACTTGTGGCTAATCGTTGCCCCGAGCCCAACGGAAGAAGCGTCGGCAGAGACAATGATCTCCCGCTTCGGATCATAATGTGTGAGAAGTAGATCCGAGGAGAGTATTTGTTTGAAGTGCTCGAACGCTCTCTGGCACTCATCAGTCCACTGGAACTTCGCATCGTCCTTGAGAAGGTTGTCCAGCGGATATCGTAACTTGCGCATATTGGGAACAAACTTGCCGTAGTAGTTGATAGCCCCCAAAAATGATCGCACACCGGATACATCGGTTGGAGGCGGCAGCTTGGATATCACTTCGATTTTGGCAGGATCTGGACGTAATCCGCGACTGTCGACAATATGACCCACGTACTGCACTTGCTGCTTGCGGAAGGTGCATTTATCGACTCGAATGGTGAACCCGAAATCCTGAATTCGCTTTAGAACAGCCCACAAATTGCGATCGTGGTCTTCTTGTTTTTCCGCCGACGATGACGTCATCGAGGTAGCCACACGTGCACTGCAGGCCGGCTAGCATTGTATCGATGAGCTGCTGGAAGGCACCAGGTGCGATCTTAACACCCGGCGGGAGGCGGTTGTAGGAGTAGAGGCCACGATGCGTGTTGATGGTTAGCAACTTACGGTACTGTTTGTCGACTTCCACCTGCAAGAAAGCGTCGGACAAATAGATCTGGCTGAACACCTTACAGTTAGTCAGCTTGGTGAAGATATCGTCCGGTAGGGAAAGTGGATACTGATTTGGTTGGAGCGCAGCGTTAAGCCCCGTGGAATAGTCTCCACAAATTCGAATGGATCCATTGGCTTTACGGACGACAACGATCGGAGCAGCCCACTCCGAATATTCGACTGGGATGATGATATTAAAATTTTCCAGTCGGTCGAGTTCCTGGTCAACGGCATCATACATCGCGTACGCAACCGGGCGCTTAGGGCAGAAAACGGGTCGAACACTTTTGTTCAGCTCCAACTTCACTTTAGTTTTGCTGCACAAACCGAGCTGATCGGTGAACACATTTGGGAAAATCGATTGTAGTGCAGCGGGTGCCGCAGGAGAGCCTGACACGTGACAACAGAAGGTGTCCATGGGCGCGGACCAAAGGTTGAAACTCTCGACCAAATCGGAACCGAGCAGATGTAGTTGTTTCTCGGTAACACGGATCAGATCACGTCGTGTACTTTCTCCGATTGTGACGTCACACTCGAATTCCCCATCGAGTAACAAAATGTTACCAGATGTTGTCTTCGCTTTGACTGTTGCAGGCAAAAGCGCAGGACTACCGAGTTTCTGCCAACTCTCCCTGCTGATGACGGTGATGTCAGATGCAGCGTCAAGTTGCAGTCGAATATCCGTTCCAGATAGGCCAACAGATACATATCTGCGTCGCTGCTACACGCTGCATACGTCGACCACCACCACTTTGGCTGAGACGTCTCGCTTCTTACGTCTGCTTCCAGGTTTCCGAGACTTTGCACTGTCACAGTATCCTTCACGATGTCCGACTTGGCCGCAATCGGAGCACTTATGGTTGTCGTAACTACAGTCTCGGACAAAATGTAATGCACCGCAAAGCCAACAAGGATAACTTCCTTCCGGTAGCACTCGAAGACAGTTGTGGTGACTCACGGTCACGCTCGCCGAATCGCTTCCCACCAAACTTCTGTATCGCTTGCACTTGGTTGTATGGTGCCGCAGACTCTATCATCGCACTGTCGTGTTTGAGATTGTACAGACGCTGACACTCCTCGGAGAGCTGCTCCAATGTAACGTCGTTATTGTCCTCAATTTTTGTAAGGAGACGGGTACGAATCTCGACGTCATTCTCCGATTTTAGACCACACAGTTATACTAAGCATTTGAACTGTTCTTCCGTGAGCTTTCCCAGTTCAAATTCTACGCAAGCCTTGTTTACCCTACACGCGAACGCCACATGATCCTCAGTAGGATTCTTCGCGATTTGCAGACATCGGTATCGACGACTGATAACCGACTCTTTCGCTCCAAACAGGCTCTTGAGCTTGTCAACTGTCTGTGCGAAACTAAAATGCTTGGGAAACTTTGGTAAAATGAAGCTTACGTTCCTCTCATGCTCTGCTAAACCCAACTTTCGCATTAGGAGACGAACTTTTGCCTCGTCATCCAGCCTAGCAGCATCCTTTTCGAAAAGATCGTCGTATCTAGAGTACCACACTGCGAAAGTGGCATTACTCTCGATCTCGTACCGGAATTCCCTGATATTGCTTGCCAAAGAGTCAAGTATATGTTCCGGGTTCGGTGGTACTTGCACGTTTATTGATGATGCAATAGTACGAAAAAACTGTTGTTGCTGCTCGTCAGACTGTTGCTGCCGCTGTACCAGCTGAGCCATAAGCTGTTGGTGTTGGAGCTGGCTTTGAGCAAACTGCTGTTGGCTTTGAGCAATCGTCTGTTGCATCATCTGCATTATTTGCATGAGCATATCATTACTGACCTGGGGTTGCGATTGGTGGGGCGGAATGTTTGTAAACAGCTGCTGCAGAGCTGCAGTAACGGGAATGAACGGCTGCTGCTGCTGATGTGTAGTCACAACGGGAGCGAAAAATTGCTGCTGCTGGTGGGCCGCTGGCGCGGGATAATTCTGCTGATTCAACTGCTGCCGTTGATTTAACAGTCCTGGGGGGTCAACACCATTTTGTCCGTTCAACTCACTACCGTCATCAGCCATCGCATTCCACTTTCGTCACTTTAGGCAACCCAGACTACTACACAGGTATGACCTGGACTGCTCTCGCTGCTGTAGCGGCTGCATTTGTTGTTGCACTTGGTCGGCGACCTCATAGGCCCACCTTTGGCGAATGGGTTCATCACTCTTGCTCCGTTATTTTTTTTATTTTTGTGTGATTTTGTCTTCTGTCATGCTGTTTTGGGTTCTAACTCCAAGCCGCTATCTACACCCATAGTAATTAATCGTCTCCATATGACCCCATGGTTAAAGTTACAAGCAGTCAGGGTGCATGCGAGGTGGAATGTTAAGCCACTGAACTTCTGTCCCTGTTGCATCCTCGGCAAAAGTGTGTGTGCGTATGTTTTTTATAGTAAGGTTTGACAAGGTTCAAAAGCCTGGTCTGTAGGGTATTGGCACTGTGGGGGACTCACGACTTACGCCCTTCTTCTTGAAGGAACAACGTCAAGGTATTACTTCGTGAGGGGGCTCGTTGTGCTTTCGTCGCACCTTTTTGTTCTGCTCTATCTCGGAGCCAGGGGCGGATCCAGAAAAAAAATCGGGAGGGGTCCAAACTTTTGACTTGGGAATGAATAATCAATGGTTGGTGGTTTGAAAAGATTTTATGTTTGAAACTAATATCAAATTGAAACTAATTCGAAATTACTCAACAAGCTGAAAATTTTTGGAGGGGGTTCCCAGGACCCTCCCCCTGGATCTGCCACTTCTCGAAGCCTCACATGTTTCTTGGAATGGCTCGACCTATGAGCTTTGATTTAACTCTCGACTCTTATACCCGCTTCCTTGAGTCATTTAGCTCCCACCTTTATCGAGATACTCGGATGTTATCCTACTCCGACTGAGTGTTCCCCGGCAACGGAATTTCTCTCGGTACCGGTGTTTGTTTCGTGAGCCAGTTAGTTCCCATTTTTGTCACGATTCTGTTGGGTAGTCCATGGCGGAGAATCTACCCTACCGTGAATTCCCCGGCGGCAGATTGCTCCCAATATTGATGTTAGTTTTTGTGAGTCATTTAGCTCCTCGTTTCGTCCCGATCTACTCAATCTATTGCCCGGCGGTGGACCTAGCCTACACAACGGGCCAGCCAGTAGGTGCTGAGGACCCCAACGACCCACTGCTAGCGGTCTACTCGGTCTAACCCCCGGCGGTGGAGCTAGCCTACTAACAAGCTACCCGGTAGGGTGTCGAGGTCGATCCGGCGATTCCGGTGAAACCTGACGTCCGATTCGCTGGCGCCCACGCTCACACACTCCGGGCAAAGGGGCGACGAAGCGTGTCTAAACCGATGCAGATACTTCTGGAAGCATCCGTGCCCGGACAGAAACTGCGTCAAATGGAAGTTCATCTCTCCATGTTTCCTGTGTACCCAAACAGATACATTTGTCCACCTTCCTTTCTCCGCATTGTCCCACTCTTGCTGCCACTTAGCCAACGAATCCGCTGTGCGTATGTATGTGTATTAGGTTGCTATTGAATTTAATTCTGATCCCTCATCCGGTTCCGGAGTTACTGGTTGAGAAGTGCGATCATACAGTAAATCCCCATATAAACTGGTACCACCATGATTACTTAATTACTGAGATTCGCAGGTTCGTAGTCGTTTTGACCACATTGGCCAGCCAGGACGGTCTTGATTCCCCTGAGAACTTGCCAATGTTCAGAGTTGATTTCACACCTATTCCTCAGACCTCTTGACCGATTTCCACCATCTGCCTGTTTGCTTCAATTCGCTACTATTGAATTTCATTTCGATCTGACTTTCGGTTTCGGAGTTACAGGTTCGTTAATGTGGTCATATAGAAATTTCCTATATACCTGTACCATCGTAATACTTACTTTTTGCCTCTCGTATAGAAAGGTTTTGTTATTAGTTGAAAAATCGTCATTAAAAAAATAATTAAAGAAACATGTATTTCAGCGACTCTCAACAAATTGGTATCTCATTTGGTTTTAACAAATTGATGAGGAAATGGTGAGAAGATTGCTATTTCAAACCATCAATGACAACGGTCACAATACTCAGTGTGCTTTCTGCTTCTGCCCGAGCTAGCGCGAAGTGAATGACAAAATCATTTGCCGAAAGTGAAAATGGAGCTAAGACTTGTCGATTCCATTGCATAGAACACATATAGGAACTACTTTCCGGTATCGAAAATAGTGTTTTGTGGTGGAAATGTAGGTCTTCCTACCTAACCGTGTAGTACAAAACAGAATGCGAAAGTCCTCTTATACACAGTCCTCAATACTATTACCATAAAAAGTTGGCAAATTTATGACAGCTGTTCTGGTAATATTTACAACACTGTAAAGCTGCATCGAGTACCTCAAAATCAAAAGCGAGCACCAATCGCGAACATGAGCGACTCCCAAGACGTAGTTGGTGAGGAAGGGTTCCACAAGTATCGCATCCTCAGATACGTCGAACAATCAGAGAATGTAACTGTTTGGTTACCTGAGACTGATTATACGCGATTCGGTGCTCGAGCTCTGGCCAGGTAAGATTCAAAGATTCATCAGGACCGTGGCACTAGCCGTGCAGTTGTCCTATACAGTAAGAATCGACGACGAAATCTATTCAAATAGGAGATTGAAATTTCCCATAGCACCAAGGCATTTCTCTAATCCGAGCCCCTTCGAAATATTTGTTGTGGAAAGGTAGGTTGCTAGTACCACGTTAAAGTTTGTTGAATTTCGGCATAAGGAAATCACTTTTATTTTTAAAATAGGTAATTGTAATTAGCTTTAGATCAGTACATAAACTACCACTAGTAAAGATGCCACATTAGCATCTACCGTTGCACTATCATTATCGCTGCATCGCTTCATCTTAAATTTGTCCTCTTAGACACTATTGACTAAAGATTGATTTTATCGTACTTACTAATTATTCCGCTATTTTTCATTTTCCCTCATTTCACTGCCAACAGTTCATCTCACAGAGCGAAAACTAACCCCATTTACTCCCACATGGCTTTGAAAATCATTTGCCAGAACACTTTCATCAGCAGAATGAAAACGAACAGCGTTCCAATGATGTTGATGCACAGTGCAACCACATCCCTTTTGCTTTTCTGTGGAACCCGGCGCTCGATAACGCTGCCGGATAGTAGCGTACTTACAATATGCTGTCCATCGAAACCGAAGCAAGGGATCACGTTAATAATTGCCAGTCCGAGAGCAAAAACGGTCACATATTTGAGCAGCAATTGAATGGAATCAGCGAGTCCGGGCCGAAAGAAGGAAGTCTTTGGAACAAATTGTGAGATTCTTATCGTTCGTGTAAAATCGCCCGGGTGACCAATGTAGATCACGTCCGCTTTTCCTTCCCTGCGTATCTGCATGATGGTAGTAAAATTATTAATCATTGGTTTGAAGCAGTGACCTTCCGAACAGGTTGGTTTGTGCTGGCAGTAGCCGAAAGAATTTTCTATCATCTTCCGGATGTTGAGACACATGTGCTGCGGTAAAGCCACGTCTTCCTCGTTTACGTCGACCATGTACTCGAAACAGTTGGATGCTTTATTTTCCGCGTTACAACACTCGATTAGTCCGTCGTTTTTGTGGGATATGGGAACAGATTCATCGTTTAAATGCACAAAATCGGGTGATATACAGTAAGATGGTTGTGCTTGAAGAGACTCCAGTAAACAACCGTACCAGGAAATATCATTGCGGATTTCACAATCGTTGATCGATGTTATAATATCCCCTGAAATACGACAAATAGATATTGAACATTGCAATTAAAACAGCGTAAATGTATACTTCACCTTCTTCCAATCCCTTCGCTCCCAGTAACGGTGAATTGTTTTTGATATCTGTTACCAGCACAGCCTCATTTACTCGGTAGATGGCTGACAGCATGACGGGAGTTGTCACACACAACAGATAGGTACATGCCGCTAGCATCAAATTATGCCAAATTCCGGCACAGAGCACCTTCAATCGTTTCCACATTTTCAAAGCATTTAGTTGATCCGAATCCATCTGAGTATAGGCCATCGGGAGTATCAACATCACGTGAAGCCCAAAGCCTTTAATCGGAATATCCTCCAGAACCGCTGCCAGTCCGTGACCCAGCTCATGAATAATACTATTTATCGCCAGGGCAGATATGTAGTAACCAATTTCGTTGATTGGAAGATTAACGCCCGGAATCAGTAGGTCAAGCGAAACCGCTTCTTTGTTACCGGTCCATGAAGCAGTAGAACCACTGTTCGAACCATCCGAGCCAGCCTTCCCCGTACCCTTGGTGTGGAATGCAGAGACGATGATCAAACAGGATGCCAAGGGCATCAACAGCAGAGACATGTATACCCCCAGACTAAAGCTCAGATCTAGCAGTTTAGGGTAGGCCGTACTCCACTTCACAATAGACCGATTCAGCGCTGTAGTGTGCCATTGTATCCGGAAGAACTTCACAGATAGACCGGTACCTCTCAGGAATGCATCGTAAGGGTAATGCATGCAGCTCTAAAATTTATCTTATTAATTGATATATTAACCAGAAAAACGGCGCATTTACCTTAAAGAAGTTATCGAAAAACAGCAGTACCCCGTAGATTGCAACCACCACGCCCAGGAAGATTAGGAAATCCATTTTTTCTCAGAATGTATTTTTTTTGTTTCGTTCACAAATATCCTCTACAGAGCTCAACTATTTATTGAATAACCATATTTTCCTGTCGGTATGGCTAATTTATTTTAGATTCACTTACAACTTGCAATTTCGAGCTGACCGGCTAAATTTTAGCTGATTATGGATCATAACAAAAATGTATATGCTCGCTGTTAAATTTTGCGTTTGTGTCGGTTTTGTTTTGGGTGGTTGCTTTTTGTGTTGGGTATTCGCATCGATTTTGACAGTGGTGGAAAGCGTCAAAACCGATAAAACAGAGACGATGTGTTTGTATCAAGATGCGCGGAGAATGAATATTGTATTTTCTCTTATTTTTTTACCATTGTACGTTTCATTGGAAACGAGCCATTCAATCATTTTGAGGTGACGAATTAAATTGGCGCATTTGATGATAAATCTAGGACGTTTTTTCATTACATCATATCTAACAGAAACGTCAAACGGAGAAAATCGCGTGCAAAAATTTCCTTGCTACTTTCAAATTTATTTAACAATTAAAGCACACAGAAGGCAATCAATTCTCGACAAACATATGATTACGGCCTAAAAGCCAACTGTCAAAATCCACTTTGAATGGAAATTCCAAACAAACCGTTACATGCCAATCACAGATGTTGATAGTAAACGAAAGAGAAAAGTTTTCTCTTTCATGAACTGTCGTGAACTGTGTTCAGCTAGTAACGGTTTGTCCGGAATTTTCATTAAAAGGGGATTTTGACAGTTGGCTTTTAGGCCGTAATCATATGTTTGTCGAGAATTCTACTATCACCTCTGCATTTACTCATTGCAGGATCGCATAAGCATATTACATGTTTTTCGCGAAGATAATGGGGAGATAATTGATAACTATTATTTTATTACATTTTGCCGTTCACTTTTGCTATTATGCTCTTTAACATATGTGGTCTTGGCAACTCCGTTTGTAGATGTCACATTTTACTGTGACGTTTTGAGAGACGGGCTTGTAGTTGTGATATATTTCATGTGCTGTATTGCAACCGAGAGTGTAGATATGAGGTTTGGCATTGGAAAAACATACTAACTACAGTTGACTTGGAGAAACATCACAACGCAAAACATCACATCTACAAAATATTAGCAAAGCTTTGGTATACTATATGTGACATTTTGACTTAAGATTAAATTAACATATAAAGAGTTATCATTTTTCTCTATTATTTGTGGACGATAAAGAGTCAATGCTTAGCTTTTATTTGGCATAACAAACTCAGTTTGTTTACATTTGTTAAATATTACGTTTTGAATAAACGGTATAGAAATGCTGAAAAACGTCGAAAAATATGTACTACCCAAGTTGAATGTTTGCTAATTATTTACTTTAGCTGAATTTGTCAATAAAACTGACTGAAAACTATGCTTCCAAAGTTTCAGGTTTTCGTGTTTTTTTATTTATAATAAGGGTTTTACACAAAATTGCACCACCTTTTATTAAAGTGTCATTCGTCCCATTAGAAATACATTGCGCCGAATAGCGCTACAAATCTTGCTGCGACAAAATATAATCGTCTCATCTCCTTTGGAAAAGCACGGACAATATGTAGGTTTTCACCTGAGGGCCATTCGCCTCTTTTTCGGGTTAGAAAAATACCCAACCATGGATGAAACCCAAGACAAGACGTGACAATAGGGGGCGCCATTTTTGTTCCAATTTTACGTCAGAATGATCCAGATCCTGATAGGTTGATTCTAATTTTTTGCACCATCCGCAGTATTACTATAGTTAAAACAGTAAAAATGACTAAATTGAACAGAAATTGTGCAGCAAAGTGAAACAGGTACTAATCATGCATTTACCGTATACGTGGTTGATTAACTTCAACAAAAATAAGACAGAAACCACACCCTAATCTTAATTTTTCAGAAAATGGCTTCATAAAATCTTACTAAACACCCATGACATGAAAACGGTGCCCTTCATCGATATAGTAGATTCAAGATACAAAATATTGTCAGCAATAAATTAAAAAGACTCCATTTTCATTCATTAAAATAGCAACAGTGTTCGGAAGATTTCAGCATGGTGAAAATGTGCGAAAAGAAGAATGTTGAAAGAAAATAAGAATCCGACGTCTTGTAGGATGAAAATAAAATAGAATATTTCTATAGCAGCATAACTGCATGACCAAATCAAGGCAAAAACATAAATTTTGTTGCCAGAATTATTGAAAGATTCGAACTTAGTGCATACAGAGTGGCCAGTTATATCAAATTGGCCGAAATTCGAGCAAAATTGGATTGAAATTGGATAGATTTGTTGTAATTTCTTCGAATTTGTTTAGAAATGCTCGATTTGCAAGAATTTTTTTTTAAATTTTCTAAAGTTACCCGCGGACAGCCGTAAAACAAACTGGTGAGTTTTCTGTTGCTACAGATACTTTCACTTGTGCTTCGCTGTCTCGTGTCTGTCTATCCGCTGCTAGCTTAGGACAATTTCTCCGGAAGTGCCCTTCTTGCTTGCAGTAATAACAGGATCGCTTCACATTGATTCCATCATCCCATTGAACCGTTGCTCTCAAAACCTTATCTATGTCACAATTTTTGCTATTTCGTCGCCACTCATCCAAGAGCTTATCTTTGACATACTCCAACTTTATCTCATCTTCCGGACGCCCCTCGAGAACCGTAATCAAAGAACTGTACGATTCCGGTAGACTTGACAAGATTATCGCAAACACCAAATGTTCATGCAAGCCTTCTCCTATAGCTACCGATCGATGGGTTAACTCCGACTCTTCCATCAGATGAGGGGCCGTACACAAATGACGTAGCTTTTTTCTGGCGATTTTCGACCCCTCCCTCCCCCCTCGTAGCATTTGGTCACAAAATTCATACCTCCCCCTTGTAAATGACGTAGCATTTCCCTACCCCCCCCCCCCCACGCAACGCGTCCGTGAGATGAAAAAAATTACGTATGTTTTTCACTTCTTTTAAATATATGTTCTTACAAAATGTTCGACGACTTTTATCAACATTTTCATCATAACAGCAAATTGTCTACAAAACAAGCCCATTTATCATGTCAAATAAAGTGTGGATAGTTTTGTTTAGAATTTTACATGTCATAGACCATGAAGAGAAGTTCACAATCCTGCAGCTGCCAACGATTTTAGGAAACATAAGCTGAACTAAATTACTAAATTTTCCTTGAATGAATCCGAAAGAAAATTTAATTCAGCTACCAAAATAAGTCTACTAGTTAGCAATATTAGCTAAGTAATGTGGAAATTTAAATCCACATGAAAAATCTTTCCTTTTCTTTGCGAGCCTGCCATTCCGCGAACAGTAAAATTTACTAAATGAAAAACTGCGTGAAAAGCAACTTGGGAATGGAGGAACATTAAATTTTTTCTCTAATTAATGGGTTTTGATGTCCGTCAAAAAAAATTAACCTTATGCTACGTCGCTCAACTTCTGACCCTACCCTCCCCCTCGTCACACTTCGTCACAAATTTGATATACCCCCCCTACCCCCTAAAATGCTACGTCATTTATGCATGACCCCTGATCTGATATATCTCCTCCTTCTCCCAGTCGCATTGAACCTAGGGGCAGATCACTTGTGACTCATTTTTAAAAATCAGCTAAATTAAATGCATTTCTTTCCATCTAAATAGAAATTCGTAATGCATTTTGCGTTGCATACAATGTATTTTGCGTTGCGTGTAAGACGTCAAAACCCTACAAAAAACAGCCCTACATTCAACAAAACATCGAACAAAGTGGATCAGCGTAGGATGATTGTTAAGTAATCTTTTCTGAGAGGGAGTGTAAAGTTGATGCAAAAATGGAAATTAAATGCATTTTTTCTAAGTTGATGAAAATTTGTTATACCAAATACAAATTAAATACGCCAAGGTCCCATACAAAAGGGTCTCGATTTCTTGGCTCATCGAACAATCAAATTTGCCTGCCCTATTCGGCTATTTCGCTTTGACAGAATATAGTTACAGAAAAAAAAATGAAACTGGCAACGATTTCTGATCAAAGCATGCCATTTGATTTCGTTTTTATTCGTTAATGAAATTATATTTTTTTCACTTCATATTTGTATTTGGTTATACATTCGCAATGCTGAGATGCAGTTCTATTTTTCGAGCACTTTTTTGGATCAGATTTAACACAGCTCGACTATTCTGTTTTAAATTTTCCACAATTTGAAACAGGAATAGAATACTGTTCTAATTTTTTTTCATTAGTATGTGTGACGCTTGACCGCAGAAAAAACAATATGTGTCACATAAGTGATAAACAATAACAAAATCAAATAAACAACATTTAGATCAGGTGGCTAAATCATCGCATTGGGAACACCGTGTTCTAGATGTATTTTGACAGATCCAAATTATCCGTCTTGTCATTTTAAAACAAATTTACATCATTGTGAACAGCCTTACTTGTTCAATATTATTATTACTAGAGAGTATTCACAAAAGCATTGTACGCGTAATGTAAAAAAATATATTGACGATGTGCATTTCAAATTAGATTGACGTATTGAAGCAATATCATCAGTAGAGTGTATTGACAAAAATATTGAACGTGTAAGGGCCGCTACCCATGTCACCAAATTTTCTGGCAGAGACCGCTCTACTAGATTTCTGTCAGTCTTGGTTTGGCAGCCCTGTCAGATTTCTGCGCGTATTCTGTCGGGTTAGTTGCGCTAGGGCGAACTCGGTTTCGCTCGCGTTTTCTGGCAAATTTTGACAGGAACTGAGCAAAACCCGGAAAAACCCTGGCATAACTCGGACATAAACTGTGCAAAGATCCTGGCAATTCGTACCTGGTAGAATTTAGCACGAATCGAGCAAAACATCTGACAAAGATGTGGTAGGAAGCGTAGATCTTGGCCATGCATTGCTGGATTCTGGATAAAAGTGAGCAGCATCGGTTGGTTTAACCGCTTCTGTCAGAAACAGTTGTTGCATTTGAGTGAATTCTTTGCCAGAATTCTCTGCCAGCATCATTTTCGCTTTGCTCAACTTTTGCTACGGTGTTCTCCCACATGTTTTCCGACAGTAAAATATTAAAATTACTTTTTTGTAGATGATGAAATTTAAGTGTGTACGTCATTTGCGAGATTCCCAAACGGTGCCACTGGTATAAAGATAAAAGTATTCAAATGATTCCGTTCACACATAACTGTAAACATCATAACAAAATTTATCGTCAAAATACTATCAATAGTGTCCTACCCTAAACAAACAACTTCACGCAGTTTTTCGGTGTTTTCCCGACGCGTAGGTGAAAAATGCAGTAATAAGCCAGTCGATTTTACTACAATGACAGTGACCAATCGACGAATTCCGCGGCTCTCAAACCATCGAGCCCATCTACCCCATCAGCATTTCCCACATCCGACTGGTGCTGGTGGTGGCGGTGCCCTAGGAGCAGGAGCGAACATCGGTGTGGCCGGTATTAACGGTGATGAACTGCCACACGGTGGTGCAGCCATCATCAATGGGGACGAGGATGGACAGTTTACCTTTGGGACACCTTTTCCGAAACATGTACCCTTTCCCAATGTGGAACACAGCTCGGAGCTGCTGAATGAGTTTCTTATTTTCGGATTTACGATCATTGCTAGTGCAACGCAGTTTCTGCATCTGTATCGAACGGTTTGGTGGCTTCCGAATTCTTATACCCGACAGGCCGTGGTAGGTTGAGTTAGTTTAAAGAATTGGTAAAGCAAATTATATTTCCTGTTCTGTTTCAGAATTTCTATCTGATTGACTGGGATTTAGCTATTTTTATCTACGTTATGGCCAGCCGCCGCTTACTCTACTGTTGCATACTCAAACTTATTGATCTGAACTGCCCGGAGTCGTACGTAGAAATTAGCAAGAAAATCGCAAAGTACATATTTTTAGCTTGCGTTCTGATCTCATTCGTCGGTTGTGGCATTCAGATATTCCAGAAAAACAGTTACCTTTATCTGTTTTGTTTGTCGTATCCATTTGTACTGTATCTGACCATTTTCGGTTTCAACCTGGAGCAGTTTCTACGTACGATCGTTGACACTGAAGTGAACTGCATCAATGGAATGCCCGTGCACAGTTGTTCCTCTAATGCAATTGCCGTTCGATCTGAAATCGACGCACTGAAGACGGATTTCAACAATCGGTTCAAGCAAATCATCTTCACTTCGGTGCTGAATGCTTACTATTCCGGCTTTGTGCCGTGTGTGTTAGTCCCGAAGCATCTCTATTACGATATATTTTGGGCGACACAGCATTTAGGTTTTATTTTCATCGGAGGTTTCACAATGTGCGTTGCATATTGCTTCCCAGTTAAGTACTGCGATGTGTTCCATAGGGCGGCATTGCACTTGGGACAGTGGAATCGGATGACCCATCGGACGCATCATCCACCACCGTACGCTTGGTCTAAGACAACTATTTTTCCCTATGGAGCATATGTGAAACATATGGGAGAGATCTATAGAGCGTCCGGGTACTGTACTTCAGCCATTCCGGCTAATAACAGTCATCTAAGGTTTTATGTATGTATCAAGCTTTTGTTCCAAAGGTCGAATAATAAAAGCAGTTTCTATTTCAGGCCATATTCAAGAACCCCGCTTTAATCTACATGGTTTTGTTTGGGGTCCAAGTGGTATTGGTTGTCCTACAGCTGCTGATTCTGTGTTTGTCACGCGAATGGCACAACCTTATCTCGCTTGGTTTCCTATTGTTGGCAAATTATTTCACGCTGTTCAAAATTTCTCGCGACTACATGATTGCGAAACGAATATACGCTGGAGAAAATGCAATCAACGACAAGTTCAAAGCGCAGTAGTTTTAGGGCGTAGATCACGATGGTAAGTATTTATTTGCTAACAGTAACTATTTAATGGCATACAATTAAAAACACTGCTCAGCACAACTAGTAAATCTCAATTCAAAATTCCGATATCAAGTAATGTATTAAAAGTCATCGTACTGGTTTAGAATCGCTAGAACTTCCACTGAGGTCGAGACTGGTTTGCAACTCCTTCAGAGATCGATTGGCGTGCTGAATTAACATTTTGATTGCTAGCTCCTCGGATTGGTGCTTGTTAGCGCGAAAGTCTGTCCGAGCCCATTCTCGAAGCTCTTGTCGGCTCGTGGCATCCGGAACTTTACGAATTGTTCGAAAGATGGTCCGGTACAGGTTTAGAACTTCTTGGCGGAGCATGAACTACAGAAATAAAAATGGGTTAAAAAAGAAACAGCTTTTAATCGTGTATTGTGCACTCAAACGGATTGATTTTTCCGAATGAGATTCGCATCCTTGTCATTCAGAGTTTGGGGATACTGATTTCAAATACCTGCTTTAAACTAAGCGCTGATTTCGGAAATTTAGGCATTTTTAGTTAATTTTAAGACGGTTAAGGGTCCTAGATCATAATATTTAGCAATATTCTTCGTTCTGTGTCGCGACCGCGGTGTAAACATACTGGGATCCGTTCGCATGTGCGAGTTCCGTTCGCTTTGGTTGACGTTCAGACCCACTGCTAAATCAATAGCGAGCTTTAAAAGCAAACCCGCCATTTGAATAGGGCCTATTGTGTTATAATTTTCGCGAAGCCAGTCATTTTGCATAATAGCTTGTAGCATGTGGTTTCTGTGACGCCGCTATACCTCGATTTAACATACTCACGATTTAACATACCCTCGATTTAACGTACTTCGATTTAACATAATTTTTACCTCGATTTAACATATATGTATACATGTATACATGTAATTTTTTTTTAATTTTTTCTTTATCAATGTTACTAAAGCGAAATGTTAAAAATCATGATCCGCTTCAGTGAGCGTTTCTAATGCTTAAAGCAACATCATTTATCTTCGTTTTTTAGCTAGATTATGTTCAAGATCCCAAGACTTTCTTATGTTTATTTTTGGTACGTACAACAAGGTGAATAAACGTATAATTTTCGTGGTACAAGTTAGTTTCTGATTTTGATTTTATAAGTTTTTTCGTGTAAGATAAAAAAAGATAACTGGAAAGATATGACTAATCGAAGAAATAGGGCGGTGACGAAACATTGACGCTCGGTGAGTCCCACTAATAGGTCTTGGGGCTATAGCGGTGACTACGAAACTATTGGGAATTTGTATTAAGATCATGAAAGTTTCTCGATTGTTGATTGAGATCATGAAGATCTCGATGGTATTAAAATCATGAAAGTTTCTCGATGGGTGAATGCACCCAACTCGAGCTTTGCAGAAAAAAAAACTCGTGGATCGACACCTCCTGGAATTGCACAGAAAATCAACAGACGATAACGACGAAAGACACAAATCATCCTCCAATGTACGACTCTTGGTAAGATAACGGTGTTTATTTATCACTATTGTCAAACAAACATTGCGAGCTTACCAGGAGCCGGTCATGACTTAATGTAGATAGAGGAAGGATACAGAAGCGATGTTAGTCCGACACAAGTTGTGATTAGATTCTGTATATATTACTGCGTACTCCACAAAAGGAGAAGAGATAGGGGTTCAAAAAAATTGTACTGGCATTTGCGTGCGGTTCAAGATGTTCAAAGACTTTTGGTACTAGTCCCAGTATTGGGAAAATCATAATAAAAAAAAAAAAAAATCAAACCGCGATCATGGCTGATAATTATCGCTTATGATTTTTTCGAAAATTCTCACTGCCGATAAAATCATGCCATGATCACTCTCTTAACTATCAAAAGATCATCTCATAAAAATCACTACCGATTTTTTCTTGCCCTCTATCAGTGGTGATTTTGATTTGTGGTTGAATTTGATAACTGAGAGGGTGATCACGGCATGATTCTATCTGCAGCGAGCAATTCGGAAAAATCACAAGTGAGCATTACCAGCCATGATTGCGATTTGATTTAATTCTTGGATCAATGATCATTATCTATTTTCGAACATTATGGATATGTTAGGGGTGTCAATGAGCCAAGCTGAAATTTTTTTCAACTTTTTGGGAAAGTGTTTTATGTTGAAAGGCAAGTTGAGGGCTGTTGAAAATCAATAGTTTTGGACATTTTCAATGCACAGGGGGGTCCGCCGATGCATCAAAATGGAATTTTTTTCAACTTTTTGGGAAAGTGTTTTATATTGAAAGGCAAATTGACGGCTATTGAAAATCAATAGTTCTAAACATTTTCAATGCACAGGGGATCCGCCGATGTGTCAAAATGGAATTTTTTTCAACTTTTTGAGAGTGTTTTATATTGAAAGGCAAATCGAGGGCTGTTGAAAATCAATAGTTTTGAACATTTTCAATGCACAGGGGGGGGGGGGGGGGTCCGCCGACGCATCAAAATGGAATTTTTTTCAACTTTTTGGGAAAGTGTTTTATATTGAAAGGCAAGTTGAGGGCTGTTGAAAATCAATAGTTTTGGACATTTTCAAAACTTTGATGTGCCAAAGTGGATTTTTTTCCATTTTGTCACTTCGCGGACCCCCTGTGCATTGAAACTGTCCAAAACTATTGATTTTCAACTACCAACAACTTGTCCTTTAATATAAAACACTTTCTCGAAAAGTTAAAAAAAATTCCATTTTGACGCATCGGCGGACCCCCCTGTACATTGAAAATGTCCAAAACTATTGATTTTCAACTACCAACAACTTGTCCTTCAATATAAAACACTTTCCCGAAAAGTTGAAGAAAATTCCATTTTGACACATCGGCGGACCCCCCAGTGCATTGACCGGTCGTGGCGTAATCGAACCGCATTCATTGTCGTCGTTTGTTATTAAAAATATTGAATCGATTAAAAATATGAAAAAGTATAAAATAAGGAAAGAGAAGCTGTACCGCTCGCGTCTGGTGGCTGTACTGGGGGCAGTAATTTTTTGTCATGTTACTGCTTTGCTTACAGACTGCCGTACAGCGCTGAGCGTCCTACACTAGCGAACGACAGCAGCGTCAAAAGAGAAATGAGAATGTAGGCAGAAAAATTACAGCCGCAGAAAAGATAGGCATTTTGCATCCTTGGTAATAGGTTAGTGCACTGTACGCTCAGTATAAACACCAGACATTTCACTCAAGCGTGCTAGACAAAAACATTTCAAGTCAATAACAATACAGCTATAAAGACAGTTTTTGTTTCGTGCCATTTTAATTCAATAATATTTCTACTGACACTCAATTGTTTATGCAGGAAATGCGTTCCGCACTAAAACACTGTTAATCCGGAAACCGTGATATTTTTAACAATCGAAAAATAAGCAAGGAAAATATTAAAAGTAATCAAGCCAAAAAGTGGTAGAACAGCGGTTTTACTGAGATATTGATATACCCACGAGTTATATACACTCGTATACCACTAACCTCGCTGATATGCAGAAACGTACACAGACGCGTAAGACTAAATGTCGAGATTTTATCTTTACTTTTCATCGGATGTCAATTAATGATAAACCATATATTAGCGAATCAATCATAGTAAACTTCATGTTGCAACCAGCAGCAGCATTTTAGTCGCTTTCGATGGTTTCCAATCAATGTATGGTACAGTGAGCAGGCATCACTAGGGCATCACGGAGAGCGACTAAAAGATTGTAACTGGATGAATCTATAAGTCAATAAGTTGGAATTATTGTTTCGATTTCATGTTTTCAGTATTCGTTTTATTTTTGTTAGCAATGGAATAAAATGAGAGAGATGATAAAAAAAACGGAAAAAAGAAATAATCAATTATAATTAACTCAGGAGCACTTCTTTTATCTTTTCTATACACTCAACTCAAGCGGTGTACAACACTCGTCGTAGTCGGACGCCAAAGCCCAACATCGCACAACTTCGGGACGCCGGGGTTGCCCAAGACTACGCACGGCGACTGGAAGCAGCACTACCCACGGAAGAACAGCTGGGTGCAGCTACTCTTGAAGATGGCTGGAGGGAGATCCGTTCCGTCATAGGAAGTACTGCTATAGCGGCACTAGGTACAGCGATTTCGAATCGAGGAAACGACTGGTTCGGTGACGAATGTAAGCAGTTAATAGAGGAGAAGAATGCAGCACGTGCGAGGATGCTGCAGTAACGGAACGAGACAGAGTGTGGAGCGATACAAACAAGCACGGAACAGGCAAACCTGGCCAACAGGAGGAACGAGATCGCGAAGCGATGGAACAACTGTATCGCGTAAACGATACACGGAAGTTCTACGAGAAGCTGAACAGTTCGCGCAAAGGTTACGTTCCGCAAGCCGATATGTGCAGGGACTTAGACGGCAACCTTTTTACGAACGAGTGTGAGGTGCTTGAGATGTGGAAGCAGTACTATGACGAGCACCTCAGAAGACGATAGGCTGCCGGCCCCTGATCTCCAAGAAATCAAGGAGGAGATCGGTCGGCTGAAAACAAAGCTGCCGGTGTAGATCAACTACCCAGCTAGCTATTAAAATACGGTGGTGAAACACTGGCTAGAGCGCTGCACTGGGTAATCGCCAACATTTGAGGACGAGATTCTTCCGGAGGAGTGGATGGGGGGTATCGTTTGCCCAATCTACAAAAAGGGTGACAAGTTCGATTGCTGCAAATACCGCGCGATCACACTACATAGCGCCGCCTACAAGGTCCTCACCCAAATTCTTTGCCGCCGATTGTCATCATTTGCAAGGGAGTTCGTAGGGCACTACCAAGCGGGATTCATGGGCTCCCGCGCCACCACGGACCAAATATTCGCGATTCTGCCTGCTGTTCAACGTTGCGTTAGAAGGTGTAATAAAAAGAGCAGGGATAGACACGAGTGGCACGATATTCATGTAGTCCGTCCCGCTTCTTGACTTCGCCGACGACATTGACATAATAGAACGGAACTTTGAGGCGATGTCGGAAACGTACATCAAACTGAAAGCTGAAGCCAGCAGGATTGGACTTGTCATCTACGTTTCGAAGACAAAATACATGAGAGGAAGAGATTCTAAAGACGACAATGTGAACCTCCCATCCCGAGTTCGAATTGACGGTGACGAAATCGAGATGGTCGACGAATTCGTGTATTTGGGCTCAATGGTAACCGCCGACAATGATACCAGCAGAGAACTTCAGAGACGGATCTTGGCGGGCCTACTTTGGACTCCGGAGGACGCTCCGGTCGAATAAAACTCACCGTCGCTCGAAGTTGATTATCTACAAGACGCTGATTAGACCGATGGTCCTCTACGGCCACGAGACCTGGACTACGCTCGTGAAGGACCAACGCGCCCTTGGAGTTTTCGAACGAAAGGTTGTTGCGTACCATCTATGGTGGCGTGCAGATGGAAGACGGAACGTGGCGCAGGCGAATGAACCATGAGTTACATCAGCTGCTGGAAGAACCATCCATCGTGCATACCGCAAAAATAGGACGTTTGCGGTGGGCTGGACACGTCGTAAGAATGTCGGACGACGACCCGGTGAAGATGGTTCTTGAGGGCGACCCTACAGGAACAAGAAGACGGGCACGGTAGATCGACCGGATAGAGGACGACCTGCGGACCTTTCGAAGACTGCTGGGCTGGCGACAAGCGGCAATGGACCGGCAATTTTTAAATATTCTAAGGGACCTTTTGTTTTTTCACCGGGTGAAAAATTTTGCGCAACCTCTTAATCGTGTCCAATTGATTTGCAAAGAGACTTTTTTAAATTTGATGGTCACCTGTTTCCGCTACGACCCTGAATTTATGCATCATAACTTCCTATATTTCAACAGAAACATGGAACGATATGTAGTATCCACAGTAGCAGACTATTTTGTTTATTTTGTAAAAACCAGACCACAGGATATAAATTTCGGGAGCTAAAGATTTGATGTAGATAATAGATAAGCTGACGCAATAAATGATTTTATAAAAAAAAATGATAGGATGATAATAGAAACAGGGCAAAGAGATGGCTCAATACCCTACTAACCTTAAATCACGAATATTATTATCTAAAAAAATAATTCCTTGCATCGGTTTGCAGCCGCCTGTGGTGTAGACCAACTATCGCTGGCACAATCGCCACGTCTGTAAGCGCAACCTCGCGTCTCCACTACTGGAACTTCACTCGCAGCGCAAGTTTCTTAAATCCCTATCGCAATTCGAAAGAATGAGAGAGCACAAATTTTACCCACAGAAGCGCGCAATGCTGCAAATCATGTTCAACGGTCTCCAGAACATGATTCCCGGCAAGCATCATACCGGTGCCGCATAGCCACGCAGAGGAATCAAAACATTATGTCCTCCATTCCGGAGTATGTAATGTGATCCTCTCCGATTCGCACAGCCATACCGTGCCGTTTTGTAATTCTATATCCTCTTTTTACCATCTCCCATGCCATGCCACGATCACCACCAATAGTAGTAGCAGCACCAGCAGGAGTATAGCTTGCGGGTGCACGATTGAGAAGGTACACAACACTATATACATACAGCACCCCCAGCTCTGCTCAGCTCAGCTCAGCCAGATTCGTTTCAAATGCCGTTCGAAGTGGACGTGTTTTCGCTTGCGCTCGTGAACCGGTTCCATGTGCGTTTTTCCTGTCTGTCTCTGATGGTCAATTTCTTCAAAGGGCACATTTGATTCTCCGGTCTCCCTGCGGTTTTTTGATTGTGTATGTGGACGATTCGTGGGAAATTTATTTTTAATTGAGTGTACATTCTCGTCGGTGAAGATTGCGCTGTTTGTGCGGCCAAAAGTGAAGAAGATCGGCCTGGCACCTGGCATCGGCAGATGACGGATTATTAATTGCGACACAATGTGAGAAGCAGTAGGAACCAGTTCGCGACGGAGACGCCCGGTAGATTGTGCGGTAGTTGCAGTGCAGGAAATTGATCCATTTCAGTTGTGTTCGGGGTGTACTAGGAGCAAACCAAGCGGTCGGTGCTGGTGAAATGTTTACTGGTGCTCTGGTGTTTTTTTGTAATTTGGAGAAAAAAGATTAAAAATAGCATCTAGAGTTTACCGCCGAAACGGTCAGTGAGCGAGAATTCTGTGCGACTGACTCCGGTCGCGTTGCAGAGAACTGCAAATCGGTCATTTGATACATTTCCAATACAAACCGCGCGCTCTGTTGGGGCTCGGTTCAAAGATCTGAAACTGAACTGAACTGGTGTTCGGTGATGTTTGTTTGCTTTGCTCTCGGAAATTGGCAGAAAAAAAAATAACAACTCACAGCAATCGCTCGTGTCGTGCTAAATATTATCCAGTGTCTAGTAGAAGTTGCGAAATTGAAAGTGCATGTGAGTGCTGCTACAATGTTGTAACATAAACCTGTGAGAAACCTGGTACGGGAGTCAGCACACATTCAGCTGTTTTCTCGCACTTGGTGAATTAATTGGCTTGACAGCGGATTTACGTACAAATGCCATCAGATACCAATTAGTGCGAAAATTGTTGGTTGCTTATGGTTGAAAATAACAAAGGTAAGAAAACTTTTAGTTGAATATATCGCCAAGACAGTTTATGAAATATTTCAAATTGTATTAGTTATGTTGGAATGATAATGGGAGGGTTGGGACTCGCAACGTGTTCCATGCCACGGATCCCTTTTAAATCATTCTGGATAATGTTTAAAATTGATTTTTAGGCATAATGTTCAATCCGTTACGCTTGGTGAGCTACTTCAAAGCTCGATTTATACTTATGAGATATGAGTTATTGGTTAAGGATTTGCTTTTTTATGTAGAACATACCTAAAGTTTGCACAAGTTACATTAGTAGAATAGATCACGATAATTGCAGCAAATACTATGAACCACAGCAAATACTCATCTTGATAACATTCCGCATGAAATCAGTAAGAGTCATATCTCACGAATTACATTCTGGAACAAAATCTTCCAGCTGGTAGCCAATTAATCCATGCCAGTTTTATATCGCGACTCTTTTAATCAAAAGTAACTCAGAATCTGATTGGTTTAGATCAAACCGGTACTACAATAAAATGTTATGTATTTATTGTAGTTTTAGAGGGCCCTATAAATGTACTTTCAAAAAATCGTTTTTTTTGCATTTTTCTACTCCACAACAAGTTTGAAAATTCACTAGGTCTTAATGGAATACGCATTAGTTTAGGGGCTGCGCGCTTTTCCCTATAATTGTTTGGCAAGATATGTCAGAGACTAATTTATCAATCGATTTGGATCAACTTGTGAAAAGTTCGAAAAACGAACCGTCTTCTGTTCGTTCTTTGAGCTTCTGGACGTAACTTTATGAAAAATCGGCCTTTTTGACAATAACTACCACGTGTTGAAATGTTGGGCTTTCTGGCAAAATTACTTTTAACATTTCTTTCCATCTTCTTGTGATTCCTAAATCGTTTTAGTCCTCTGTCTTGAGACGGTTGAATTACAGATGTCCTGCATTTTATCCGTAGCATACAACATTTTGTCGCACGTCTCAAAACACACGATATCGAAATTAATAAGCTATTCACTCCAAAAAGAAACAATAAGATGCTATTTGTCATCGTTATTCCATGTAACTGTGCTCCAAAATATATGAAATCGGCAAGAAGTTCGTACCTTACTGCATTTATTTCTACCTCGCTACCAACCCTGTTGGGACTGCCTCGTTATCCCAGTAAAATTCAGCCAGAAATGAACTGGAATTCTGGCTGGTTCCAGCTCGCATTCCGGCTCCAGTGACACAACCGATTCTAACTAGAAACGATTGTGTCACTGGAGCCGGAATACGAACTGGAATCAGTCAGAATTCCAGTTCGTTTCCGGCTGAGCTTAACTGGGATATACCTACTACCACGCACTTTGTCTTATCAAACTTTATAGTAACAAATACATCTTTCACTGCTCTGTGATCAACCCCGTATATGATGTCAATATTATCCGCGGAATAAAGAAGCATGCGAGATCTTGTGATGATGATTTCATTTCCTTGTACACACGGTCTTTGTATCGCACTCGGGCGCAAAGTTGGACAAGAAGTTAGAAAGTTAGAACCAATATAATATATGGTTAGTCCAGAATTAGGGTTCGCAGTACCGACCCTTTTTGGCGAGAACCGGTACTACGGTACTGAAGCCCTCAGTACCGGTACACGAAATTTAAAAAAAAAATCGATAAAAGCTTCAAAGTGAAATGGAATGCTCAAACTGATGACCTTATTCTCAGATGATTGATTTGTGCTGATCAAAAAAACATGTTTATTGTTTTTAATTGATTCGGAATGACATGACTCATATCAGCAGAAAATATTTTTCGTATGCAGCACCTTCTTTTATTTCAAAATCTAGGCCACTTTGAAATCAACAACTGCTAAGCAGTGCGACTTCTAACGACTTCAACAGATGGTAAATGTAAGAAACACTATTAACAACAGTAAATGAATGCGAAAATGGCAGTAAATCCGAGCAGGTTGTTCGCATTTCCTCTCTTGATTCTGTAAATTGGTTTCGACCTGCATACCAAGACTGCTTGCTTTACTGTAAACTATGAAGTTTTGCTGAATTTTCCGATCACCAATAATTACAAATCGCCCCATTTGGAGTAGTTCACTAAGTCTAAAATAGTTAGTTACTAAATCGCTGTTCGTTCTTTTATAAATAAAGGTTTAAGAGCAAACCAAAGACATGAATTAGACCATAGTCTTATTACGCGCCACCCAGTGAATAATGGAAACTAATCAGAATGTCGCTAATAAAAAAATTCGTAGTAAATTTTAACGTCTCTTACGCTAGATGTGAATATTTTGAAATTTAGTACAAGATCGTTAAAATTTAATTTCGACAAAATAAAGCAGGAATTTAAACATACCTTTCAGTACAACGGGAGCTAGTAATGTTTAACTTAAATATAGAAGGTAATTAATATAATTAAAAGTCATATTGCAGACCGATATTTTGAAACAGGCCCCCATAGAGAATCCACATATTTTTCATAAAAAAATTGTATTGTACCGAAAATACCGGTACTGGCTTTTGTTCAGTACTGGTATTACGGTACCAAAAATGGGGCGGTATTCCCGGAATTTTTGGTACCGGTATTACCGGTACCACAACCCTATCCAGAATGCGATTAACAACTTTGCCGAAAACTGTAACTTGTTAGGATCTTTTTACAAAATATTAGTACTATTTTAAAATAGAAGGCTCAAATTATGTGATGAAATTTATTGTTCTGTCAGTGTTGATCACCAACAGCTAAATTTCGATCCTAAACATCTCGGAACATGTTTATTCGAAATTTGAACGAAAGAGGTAATTTTAGAATTCTGAGAGCATTTTTTTTGCAGTACATATGGGTCATTAACGGTTTGCAAACATATGGTTAATTCTTTCTTCTTACATTCTTTAGCAGAAAATTATTGACCCGTATTTTTTTGTTTTGTCTGAATATGATTTTTCCAAGTTATGATGTTTTGAACTTTAAAATTTTCTAAAAATAAATATTCAATCACTCATAACTCGGAAACTATTCAATGTACGGACAAAAATAAATAAAAAAAATGCGATTTCACATGAGCTTAACGGAAAATTATTAATAGTTTCTGTTATTTAACTTCTTATTCTGAAATTATTCCAAACAAATTGGGGGCCGACGGTGGTGGCTAGCGGGTTTCATACATCCTTGACCTGACGGACGAAGCTATGGTGCCTTGAGCACAAGCAACGCAGATCCAAGACCATCATTAAAATGTTACGTTCTGCGTACTTCGCCCGGTTGCCAGACGAAAACCTGTAATTATTGCGTGTGATGTTGTATGTGATTGCGGGCGGAACGTGATTCTGATGCTTAATTTTTAGTGTATGATATAGAGTTCCCGGTCATGTCGCCGTGGGACGTTTTGTCTAGTGAGTATGAGCGTCAATGTTTGCAAACACAGCCCACAGAAAAGGTCAATCCACGATACATGAAATCATTTTTGGTATTTTTTAAGATCTTTTAATTGATTATTACCGCTGTAGACACATTTCAGCGTTAGGGGACAACGTTTGCACGCATCATGCAACTGTTAACAGCTTGTCGTTTGAAAAATCCTACGATGCATGCTCAAAAAACTTAATTGAACACTTTAAAAGTCCTAACATAACGATTACGTTATGGGTTTGATGTTTTTCAGGTTGTCCTTTCATTCTGAGAGGTGAAAATGTCGCGTTAGGGGACAACAGAGAAAAAAATTGATATTCCAACCTACACTTGTATTTATCAAAAACTCTGCTCTGTCTCAAACTTTAGAGCATCTATTTGTTTTAGAAATTTGATCATCGATAGTCACCGAACAATACTGTACACTTAGATTTTTGAGTTTTTAGGAAATTTTTTTCACGACCGCTGCGAACGCTGCGTTAGGGGACAACACCAAAATGAACACAAACGGTTGCATATGAAGTGTTGTCCCCTAACGAGACTGAAGTATTTGTTGAAGCTCAAACAAAGCGATGTATATTACCTCTAAACCTGTAAATAAATCAAAATAAAGATTTGAAATGCCAAACCAGATGTATTTCTATTTTCACCTTTATGTGTATTTGACGAATGATATATAGAAATCAAATTAATATGGATTGAGAACAGGTTACACCGCATACCATAGTGTGGCCCGGTATAGAAGAGATTATAGACCACAATCGCCACTTTCTAATGGATTGAAAATGGTGGTTTCAAGTAGTTTTGATATACATTATTGACATCGGATAATATATGGAATAAAATTAACTGTTTGTTAGGGTGACTCGAAATTTGTTTTTATTTTGTTGACCAAATAAGTTTTTTTCAAGTAATTTTGGTGCACTGACTTTGTTTTTTGACATTATAAAATCTTGAAAATAAAATTAACTGTTGATTAGGGCAAATAATAAACGTCATTGGTGGGTGGTTCAATATTTATTTTCTTGTTGCGTTTGTACAACTGTTTCTACTCATAGATCTGCAAGACGACACTTATTAGTGATGATTGCGGAAATGTAGCCGTTTTACGCAATTTTTGGAAGAGAAGGGTAATTTTGAAGGGGTCCGCGACCGCCCAGGATAGTTTCGAAGGGGTCCGCGATGACCCAAGGTGATTTCGGAGGGGTCCGCGGAGCAAACAAGGTTGAGAACAGCTGATCTAAATGATTGAAAACTGGAGAATTTCGTTTGTTTGTTTGTTTGCTTATTTATGACACTTTACACCTTTGGGTGGTGCATTCGTGTCAAGGAGAATTTCGTGAAATTGTATCTTTTATTAGCGGATTCTAAGAAATGCGTATCCTCAGGATAACATTTTGAATTTAACGTGCAATAAAAACATTAAAAAGCTGCGTTAAACTACGATGTTTGGTTCATGTTAAAGAAAATCTATCCCGAAAAGATAAACCGTCAATTTGAAAGAATGTTTAAGGAGGACGAGTGAGTGTTATTCCCTATGACCAAATTCTTCCGCGCGCTCTCATACTTATTTGGCATTCTAATGCGTTCCATTCTATATCTTTGAAATCACTTCGAACTCTGTTCTAAAATTGTTGAGTTATGCTTAGATAGTTAATTTACTGATAGATGTAATAAAAAACTTGATTATTTTTCGATATTATAAGGTAGGTCTCCCCCTTAATGGCAACCCCCGTTTGGTTTGGCATGCGACGACTTTGCACCGGTCTTGGACGTAACAGCTGGAATTTCCTTAGCAGCTCCCGCTCATGGTTTTTCCTGGTGTAGTGACTGATCACAACAAATCTGCAAAGCAAATGGCTGATGTTTTTTTTATTTACGTGACTTTAAAAACAAATTCATTCGTCACATCGACTGAGTTTTTTTTAACATATTCAGTACCTCATGACGTGGATGGTGGAATTGCATAGTATTAACTTCTGCTATATTGAGCTTCATGTTCACCTTCAACAATAGCTCCACTACACAAATTGATGGCGTTATCGGACATTTTGAAAAGTCAACAGCAACCCAGTTAGACCGCATCGTAAAATAATCATTATTCAATAGCGATTGACCCAAATGGCACGTTCCCCATGTTGATCGGAGCTTTGTGTCTTGCCGTGATTTGTCTTTTCATGATTTCCTGATGGGTAGGATTGAAGTAGTGGTTGTTAAGGATAAGGAAAATGACGATACACAGAACATAGAAAATACGGAAGTATTTTTCACTTCCAAGGGAATAAGACACTTCTCGTTGAGCGGATATATCAACAACCTTAAAGAGATATTGTCATTAAAATAATTAAATTTAATATAGATCTTTACCACACTAGCTTAGGAACAATCGCATATCCTTGAGTTTCAGCTCCCTGTAGATAGGTTCATTTATGTTTGGAGAACCAAAATCCAGATTCGCAATTTCATTACTGCAGGGCAGTTACATATCAAGTGATATAAAGTTCCGCGATCGGATTCACAAAGATCACTCGAATAATACTCGGCACGCTGAATAGTATCTATGTAATAATTTAGTTCGAAATGTTTAGTGTGCGCCCTGACTACAACACTGTGTTTGAAAAAATGCCACAAATTGTTGGACATTTTCGGGTATATCTGAACAGAGGCACATACATGTCCAACTTGCAATTTATATGCCCAAAGAACTTTGCATTGAACTACAATTTATTTATCACACTTTCGACTTATGAGACTAATTTATCGGTCACGGTAAATTTTATTCTTCATCACATGCAGGTTTAGTGACTGTCAGCTCGATCTTCACAGATCGAATAAACTGGTATAATTATGCGCCCGTTACCACCAATAGCATGCAAAACGCGATGTTGCTCATTACGGTTGCCAATAATTCTGTGCGGAACAACAGTACTATTTGAAAGTATACATGCACGAGGCATTTCACGTGGATTGGTCATGCCATTTTTGTTGAAAGCTACGAAGACAGGATTATATAGCTTTCCAACATAGAAGTGTCTTTTATAACAATTCTGTTCTTGGATCAAAGTTATGGAAGTTTTTCCTTCTTACACAAAGCGGGATAGTTACTGTATCTTTATACTGAAGTGTTACTCTTACCATACTCGATCACAGCATTACACATTTCATCATGAACACTTATTGTACAGGAACTAGAAGATACCCGAGACGTTGGCTTATAATCGCCTGTAGCGAACCCCCTTGAAATGGGACATGACCATGATTTGAATCTTCACGATTGCGAAGCAACAAATGTTCACTGTGTCAGAGATTCGCTTGACACGTTAAGGTTAAGACCCATGGTACTCCGTGCGCGATTGGCATATTTTAGTCCCGCCAGCCATTCAGTCCACGGCACGGAGAATCACCTCCTTCGTGTTATCGTTCTCGTCCATGTCGTCATTGGTACTGCATTCATGCTGATTACGGTCGGATGTTCTTATTTGTTTCTTGTGCTTACGGGTCACTGTCGCAAGTTCCGATCGAAGTAGGCATCGACCGAAGGTGGACATAAATATTTACTCGCGTCACATTTTTGCTTTGCGAACAGGAACAAACAAGTCTCAGTGTGGAAGCATTTGTCGTGAATTCTGAAAAATGGATCGGTTGGAGTGTGTGGTGAAGAAAGGAACTAATCCGGTTGATAGACTGGATGCACTGAATTCGCCGGGAGTGGTGTAGGTGGCAGCAGAAACCAGATTCAGCCAAAAGTTATACATGTCCTGCCATTGAAGTACCTTCAGAAGTGAAGAGCGGATTAAGTCATGGAAAGCCACTGATACAATATAAGCTGAGTGAGCTGCCACGGATGGTTAGGAAGTGACCCGAAGTCTGCAGATTGATGTGTTCAGCAACAGAGTATTTCAGCACAACTGGCTGGAGATACCGGTGAGATCGTTTAAATTTTAATTGAGTCGTTGAATGGTACTTTTGGTCCTCCGGTAGTCGCGTCATTTTCTGCGTTTGGACCGCATGAAGCTCTATGTGAGGCTTTGCTAGAGCTTCTCAGTTATGCGACTTAAGTAGGGTCTATTTTCATTTATCTGGTGTTCTCTTCGTTTTATTAGTTTTTTCTTGTGTTATTAATACTAAAATATTAATAATTTAATAGCTCAATTCTAGACAAATATCTGATTGGAGCTTAGGGGCCGGATGTCGGAATTCACTTTCAGGGGAAGTTCTGAAGGAACCACCATTACCCAAGCACGGTGCATAGCAGTTAACGAAAGAGAAAATTTTTCTCTTTTGTTTGCTGCCAACGATTGTGTTGGGCGATTGGTGGTTCGTCCGGAGTTGTCCCCTGAAGTGAATTTTGACAGTTGAGCCCTAATCATAAACATAATCATATGTTTATCGAGAATTTTAAGATAAAAGTTATTGAGCGAGCGCTTTATCCTAGGCATTTTAGCCAGGGCAAGGTGCCTGTGCCATCCCAAAGGACCAAAGGAGCGACATTAACCTTCTTAGCAAACTCACTCCCAACGATTTATCATATCCCCTTCAAACGGAAACGGTTGGTACGGTTGTCCTCGTTTCTTCCTCCATTAAGATTCGAAATGATTCGTTAATCAAATTATTCATTAATTGAATAATTTGAGTGCCGTTTAATTTTGAAACATCTTCAAACCCAACTCTGCACAGTAGGCCTGGCCGTTTTAATATTTGCGACATGTGAAAATATGCTTCAAATATTAATATTGACAAGAAAAACACTATAGAATAACTGTAGTGTATTCCAGGATGCTTTTCAATACTGACTGTGTAAGGGTTAGAATAGAATAGAATTTGATGTTTTATTGGTGGTTTGGGGTAATCTTTATTATGTCGGGTGTGGGAAACGGTAGTTGGTGTTGCGGTACTGGGTACGATCGTTGTTAAGTTAGTGTATAGTAACCTGTTCCGGTCAGGTAGGATGGAATAGGTTTTGTCAGGCGCATTCTCAACAAACGAACACCCTTACGACAGCATAAACTGCTAGGTCACTTTACGCTTATCATGGCATGCTGCAGACTCAGTTGTTTCGCATTCAATAAAAATGCCAAAACATCCCTACTCCTGCAGTAGAAGGTGAAGGGTTAAATCGTCGGAAAACTCTAAGCTTTACTCATATGACCCTATTCAACGCTTTTCTAAATTTTCTACCTTTGCATTATTGCTCTTCCTTGAGTACTATGGTTCTTAATATTAAAAGACTTCATGTTTTAAAATATTAAAATACTTCTTCATGTCATGACCTACTCAAAGTCGGTAATAAAAAAATACAAAAAAACTGCTGTGTTTTCCAGGACGCTTTTCATTATTGGTTGCGTAAAAGTTAGAATAGAATAGAATAGTATAGTGCATAGTTCAGTGAAACGAATCAAACCGTAACACATAATACTAGAGCATTGCTCGACAAAACTGATTTGTCGCTGTCGAGCCCATTTTGAATTGCCGGTGAGACATCCGACTCTCGATTTTTGGAAGCATTAATTCTTTGGCTCTCTGTGACATTTCGTTTGCTCTGGTCAATCACGTAATGACAACTGCGAAATCTACGATCATCACGCTCCTGCTCATGCAAACAGCCCACGTCAAATGTAATAATTTATAAATAATAATCTATTTTTATTCCCACTTCCCATTTTTCAGATACTGTAGAACCCACCAAACGAGGCTTAAACGTAAACACTCGCGATCGCGCGAGAAGAAAATTCTCCAAAACAAATTGTAGCCGGCCCCAGTCCGATTGGATCTAGAATGAGGAAAAGCAGCACCGGACAAAAATATGCAGATCACATGTAACCTTCGTTTCAAGTTACTTGCATCAGCGCCGTTTTATGCCAAGCAGTGTGTGCTCGAATTTTGAAATCAAATATTTTTCCGCTCGGTCGAGCAGCGTGGGATAGATTATTTCAGTGGTCCCATTGGATAGTGATCGACGGCCAATGACGTCACGCGTTTGACCCATTCCCAACCACCTTCGTGTTGTGTGTGTACGTGTATTTAAGCTTCTGCTGGTTCCCCGTCCCCATACCCGTCCGATCGATTGTTCGTTGAGGCATGTGAAACGGATCAAGTTTCACGACTGAAACAACGCGTTCCGTGGGGCGCGAGTGTAAATTCCAAGCAACACACACAAATCGAACGTTTGCTGAAGTTGCCGGTTGGTCAGTTAGTCACGAATCGTCGACCCATGGATTTAGTCATGGCAGCGCCGACCAAAAGTTCTTCGCCCCACCGGATTAAGGTCAAGAAGGAGGTATGCAGCGAACCGGAAAATATTAAGGTAAGCTTTCGGTTTGAATATTTGCGCGTTGATGTTGCATTCTGCGCCAAAATGATGCACAATTTTCGTATTTTAGCATTTCACCGATTCTCCACGGTCAAAATTCTCCCAGGACCCATTAATAATCCCACTTGCTTGCGGGGTCAAGTTTCCATTTTCTCTGTCGTTTCGTCGCAATTTACAGTCACAGCATGGATAACAATATGGTTGGTAGTGCAGCAATAGGAAGCCGGAGCCAGGTTCGCGGCTGCGGTAATCCAATCTCGTCGTACATGGTGAATGTAATCGGATACCGTCTGATTCGTATCGGATATAGAAGAACTTTTGTTCGTGTTTTTTTCGTAGAGAAGAGGGTAATGCTCTTGAAGTGGGACAGAATGTTTATTTGGTGTGTCTTTTATCGCTAGTACCAATCATCTTTCTGATGTTCGTTTGTATCTTTCTTTTTATTGATATGCTAATTTTATGGCACTTCAAATGATTAATCTGTTTCTTGTATAAACTAACAATGATACCAAATCATTTAGGAAAACCCATCAGGGGATTCCATCTAGATTTATCAAACGATTTTTAAAATAGTTTGCGTAAGAATACCTGAAGATTATATGCTTATTTTTTGATTTGAACAAAAAATGATCGCAACACACGCCTACGCTGCACATAATCCTGTAGTCCCTGAAATTCTCTAATTATAGACAGTAAAGTTTAAAGTATAATATTTCAAGCAAGAACTCAATTTAAGTTTTAGTTCAATAATGATGATAAACTTAGGTTCGATACTGACTTTACATAAACAATAAACAATAGTTATGTTCTGAAATGAGTCACTTTCAAAGTCGGTAGCCATCAACCACATTTCTTCAATCTTGTTCAGTTATGTGTGATCCTTTCATAAAATACCCATTCACAGTCAAAGTATTATTAACGTGATTGCAACTAAATGTTCTAACAATATGCTCACACGCTAACCAGGTAAGCAATTATGTTTGAATCAATTTCCACAACCTACCGCTTCTCGTGCCATCCTTTATTCCGCACTAATGTGTCGTCTGTCGGTGATAAAAATAGGCCCTTCGAGGTCTAAACATTTCGCAGATAATGGTATTGGGTTGCAGGCAGGTACCTACTACACATCACACACCTTTGTAATAGTCGCCCCTTGACTTTAGGTTGTAAGTGATGTAGGGAGAGAGAGAGACTAAAACAGAGTATGAATTTCAGAAGCGGTTATTTTTGGCCAAAAATGAGGGAACTTGTGTACGAATGTTGTAATCGGATACTGTCGTTTTTCGAGCATGTATTTTCTTGTGACGTGACTCGCTGACTGACTGACTGACTGGCGGGTTGGGAGATGAGCGCGTCAATGCGATTGTAGTTCAGGAAACCGGCTTGCTGAGATACACAAAAGGTTTGTCGGTTGAATAGGGTTATGAGCACATTCTAGTTACGCTTTAGACTGAATATGAAAGGCTCTAAAAAATCTTACATTTGATGACAAGTAAAAATATATGTAAATCTTAATCCCCCATCTGATTTGAACTGGGTTTCACATTAAAATAGAGACGATGTTTTATTGATTGTTAGAGTATTGGTATTGTGCCCTTTATGCGTAAAATGATTTTTAACCCAATTTTCTGACTAGAGAGTAATATAGCCTAGCCCATCGTATTGGATCGTTAGTCGAACCATGTTTTGATTTCGCTATTTTTTATCAGCAAATTAGAGCTTAATTCAGCTGCTTTTTTCGCGAACACAAGTTGTGCTTCGGTTTTGGCATTAGCGTCTATCTACATACGTACAAAGTCTGTGCAAGATACTGATGAGACTCAGTCCATGACTTGCCAAAACATTTTGAGAGTAAGAAATAGTTCTCACTATTCTCTTTCCCGGGGTTCGGGAAATAAATAAACTATTTTCCGGGAAATCCTGGCAATGCAGAAGAAAAATAAAATTATTGAAACTTTATAAGGTAGCTGAGTTTATAAAACGTCAACTTCTTTTGGATCATTTTTCTTGGATATATAATCTAAATTGTAGTTATCAAGGTTACGATTAATTTAATAATTGAATTATTTAATAAACACATAAGTAGAAACCTATTAGTTGTCGTTTTGTAATTATTGTAGTTTTTAGAACTAGTGTACAATTATTATGTGCTAGTCGTGTGTCTATCTGTGCATGTGTTCGTCTGAGTATTTGTGAGAGTTGGATCAGGGAACGGATGCAGAACTGGCGTATATGATAGAATAGGGGCTAATACCTGCGGTTTTAAATTTGTGCACTCGATTCTATTCATTCGGGAAGGTCGATAAATTAAGATACAATTAATTTACCGACGCACGCAATCATCCATTCTCGGTCAGCATAGCACGATGAAAGTCTAACAGAATGCAATTGTCGTTAATTGTAAATAAACAACATTTGCTGCATTTGGACGAGTTAAACAAGTTTGATTGCATGTTACATGTGCTCTTCTCTTCAACTTCATTAGTCTGTTTTTTTTGTACTTCTATCATTTTGCTTTTCCATTACTCATGTATACCAAAATAGTACCAGTCAATTTATACATTTCTATTCAATTTCTTCCCATCTTTTTTTCTTTATTCGGTATGTTATGATTTATTTTATTACTCTATCATTGTACTATACTCTATCTATACTCATACACGTACAAACATACGAACGCTCGTGGCCTTCGCGATAACAAAAAACTTGGTCACAAACGCGACCATGCGATTGCAATCACCTATAAATACTTACCCCCACGATTTCACCAACGTTAAAATACCCCGGTAGTTGGGTAAACGTAGCACCTATAAACTTCAGATTCACGGTGCGCCCGCGATCATTCAAGAATACACGCCACATGATTATGAAATCGAAATTATTCACGCGAAGTCACATACACGTGATAAACATGTAAACATACAAATGCTTGAACCCCTCGCGACCATCTACAGCACCTACACCCGCGATATCGCAAACATGATAATATCCCGGTGATAAAGTGAACGTCTTCGCGCTTATACATTTTCAAATGTGGTCTCAAGCGTTAACCTAAAAACTCCCGCACGATCATGAATCGGTCACTTCCGGAGATTTCTCTCCTTGGTATCAGCAAACTAAGTGCCATACCTTCAATTGGACCAATTAAAAAAAGAAAGATCTCATATCCACTGGACAACACGTTCCAAGGCGACATGACCGGGAACTCTAGTGGAACTCTCACTTCCTGTCAGAATGTGAATTGTACACCGAAAACTAAATGTCAGAATGACGGTAGGGGTGGGCGTAGCGTAGTTGATAAATCGATTGTCTTGTACGCAGCGCATCTGGGTTCGAGTCCCGACCCCGCACACAGGGTTAGAAATTTTTCATAAGAAATTTTTCTAACCAGAAGCGGCGAATAACCTTAAGGTTAAAACTTCTATAATCGAAATAAAATAAAAAAGAATGACGGTCCGCATGACCATCCAAGAACGCACGCGTACATGTGAATGAACACACGGTTACAAAATCAAATTTTGTACACGCGAGATCACATGCACGCGAGCACACGTGACAAACACGTTAACATACGAACGCTTAAGCCCTTTGCGATCAACAACGCACACCTACGCCCACGATCGCGCAAACGTGATAACATTCCGGTAATAAGGTGAACGTTTTAGCACTTACGAAATTTCAACGCGGTCTCAAACGCGAACCTGCAACCGTCCGTGTTCGCGCGATCATGTATCGATCACGTCCGGAAATCATTACCCTCTGTCCTAGCAACTTAGGTCCATAAATTCAGTTGAACCAATCAACAATATAGCTCATATTCACTAGACAACACGTTCCATGGCGACATGGACCACGAATATGGAAAATCTCACTTTCTTCTAGCATCTGAGCCGCACACCAAAAATTAATAAGTGTTAGATTCTCGGTTTACGCGCGTTCATCCAAGAACACACTCGAATATGTGAAAGGCACACGGTTTTCAAATATAATTAGTACACGCAAAGTTACTTAACGTTCAAATGCTCGAGCCCTTCGCGATGATGCACGCGATCGCGAAGTCTCTTTCCCCACACATATCTGAACCGTACAATGAACATCACATTCAGAATCACGGCCCGCTGCAATTGACCTTAAGCAGTGTTTTAGTGGGCAACATAGCCTGTCTAGTCTGCAATTGTAGTGTGTGATACGGAGGGGGAGCCATTCTTCATACACGATTAAAGAGTCATCATTTCACTCAGACAAAACCATGCGTATTCCTTACGCACACTAAATGCCTGCTGGATTAGTTCCCTAGTTGGGCTGGTAAACACTAAACAAACAAAGAAATTAGTTTGCTCAGTTCAAAGAAATGTCTGGTCGATTGGCATCACCCAGCGGGTACAAATTTTATCATTTTCTCATGCTCTCTATTATTCTTCCATTGATTTTCGTGAAATGTACCGTGTTAAACGTGTAAAATAGGATGAAAGGCAACAAAGTGGAAGTTGATTCGTTATAGGTAAAATTCAGAAACATCAAATTTCTTGACATTTAGTCTCTTAGTTTTTTTCATCTTAATGTATATATCAATTCTTTTTAATAATATTTTTTATTTAATTCATTATCCCTGTAGTAAGAAAAGCTTAGAAATCACATGATAGAAGTGTCATTTAAGGAAAAAACCACAAAAGCCCCAAGGCGGAGTATTTGTAACATGTCATGAAAACGTACGCTGTATTGCAAATCAATTTTTCCACCGAATATCAAATCGAGTTCAATTATGTTTGGAAAATTTTCGGTGTTGGAATAATTCTATGTTATTTTGTCAAGATTAAATGGAACATTTGGAAGCGAATATTTTGCTCGTCTATACTTAAATTTTACCGGCGCATCTAGATTCACTGCGAATTTTTCAATTTATTTTATTTATTTTATTCGATTTTCGGCAGATACCGTACAGATTAAGTGTTAATGAGTTAAAAGTTTATAATCGCTAACTTATAACTAGATTTAGTATTATGATAGTCAAAGAGTTCGGAAGTTTCATTAAATTTGCGGCAACATCTATCTACCGGATTATTCTGGCCGTATGTTGTACGGTGCCTAGGGATCCATAAAACCGGCCGGTTTCTTATAACACGAGGAGGAACAAACAAATTAATCCTTGAAAGAATATCGGGAGAGTCAATATTGCTCGACAACATATCAAAAATGAACATTCTTTGCAAGAAGGTACGACGTGACTCCAGCGTTGGCAAATCTAGTAGCATACATCTATTATTATACGGTGGTAAACGGATAGGGTCGTTCCAAGGCAGTTGTCTTAAAGCAAACCGTACAAAGCTTCTTTGAACACGCTCTAATCGATTGCTTTGCACGGCGTTGTACGGCGCCCACACTTGTACAGCGTACTCCAAAATGCTACGGACCAGTACGCAGTATATAGATTTCAGAGTGTAGAAATCCTCGAAGTCAGCAGTGTTTCGTTTCAAAAAACCCAATGTTGCAAAAGCTTTAGCCGTTGTCGCTGTGATGTGGTCGGCGAAGCGAAGTTTTCTGTCAAATAACACTCCCAGGTCACGGATAGATTCCACGTACTCGATGACACACGCTTGAAGGGTATATTCGCAGCGCCTTAGAGTTATCGAGCGCCCGAAGCTTATCACCCTACATTTATCGACATTGATCTGCATTCCATTCAGCGAGCACCACTCTTCAATATTGACTATATCCTCTTGGAGCACAGCTGAATCGAGTCTCGAAGCAATGGAGCGAAAGATTTTCAGATCATCAGCGTAGAGTAGTTTTCCAGACTTGATGCGGGTGCAGAGATCGTTGATGAATAATATAAAGATAAGTAACCCTCAGTGACTTTCTTGAGAGACACCGGTTGGCGTTTCAAATACGCTTGAGCATGTGGTGCCGATTCTAACAAAAGCGGATCGTTCAGAAAGGTAAAATTGTAACCACCTGGTTACCCACGGAGGAAATCCTAATCGCTGCAGTTTCATAACCTCAATGTTGTGCGGCACCTTGTCGAATGGATCGTTTTACATTTTCTTTTCCTATGGATCGTTTTGTAAATATCCATGAACCATAATTTAACGTTCGATATATGAATCATTTCTAATGTTCATTTCTACATCTTCTATGGAGCAAGAAAAATTATTTAGCAAACATTTTTATCAAATTTATGGAACTTTTTCTGACATTTTATTGCTCCATTTTGTAATACCGTGGAGCATTTTTGTCGATATTATGGAACATATCGACGTGTTTTAATGTACATTGTCAATATTCTATGGATCAATGTCAGGAAATTAATGGCGCAAAATGTATCATTTTATGGAACATTTCCAATATTTTTATGGGGCATTAGTTGATTTTAATTGCTCTTTTATTACTATTTTAGTGCTCTTTTGCGACCATTTTATGGTTCAATTTTACATAATCTATGGATCAAATCACCCCTTTTTATGGATCATTCACACTGTTTTATGGATTTTCAGTTTTGTTTTATGGAACATGGACAACTTTTTTATGGATCGTTTTTCAATTTTTTATGGATCATTTTTGTTGTTTTAGCGGCGCAAACTTAGGGCTGCCCTTTAGCGAAATCAAAATATATTGCATCAACTTGCTGGCGCTTCTCGACGGCTGGAACTAGAAAACTTGTGTACGTCATCAAGTTCGAAGTTGTCGAGCGTTTCTTTACAAAGCCGTGCTGACGTTCATCAATTATGTGTGAAGATGCAGCGTACATTGCGTTGTAAACAAACTTTTCCAGAACATTGGCCAAACAATTCAGAAGCGAGATCCCTCTATAGTTTTCAATATTATGTGTGTTTCCTGCCTTATGGATAGGAACTATAGCAGCTTCTTTCCACACACTTGGAAAAACATTTTCCGTGATCGAGCGCTTGAAAATAATGCTTACTGGTACAGAAAGCGCTCGGGCACAATGTTTTATGAACAAAGGAGGCAAACAATCCGGACCTGGCCCTTTCAACGGGTCAACGCTGGATAAAGCTATCAAAACATCGGTAGGGCAGGGGAGGCTGATATTATAGGTTGGCAGTGTTTCAAGGTAGTCTTGCGATGGGTAGACAGGAGGGCTGGTAAATACATCTCGAAAGTGATCTGCAAAAAGATCCACCGATTCGGCTGTGGACTGTGAACATTTGTCTCGAAGATAAACATTTTCTGGAATACCCCCGGAGCGTCTTCTCCTATTTATAAAGGCAGCCCTAAGTTTGCACCGCTAAAACAACAAAAATGATCCATAAAAAATTGACAAACGATCCATAAAAAAGTTGTCCATGTTCCATAAAACAAAACTGAAAATCCATAAAACAGTGTGAATGATCCATAAAAAAGGGTGATTTGATCCATAGATTATGTAAAATTGAACCATAAAATGGTCGCAAAAGAGCACTAAAATAGTAATAAAAGAGCAATTAAAATCAACCAATGCCCCATAAAAATATGGAAATGTTCCATAAAATGATACATTTTGCGCCATAAATTAACTGACATTGATCCATAGAATATTAACAATGTACATTAAAACACGTCGATATGTTCCATAATATCGATAAAAATGTTCCACGGTATTACGAAATGGAACAATAAAATGTTAGAAAAAGTTCCATAAATTTGATGATAATGTTTGCTAAATATTTTTTCTTGGTGTAAAAATGAACATTAGAAATGATTCATATATCGAACGTTAAATTATGGTTCATGGATATTTACAAAACGCTCCATAAGAAAAGAAAATGTAAAACGATCCATTAACATGTGCTTATGCACCAGAAAAATTAAATTTAATGAGTTCATGCGAGATTTTTGCTATTCGAACTAATAATAAAGTGTATTACATTTGGTTGTAATGTCAAACTACAACAAAAAATGCATACATTATAGTTAAACTTGAGCTTCCGTATCCCACTAGTCAGGAAACTGACCTTAGCTAACCTGAAATTTTTATGGCAACTCTTTAAACGGCAGGGTATCTATGATATTAGCGCGCTGAGAATTATTAGACCACTAACACAGGCTGGCATGAGTCGCAAATACCAACTATCTGAAGCGAAAACGGACACTTTATACACGAACACTGACTAATGTGGCTACGCCACATCGCGTTCTAGTGCACTGTCCGACTTCGCTGCCGCTCAGTCGGCTTTAAACTAGCTATATCCCCTATGTTTAAGAAAACCGGGCAAACGAGAGGACCCCAGGTTCGCTTTCAATTCTAGCTACGGGTTAATCAATGCCTCGTCCAACGGATCCTCAGCGGCTTTGCGCCGCTTTGGATCCTTGGCCTCGGATATGCGGCCAAGCCGCATCACACTAGCTCCCAGTATAAGCTCACTTGTTAAACACTGTCACTGTTATGAGTATTATTAAGCACAACTTATTTTTTCAGTTTACCATAAAATTTCGCATGAATTCATTAAATTTAATTTTTCTACTGCATAAGCACATATTAATGGTTCGTTTTACATTTTCTTTTCTTATGAATCGTTTTGTAAATATCCATGAACCATAATTTAACGTTCGATATATGAATCATTTCTAATGTTCATTTTTACACCAAGAAAAATTGTTTAGCAAACATTTTCATCAAACTTATGGAACTTTTTCTAACATTTTGTTGCTCCATTTTGTAATACCGTGGAACATTTTTGTCGATATTGTGGAACATATCGACGTGTTTTAATGTACATTGTTAATATTCTATGGATCAATGTCAGTTAATTTATGGCGCAAAATGTATCATTTTATGGAACATTTCCAATATTTTTATGGGGCATTGGTTGATTTTAATTGCTCTTTTATTACTATTTTAGTGCTCTTTTGCGACTATTTTATGGTTCAATTTTACATAATCTATGGATCAAATCACCCTTTTTTATGGATCATTCACACTGTTTTATGAATTTTCAGTTTTGTTTTATGGGACATGAACAACTTTTTTATGGATCGTTTTACAATTCTTTATGGATTATTTTAAATATTTTATATGCAAAAGTATATTTTCCCATTTATAAACTTCCAGAATGTCGAGGGATTATTTCGCAGGTTGCATTGGACTTGGTTGAGATACTCACCGAATGCACTGTTTCGGGCTGTTTCATATTGCAGCTCAATTTGTCGAAGAATAACTTTGTTGTCGTCGGTCCTGTGATGTAAGAATCGCTTACGTTGCTTCCGTAGTACGTTAATTTTACGTTTATATTTTCAACGCACCCTCAAATGAAATCAGAAATGGATGAAAATATAATAATTAGAGGGGGCACTCCAGGCGAATGACGCAGTTTTCGATTGCGCCCAACTATATGCAATTCGAATAAGGCGCAAACATTTGTGAAAGCATTATGGCCGCTTTCTCGTTGTAGCTGATTCGTTGACAGCCGAAAAACAATGATTAAAGATGTATCGTCGACGCCTTCTCGTTGTTGCAAATTTGTTTTGTTGAATTGCCTGCTAGTATTTTCCGAGTTTGCAAATATTTTTGTAGTATGTTGCTTGGAAAGTGCCTTTTTAAACCGAAATGCTCATAGCAAAAAAAATCATTCTGAAATTTAGTAGTTCTCGAGATATTTTAAGTTTTTTTAATAACACAATTATTTTGTTTTATTATGACCTACTTTTTTTTCGCATTTTTAGGTTTTTCAAAAGGCCCATAAAATTTCAATTTTATAGTTTAATCATCAGACCCTATGGTTGAATAATATTTTGATTGTTTTCGTGCAGCCTCTAAATAGTTTACAATATCGCCTTTTGATGTCAAAGAAAAAGTAAAATGAAATTTTATGGCTCTTTGAAAAACCTATTGTTGTTGATGGAGAAATTCGAATAACCTATAAAAGTATCGTAATAATACAAAATAATTGTATTGATAAAACATATCTCGAGAACTACTAAATTTCAATATTTTTTGCTATGAGCATTTTGATTTTAAAAGGCATTTGGAATCACATTCACTAAGAAAGTTGTATTTTTGAATGCAAATACAGGGAAGATCCGATTATATCAGCATCCGATTGTATCAGCCCCCGATTTTATCAGCTTTTTGACCCGATTTTATCAGCCTTATATGTAAATTGATAGTTGGAAGTTTGATGGGCTCTAGCAGACGAAGCAAGTTGATTTCGAGTAAATCCTTTTTTGAGCAAATTTTTCTTATCTTAGAGATCCGAGGAATGCAAAAAAAAAATTTAATGCTTTTTTAAATTGTGCGCTATTAGACCCCCTTAAGGAAATTTAAACTAAATAATAATAAAAGGTTATGAGGCACATCTAGGGACTAAAGAAGGATATTTTAAGAGCCCCGATTTATTAAAAAAAAGATAAATATATATCACGATTTTATTAGCCTAAAATTCACCAAGGGGCTGATTAAAATGGGTCTTTACTGTAATATAAATTATAAAAATATGTCTAGATTTGTTGTTAGGAAAACATTTTTAATGAAAGGTTCTCCATTCAGCATATTTGTAGCCTGAAAAAGTTTTTTTTTTTGCGTTTTTAAATTGATATATTTTAGATTGTTGACATCTTACGATGGAGAAACACGTATAACTTTTAACACGAATTAATTGTTTTTGTTGGAGCAAAATTTCAAATACCTCGAAAACTAATGCATTTAAGAAGTTTGTGATATTAAATGATACTTGGAATCATATTCTGTAATATAATTGCAGTTATGTTTGTCAATTGGGTCATTAAATGAAGAATTAAATTATTTTGTTTCATAAACCGATAGAGTTCATCTTTCTAAATATAACAATATATATGTACAAGCTTTTAAAGGTTCAGAATGATTTTTAATTGATTTTCTAAAAAATGTGAATACTACATCGTTTGACACTATCGAACTTCTTTGACAGTAAATTTGGCCACATGGGTTGGCATGTTTGACAGCTACCACAGCAAAAGGATAGGGATTAAGGTTTCTCAATGGAAGATGTGTAACCCGCCAGGGTAACAATTTAGCACTGTGTGAAAATGTATCCATTTTTTGTAAACACTCCCTAGAGTGCATTATTTATGTAACATGAGGCTCACCGCTGTTCCTTATGATCGTTCACTTTTTCTTGTTAATTTTGTTTGTTTTAGCTTTTGCGATTGATTTTGTTGGTCTATATAGGTGTAGTAAATTATGTTTCATATTTCTGTATAATTAACATAGACATTAGTTAGGTCACCGTTCTTCTTTTGCTGTTAAATTGATTGCTGGTTATGCTGCAAGGGCGATGACAGCTATGCACCGAGACGGTTTGTCGTTTTCGTTTTGGTCGGGTGGAAGGCGGCCATCGCAGTGATAGATCAGTTAGTGACGAACCAAAGATGTTATCAGACGCCCGAATTAACAAATCCTTTTCGGGACAGTTTACCACCATTGCACAGTGGTCCAGGAAGCGAAATTAGCGGGAAACAATTGTTAACGCATTCATCTTTAGGTTTAGAGATTTGGTGTCTTAGAAACATTTATTGTGCGTGACAAACAGCATCTTTTGGCTGAAACGGTTTTAGGGTGGCCCTTAAAATGTCAAAGTTGTAGACATTATTTCAAATTGTAGTTCAAAGAGAATGATACTTTCTTCTGCAATATTCTAGAACAATTAATTCTGAGCAACGTTATTGAAGATACTAACTTTGTATCTCAAACTGTTTTCATTTTATAGTGAGTTCCATATCATAACTTAGGGTGTCTCTCAAAAAAGCAGTTTTCTCCGTACAGTTTTTTAACATGATTTTTCTCACAAAAGTACCTTTCAGTGTACTTTTAGAGAATGATTAGAGGCAACTTTTGCTGAAGAAAGAAAATTTTTATCTTGTCTAGTTCAAAAGTTATACTTAATTTTCACGTAAAAATACGCCCTTTTCAAATGTCGATATCTCAAAAGGGGGCAAACGAAAATTGATAATTTTGATTGCATTTGAAAGACTGTACTTTTGCCTACAATATATTGAAAAATTGGAGAACGCTTTTTTGTCTTTCTTAAATAAATCAAATTTAAGTAAAAGCATTTTTGCGTATAATCCTACAGCGCTCATATTAAAAAAAATATTTGTTTTACGCGGATTCTGTGAATTCTTATAAAGACTTTTCAAGGATCACATACATTTGGAGGTTTTTCATAATGCAGATAGGGTAAAAACCACCAATCACCAATGACTTGACCTATAATTTGCTTTCAATTATTGCCAAGATTTCCCAAAATCTACACAAATTTACAAGCGATTTGGTTCATTTGCAGGAACGGTTTCAGCAGGTAGCAGTATCAAGATCTGCAATCTACTAACCTCAAACCAAAAAACAAAATTGACCTTCATATAACAGTATTGTTGAAGTAAAAAAAATCTGATATCCTTCTGTTACATAAATGCATCAAATTATTCAACATAGTTTTTATTATTTTTAAATGAAATAAGAGAATCATTCAAGTACTTTAAAACGACTGTCGTAGATTTGGTAGACCACTCTGCAAAGAGCTTAATTGAGTGCATCAAGTGCAATACTGAAACCCAGAAACTAAGCATGATTTCGATTATCAAATGGGGAACTGATGAGAGTTCGACTCATTGCAGCTAAGATGTAACGATTTCCAGTATTACACGCACTAGCAGTAATCTTTAAAAGACGCGCTTATTGTGGTTTTTAAATCATCAAACTAATCTTCTACTACAAAAATTAATGGCTATGATCAAAGCTTCATCGACGAAGATGAAAACAGAGAATTGCGCGAATGAAACAATTCCTATATACAGTATGTAAAAAATTAAAGACACCCCTTTATCGTTTCAGTAGTTTTGGTCATAGGAAAGGTTTGTTGTATTGTACGATGAGCATTCTTTTTAAATTTTTGATATACCGTTTACAGCCAACAAATAAAAAAACTAAATAAGCTACTCGTCGTAATAAAGTGTGGCAGTCTAGTGGTGGTAATGGGATTAAATAGAAAAGAACGAGGGTGTCTTTAATTATTTTACATACTGTACATTTAGGCTTCTTTATGTAGGGGATGCGCGCATAAAAAACCGCCTAAGAAGACTTCAGTGTATATTTGCATTTTCGATAGCTCCATTATGTTTGTTGGTGGTATGGTAGGGTGGAAGTAAGAGGAAAGCGATTATAGTTTCTATTGCACTCGTATACAAGTTATTTAATATACTGGTTCTCAGGAATAAAGCAAATATATTGACCCTAACGCATTGATCATAATTTATATGCATTTCAAAGATTGTACATAGGTCTAGAAATTAATGACAGAGTGTGCCACCCTAACGAGTGAGCCCAAAATAGGGTCATCACCCTATTTGCAATATGAAAAGCCTGCAAATGTATGTGATCCTTGAAAAGTCTTGACAAGAATTCACAGAATCCGCGTAAAACAAATATTTTTTTAATATGAGCGCTGTAGGATTATACGCAAAAATGCTTTTACTTAAATTTGATTTATTTGAGAAAGACAAAAAAGCGTTCTCCAATTTTTCAATATATTGTAGGCAAAAGTACAGTCTTTCAAATGCAATCAAAATTATCAATTTTCGTTTGCCCCCTTTTGAGATATCGACATTTGAAAAGGGCGTATTTTTACGTGAAAATTAAGTATAACTTTTGAACTAGACAAGATAAAAATTTTCTTTCTTCAGCAAAAGTTGCCTCTAATCATTCTCTAAAAGTACACTGAAAGGTACTTTTGTGAGAAAATTCATATTAAAAAACTGTACGGAGAAAACTGCTTTTTTGAGAGACACCCTAAGTTATGATATGGAACTCACTATAAAATGAAAACGGTTTGGGATACAAAGTTAGTATCTTCAACAAAGTTGCTCAGAATTAATTGTTCTAGAATATTGCAGAAGAAAGTATCATTCTCTTTGAACTACAATTTGAAATAATGTCTACAACTTTGACATTTTAAGGGACACCCTAAAACCGTTTCAGCCAAAAGATGCTGTTTGTCACGCACAATAAATGTTTCTAAGACACCAAATCTCTAAACCTAAAGATGAATGCGTTAACAATTGTTTCCCGCTAATTTCGCTTCCTGGACCACTGCATTGTTGCCATTGAAGTAAAGTGTGTGCGTGTGATGGTCAGTTGAATCTGTCGTAGAATGCCGGCCCGTAACACCACGTAAAAGTGGTGTTGATTCTACATTAAAGGGTAACCTAAACGTTAAGCAGTGTTTTCACTACCCCGGCTAAACATCAAAAAATCGAATCATTGACCGTTTTCGCTGTAGAGGCTAAGTCAAACGAGCCAAGCTCTCCTCTACAGCTAATCGTCAAGAATAACGAAGCAGAGCGGCCTAAGGTTCCTCCTGGGAAGATTACTGCGGAGACTTCCGGGATCGTTTACGGTGAGTAGACGATCCGGTGATTTATCGCCACCGTTGCTAGGGAGGTTCCAACAAAGGAGACAAGCTCACTTCCCTAGCTAAATGGCACAGACCGCTCTCGGAGCAGTGAATAAACATGACGAAGGGGCCTCTACTATTGGCTCGAATCAAAACTCGTAGAAATGTCAATTGACGATAAGTTCATCCGGAGTGTTCATTTGTGTTTAAATTTTGCTAGCGTTGCCAATTTTATTTTGATTCCACCACCCAATGTAGGCGTAGCCACACCGCTTTTGCGCGTGCTGTCCGACTTCGTTGCCGCTCGGTCGGACTTCAAATAGGGATAACCTCTATGTTTGAGTAAGCCGGGCAAACGAGTGGATCACAGGTTCGCTTGCATCCGATGGCGGGTAGAACAGAACTAACTGTAACTGTAACTCGTTCACAGATAGTTTTACTGTTTAAAAAAATTGATTTAAAACTTCTGGTAAAAAGTAAAGCAGTAAAAATATTTTGACGAAAGCAGCTTTTTAATATTTTTTTAATCTAGTGATCACGCCGTCGATGTCTACTTTGTGAGCGGGAATGTAGACACGGTAGTCCTTTGTAAAATATTTGTCGTCAGTATCACAATGTCACAATATTGAACTAATCTGGGCGTGCTTTCGAGTTATATGCCGTGGCTGAATATGTCTGTATCAGTTTATTAGAATCGGTCTTTTTCAGGCGAGTTCATTTATGCACGGTCCTAGAACCCGAGGCAAGGTGAAAAGCTAAAGATAGAGAATACGAGAGATATAAGAAATTGTAAGACGAGTCAGACGATAGTAAAGCAAAAATGTGGTAATCTACCTTTTCTCGATGTACGGCTGGATGTTACCGATACCAAATGGCAAAACCGATAGGAAATGTCAAAAATAATGTGTAAAACTATTAACATTAGTAGATCTTAAAAGCGTATTTGCTTTAAAAACAATGTCGTGTCGGCATATGAACTGGTAATTCGATTCTAATATTATTCACCGTCAATCCACAAACCAGGTGTTCCTAAAAATTGTCTCCTCAGTGTACTGGTCTTGATATGAAGTCTATTGAATATGACGAATTTCGCGCCAACTTGAACAAATGTTTGCAGCACCCTCTCAGATTTTAACGAAACTTTTTGTACATGCGAACTTTGTCAGAAGAAGCCACTTTGCATACTTTGTTTTTCCAAAAATGATCTGGACTGTCTTTTGAAAAAGGTCAAACTTTTTTTTATTTATTTCAAATGGCTATAGTCTAAAAATGACAAATCGTACCAAAAAATGTTGTAGGAGTGATTTTCACAAAATTTGTCAAATTTTTGAATAAGAATATTGAAAAAATTCTTTATCGACTTCTACACTTAAAAAAATTGATTTTAAAAATTTTAAGGCCGATTTACAAAAAAAATCTTTGATTTGGATGAAATTTGGTTCCAAAATAGGTAATTATGTTCCCTACCTACCATTATCATTCTAATCCAAGTGTCCGCCTTCTCATTACCCGGAATGAAGTACTGCGAAATAATTCAAACTAAGGTAATCTGCTATGATTTTTCAGATGAAGTACTCAAAAATTCCCATGTTTTCCCCAGGAATTAAAAAGAGTGCTTTCCATTCTCCATCAAACGGAGAGCCGCCTGTAACTGTAACGATGTGGACATGGTCTTTGATAGGTAAATATAAAACCATAAATTTTGTGGGGAGAATGTTGGCAGCACAGCCTCTTTGATGATTGCACTCACCACTACTGTCATAATAATTAGCATAAAAGCGACGAACGTTCCGTGTATTCCAATCGAAGACGAAGCATTGTTTCTGTGATTATCTGTCCGTTAATCCGTTGACGGACCGGTGCCAATAATCGCGTTTTTCAGCTTTCATCAAGTTTTTAATTTGCACTTGTAGCGTCGCGTATATTGGAAAAAAAATTCGGGTGATCCAACGTTCAAAAGTCCCCTTCGCATATAATTCTAAGCAATCTCTGCCCACCACGAAGTAGGAGACTATTCATGGTTGTAGAGACTGAAATATATGGACCCTTGGGGTTTTTGATGACCCATGTGGAAATTCCTGCTAGTTTCCAAGATTACCGAGACCAAGAACCACTTACTTCGGTTTTATAACAGCACCCATCAATGGACACTCTCAGGCCTTCACGAGTAAGCTTAGGAGAGAAAACCTTATTTTCCTCTTTCGGAAATTTATAGGCATATTAGAAGATGTTCCCACAATGGAACTCTCGCGCTTTAGTGTACAAGGAAACGTAGAAATTAGTCGTTGTCGGTGGCGTAGCGCTCTTTTGCATTATCGGATTAGTTTAGTTAGTTAGATTATTCGCTGCAGGCCCAATTGTTTGCAACAACGGCGGTTAATGCCTCGCAGCACAAAAAGTCAAACAGGTAAACTAGCCCCGTCCAAAAGATCGAAGTTTGGAAGAGCACATTCGGCTAAAGGTAATGAGGCTGATGGAAAATAAGTTGTTTTCTTATACTCCTTGATTTTTCCTGAACGCAATTGTTTGCGAACCAGAATTTTCACTGGCCGAAGCAAAGGATTCTATAAGGAGCGAACTCCATGCATCGCAATTAAGGCTCGTGTTGGAGACTACACCATCAATCTCTACTTTCCGGGCGGGTACATAGACAAGATACTTCTTCGTACACGGCCAAGTGGTATTTAGTTAAATTTCTCATATATCGATGCTGTTAAATGGCTTATATTTGCCCTCATTCAAGTTTGTTATGAATATATACCAAATTACTTACTTTGATACTTTTTGCATGTATCAGGCAACTAGAAGTTCGAAAATTGGATTCTGAGACGATTATGACTTTCATTGGTTTAGTTTTCGATGAAAATACACAGGAAAAAGAATTCAGTTTGGACAAAAAAAAGTTTTTTTCAAATAACTTTTTTTCCTTAAAAGTGCCCAACTTTAATTTTTGACGGTAGGAAGGGAACATAATTACCTATATTGTAAAAAAAAATTTCATCCAAATCAAAGTTTTTTTTGTAAATCGACTTTAAATTTTCAAAATCGATTTTTTTCAGAGTAGAAGTCGATGAAGAATTTTTTTAAAATTCTTATTAAAAAAATTGACTAATTTAGTGAAAATCACTCCTACAACATTTTTTGTAGGATTTGTCATTTTTAGACTAACCATTTGAAAAAAATGGTAAAAAAAGTTTGACCCTTTTTAAAAGACAGTCTAGATCATTTGTGGAAAAACGGGAAAACAGAGTATGCAAAGTGGCTTTTTGTGTCAAAGTTCTCATATACAGAATGTTTTGTTAAAATCTGAGAGGGTGCTGCCAACTCTGAACACGATTTAGCGCGAAATTCGTCATATATGCTCCGTCCGCTGTACTCAAACATCCAGCATCAACTGATTCCACGAATCGACGGTAGTTATATTTATTGGTTATATTTACCATTGAAAGTAGTTATAGTTATGGTGTAGGAACAAATATTTAACCGTTATGTGTCCGACGGGGTACCCGAATTAAGTTCCAATTAATGAAATTCCAGTGCATTATCCATAGCTGGAAATTGAAACTTTGTGAAATCTTAGAACTTCACTAAGTCAATTAAAGTCAGGGTCAATAATATTGTTGATGTAATAAGGGGAAGTGAGGAGTGACTCCAGAATTTTTGACTACGTAACAGGTTGACGAGGGTACCCCGGTACCCACAAAACTTAAATGCCAATAACTAAGGCAATCCCCAACCGATTTCGACACTTTTGGATGTTTTGGATTTAGGAACTCACCCACTTTTAGACTTGGGTAAAATGAATCGAGTTAGTTCATTTCGTTCCCCGGAATCCGGATCGTCGGAAGAATGTTCCAGTTAGGCTGGGACACTATTTCTGAATTTCAATGGAATGCTGGCAATATAGGTATCAAAATTCTTGGAATTGCATCAGTGGGCCGTATCTCGTTGATTTGGAACCATTTGGTAATTTCACCCCAGAACGGACATAGCGGAGCAGGTTCCCGTGGGGCCGTGATCAAATTGCCATATGGTCCCGTAACAATAAATAACAAATATCCAAGACAATATATGTTTTGATACTCAATATGAGAACATTATTTAAATTTACAACTCATACCCTAGTACTGGAATATTACTCCGGAATGTTCAGATTACCAAGAACCATATCTATTCATCTGGTTCAATGTTACAGAATCAAAAAGTGGATGAGTTCCTGAATCCAAAACATCTTAAAGTGTCCAAATTGGTTGAATTGGTCATAGTTATGAGCATTTAAAATTGTGGCTACCCGGATACCCTCGTCGGCCTGTTAAAGGTGTTTTTTGTTGGACACAAGATTGTACAAATTTTTCGTGACAGCGGTGGAGGGGGGCGCTAAATTTTCTAATAAATCGTCTGCATAGTTGACCGATCTGCATAGTAATGATACTTTTACTGGCCCTCCTAATTCAAGAATGAACTTTGTCCTATCGAAGTGAATGTCATACTCATCCAGTTTATGTCAGTTAAATGTTTACAGCTTCTGTTGTATTGTTGTTTAAATCAGAATAAATATGCCATTTCCATGTACATACTAAATTGTTAAAAAGTTGAATTGAAAAACGAATGCAATGTAAATGCCAAAGGGGTGCAAAAGTGAGACCCCGTCAAGGACGAACCACGCTAACCCACGCTACGTCCCTGAATAAGTACCATAAGTTTCATGACAGTGTGCATCGAGTATATTCCACAATCGTTATTTTACTACTACCCTAGGTGTCGATTCCTTTCAGGTCGAGATTTGTATCTTTTCAATGCACTTTTAAATTTTTTGTGTCATTCAGCTTAAATTAGTGCTAATACATCGTGGTGTGATACATTTTTACACACATCTTCATTCTCATTCTGCCGTTATAAGCATATTTGTCCCATGTTCTATGGGATTTCCTATATACATGGGACAATTATACTTAGATCGGCAGTATACTGCCGTTCTACGCCCAATTGTCCCATGTTACAAAACTGGCAACTGAGAAAAACGCGATTGAAGATGAAAATTGTATTAGCAATCTGGAGAGAAACGGTGCAACAAATAAAGCTTTATTGTCTAAAATTACGTTCATGGCAATCGTTTTCAATATAATCAGTCCAGTTTTTTATTATAGAGATCAATTAACGTTAGTTTTTAAGAAAAAATGTTAGGTGGGACTGTTATGCCGAGAAATCGAGCGTAAACTAGAAAGTTCTACGCATATCAGTCCCATAACGATCTATGTAAATGATGCTCATAACTCATTTTTTTACAAAACTGTATGTCGTGAGTTTTTCTGTTACTCGGAAGTTTGTTGCTTCATCAAAATTGGAAATAGGGTAAAGTACCTATTTTTACTGTATTTAGAAGGGTACCTCACAAGATATATTATATTCATTAATTACTCTGCCTACACTCGATGGAGTGCATTAATTTGGCATTCACAATTTTGCTTCGTTCTTAAGAACCAATCTAATAACACAAATGGCCTGAAAACGATGAAATGCTAGTGTTTGATCGCAACTAAAGTTCCAATCGAGTGCTCCAATTGTCGCCCTACCATTTGATCCAATTTGATGAACAAAGATAGCAAACGCTGAACTAACCAACGGCTTCAAATGGGTAGCGTGATAATAGAAACATTGCGAAAATAGGCTCATTATCCTAGATGCGTTCGCCATGTTATGCAAGCGACGATAGTAATGAAGAGCTTTACAGGATTGTTCTCACTGCTGTGATTAATATTGCCACTGCCATCTCTTTTTTAATGATCCTGTATTTTTCCATCAATTTTTTCAATGCCCGACATCTAGCGTAATGTACTTCTTAACTAAACGCTACGTAATTATTTTTTTATTGCGCACTTTTTTGGGATTTTTGTTAGTGGGACAATTATGCGTAGAATATCAACAATGGGACAAACAGACTTGGTATTTTTTCACGAAGTCTTCGAACAAACTTTATGATTTGGATGTGGTTTCTGAAAATATACATCAAAAAGGACTGTTTGATTAAAAAAAGTGAAAATGACCAAAAAGCAACATGGGACAATTATGCGTAGAACGGCAGTATAAGCACCAGAAAACAGATCGGCTTACTTAATTAAAACAGGCAGTCATTTTAGTGCGCCAACCGACCAGTGAACAAAAGCATCACGCAATTTCGAAATCGAGAATAACATTGCAACGTAACACGATACCCGTGAAACGAAATACTTTTCCTCGTTGCTACACGGGACACCATCTCATCTCATCTCATCTCGGAGTTCAGCTCTACCCGGTTCACTCACAAACAAGCTTCCAAACACCAAACTGACTCATCCTCCCATAGCCGTCGTCGTCGTCGGTTGGTACAGGCATCACATCCTTTGCCAGGCACTTCGGATCTGGGCGGCAGATAGACGGATGATGGCTGCAGGCTGCTGCTAGCTGGGGATCATCCAATTCAAGATGCGATTCGAGCTCAAGTTGAAACTTGAAACAAATACCTATCTACTAAAACAAGCCGGGGCGCGATAGTCGCATGCTGCGAGCGGATAGCCCGTTCCGTGCGCTGTCGACTTTGTCGGTTCGGATTCCACTTTGACTGCGGAAAAGCACCATCAGAACACAAATTAATGAATCGGATATTCAAAACTTTAATTATGAACATATTTACCATCGATGAACGTAGGCAATAAATAATGCAGTCGGTTTCGATTACTGGGGCGATGGTGATGTTTCTCAGGGCGACAAGCGCTGCCAAGGCGAATGAAAGTGACACTATTTCGACATGCTCTGCCTGCGAATCAGCAACAGCAGCAGGCGGGGACAAAATATCATATGTTTTCAATAATCAAATAAAATACACTGAAGCGTATTGAATTAATCCGGATGAATATTTTTTTTTCGATTTGCATAAAATGTTTTAATTTGTTCCATTCGGTTGAAACCGCAGTTGATTAATCCATTAGCTGTACGTATTACCAGCATGTCACATTACCAGAATGTCGTACGTTGAATGACCTAATAAATGGAACACTGGTGCCTCACGATGCCTGGGTACTGTTACATAGGTACTTTATTTTAATTATTGAATGAAAATTTAAATTTTTAAATTTGGAATATTGTAGTTCAGTATTGAAGCAGGATAATCACGATACATAACATACCTGATAAAAAGTCCTTTGAAGCTTTGAAAATTTGAGCTAAACTGGTCAAAACATAATGTTGGTCGATGCTAGAAAGCGCAGATCAAATCGCCTATGCAAAAGTGGCTCAGTTCCGCTCGGTTTTTACTCTGCTCTGACATGCTCGCTTCGTTTCGCAGTAAAGCGTTTTTTTTCTCGTTTACGTTCAACTCAGCTCAGTTTCTCGGATCGCACCTTCAGACAAGTATGTTGTATGTCCAATCTTAACAGTGAATCTTATTAACGACCATACGATGCCGCTAGCCAAATGCTCGTATGACAGCCCTACATGCCAAGAATTGTGCGCTAATAGGTTGAGAACGTTAAACAGTCTCGGTTTCAGTTCGCCTCCCGGCCGAAAAAAGGTGCACCTGTCGGCTGTCAGTTGCGCGCGAGATCATCCATGCCTTTTACCCGACGTCGTTCGTCAACGGTTTTGTTACATTGCTGTACCGATGCCGTTTGGCTGACGCCTTAGACCAAGATGGTTTACATTTATGTGTATGTATTTACATACGTTCAAATCAGTCCAAGATGTTGCGTTTCTCGATCTTTTCGCCGAGGGTCGCCGCTCGAACAGATAGTCTATTTATCATCTTTAAGTCGTTAATGGGGCATAGTTTGTCATAATTAGATTACATCTACGAGTAGGACGGCCGATCAAAACTATTAGGTTACGATTCGGACATCAGCTTTTCGCTACAGAGAATGGCCAAATCGGCAAACATCGGATTCAATCAAAATATTTTAACTGGATCAAAACCTCTGAGGGGATTGACATTCCTTCGGTGCGATTATCTTAACTAGAGCATGTGAGCCCTAGCATTCAAACCCGGTTGGAGTCGGGGTTAGGTGTTATTTGATGATAAAATAGGAGATGAAAACCTCTAGCCTAGCATCTCGTTTCGAACACAGAAAGCTGAAAGACCGATAAATCTGACACTTTGGCAAACAACTCCGTACCCACCCTGTCCTGCAGCATTAATATACGATAAATGATTTATTATCATCTTACAACCTACCTTTACAGCTGGGTGGTGTTTCAAATTTATTCAGTCAGTGCAATCCGAGACGAAAAGTTTTACCCTCCGCATGTTTCGTTTCATCGCAAGCCCGGTTCGCGCGTCTGTCAGCGTCACATACATCGTCGGTAGGTACTCGATGGAAGGTATTTTGTTACACGTGTGCATTTTTCGAGTGGGTATAAATGTACAAGAATTACCGAAGCAGGCGGAAAAGATGCCCTATTTTGCGAAGCTGCAAAAGTTTTTTTTTCGTGATTTTTAGCTACTGTAGCGAGACTGTCTTATCGTTCTATTCGAGTGCGTGTTTGATCGGGTTATTCTGGATCTTTCAACAATTTTACCATATTAGCAGTAGGCTGTCATAAAATTGCACTCTGTCTGAAAATTTTAGGGCTCACCCTCCAAACAGGATTTTGATTTTATGCAAAAATGAAAGTTTGTTGAGCTCAGGAATCAGGAATCCGTCGCGACTACCTCAAATTGTACCTTCCCCATGTTGATCGGAGATTGGTCCCTTGCCGTGATTTGTCTTTTCATCATGTCCTGATGGAAAGGATTGGGAAAGTGGTCAGGTTAGGCATAAGAAAAATAACGACACTGAGAACATAGACAATATGGAAGTATTCTTCACTCCCGAGAAATTAAAAAGTACTTCTCGAGATAACAGAACGACAACACCCCCGAAGAGATATTGTCATTCAGATACGGCTTAAACTATAGCTCTTTACTACACTGAATTAGGAACAATAGCATATCCTTGAGTTTCAGCTCTGTGTACATAGGTTCATTTATGTACGGAGAACCAAAGATCCGCATATGCAATTGCATTACTGCGGAGCAGTTATATATCAAATGATATGAAGTTCCGCAATCGGAATAACAAAGATCACATGAATAATGCTCAGCACACTCAATAGTAGCCCTGTAATAATTGAGTTTGCAATGCCCAGTCAGTGCCCTGACTGGACTAGGGCAGCCTGACTATCAGAGCGAAAATAAAATCTTTTACCGTAAGTTCCTTGTTGAAGTGCCGATTTTACGCCGCACAGATTCGCAAAGATTTCTGGTTGAAGTACGGTACAGTATCTACCAAGCGAATGAGATTGGTTTAATCTCATTTCACGACATTAGACACCAACACCGGCTCGGTCCACCATCAAAGAACCGTCAGTATAACAATCTACGTATTCTTCAAGTTGTCGCTTCATCCAGCCAGACAGCCATTCCTCGCGAAGAGGAATTCTCACATTGAAAGTTCTAAAAGGAAAACGACATGTAAGCGTAAGGTGACTGGGAGCAAGTGTATACTCATCCCAAGTAACCATTTGGGCCACAGTCTTGTGTGGCTAGTTGCACGATTTATTTTTTATGTTCAAGAGTGCCTCTAGAGCACCAGGAGGTGTTGTCGAAAACGCACCAACATCGCCATCAAGACCATCCTCTGGAGATGGTTTACCTTTGATTGGATTGTCATGACTTCTCCCTTCTGCCACCAAACCATGGGGCCTGTATGTCAGCATCTGTCTAGCAATTGTTGTGAATGTACTTGGGTTTGAGTCCCCAAGATTTGCCGAAGTCCATGCAAGCTTTCTTGATCCTGAAATCGATGTGAGCTGTCCAATTTAGTTTTGAGTCAAGAATTATCCCAACGTACTTAACTTGATCTGCGACAATAATTTCAGCGTCAAAAACTGCAATGGACGAGCTCCGGTTGTAATCCTTCGTTGCGCGAAAAGTACCATTGATGTTTTATTTGGATTAACTGATAGTCCAACATGAATACATTATTGCATAGACTTGTTACATCAAATCAAAAAGCGTGTTAATGCAAACACCGGTGATTATTATATGATAATTCGAAACCCAAGCTCATGAAGATTCCTCAGCAAGCCATCCGCGACAAGATTGCATAAAAGTACATGATTACGATTCTGAACAGAATTTGAAAATTCATAATGGCGAATACTGGCAGCCATTTTTTACGAAATTTGCGAATTTTGTTACAATGAAAAAAATTCGAAAATTCAAAATGGCGCCTACAAAATGGCATGGAATTTTCCCAAGCGCAGTCGCCATATTGGATTCGCTATTTTGAATTAAACATTTTCGATGTCAGAATTAAAATCAGTGACCCCAAAAACCTATATGAAGCTAAAAATAACCGTATTAACAACGAAAAAAATTGCGTCGCGAAGGGTTAAGAGGCTAAAAATTGGGTTCTTGGGTCGCTGAATCCATTTCAGCTATCAGTTTATAAATTCCATTTTTTTACTATTTTCATGTAAACCATCACTAGATTACTAATTTTTCCGATATTCATTTTTTCTATTGCTATTTCTTGATGCAGAACAAACGTAAATAGTTTGTGCACAAAAAACTTAGATTTTTAGTTTAACACAATCACTCTTCTTTTCAAAGAACTCAAAACTATTCCAATCGACCGTGCAGTTCTTGAGATACTGCCAATTGAAATTCAAAGTTAAGAACAATTCTTATGAATTGAATTGAACAGAAATCCTTGACATTGCGACGACGCGTTTAAAATTTATTTTTCATTCGATTATGGAAAAAACCGAAAGAAAAATAAAATAAATATTTGCAAAAGACTTATAAGACAATGATTTTTGGGGTTTTGTCACTCGTCGTACCACTGTGCACAATTTTTTGATCATACTCATACTCGAGCTATTTATACTAGTTCAATTATGGGGTTACATACCGTTTTGTGCGAAAAATGTCAAAAAAGTTTGGATTTCATTACATCAAACTTATAGTATTTTGGTAGTACATTTTTCAGTGAAATAAACAAGTTTGTAAAATATATATTAATAATTGGCGGAGTTATGACGTTTCCCCGAAACCCTTTTATATTTAAGAGGATTGCGGTGATCACGACTGAAGACCAATAGATCAACTAAAATCCCACAACTCAAGAAAATTCCAAAAGTATATGAGTATTCCTCGGGAACGTTTTTCCTAAAAAAATCGCTTTTTTAAGTTCTTAAAATTGCATTAACCCTTTATAAGGCCCAGAGTTTGGAGCTATTAATGAATGTTATGTTAATAGAAACACGGTTCTGTCGCTTAGTTTAGAATATATTTACATTTATTTCGTAATAAAACCTGTTTTGAAAATAGCAGCGGTAGCAGTATGCCCGTTAGAAAACGTCAGTCTTTGTAATGTTTGATGTTTTTCCAACGAGATTGGTGCAAATATAAAGACTTATCGAGCTGGGTCAGAAATTCAAAAAGAAATTAAGGTGGTTTACTGATTTTTACCTAATTAACAGTAAATAACCCCTGGATTCTGAGGATAAGTTGAAAAATGGGACCACAGATTACAGACGTTCATTTATTCATTTTATTTTTTTCTTTGCAATTTTTACCAACCAAATTTTCGGATTAAAAATAGTTTTTTTTCCATACGTTTATTTGACACGGCATTTGCAAAAGCTTTTTACGCCAGTTTCTTTTTTTACATAGCACGTTACAAAAATCCTTAAGACTAATTTTAACTATACTAGTAACTTGTCTAAAACTAACACTGAAATCACTTTATTGTTTGCTTTTTTCCTTACATTGTTATATTTCATAATGATCTAGTATTTTTTGTATTTATTTACTTTTTTTCTGTTATTGTCTAAATTGAAAAACTGAATATTCTAGGACACTTTAATTGGTGAATGATTAGCCTTGGATGAGAGTATGAGGAGATGAATTTAATTAAATTTTGACAGACACTGTTTTTAGAAAATGATAGATAAGTTCCATGTATAGAGGATCGCGATACGCCAGGATGTCTCTAACAGGAACATGGATTGGTCTTCCTCGGACTTGTAAAGAATCTACTAATTGTGATCTGGCTTCACGATATTCAGTGCAGGACCAAACAACATGCTCAATGTCATGGTAACCCTCTCCACAAGCACAATGATTAGCCTCAGCGAGCCCAATACGACGGAGATGTGCATCTAAAGTATAATGATTGGACATGAGTCTTGACATCACACGGATGAAGTCCCGACTTACATCCAATCCTTTGAACCATGCCTTCGTTGATACTTTAGGGATAATTGAGTGTAGCCATCGTCCCATATCTCCATTGTCCCAAGATGTTTGCCAGCTAGCAAGTGTCCTCTGTCGAGAAGCGCTATAAAATTCATTGTAAGCGATGGGTCTTTCATATATTTCACCATCTAGTGCACCAATCTTGGCTAAATTATCAGCTTTCTCATTTCCCGCAATAGAGCAATGGGCGGGGAGCCACACTAGGGTAAATTTATAACATTTTCTTGTTAGGTTACTCAGAGATTCTCGTATCTTCCCCAAAAAGAATGGATCTTGATTATCAATCCTCTTTGAGCGTAGAGCTGCAATTGTGCTGAGACTATCAGTGAGGATAAAGTAATGGTTCGGGGGTAAAGTATTAATTATTTGCAAACTATAGTGAACTGCTGCTAGTTCCGCTATATAAACAGAGGCGGGTTCTGCAAGTTTGAGAGAAATTGAAAAATTATTGTTGAAAATACCGAAACCAGTGGCCTCACTGATTCGTGACCCATCAGTGTAAAACATTTTAAGGCAGTCTATGTGTTGATATTTACTTGTGAATATTTTAGGGATCTCCCGCGAGCGTAGATGATCCGGAATTCCACGAATCTCTGCTTGCATGGACGTGTCGAAGAATAAAGTGGATTCAGGAGTATCTAGTATATTGACGTATGTGGGAACATACCTAGCAGGCGTTATTTCTTGTGACATGTGATTGAAATACACTGTCATGAATCTGGTTTGGGGTTGAAGCTCAACAAGTCTTTCAAAATTTTCAATTACCAGTGGGTTCATAACCTCACATCGAATAAGTAAACGAGAGGAGAGATCCCAGAATCGGTCTTTTAAAGGAAGAACTCCCGCTAGTACTTCAAGACTCATCGTATGGGTCGATTGCATGCAACCTAGGGCAATTCGTAAACAACGATACTGTATCCGTTCCAGTTTAATAATGTGAGTGTTTGCAGCTGAACGGAAACAGAAGCACCCATATTCCATTACTGAAAGTATTGTTGTTTGATACAATCTTATCATGTCACTTGGATGAGAACCCCACCATGATCCAGTTATTGTTCGCAGAAAATTTATCCTTTGTTGGCATTTCGTTATTAGATATCTAATGTGGCCTCCCCATGTGCCTTTAGAATCGAACCAAATTCCAAGGTATTTAAAAGTCAGGACTTGGGCTATCGTTCTACCAACCAACTGAAGCTGAAGCTGAGCCGGATCACGCTTCCTTGAGAAAACGACCAACTCTGTTTTCTCCGTAGAGAAATCTATGCCCAGTTTTAAAGCCTAAATTGATAAATTATCCAAGCTATCTTGCAATGGTTGTTGTAAATTTATAGCTTTTGGTCCTGTGGCAGAAACCACGCCATCATCTGCAAGTTGTCTTAGAGTGCATGGGCTGACAATACAATTATCAATGTCATTCACGTAAAAATTATAGAGAAGGGGGCTTAGACAAGAGCCTTGTGGGAGGCCCATGTAATTTATTCTGAGTGTCGCCAAATCGCCATATGAAAAATGCATGTGCTTTTCTGACAATAAATTGTATAGATAATTATTTAATATCGGTGAAAGACCACATTGATGTAGCTTCTCCGAGAGAACATCAATGGAGACTGAGTCGAATGCTCCTTTTATGTCTAAGAACACAGACGCCATTTGTTCTTTTTTTGCGTAAGCGAGTTGGATTTCTGACGAAAGTAGCGCCAGGCAATCATTCGTTCCCTTTCCTCTCCGAAAACCAAACTGGGTATCTGAAAGCAAGCCGTTCGCCTCAACCCAATTGTCGAGACGTCGTAGGATAATTTTTTCCAACAATTTCCTGATGCAGGATAGCATTGCAATCGGTCGATACGAGTTATGATCGGAGGCTGGTTTTCCCGGTTTTGGAATGGCGATAACTCTCACTTGTCTCCAGTCACGCGGGACAATATTCTGCTCAAGAAACTTGTTGAATAAATTCAACAAGCGTCTTTTTGCTAGGTCAGGCAGATTCTTCACCAAGTTGAATTTAATTCTGTCTAGTCCCGGAGCATTATTGTTGCATGAGAGGAGTGCAATTGAAAATTCCATCATTGTCAACGGCGAATCTATGGAATCGTTTCTTGTGGGAGCATCGCGAATGATTTTCTGCGCAGGAGCAGAATCTGGACAAACTTTCTTGGCAAAATTAAATATCCAACGATTCGAAAAATCTTCGCTTTCATTAGTCACGTTACGATTCCTCATTCTTCTGGCTGTGTTCCAAAGAGTACTCATTGATGTTTCTCTTGACAAGCCATCAACGAAGCGTCTCCAATAACTAGACTTTTTGGCACGACGGAGACTGTCAAATTTGTTTTGCAAAATGAAATAATTTTCAAAGTTCTCACGTATACCCCCTTTCTGTTTCATAATTTCTTTGTAGGCAACTTGTTTAGCTTCATATGCATCAGAGCACTCTTTGTCCCACCAAGGATTAGGGGGCCGTCTATTTATTGTCATTCCAGGATTGCATTTCGTTTGGGCTTGTTCTGCTGCTTCAATAATTAAACCCGCTAGGAATTCATATTCTTCGGTAGGGGGTAGCTCTTCTGTCGAAGCAAGAGAAGTGGAAATTAATGTTTCGTATGTTTTCCAATCAATATTTCGTGTTAAGTCATAAGGAACATTGATTGAATTCGTAAGGCCTAATTCACTGTTAATTGAAACAACGATTGGCAAATGATCGCTACCGTGAGGATCAGGTACAACCTTCCACGTGCAATCTAACCGAAGCGATGTCGAGCACAGAGATAGATCTAATGCACTTGGACGTGCAGGAGGTCTGGGGATGCGTGTTGTTTCACCAGTATTTAAAACTGTCATATTAAATTCGTCACAAACATTGTATATCAAAGAGGATCGATTATCATTGTAGAGGGAACCCCACAATACTCCGTGCGAGTTGAAGTCTCCCAGTATCAGACGCGGAGCAGCCATGGATTCCACTACCTCAAAAATTTGACGTTGTCCAATTTGAACTTTGGGAGGTATATATATATAGAAGCGATAGACATGTCTTTGCCTTTAATATTCGTTTGGACTGCTACAGCCTCAATGCCAGCAATCATGGGGATGGTAATTCTATAAAAAGAATAGCACTTTTTAATTCCTAGAAGCACTCCTCCATATGGGGTGTCTCGGTCTAGGCGAATAATGTTGAAATCATTTAAGTTGATATTAATGTTTGAGGTAAGCCATGTTTCACATAGAGCAAAAGCATCGCATTTTAAATTATGCAGTAAAATTTTTAAAGAATCAATTTTTGGTATGATACTTCTGCAATTCCACTGTAAAACAGTGATGGAGTCTTTCACCTTAGGAGTTGAATTAACCATTGAAGGATATAATTGCTGCAAGGATGGGCCATTGAGCAATCAGCTGCTCTAAAAATGTTCTAATTGTTGGGAGGAAAGCTGAAAGTATACTCTTTAGTGGTTCAGAAATATTGAATGCTTTAAAAATCCAATCAACAATTTCAGAAAATTTCAATAATCCTACCCCCGGCTGAGGCTCAGAGGAAGTCGAAATTTTATTATTTCCAGTAATGGTGTTCTGTTTGGATTGTACGTTCCCAAAACCGGGTGGAATTGATTTCGGTTTTGAATCGGAATTTTTCGGTTTTGGGCGCAGTTTATCTATTGGTGTAGAAATTTTAAGGCCCTTGCTTGGCAGCTTGGGAAAAGAAGACTGTTTTCTTTTTCTGGAATTTCCGGGTAAAACAAATGATGTACCTTCGCACGCTCCGTCGGAGTCAGACTGTTCCGAAAATAGAGATGTGTAAGTGTTTTCTAAGAAGATGGGTTTAGGGGTAGCATTTTTCAACATTTCAGCATAGGAGCGCTTAGACCTCTCCTTCAAGGATCGTTTAATTTTATCCTCGCGCAATTTATAAATGGGGCATGCAGGGAGCTCATGCGAGTTTTCTCCGCACATTAAACATTTTTCTGAATTTTCATTGCATGTATCCTCTTGATGAGAACCGCAGTGGGGAGACTTTACCAAAAAAACGATCGCAGAAAAACTTTTATAACATTTCAAAAATCAAATTAAAAATTCTGCAAAAAATCATGAAGACGCACAATAACTTTGCACAGTATATCTCCATTACTTTGAAGGCCTTTTTAGAGATTTAGCTGTTTTAGCTGAAAACCTGGTCAAGTCTCGCCATGTTCCCCTACTTTCAGATAAAGTAATAAGAAAAAAAATCGATAATTAGAAAAATAAAAAGGTATGTAAAGGCGCCCCTCAGTTTAATAGTGCCCAGGAACGGAAGGTTAATCTGTTAATTTAATTTTGATCTTAGGTTTCGACTTCTTCTCATCAGAATCCGACACTGATCAGACGAAGTCGAAACGCAAATTCTATAACTAATTTAGTTATTTTTTGTGCTCTTCACGCGCCAAGATGGTTTTAAACAATTTTCTCATTAATGGAGAAAAAATAGTTTTTACCAAAATTGTTCTTCACTAAGCAGAAATATAGCATAGAGTATTAACTAGTTTTTTTTTCTATTTATTATTACGTTTTGTATTGTGTATTCAATTGAAAAGATATGGGGTTTTATGCCCATTTGAGAAGCGTTGATGTTTCACTCAAATTAACTTTTCCCCTTCCCAATGTTCACTAAGACCAACCAAGGTCAGATGATGAATAAATAAATAAAATAAAATACAATGTCTGCTGCTCTTGTTCCCCTTACTTGTTTGATCCTTTTCATTAAGCACTGTTGAAGCATACGTTATTTGACTACTAGACAAGCCAAAATTGCTAGTCGGTGCTCGTTCTTTTATAGGTAAGGATTGAACTACAAACTTGGTTTCGCAACAAATTAATTTCAGCAGCATACTTCGAATAGGAGAACATGGGGAGATTTAATCAGGTTTTCAGTTAAATCTACTCAAATCTCCAGAAAAAATTCAATCCTTCAAAACTCATTGAAACGTAATGTGCAGCAGTATTATGGGAGCTTGAACTCAGGTGGACTGCGTACAGTGTAATGGACTGAGAAACTACGCTATCGTCTGCTCAGACGGTGTAATCTGTCCTTCATAGTTGCAAGACGTTGTTTGAGGATTATGACTGCATCCATCAAGAAGGAGGAATGTTGGAGTAGGGTGGGTTAAACGTTTCCTATTGTAACGTTGTCTAGAGTAGCGAAAATGTCATCGTATATACTCCCAAATGTGTAACCATAATCGAAGTGCGTTGCTGTTTATAATTTCTGGAATACTTTATGTAGTTTGCTCCTGCTTTGAAAAGGCCACAATGTTTCTTTTAATCAATATTCCTCTTTGCTTATAGATTCATTTTGTTAGCATTTGTTTCTGCTGGAATAGAAATAACGGTTCTTTGAAACATTGTTTCTTTTTGCTCGAATTAGTGGTGAGGTACATTCTTAAAATTTTTGTTGCATATTCTGACAGAAGTTTTGTGAATTCTGATTTGAGAGCGCGTAGAGAGCGGACTGGAGCATTTCAAGTAATAATAACCATATCCCCACTCAACAAATTGGTTTTTTGAAGACAGCCCTGATGGTTGGGCGGCAAGCCTGAATGTTTCTATGATCAGTGGGCCTGGGTTCATTCCTAGTAGAAGTCTTTAAGATCTTTTGATTTACAGTAATTCTCGTTACTTCTCGCTACGTGATAGAATTAAAGACCAACCCATGTGAGATCTAGGGTTCAGATGATGGATCCGCTTCTAAGGTGTCGGTGATAGGAACCCAATGCGGAAAGAGACCGATGGGAAATAAATTCGAATATTGACAAGTTTTTGGCATTTCGGATTCTCCTCATCAGTAACTAGCACCATCTTGGTGCTCGTTAAATGATAAATCCAAACTAGCGCCAAAATTGGCACGAGTTAGGAGCCAAAACCATCTAACTGGTTCCAACACGGTGCTAGTTACTAATGAGAAGAATCCGAAACACTAAAAACTAACTTTACGTTCCGCATAAAAAATTGGATCGATTAAAAAAAAATTTGCGTCGCAATAAGTAACATTTTCACTATTTGATATTAGAAGTGTTCAATACTTTTATTGTCACGCAAAGTTTGTTTAAAATTGCTTTCAAAACGAATCATACAAATTACTCTAAGACTAACTGGGCAGAGTGAAACATGCCAGATTGGGCCAAAAAGGGGCGAGTCTTCCTTTCTAGAACTCATGAAGTCACTTTTGGGCGCTTCCACGTGGATTTGTCCGTTGACAGACCTAGATGTAACGAAGAAATGAATATTTTGTCACATACGTAGAGCCAAACAAGGTTTTCTGGTTAGTTGGCTATGGTCCGGTGCCTTCCATACTTTGTATACGTGGTCTACCAAACGTACATTGTTGTTGTTAAAAATGAACTGAAACTTGAATCGAAATGTTGGTTTGACGTTTGAATCTGTTCAATAGCCATGTAGTTCCTCGTTTCCTGTCGCTCTGAAGTTTTTTAAACATTTTCATCAGATGGGATACGGTGTGTGGTTCCTAGCTGTACTGATCTATTCTATCGCTAAAAAGTAACCCGGGGCCCCTGGCCCTGGCCCAGTGAGCCCATGCATAAAGACGGTACTGGACCTAACTCTCCTAGAAGAATCTTGCCGACGAAAACAACTTGAGCTACTTTTCTTCTCGTTTCAAGCGTGTGTAGACCTAATAAACTACAGCGGTCTTCGTGTGGCGCAACATTAATAGGGTCCTGCCACGGAAGCCGTCTTAATGCATAACGATCGAATTTTCTTTGAATTGCTTCAATTATTGCTTTACATGTTGCTTGATACGGACACCATATTATGGAGTTAAATTCAATATCGATTATACTAATGCGCATTACAATCAGCGGAGATAAAGAGGATCATTGAATTCATTCGAAATTTTAATTCCATCTGGCGGTTTGCCTTGTCAATAATATATTCGAAACGAGGTCGGAAAGTGAGTGAAGAATCCAAAGTGACTCCAAGGTCACACACTTGCAGTATACGCTCAAGATTCAGATCTCCAATACAGTAGTCGTATGAAATTGGCTTGTGCTTGCAATGATACGATATTACACTGCACTTGTGAATACTAATTATAGGCGAATTTTAGAAGCACCAGTCACTGAAAGTGTCGTAGAGCTGTTGTAAAGCTAAGCAATCCCTGATTCACTTGATGATCATATATTATTTAATGTCATCAGCGTAGAATATACAACACCCCGGTGCACAGTGGTCGGAAAAACCGAACCATCGAATAGATTCACAGGGTGTCTTTGAAGGAATTGTTCGTATGAATATTCCCCAAAATCGGATACAAATTAAAATTAGGCATGGCTTATTATGATCGAACTAAAAAAATAAATCAAATTAACATCTCGTCAGTAACTAGCACCAACTCGGTGTATAGTGTAGACGATGTATCTAAACTATTACCCAAGTTGGCACTAGTTAGACACAAAAAAAAAAATCCAAACAGTTCACACGACATATTGATCTATAAAGCGTTTTCTATGGTAACTCTCTTAAATTTAGTTTTTTTAAAATAACTTTTTCTACTGCGACTTTTCGTGCAAATGAAAGACAAATGTGGTGGTATTACAACCACATAATATTGTTAAACACTGTATGTAATAATACTCATTCGTTTATTCGTTCAAAAAGATCAGTTTAACGATCAGTTATTCAAGCGAAACGTCAACCGGTGTTGGATCGACGAAACTATTCAATACAGTAGATTAGTACGCCTCCTCCGCGTGATTTACGGCTGTTCACAAAACTGCAGTCCTTTCTAAAAACAGCATAGCATTCAGCGCCAAAAACTGACTAGAATGCATCCTATCATCTAATCAAGTCTCGGTGAAAACAATTATGTCGTAATGGGAATAAGAGATTGATAGGAAAACTTTATCCATTTTCGTGCGTAGGCCTCGGACATTCTGGTAATAAACCGTCAGTTTACCATTCAAGTCCGCGTCCAGAGTGAATTCCTCAAATTCCTCCACACCATACCAGAAATGATCGTCTGATAGCCCGTACGCCTGGAAGTTGTCCTTATTTGAGAGACGAGCAATCCCATTCGAAGCTTCAGCAGGACATATACTGGTTCTTATATTACCTGATGGAGTAACACCTGCGTACTGATGGAATCACGCTGGATGCTTGAAGACTAAACAGATTTGAAAACGTGTCGGAGCATTGAAACATGGTGACAGTTGATGGATCGACAGTCGAAAGGTGTTTTCACCGTGGTTTTTAGTGCTTCCTGGTGAAGATAAGGCTACCGATTCTAAACGTTCTAATGTAACGGCTCCATCGTCGGCTCCATATGCGACGTGGGTTTCCTCTCCAACGGCATCGCCGATGTTAATCTGACAATTTACACACCGTTTTTTAATCCGCTATCTTCAAATTTACGAAATCGAACATTTTATGGCCATGATTCATTCGAAAGAGCTTTGTCTTTGAATTTTTCAGCGATGCCAACTTTTTTACATGCCTTGTAGTTGTTGTGGTTTCCGACCAGTATACTGAGAAGATCAATTACTAGCTTTATACGCATTTATGACACTCCGTTTATGTTCCATGTTTCACCAGCCCGTCTTTTCAACCAGAAAATATGGTAGCTACACCTACAAATATAATAAAAACCCATGAAACTTAGAAGAATGTCAGGTCTAGTACATCACAATTTTAATGACAAAGGATAATTAACTCACAGTGTTAAACCGCACCAGAATTCAATAACTCACATATCCCTAAAACTCACTGTAGAACTATTATCGTTCTTTAATGCAACAAATATTAGTGTTGCAATTAATACTTAGCCATTCGAGTACTGCCAACAGGTCATCATCCCAGGTAAATGAAACGCTATACCAACTTCCGCTATTGTGTGAGTAACTTAGGTCATTAAAAAGTAATCAAGACGCTCCTGAGCTTCATATACCGGTCGACTAGCTATCTGATATACTAGCCATTGTATCAGGTTTTACTCGGTCCTGCACCATTCTTTTCTGCAGTGTTTAAATATATCCTTATGAAAGAGTTGACAGTGTTAATGAAAAGACCACTCAGCTTTAATTAGTTTTACTATAGAAAATCGACTCAAATGTGGAACCGGGTTATGCCAACAATTCTCAGCCTGTCATCGATACTGACAGATTGGTATGCTTCTGTTAATATATACTAACATTTACCACCAATTTATCGACCTATTCGGTGCCAAATTGCATCCAATCAATCACAAGATACCAACCGGCTTATCTAAACAACAACCGAAAAACTAATGGTCCAGCTTCGAAATACCCTTTTCATAAAAGATGACTATCGTCGGAATCGACGCTTGTTGACAATTAATATGCTCCCAATCCCTACTGACCATTTGGCTTATTTTGACATTGACTATTTTTGACACTTTGGTATGCTACTGCTGGTTTTTTTTTCCATCCCCCGAAGGTGCCATATCATACACAATGAAATCCAATCAATCATAGCTAAACGTTTCGGGCCTTTGCCGTTGTTTTAGCCTCTGTCTTTTGAATCCAGGCGAAAAGCGAACGGACACTGCTCCAACTGTGGTAACTGTGAAATGTGATCCTCTACTATAGCTGTAGCTGCTGCTTGGTTAATGGGTTACGTGCCGGGATACACACATCGCTTGGATGTTTCGAAACTACTGTTTTGTCTCTTCTACAGTTGCCTCACCACGTGTACTGTTGATCAGGGCCGTTTTACATTTCCCTGGTGTCCCTGGGTACAATTAAAACAAAGCAGTCCCTGACTACCCGATTGCTCTTCTATTTTTTCGGGCCAAAAGATTATTATAAACTTATCTCCAAAACAACAGTAGTTTAGTTACGAGAAAATCAAATCTCCACACGCCGCTGTTGTATATGTTGCTGTTTATTTTACATGAACCAACCAGTGCGATGCGTTTTGCCCGCGAAGTCGTGCAACATGTTCGAAATAATTTGAGCCGACAAAGCGAGAAGCCCACCGAGTCTCACTTTCGCAATATTAAGTAACTGAAACTCATCCACTGCCGTCCGTGGTGCAGTTTATTTTCGCTTTTTTCACGTGTTTTTTCCGCTTTAGGTGTTTTTACCGTGAGATGTTTTGCAAGTTTATTTGCACTGTATCACATTTCAATTAGCAATTCTTCTTTTGAACGCGCTTTTTTTCGCTGTAAGCTCGAAGGTATGGGTAGCGTATTTTGTGTCACACTCGGGCCGCTTTTCGCCGTTTTACTGGCACTTTGTGCTCGCTCGTCGATGTGCCTGGTCGGCTAGAATTTCCCTTCGGTTCAGGTTTTTCCACCCAGTGTCGCTTTCGACGTCGGTTCCAGCAATAACAAAAACAAGCCCTACATATATAATACACTGTATAATTATAATTTGAATCGTATCGCATTGCAACTCTGAGATTCTTTTACGAACGCGGGATCAACGAATGCCTGCAGGTCTGTGATGGCTGGGTCCAGATAGGTCTGTCTGTCTGTCCGCGTCGAAATTCGATTCGCGTCCGTAGGCATACATATATGGCGTATACCACCGCTGCTGCTGGCTGGAAGTGATATTTCATCGCCCCACAGCTGCATCTCGCTATTATTTTCCGATATATTTATTACCTCCATTGCACCGGGTGGTGGTGGTGTGCTGACTTTGCATAATGGGTAGGGTTTCAACAGGTCTGGCTGATCGTAATTTTCACCCAAGCACTGTCACACAGCACTGACCAACTGGCAGGCCAATCAAGCGAGTAACAAGCTTCGATTAAATTGATTAAATTTCATATCGAGCTTTAAAATGTTAATTTTAATTCGTTTCCACAAATGGACGGTACATTTGCGCCAAGTCACTCGCTCGAGTGGACAAGTCCGGTGTGTGTGTGTATCTGTGTGTATGTAGACTCTGACAGCGTTGAGTCACTTTGGATCGGATTCCGACCAGGTTGGCTTATCCGTTGGCTATGGCACGACATGTTTCCCATCAGTATTGCCAAACAAACATGAGAACTCGCCAGTCGTATTAATTTTCCGTCTGGTTGTGGATCATTTTTCCTCGGCTACCATGCGAATGCCTAAGACTGATGTTCAGTTAAAAGCTCTCTCGTTGGGACAGTCCTTTTTTGAACATCCTTGCTAGAACATTGTGAATTTTATTCGGAATGCATTCGGAATCTGTTTTGCACTTACCTCTTAGTTGAAAGAATATTTGGGTCATTCCATGCGAAGTGATCAAGGCACGTGTAATCGACCTCCACGGATTTGAACAAAATTTAGAGGAATTGTTCATCTAGGGTCACTATAGAAAAACCCAAATTTTTGTGACTATTGAACCACCCCTCATGGTCATGGGAGCACCCCCCGTTTTGGCAAATTGCCAAAACCCTTGATTTTCTTTTGATCATATCTCCGGTTCTATTTACTCTAGAATCAAACTACAAAATGGCTTTTGAAGAAAATTGTTCAAGGAGTCTATAAAAAAATAGTATTTTTTGCCGACAGTGTTGCCAACTATGCAAATTTTTCAGTTAAATATTAAAAGTTAATTTTTCTCTCAATATGTATATTTTAATTTTGAAAATTTTAATGCCATCGCGTTTCTCAGACATTTTTACATAAAAAGCACTTATCATCCCAATATAATATGAGCGCATCCTGAGATACACCGTCGATTTCAAGTTTGCATCTTTTTTTTATCACTTCGCGTGTAATGACCCATTTCCATACACCCATACAGCATTGCACGAAATTCATTGGTATTCGCTATTTTTTGCTGACAAGAGAAAAACGCTGCTAATATATAATTCTTGTTCCTATCAATAAACCATCAAGCTATATTTATCTGGGAATAAGTCTTAGTGTGAGAGTTTAAGAGGAACCATATTTCGTGGTTCTCGAGGAATGGCAGATTTGGCAGTTGAATGGATTTTATCCCACACTATCCCATATGTTATTATTCTTGAACAAGTCTTTTCCAGACGACAGGCAGTCTGTTATCGACGAAAATCAGAGAGCTAGATGTCACATCTACCATCAGGCAGCAACCCTCAGAATGCTTTTCATCAAAATGTATTTGCTGTTATCTTTCAGACGCAAATGAGTATTTTTTAACAGATTTATTTTGCTATTGGTGCAATGTTATTCGTTCGAAATTTCAATGGTTCGTTCAGACTGGCTAACTGTGTTGGTGGCCTGTCTAACGCAGTGCATGATATTGCTCAAAACGTGCTTTCTTCGCAAGAGAACTGTGCATATGGGCCACCTAGCAAAGTCGAGATCGACGGTGTGGTTACCGATGCGAGTGTAAATTATGAGGAGTTGATGATGCACGTGATTTTTGAAGTAGAATACTTCTAACGTTTCAATATGGGGGTCCCTTTTCAAAAATTTCTGTTGAGATTTTTTCCCAGTCTTCAAATGCGATTAACTTCCGTTGTACTGATCGAAATCGCTATATTTTTGCACTATCTGATCGGAAATATGTGCACGTGTATTGTATTTGATCCCGAAAAATGTACGTCTATTATAGATAACGAAAATAATGTAATTTGTAAAGGTGGTAATTATCTGCGCTGATTGGTCCGTACAATTCAACCAAGCAGCGAGCGTTGTTAGGACTGCCTCTTTTTTATCAAATGAACTTCACCAGGTATAAAAACGGCACATACGAGAAAATTCGTTAGTTTGCTTTCTGACCTCGTAGTAGCTGCTACGTTTTGTGTCAGCTCAAACTCTTCGGTTATTCAATGACTGCCGCCAGGCATCATTCCATCCAATGATGCACAGGCCACGCCACGTGCAATGATCAGCGCACATCGCAGAAAAAGCAGAACGCTCTTTTTTCGGAGTTCAATATGCGGATACACACTTGCGTGCGAAGGGATGGTTGAGTGCGAAAGACCCAGCTCTCTTGCTCTTTAAATTATGCGTGGTGGGCTCAGATAAATTCATCATTTGGTTAATTTTCTTTTGGCAAGCGGTAGTATGATTGACGATGACGATTTTGGTAGCATTGGTTGTTGTGTTGTGTGAAGGAGATGATGTTGGCTTATTGGATACTGATATATGTTTCTGCCGTTTAATTGATACTCGGGGCAAACTGGGATAACTTTTTACATATCATCTATGTATATTAGGGTGGCACAAATTTTAGAATTCAGTAGAACCGATCTAAAACTACTTGCTATACGACCTCATTCAACCATGCAAAATGTTGATTTGATAGGTTGCACTATATTTTAGCACAAATGATTTAAAGTTTGTATGTGATTTAACATGGATAATTATTCAATATTTCGTAGACGTATTCTAAAAATAAATGCTATGCTAATTTCGGTAGATACGAGTACCGTATACAACTTCCCCGAAGAGTGTAATAGGCTGCAACTTCTGATTCAAAAGTTATTCTTTATACAATGCTTAAGTGTCTACATCGTTGGTGAAAATTGAATTTTTCTGGATACTCTGGCTGATACTTCAATCAAGTTAACCGTGATATGCTGGTCATAAACCGAATCAGGCAGCTATCAACATAGGCGGTTTTATAGTTCAGATGCGAGCGTCGTAAATAGACAATCTGAAGGACATGAGTTCGGTTCTTAATATTATTTTTTTTTGCTGTCTGTAAAGCGGGAACGTTATCATGTAGAATTGTTAGTTTTAAATAAAGTAATAAGGGAGATCATAACTGTTATTTCTGACGTGTTATTTAACTTGCGGCGTAACGCTGCGTTGTGAACATCGTTTATTGTATATTTTAGCAAAGTTATGTTCTAACGTTACATTCACGATGCTAGTCCAATCTTAATCCCTGGATGATTCGTTGAAAAGTGTTGGTTAAAATCAAATCGTGCTTCATGGCCGGAGACACTCTTACTGGCGTATAGTGACAGATCGTTACTTAACGTTTACTCAATTAACTTACCTTCAATTCACGGGGCAATCTATAGCAGTTCCAGTTCCAGCTCCACAGGGATGTGGTGAACATCAGTTGAGCTTCAAAATAACAAGAATTTTTCTCGCTTCAATCTCGTTTCTATTTTAATTTGCTCAACGTATAATTGTACTAAAAAAATACATAAAAATAATTCTGTTACAATTCGATCCCAAGTCCTTTAGATCCCATGTTTCTGATGATATCATCTCTGGACTATATTTCCACTTTACACCAACGGCATAGCTGGTGACCACAATAAATACGTCAAGGTTCACTTGATTGAAGATTCAACTCGCCGGGTAGCCAGAGATAGCACTATTTTCATAACTTTCAGGGCAACGAAAGTTTAATTTTGCAATAACTCATAAACCAGTTGTCATAGCTATGAACTGTCTTTAGTACAAGTTGTTCTACTCTTCACTGAATCTATAGCATGTAGAATATAACATATTATTCAGGGGCACCAGGCGGCATATTTATGAATTTAATGAAAATGTATTATTTTCTCATAGTAAATTCCATACAAACTAAGAATCATTTGTGCTAAAACATGCTCCAACAGATTCGATTTAGATTTAGCGTAGGAGTTCGTTGAAGAATTACAAATTTTTCTAACTTGGTTCTGCGGTATTCAATTTTTTTCATACATCCTCGTGCCACCCTTGAGTAGACGCAAGGAAAAATATTCGATGCGTAATTTTTGTGTCAATCTTCCTTCTTCCTTGTATTAGAAACGGTTGAATTTGCCCGCAATATAATTCGAAAGGGCCGAACTTACAGTGTTATGTGCTATCCTGATAAATACTGTTTTCTTTGAACAATTCATGGCAAGTGTTTCCGGTGAAGTTTTCCTGCCTCAACTGGAGTTACTGGAAGAGATTTTTCTCCCTGAAGCATCAAACTGTGTTACATGGGGGTGGTCGAGCAACTATTGCAGACAGCTCTGAGGAGTCGAAGACGGACCTGAATGATAAGGGAGTATTTCCATTTTTTTTGTTGACCATTGTAGGGTAATGTTGGAAGAAATGCCGAGTAGGCGTAAGATGCCGCACACTCTGTATCTCGTATATGGGGTACTTTTGTGCGGTAATGGGTTATTGTGAGTTTGTCTTTCGAGGCGTTACAACACTGGATATGTGAAATAATTTTTATTACTGGCTCACGAAGGTTTTATTAATGAAAATATGCGACCAGTTGCTGATGTTTTAGAGAGAATCAATAGAATGACAATAGAACTAGACTTAGATATAAACCTGCTGTCAGGAGTCTAAGGTTACATCTGAGAGTTTCATTTTAAGCTCATAACTTCTATACCGTATAATCATCTTTTTGTATCACTTGTTTCCTTTCTGTCAGTCATCAACTGAACGAAAATGACCGTTCTGCCAAGCTCCAATCTATTTATACTTAAATACTAAAACTAGGAAATAATCACATAAATTTTTTCTCGAAATAATCTTCTAAGGACAATGAAAGTTTAAAGCACAGGTGCATGCTAATGCTGATTTTATTTTTGGATCGCGGTCGTTCTAGGTTCGCTCTGAACTGTCATTTTTATATAGCTTTTGTAAATATTAGAGCGAACCTAGAGCGACTCGGATCTAAAACCGATGTCAGTATTATTTGGTGGAGAGCGAGTAAAGGCGCTTTAACCTAGGCTTAATGAGCCAGGGCAAGGTGTAAATACCTCTGTCCCATCCCGAAGGACCGAAGGAGTGACATTAACCTTTTTAGCAAAGTCACTCCCAACGTTTTATCCTAGCCCCCTATAAACTGAAACGGTCGGTACGGTTGTCCTCGTTTCTTCCTCATTCAAGTTTCAAAACGATTCGTTGGTTCAATTGTTCTTTAAATGAATAATTCAATTGCCGTATAATATTGAAATATCTTCAAACCCAACTCTGCACAGTAGGCCTGGCCGTTTTAATATTTGCAACATATTGTAATATGCTTCAAATATTAATGTTGACAAGAAAAACACTAAAGAATATCTGCAGTGTTTTCCAGGATGCTTTTCAATACTGGCTGTGTAAGGGTTAGAATAGAATGGAATAGAACATCCTCGTGCCACCCTAATGTATATGCTGTTATAAACACAGTTTATTTGTATAACTGCTGCATGTATGACGGGATTTACAGACATGTCGGAATTCTACAGACTTTTGACAGCTTCCTACAGACGTAGCAAGAAATCTACAGACTTTTAAAAGAGTAATACTATTTAGCAAAATTGTACTAGAATAGCTGTATTCGACTACGAGTGATTCCTTCATTAATAGTATTCTAATTTTAATCTATTTTTAAATTAATATTTTAATAATATCTAGAGACATTTACAGACATTTTTATTATTCTTCTGCAGACATTTCATAAAAAACATGTGGCATCGCTGCCTGGCACTACATTCGTTGTGGGTTATTATCATACGTGGCAATTGCAGGGTTATTGCGAAAACTCCACGCTAGGAAACCTGCTTGGTGAAGGTTTGAACATATTATGTATAGGGTATTCGTCTTAACTCTAATGCTGATATTCCACGCGCAAATGCCCTTCTGTTGGCTCTTAACTGTAAAGTAAGTACAATTTACAGTAAGTCCAAAAACTATTTGTTATCCGATTTGGCCCTTAATTTACTTTATTTGTGCATACTTTAAAGTGGCTCATTTCTAAAAATATTCAGCAAGTGAATGCATTTTGATCCCACTATACATATGTGTAATGATATATTCAATAATCAGGGCCGGTGGGTAATATGAGTAGTAAAGGTAGTACTATCCAAGGTGCTTAGAGTTATAAGGTGATCCGTCTTTGGCAGTAACTAGGTGAGGAGTGAGGTAAGCGTGCAGCAAGCTGCGGAGTAGAAAGATGACGGCGAACAACTTTGTTTACATACTGAAATCCAAGAAAACATGCATGCGGATGTAGTAAACAATGTTGTTAGCTGTCTTTTCTAGAAACAACGTGGCTGATCGGCGATGTCGAGCATCATATCACCTGAGAATAAAAGCTCCTTGGCACTATCCACTTTTTTTTATTACCCTCCACTATCCCCCACACCAAAGAGCTCACACAGAGAGCCCCCTGGTAATGGACACAACAAGTAAACAAAAAGAAACGCGGAGATCAAAACAACAAACAAAATAATATGCAATCCCAGTGGAACTTAGTTCCTTTACATTCACAAAATTCACTTGAAAATAATCGAGTTGGTAATTACTCACTCGAAACATTGGAACAAACCTAACATTTGAATTTTGCAACGCATGTGCCTCGGGTGCACGTTTGAAATTTTCAAGGTATGATCAAGATTCCATTTGCACAAACGCGTCGCTAGTGATTTATGTGAATGTAATGCAAGCGTATGTAGAGATAGATGGGATAAAATACACCCCTAAGAAAATATAATCATAACTTAGCTAAAGACCATCAATTGGGAGAATTTAATTATTTATATAATTTAGCCAACATGTTACTCTCACAATCGCAAAATATTCAGGAACATAAAAAATATTCAATTTAGCTTAAAGTGCCTTATCAAATTTTTTCATTGTTCTACATTTTGAATTTCTTAAAACTAGGAGGTTACACATTTCAATATTATTTATGTAATGAAACTAAAAAAAAATTACAGCTAACTTCCACATATACAAGAGGGGATAATATAATATTCGTAAGATTAGGGGGACGTGTCATTTTGTGTGTTCTTTGTATAGTAATGCATTTTATGTTTTGTAGAAGAGAGATTATTGAAGCAATTAATTACAAGCTTATTAACTAGAAATAACTAGAGGGAGTGGTTCAATTTCATTAAGATTAGGTGGATTAACCAGGACTATTTTTAAATAGTGGTACTGTTGGGCATTTCTTAACGAGATTAAATATTGATCAACTAAAACTAGAAGATAGGGGGGCACATAAGTTTTGGGAAGATATTGAAGGGGAAGAAGGGAGGGTGAAGTCCTACATCTGTGTATCGGAGACATGGGAGAGACGGTGGACAAGGCTGACAGGGGGGGGGGGGGGGGGGAGAGTTATAAAGTTTCAGTTTCCGGCACTGGGAATCAACGACAAGGATTAGAGATTCGGACGGATGCATCATGCATTGGAACGCCGGGCGGTCTTCCTCGAGCCGGCAGGTGTTCCTCCAGACGATTTAGTAGTACGGCTCAGATACGGATCGGCAACACATTGCGTTGCGCGTGTGATGTTGTACTGTAGGTCTCGTCTTGTTGGGTCATTCGACAGAGGTTTTGTCTCGTCTTGGAGTCGCATCAAACCATCATTGGGGTAGGATAGACGAAAGAGGGCATTTCTGAGAATGATAAGAAAAAAAATGATAGGGGCAGTTAAATCTGGATATTGATGGTTTTTAAGAAGGTGTATATGAGGGTCATATAGAGGTGATCGCGGCTTGCCAGTACATCTCGAACATTGGGTGATCTTCCTCGGGCCCGAAGGGAATCGAATAGTTGAGATCTGGCAGAACAGTACTCGGTGCATGCCCAGACAATATGTTCGATGTCGTGATAACCGTTGCCACAAGCGCAGATACCGCTATCCGCGAGTCCAACACGTCGGAGATGAGCGTCCAGCGTATACTGGTTGGACACGAGCCGAGTCCTCACGCGAATGAAATCCCGACCCACATCCATCCCCTTCAACCAAGGTTTCGTCGATACCTTAGGGATTATCGAATGTAGCCATCTTTCCCAGTTCCCCATTGCTCCATGAAGTTTGCCAACTTTCGAGAGTTCTCTGATGAGTAATACTGAAAAATTCGCTGAAGCTAATTGGTTTCTCCTATATGTTACCTTTTAAAGCGCCCGCCTTAGCTAAAGAGTCCGCTTCTTCAATACCTGGAATAGAGCAATGCGAGGGAACCCAAACTAAGGTAATCGTGTACGATCTTACAGACAAAGAACGCAGGCACTCCAAGATTTTCCCCAGAAAATATGGAATGTGCTCGGTGGGTAAAGTATCAATGATCCCAAGGGTATACTGAATAGCAGCAAGTTGTGAGACGTAAACTGAAGCAGGATCATTTAGTTTGAATGATGCGGTGATGTTTTGACTGAATATACCGAAGCCAGTGGAGCCGTCGAGGCTTGACCCGTCGGTGTAAAACATCTTGTTGCAGTCGACTTCTCGAAATTTACTATGAAAGATGCTTGGTATTACTTGCGGACGTATGTGATCCGGGATTCCACGAATCTCGCCCTTCATGGATACGTCGAAGAATACAGTTGAATCAGAAGCATGGGGGAGATTGACACGGTTGGGATAATATGAAGAAGGATTGATATTTTGTGCCATGTAATCGAAGTACAAGGACATAAATCGGGTTTGAGAATTGAGCTCGACAAGCCTTTCGAAATTTGCAATTACTAACGGGTTCAAGATATCGCATCGGATGAGCAATCGATATGAGAGTTCCCAAAATCGATTTTTCAGCGGAAGGACGCCCGCCACCACTTCTAAACTCATCGTATGTGCCGAGTTCATGCAACCCAAAGCAATACGCAAACAACAATATTGGATTCGCTCTAGTTTGATGAAATGTATATTCGCAGTGGAGCGGAAAAAGAAACTCCCGTGCTCCATCACCGACAATATCATTGTTTGGTACAGCCTGATCAGGTCTCCTGGGTGGGCACCCCACCATGTTCCGGTTATTGTACGGAGAAAATTGATCCTTTGTTGGCATTTCTGTTTCAGATACCTAATGTGACATCCCCAGGTTCCTTTAGAGTTTCCTGAGCAATAGTTTGACCCATAATTTGAAGCTGTAGTTGCGCTGGTTCACGCTTCCTTGAAAAAACGACTAGCTCAGGTTTCTCCGTGGAGAACTCGATTCTCAGCTGGAGGGCCCAAGCAGAAAAATTGTCCAAGGTATCTTGCAGTGGTCCTTGTAGATCGACGGCTTTGGGTCCTGTAATAGAGACCACACCGTCATCTGCAAGCTGCCTTAGCGTGCAGGAATTGACAAGACATTCGTCAATGTCATTTACGTAAAAGTTATAGAGAAGGGGCTTAGGCATGAGCCCTGGAGAAGACCTATGTAGCTAATTCGTGATGTCGATAAATCACCATGCGAAAAATGCATGTGTTTTTCAGACAGAAAGTTTAGCGAAAAGTTGTTTAGAGTCGGTCAAAGACCATGCTGGTGCAGCTTCTCACAAAAAATTTTCATAGAAACTGAATCAAAAGCCCCCTTTATACCTAGGAAAACTGATGCCATCTGCTCTTTGCTAGCATAAGCCATTTGAATTTCTATTGAGGGCAACGCAAGACAGTCGTTCGTGCCTTTGCCTTTGCGGAAGGCAAATTGTGTATCTGACAGTAAGCCATTTGCTTCAACCCAATTGTCGAGGCGAAACAAGATCATTTTCTCGAACAACTTTCGGATACAGGACAGCATCGCAATCGGTCGATACGAGTTGTGGTTGGAGGTTGGTTTTCCTAGTCCAGTCATGAGGGACAATGTTATCCTCAAGAAACTTGTTAAATATTTTCAACAAGCGCCTTTTTGCAGTGTCAGGCAGATTCTTCAGCAAGTTGAATTCGATTTTTTCTCACCCTGGAGCGTTATTATTGCATGACAAGAGAGCAAGTGAAAATTCCACCATCGAAAACGGTGTTTCGTTCGCGGTATCGTGAGGAGACGCGGCGCGGTAAGTTTTCTGTACCGGCACAGAGTCCGGACAGATCTTCTTGGCGAAAGCGAATATCCAGCGGTTTGAATATTCCACGTTCTCGTTGGTACTGTTTCGGTTAAGCATACGTCAAGCCGTACCCCGAAGAGTGTTCATCGCTGTTTCTCTCGTTAATCCGTCGACGAACCGGCACCAATAACTGCGTTTTTTGGCTTTCATTAGACTCTTCATTCGCCTTTCTAACGACGCGTACTGTTGGTAGCTAGCGGGTAACCCGTCTTCCCCGAAGGCCTTATAGGCAGTGGACTTCTCCGCGTACAGCTCTGAGCATTCTTTGTCCCGCCACAGTGTGGGAGACCGTACTTGGGTATTCGCGCCGGGTACTGGTTTAGTCTGAGCTTGATTCGCGCTGTCGAGAATTAAGCCAGCCAAAAACCTGTACTCTTCCACCGTAGGAAGTTCTTGAGTGGATTCGATTTTAATCCTTTATAAGGCAGTGGCAACTATAATGCCACCTTTTCGTTTCATTCATAACGCACGAATATGAAGTAAAAAGTGTTCCATTCTTATATTATCTACTTGTTAGAAGTCTGGCAACTCTTCTTATTACTTTTTATTGGGATACAGTGAAAAGGGAAGTTTTTGATAAAAAAATACAGCGATTTCCTTTCGGACAATAAAATGAGCTCGATTTAGAAAAAAATACTCTAGACCCTATAAGTTGGTGATGGAAATTTGTAAAATCCACTATTTTTAATCCGAAAATTTAGTTTATGAGTGGTTAATTTGCGAGGAAAAAAATAAAAAGAATAAATGAACGTCTGTAATCTGTGGTCTCATTTTTCGATTTCTCCTCAGAATCCAGAGGTTATTTATATTTCTCCTCAGAATCCAGAGTTTATTTATCTCCTCAGAATCCAGGGGGTTAATCAGGCAATAACCAGTAAGTCACATTAATTTCTTTCTGAATTTCTGATCCAGTTCGATTTGTATTTATATTTGCACTAATCTCGTTGGAAATACATTAAACGTTACGAAGACTGATTTCATTTTCCAACGGACGGTAGCAAGTAGATATATTTTCAAAACAGTTGTTATTACGAAATAAATGTAAATATATTCTAAACTAAGTGAAAGAACCGTGTTTCTATAAATATAACATTCATTAAAAGCCCCAAAGCTTGGGCCTTATAAATGTTAACGGATATCGCGGTCGCGTATATCTTCCTATCAATGTTCCGTGTGAGGTCATACGAAACATTGCTTGTTTCTGATGGCCTTGAATCGTTGGCAATTGAAGTGACGATAGGCAAATGATCGCTACCGTGGGGATCATTGATCACCTTCCACACGCAATCTAACTGTAGCGATGTCGAGCATAGCGATATATCCAACGCGCTCGCGCGTGCTGGTGATGTGGGAATCCGCGTCATTTCTCCCATGTTTAACCCCTTCATGTCCATGTTGCTTGTGGACAACAACGTTTTTAAACAGCTGTAACTTTTAATTGAGACAAAACTTGCTCACAAAAACAAGGAAGGCTCATAAATCTGACTATTGCCTTTCATTTGAGTATTAACAGTTACAAGGACCAGCTATAGAACTGAAGTTATTGCAATTAATCTGATTGGATTTCGATGGAGCAGTGCTGCCAGGAACAGTTTACATTGATGACGAAAAATTTATTTTGCATATATCTTTGTTATGTTGCACTATCATTGAAAACTGATAAAACTCATCAATTTATGCTGTCTTTGACTACGTTTTCTCCGCAATTGGACTATTGTAAATATTCTAGAAGAATTGTATTGAGCATTGGAAGGTTAAAATAAAGAAGCTTCTAGCACTGCGAGAAAAGCACCTATCTTTATGAAAAAAGGCTTTTCGTGTTTCTTGATCCCATCGTTTTCAAGGAAAAATAGTTTTGAAACCCTACATGCAATAGAAAAAAATAAGATGGTCATGTTGAAATTGTCGCAAAGATCTTGGATTAATGTTGATCTATTATTATCATGAAGACAACCCCATACCGTACCGTGCGAGTTAAAGTCTCCTAGAACTAGCTGCGCTGCCGGTAAGGGGCCATGCATAAATGACGGAGCATTTTGGGGGGTAGGGAGGGTATACCAAATTTGTGACGAAGTGTGACGAGGGGGAGAGTAGGGTCAGAAGTTGCGCGACGTAGCATTAAGTTTAAAACCCATTGTTTAGAGAAAACAATTTAATGATCCTCCATTTTCAAGAGAAATAAATTTAAATTCAAACAAGTTACTTTTGATGCGGTTTTTCATGAGATAAATTTTACGATTCGCGGAATTACAAGGTCGCAAAAATACGAAAAGATTTTGTATGCGGATTTAACTTGCTACATTAGTTAGCTAATGTTGCTAACTAGTAGACTTAGTTTGGAAGCTACATTAAATTTTCACTTCGGATTCAACCAAATAAAATTTAGTAATTTGGATGAACGTATGCTTCTTAGAATCATAGGCAGCTGCAGGATTGTGAACTGAGAGAACTTCTCTTCATGCTACCCTTGACATATAAAATTCAAAACAAAACTATCAACACTATATTTGTCATGAAATGGGCTTATTTTACACGCATTTTGCTGTTATAATGAAAATGCTGAAGCATTTTGAAAGGACATGTATTTAAAATAATTGAAAAACATTTGTTATTTTTGCCTTTCTCATATAAAGAAAGGCTATGCAATCACTGTAAAAATCGACTTTTTAACCGAGGCCCGGAGGGCCGAGTGTCATACACCATTCGATTCAGTTCGTCGAGATCGGCAAATGTCTGTGTGTGTGTATGTATGTGTGTGTGTGTATGTGTGTGTGTATGTGTGTGTGTGTCATTTAAACTCACACAATTTTCTCAGAGATGGCTGAACCGATTTTCGCAAACTTAGTTTCATCTGAAAGGTATAACGCTCCCATAAGCTGCTATTGAATTTTTAGTTGATCCGATTTCCGGTTCCGGAGTTACGGGTTGAAGAGTGCGGTCACACAGCAAATTCCCATATAAACTGGTACCACCATGATGTTAAAATGATGTAAAACATATTAAAATTGATGTAACATTACTCTAGTTTGCGGGTCTGGATCACTAATGATCAATCAAAGCAGTTTTGACCACATTGGCCACCTATGACGGTTCATGACGCCCCCGGGGAACCCGCCAAGTTCCTAAGCTAATATCACACCCATTCCCCAACGAATTCTCTACCGATTTTTACAAACTTGATTTCAAATGAAAGATACAGTAATGCCATTGACTGCTGCTGAATTTCATTCTGTTCTGACTCTTGCTTCCGGAGTTACAGGGGTGTTAGTAAGGATACACTGGAATTTCCCATATAAATCGGTACAATCGTAATACCTCAGAAGCTAAAAACTATTGAAATGGTCACCAAATTACTTCTAATCGCAGATCTAGATCACTGATTGCCAATCAAACATTCTTTGAATATATTGTCCACTATCGACGATTCCGGAAGTCCGGAATTCCGGGCATATTCTACAATTAAAGTCACATCGGTTCTTCGGTGATGACTGAACCGATTTTCTCAAACCAAGTCTCAAATGGAAGGCAAAATATGCAGTTGAGTATTACGTCGCCGCCCCTCCTACCCCCGCCTTGCCCTTACACCTCCCTCCTTCATCACTTCCCTCCCCTTGGACCACCCTCACGCCCGCATTTCCTTCATCCGCCCCGTATACCGAAATAAGATGAAGGATTTCTGACGCATCCTCCACTCTCACTCTACTAACCCCCCATTCCCTCCACTTTCAAACCCATTCCACCAACATTTCAAAATATAATTACATGAAGATAACATTGAACTCATGCTGATTAAGGTAATTAAATACTATTCTTTTGCCTTTCTCATATAGAAAGGTTATGCAATTGCTCCAAAAACCGACTTCCTAACCGAAGCCCGGAGGGCCAAGTCTCATATAACATTCGACTCAGTTCGCCGAGATCGCAAAATATCTGTGTGTATGTATGTGTGTTTGTATGTGCGTATGTATGTGTGCATGTATGTATGTATGTATGTATGTATGTATGTATGTATGTATGTGCGTGTATGTGCGGATTTGTTAACAAAATGTCCACATCGGTTTCTCGGAGATGGTTGAACCGATTTTTAGAAACTAAGATTCAAATGAAAGGTATACTATTCTCATAGGTTGCTATTGAATTTCATTTTCAACCGACATCTTGTTCCGGATTACGAGTTGAAGAGTATGGTTACAAAACAAAATTTGTTGATTTGTCCACATCGGTTTCTCGGAATTTTCTGAACCGATTTTGACAAACTTGATTTTAAATGGAAGGTCCATCAGCTGCTGTTGAATTTTGTGTGGATCCGAGTTCTGGTTCCTGAATTACAGGGTGATACGTACGATCACGCAGCAAATCTCGATTCTAACGAATTCTGCGATGAATGTAAAAAGGTAAAATTTTTGCCTTTCTCAATAGAAAGGTATTGCAATTGCTCTGAAAACCGACTTTTTAACGGAGGCCCGGAGGGCCGAGTGGCATATACCATTCGATTCAGTTCGTCGAGTTCGGCAAATGTCTGAGCGTGTGTATGTATGTGTGTATGTATGTATGTGTGTGTATGTGCGTCTGTGTGTGTGTATGTGACCAAAAATGTCACTCATTTTTCTCAGAGCTGGCTGAACCGATTTTGACAAACTTAGTCTCAAATGAAAGATACAACGTTCCCATAGGCTGCAATTGAATTTCTGATGGATCCGACTTCCGGTTCCGGAATTACAGGGTGGTGAGCACGATCACGCAGAAAATGTCGATTTTAATAAATTCTGCAATGAATGAATAAAGGTGAAAATTTTTCCAAAATATGACCACAACTGCTTCGATTTGTAGTATTAGGTCACTAACATCCATTCAAAGTCTTTTTGGCCCCATTGGCCACCATCATCGGTTCTGGAAGCCCCGGCGGAAGTATCCAAATTCAGAATAACAGTCACATCGGTTTCTCGGAGATGGCTAGACCGATTCAACCAAACTTAGTCTCAAATGAAAGGTGTTGCGCCTTCGTAAATGGTTATTTAATTTCATCCCAATCTGACTTCCGGTTCCGGAGTTACAGGTTGTGGCGTGCGATCACATAGCAAATTGCGATTCAAACCGATACTCCGATGAAAGCAAAAAAGGTAAAAATTTCGCTAAAATGTCTCTCAAACAACTTAAATTTGCTGTTCTAGGTCATCGACGGCCAACCAAACTTTCGTTGACTACATTGACCACCATAGACGGTTCCGGAAGTGCCCGGGAAAAGCGGCCATCTTTCAAAATTGACGTACTCACATCAGTTTCCCGGAAATGGTTGGGCCGATTTTCACAAACACTATCCCAAATGATAGCTATAGTATCCCCACAGATGTCTATAAAATTTCGTACGGATCGCTTGGATGCGTCCGGAAATATAGACTAATCCATCCGGTCACATATGAAATTCCCATATAAGCCGGAACTAAATTTTTTTTCAAAGGGGGGACCCCATGAAATTTCAGAAATCAAATTCGTTTTTGATGCCAAACATCTTTAAAATGCATGAAACGTCGAGATTTCATGTTATCTCGAAAATTTTTTTTTTATGAAAATCGACTTTTTGGGACTGCCGATTTCGCACCTTTTTTCAATTTAATATTAATGTAGCTGTTTTTTCTTTTACAAAATTTTAGAACTCGAATAGTGATTTTTTCTTGTATATTTGTCATGTCATGTATAATAATAAAATGTAATATATTCATTTGAAAGCTTTTAATGAATATAAACAACGCAAACATTCACGTGTTCATGATTGAGAAAGGCACAATTGCACCGCTAGGTGGATTAAAATAGGTTTTTTTATCCCCCGATCGCTTTGCATAGGACAAGGAGTTGGGGGTAGGTAAATGCTACGTTATTTATGAGGGGGAGGTTAGAATTTTGTGACCAAATGCTACGAGGGGGGAGGGAGGGGTCAAAAATCGCCGAAAAAAAAGCTACGTCATTTGTGTACGGCCCCTAAGGATTCCGTGATATTACAAAGGGTTCGGTGCCCTACCGAGGCTCTAGGAAGAATGTAGATGGAAGCAATTCAAAGGTCTTTGCCTTTGATTAGAACTTGACAAGCGACAATTTCAATGCCTGGTGTCGAAGGGAGATTAATTTGAATGAATAGCACACTCTTAGAAAAAAAGAAAATTACATTCGACGTAAACAACGCAACGACGTATTTTTCCATCCGATGTTAGGATTTCACATGCTATGATATGTAAAATTGAATATTGTGACTCTTTTGATGTAAAACTCAGGCTGAATGACCTACGAAAAGCCGAACACCTCACATTTTTACATGAAATTGCATGTAAATTTTAGTTTATTGGGACGCTCCTTTTATGTGCATCTGGCAAGACGTAAAGTTACACGACTTTTTTTTGCTGTGCACTTTTTAATCCCCAAAAGTACTCCTCCGTAAGGGTTTTCTCGATCCAGACGAATTATATTAAAGTCGGGGAAGTTGATATTTATATCGAAAGTTAACCAAGTTTCACATGATGACTTAGCCATCGAAGGATACGATCGCTACAAGGAGAGGCCATTTAGTAGTCAACTGCTTGAAAAAATGTTTGCACTATAGGGAGAAAACGTATTAGAGGCTTTTAAGAGGATCAGTTACATTGCAAGCTGTGAAAATTAAGTCCACGATGTCAGAAAATTTCATTAGTCCGTTACTGGACTGAGTGCCTGTTTGAATAAAGAGGACACTTGGGATTCCTGGTGTCCCTGGAAGTGGTGGGTACTCCTTGTTAGAATTAAAATTTCCAAGTCCTGGAGCAACTTGCTTCGGTTTTAGGGCAGCACTTCCGTTGAATTTATTAGAAGTTGTTGGCGCACTCTCAGAGGAGGACATCTTGAGACCCTTACGAGGTAGTCTTGGGGAGGCAAGATTTTTCCTCTTCCTGGACTCCCCCGGGTTAACGAGAGATGTTCCCTCTTGAGGATCTTGCTCAACGTTAGCCAAATCAGCAAAGGGATTTTCGGACAGGACAGATGGCGAAGCATTCTTTAGCATTTCTGCATAAGAGCACCTAATTTTATCCTCGCGCTGCTTGTACGCAGGGCACGATTTAAGTGCATGCGAAGGGCCCCGCAGCAAATACACTTTTCAGTTTCTTTGCCGCAAGAGTCATCCTCATGCTCTCCCTCGCATTTGCCGCATCGTTTCTTATTTCCACAATATGTGGTTGTGTGGCCCAACTGCTTGCAATTGTAGCAGCTCATGACCCGCGGTACAAACAGGGGAACAGGTAGGCCAACCTTGTCAAGGAGGATGTAGTTGGGAAGAGAGGACCCGGCGAATGTCACCCGAAGCGAGCCTGATAGAGAGTAGGTAGTCTTACCTCCCTCGGTGTTTGCGGTATACAATTGTTTTGCATTCCAAGATCTTAATCTGTTGAAGTGAGGGGTCCTTAAAGCAGCCAACCCCGTGCTCCAACAGTTCTTCGCATATCAGGCCCGGTTTTGACACTACCCCATCGATCTCTACGGCCATAGCAGGCACGTACGCCTTAAATTCCCGCGTAAAGCGCAATCGCGTTTTCCTGGCCGAGATCATTCACTAGAGCACGTATCTTGTTTGCCCGAACACGTGTTATCTGAGTTACGGCCGGGTAGTTAGCAGTCCGATCCCGAGAAAGTTTTAATATATTAACCGGTTTCTCTCCGGTCCGAAAATATACCACCTATGGTCCAGAGGAACCTTGTGGATACTGCTTTATACGGGGAGCAATGCGAGTGCCAGGTACTTCCATGATGGCATCAGATGGTATTTCGCCCTCTGCCATTTAAGCACGAGGGCAGAGCGTTATAAAAACGGGAATGTATAGATTTATTTTTTTGGATTACAGTAGAGATGGGGAAGGGTAAGAAAAAAAGCACACGAAGGGAATGAAAAAATTAACAAAACTTATCTGTAGTAACGTCGATTGTTCTGTTCCAGCGAGAACAATGTACTGGATTAGCTACCGGCACCAGCAGAATGGCTGCAAACAACGCACAAAGGCTGACCTTCACTCACTGAATAAACACACCGAAACACCACTGTGAAGCAAATCGGTCTGCTCCGTTGAATGGCTTGGAAACAACTGGTTTTCAGTATTGAAACAAACATCTTTTGTGGAACTGTTAACAACAGCTCAGAACCAGCCATTTCGATATTGCCCCATCGACTCTCAACAACTAATTGAACTCAATTCAGTTGTCTATTCGGCAGCACGGCAGACGAATTTACTGCCTCTTCTTTCAACCGAAGCACCGTGCACAGAAAAAATCAGTTTCGGTTTTTTGAAGCCGAACCGAAACCGCTGCTGAGAATATATCAACACAAGTTGTAATTCGTACACACATGTAAACGGTGCTGAGTGACTCGGCTTGGTTTTCGAAACTGAGTGTCGGTTGCGGTTTTGATTTCGTTTACCGTGTGAACGATATCAAAACCCAACACGATGTGGATCACTCGTTTACACGTGTTGAGATTTTTAGAACCGTACCGGTGAATGTACGTACCGGTTGGTTTTCTTACCCACCTATGCGGTGAACCGAGTTCAACGAGGGGTCTTACTTAGATGGTACATGGGAAATCTCTGACCACTCTATCTTGAGTTTATCTTTGCTAACATTACACAAAAGATGCATTGTTGCCTTGCCTTTAAAATCGTAAAACAAAATAACTTTCGTTTTGAGCACTTTACACCAGACGCTCCCCTTAATTGCCCCGGATTCCCCTACTTATATACGAGAATAATGATATTGTTTTTAAATTGAGGTAGACAACTCTATTTTATATTCTCCTTGGGGGAAATTTTTGATAAGATGCCTATCAGTTCAATAATGAAAAAATAATAAGAATCGGTGTTGAAACCACCATTTGAAGTAAGCAATCCAACTTTTAGCCGAGTTCTTTAATTTACACGTTTCACTATAATGTTAGGTAAACAACTCTACTTCCCATTTTTTCAGCGCAGCAATTGAAAAACACCGATTACACATTATAAATATGTAAATAAATGATAAGGTTTTGTTCAAAACTGAGATACGTATAAACGTTCTAAATGATCAAGGAACAAACATAGATTGTATGCCTGTTAAGTAAACGATCTAGATCGTAAAATTAACTTTCGCGAAAAACACCTTCAAAATTTTTTCGCATTTTTTATGGAACATACTATTTGCACTACTTTCCCTTTCTTTTACGTATCGGATTCATGTCTATTTAAAATTTGAAACCTGAGATTACTGATTTCCTTCAGAGATGATAGCTCAGACTTCAGAGCATTAAATATCTCAAAACGCAGTTTATAGTGGAAGCTTACATGGAGGTCGCAAGTGGACTTCAATCGAATCCGGTGACATAAAAACGAAAGCAAAACACATAAAGCAGTGAAATTTTGTCCCGCTTTGACCAACCATTAAGTGTAATGTGAGAAGCCATGAAACCCTGCCCGGTATCTTGATGAGCGTACTTTTTTCGGGTGTTTTCGCTGGCTGTCTTTCAGCTATGGCAACCGACAACCTTCGCGCACTGCCCGTCGTCAGCTTACGGGGCTGTGTGATAAATCACGCAGAGATATCGGTGGAAATATCGCTAACCATCGCTGACCTTATCGATTGAACGGAGTAAACCGTTCGCGCTAGTCAACAGTATCCGGCTAGCGTATTTAGCAGAGCTTTCCGACAAAAAAGGGTCGAAGCTCGAAATTCAAGATTGGCCCGCGAATCGATGCGATTTTAAACCAATAAATTTGCGTGACACTAATAAAAGTCAGTTTTATTTTAGTAACCTGAGTCCAGCATCTAAAGAGCGACGATAAAACGGCGAGCGAAAACCTTCAAATAAATGTTCATATTTCAATCTGCACACAGTGGATCTATTAAATAATTTTTATCGCAGGTTTCGAATCTCGCAGCGTCGGGCAAGGATCGATTACCATCATGCACGCCGAGTGGAAGTCGATTCGGCCAGGTGGCTTCGTTGGGGAGTTACGAGGGGATGAGCGCAAGTAGTTTCGAGGTTACGGTATTAAAAAAGCGTAATCGGAGCAAAAATCTTCATTTTAAGGAAAGTGAACAATAATAAGACACGTATTTAATAAATAAACATGTTGCGTAAGAATTTCGTCGAGTCATGCACGGTATTTATGAACGATTTTCTCTCTCGTGTGACTATTCATGTCTTCTGTAATAAGCTTCTGGGACTTCTATTAAACACTCTCGATCTTGCTTTAAACGTGAGCAAATTCCCATAATTTATTGTGGACAACTAGAATTTAAGCTGCAACAATCAAATCCAGCCCGTTAAACTTTTTGGCGGTGTAGCAGAAGACATTATCCCAACACAGATACAAAACCGAGTCGCTCTAGGTTCGCTCTGAGCTGTCACTTTTGTATGGATTTTGTAAATATTCGAGCGAACCTAGGTCGACTCTATTCTAAAACCGAAATCAGCAAGAATATTAATACTCATCTTTTTTCTTTTGTTACCATGGCTACCAGCGATTTATACTGAAAAATAACAAAAATGTAAATACGCTTTCCATTCAAAGTATAAAGTTTGAAGCTTATTAGAAAAGTTTTTCTTCAGTTAAAATCAACGGAAATCCGACATCACACCCATTTCGACATTGTTTGTAGCAACATGTAGTGGCCAATTAAGTAGTAAAGTGAAACTTGATACCGTCCTTTTTCCGTGTTCAATGAGGATTTAATTTTAGAATCTGCGCTAGACCCGTTGGTTTGACGGATGTGTTGCCCCTATGAAAAGCAAGCATGGTGAAATTAAAAAAAATCGTTGCAAAGATTCAAATTACAGGTGCTGTCAGTGTCTACTGGCCTGGTAGGGTTTTCCTGAAAGTTTTCACTTAATTTAATTGGGCATATGCCACCAGAGTATGTCCAAAATCAGCATATTCGCTACTACTGTTAAGCTTAAAATAGAACTAGTGTGTTTTTTTGGATCAATGTCCTGTTTCTGTGCCACTTTCGAGGCACTATTCCGAAAGCGCACGACGATATCATGGATATTTTTCACACCTATCCTTTTTTCGCACAAAATCCTTGCCTTCCAAACCCACCCCACTATCCACCAGCATGCTCATCAATCCCAACCAGGCATCAGGCGAGCTGACAAACTGGCACACCGATCCTGTTACAATTATTATCGCTCCGTTCCTCATGCGCCGGGCACCCGGTGAAATCGGACCGTGGTCCGGTATCATGATTTTAATAAAATAATGACTTTACTTTACAAAATATCACCTTACACTGCTCGGCTCAGGTTCTCATCGAGTTTTTTTTTTGCTCCCTCTCTATCCCATCTCTTGCTCATTTCGCACACAGGACTTTGCGGAGACGGCCATGAACGATATCCTCGGCTGGTACGGCTACGGGGACAGTGTGGATCGTATCGATATCGCATTGTCCTCATCTACCCCGGCACCGGCTGTCGGAAGTGAATCCAATCGCAGTAGCAGTGGCAGCAACAAGGATAATGACGGCACAAGTAAAGGCTCATCCACGATGAAATCGAAGCACAACAAGGCCCAGCAGCAGCAGCAGCACAAGCCAAGGCAATTCAATATGCGGCAGCATAATTCCAGTGAGTTAAGTGATACTATTGCATCGGTAGCAGTCATCGCATCAGGTGTACCATCGCCATCAGCCTCGTTAGCAAAAACTACCAGCGGTGGTGGTAGTGGCAGTGGGGGTGGTTCAGCAGGTGGCAGTACAGGTTCTGCTTCCACTAACAACGAATGCAGAAGTGGCGGCAGCACTATCAGCAACAACAACAACAACAGCACTAGAAATGGTGTTAATTTACATCATCATGGGGAAAGCTCAACTTCGGAGAAGGACAGCTCACGGGAAAGTTCCAAGAGTCCCATGCTGGTGAAGATGCTGGACAAGCAAGGTGAGAATGTGTATTTTTTTTAAATTGTTGAGCTCAATCCACGTGTGGTCCAGGACGCTAATTTAGCAAGAAACAATTGTTCACGCTTTCTTATTGGGTTTAGAGTTAATGTCGCAGAAAAGTTTATTGTGCGCGACAAACTGTTTCTTTTGGTTGAAGCGGTTTTAGGGTGGTCCCAAAGGAATCCAAGTTCCAAAAATTATTTTGAATTCAAGTTTAGATAGAACTATACTTTCTTCTGCAAAGTTCTAGATCGATAAATTGTAAACAACTTTGTTGAAGATGCCTTGTTTGTATCTCAAACCGTTCTGCTTTTAAAGTGGTTTTCATAACATAACTTAGGGTGCTTCGTAAAAAACAGTCTTTTGAAAACATTTTTCCTGTAAAAGTGGTGTTCCTAGCACATGAACGAGCGTTATCATGCTGAAAGAACGAAGTTTTTATCTTGTCTGGCTCAAAATTTATACACGATTTTCATTGAAAAATAGGCGGTAAGACATCAGTTTATGTGCTATATTGGTGGCTCGGAAGAAGACCGATGATTGGTAGTTCGCGAGACATATGATTTAATTTCGAGCTCTTTCACTTAAATTTCGGAACAACATCTGGAAATAGCTTACAAACGACGCACGGAGGCGTAACTACTACCAAATCTACTGGCCAATATAGCTAAAAATATTTTATTGTGTTTACCCATTTTCTTCAACAAAATTGTTTTAAAGCCATACTCTAATGAATGATTTCAGAAAAATAGGTTTATCAGTTGATAATTTTTTTTTATATGATAATATTTGAAAATGGTGAATTTGTAGTACATTTCTTGCCATTCTCATATAGAAAGATCGACTCCAGACATCGACTTTTTAATCGAGGCTCTGAGGGCCGATTCACATATACCATTCGACTCAGTTCGTCGAGATCGGAAAATGTCTATGTGCATGTGTGTATGTGTATGTGAAAAAATGTCACCTCTGTTTCTTATAGATGGCTGAACTGATTTGCACAAACTTAGTCTCAAATGAAAGGTACAACCTTCCCATCGCACAGTAGGGCATTGCAAAAAAATTTTTTTTTAAATTCTCAATGGCCCCCCTCTTATATTGTGACAAATGTCAAAGTAAGCTCAGATGCCAAATTTCACATCATTTGGACAATTTTAGACCCCCGCCCACTTCGCTTGAAATTTTTTGAAATTGGTAGTATGGGAAAATATGGAGGAAAAATACAATAAATGCTATAACTTTTGAAGTAGCAATCAGAAAATTACAATTTATACCTCTTTTGAAAGGAAATAATCATAGTATTTGAATGGAGATATTTTTGTTTCTAGGAAAATACGGAAAAGTTGGGTACTGGGTCATTTTGGCCCTGAAATCCCATATTTTTCAAGATTTTTCTGCTCCGTGACGCAAATCATACATATTTTGTAGTTTTTCTAATGTGAAAAAATCTCAGAAATCGAACGGAACCTTTTGACCTTAGTCCGAATACAAGAAGTTGGGGTTATTAGGAAATTTTTAGTGCCAAAAAAAACAATATTTTGGTATGAAATAACGCTCTAATCCGTAAATTTCCGCAGACAAAGCCATATTCATTCGAACCTATAAAGCAAACGCTACCGAATCCAATGATAACCATTTGTCGCATGCTGTCTCTTGCATGCAAAAACATATATCAAAAAAACGATTTTTATTTTTTCACTTTTATTTGTTGCTTTAATCACGGTTGATTTTTGTTTTGAGAATGGCAAAAAAACGAAACACATTGTATCTCCTTTCTACAAAGAACAAATAATCAACTTCAGTTCTCAAAATTAATGTTTCAGAATAGCATTTACACGAATATGTGCGATAGTCAGAAAGTTTTGCTATTTTCTGAGAAATCGAGGGAGTCAAATTACCCCCACTGTCCTAATAGCCCAGGGGTCCCCCTAATTTCAATCCAAACAAACAACAATTTAGAATTGAAAACATAGTATTGGTATATTTCCAATATTTAATTCTATTTTGTAGTTGGTAAGCTTTGTTAACCCCTACCCACCGCCTACATCTCCACCATGTAACAACATGCTTTATACTTCCTCCTTTTACCCTTAAATGTGTGATGTAATTTTTGAACGGCCTTATAAAAGGGTTTTACAGTCGTTTTTTGAATATATGTTTTTGCATGCAAGAGACAGCATGCGACAAATAGTTTTCCCTGGATTCGATAGCGTTTGCTTTATAGATTCGAATGAATATGGCTTTGTCTGCGGAAATTTGTGGGTTGAAATGTCAGTTCATACCAAAATATTGCTTTTTTGACACTAAAAATTTCAATAACTCATCAGATATAAGAGATAGAAATAAACTTACATAACAAACATTGTGTATTTTCTTACGCCCAACAAAATTTTAGAATATTTTGAAACTCAAAAAAAGCACCCAGAAAAGTTATGTTGAAGAAAGTGATTTTCAGGAGTGTATCATAGAAAACTCCACAAATGTGCATTAAAATTAAAAATACATGGTCTCTTCATCAAAGTTTCTTATTATATTCCCTACAACTTTGCTGAATGCAGTTTTTTATTATTTTCATGAATGACCAAACAAAAGGTTGCTTCTCAGCTTTAGGGGGATTAATCACTAAACTAATACTTTAATAAGATGGGGAATATTTTATAGACAAACTTTGCTGAAGACACTATAGCACGAAAATTGTTTTTTCGTGGTCAAAACAATTTCGATCACGTTTTTTGCCTATTTGGAAACATTGTGCATCGGCTGCTATTGAATTCTTTGTTAATCGGAATTCCGGTTCCGGAGGTACGGGTCGAAGAGTGCGGTTACACAGCAAATTCTTATTGGATTTGCGGGTCTAGATCGTTAATGGCCAATTCAAGTAGCTTTGACCACATTGGCCACCTATGACGGTTGTTGATGCCCTCGAGGAACTTGCCAAATTCCTAAGATGCTGTCCCGTCTATTTCTCAGCAAATTCTTGATCAATTTGAACAAACTTGATTCAAATGAAAGAAATGACCTTGCCATTATCTGCTATTGAATTTTATTCAGATCTGACTATTGGTTCCGGAGTTATAGGTTGATTAGTGTGGTCACACAGGAATTTCCTATATAAACCGTTACAATCGTAATACCTCAGAGGTTCAAAATCTACTGAAATGGACATAAAATTACTTCGATTTTCGGATCTAGATCACTGATGGCCAATTAAAGATTCTCGGGTATATTCCAGAATTAAAATCCTATCGGTTATTCGGTGATAACTGCACCTTGCACCTCCCATCAACCCTCCTCTGACTCCCTCTTTTCGAAGTCTCCTTGGCCATATTAACCACAATGAAAGGTTCCGGCAGTCCCGGGAAAAATGGCCGTCTTTCAAAATTACCAAACTAACATCAGTTTCTCGGAAATGGTTGGACCGATTTTCACAAAATAGATCTCAAATGAAAGGGCTATTATCTCCATAGATAGCCATAAAATTTCGTATGGACCGGTTATACGGTTCCCGAAATATAGACTGAACAGTGAGATTTGATGATGTTGAAAAAAAATTTGGACAAAAATCAACTTTTTGGGACTCGGCTGATTTTGCCTTTGTCATATAGAAAGGTTATACAATCGCTCCAAACATCGACTTTTAACCGAGGCCGTGAGGGCCGATTCACATATACCATTCCACTCAGTTCGTCGAGATCGGAAAATGTATTTTGTTTATAGTAAGGTTTAAAAAGCTTCAAAAGCATGGGCTGTAGTGTATTGGTACTGTGTAAGACTCACGACTCACGTTCGTGCCCAACCACTAAAAACAATACTTACTTTTTATGCCCTTCTTCCCCTCGGAACTACGACAAGGTATTACTTTGTGGGGGGATCGTTGTGCTTTCGTCGCACCTCTTTCTTCTGCTCTATCTCGGAGCCTCACTTGGTTCATGGAGTGGCTCGACCTATAAGCTTTGATTTAACTTTCGACTCTTCTCACGCTTCTTGTCTCCATCGCCGTTTAGCTCTCGTCCCCGTGAGCGGTTTAGCTGCTGATTCCTTGAGCCATTTAACTCATGTTTCCGTGAGTCATTCAGCTCCCGGCCTTATCCGATCTACTTGGATAGTCCCCAATGGTGAACTCACCCTACTCCGATTGATAGTTCTCCGACGGAGAAATTTACCCCGACACCGATACCCACTTCCTTGAGCTATTTAGCTCCCAGCTTTATCGAGATCAACTCGGATATTGTCCTACTCCGACTGAGAGTTCCCCGGCAACGGAATTTCGGTACCGGTGTTCGTCAGCCAATTAGCTCCTCTTTTTCTTCACGATTCTGTCGGGTAGTCCACGGCGGCGAATCTACCCTACCATGAATTCCCAGGCGGTAGATTGCTCCCGATACTTTAGCTCGTCGCTCCGTTTACTCGGTCTAGTCCCCGGCGGTGGACCTAGCCTACTCAACCGGCCAGCTGGTCCGTCCAGTGATTCCGGGTGGAGCGTACCTTCCGGTTCACTAGCGCCCCAACGACCCACCGCTAGCTAGTCGACGCGGTCTACTCGGTCTAATCCCCGGCGGTAGATCTAGCCTACCTACGAGCTACCCGCTAGGGTGTCGAGGGCGGTCCGGCGATTCCGGTGAAGCCTGACAACGTCCGGTTCACTGGCACTCCGACGACCCAAGCCCGGTGTTATGTCGCGTACTACTCAACTAGTCCCCGGCGTTGGACCTAGTTACCACCGTCGGAGTTCCCCGGCGGCGGAATTTCTCCCGAAACCCAATTTGTGCTATCCCGGCGGCGTTCTAGCCAATGGCGCTACTTTGTTGGTCCCTTCCCCACTTCCTCTGCAGTTCGGAACCACTCTGTTCACAGCGTCCCAGATATGCTCGTCGTGGCACATCTCTTCGACGATATTGTCCACTCTCACACCAGGCATACTCCTACGAATTTCTTCGAACCTAGGGCATTCAAATCCAACGTGTTCCGGTGTCTCTGCGTCAAAATGTCCATGTTTCTTATGCACCCAAGCCGACACATTTGCCGACTTTCCTTACTTCGCGTTGTCCCACTCCTGCTGCCATTTAGCCAACAAGTCTGCTCGGACCAGTCTCCTTGCATTACGTGCATTTCTCCGCTGGTAGTATTTCACGTCCTCGGCCAGAGTGATGCAGATGGGGGTCGTCCCGGCGATAACGCATACTGCCTCCGACGATATTGTTCTCTAAGTACTGGCTACTTATACAGCCATCAGCCGGAATGCCCTGTTCAGCTTTTCATGGTTCCGCTTGGTTTTCAGCGCAGTACCCCAGGCAGGAACCCGATATCGGAGTAACGATGACGAAACAGTAGATAGTAGGCATCTCGTGCTGCTTCTCGGCCCGCCGACGTTTGGCATGATTCTCGCTATTGTGTTCGTTGCCTTCGCCAACGTTTCGCAGGCGTATTCTACGTGATTGTTGAAGCTGAACTGGTCGTCGATTATCACTCCTAGTAGCTTCAGTGCTCGCTTCGATGCAATCGCTTGCCCACCGACGTTGATCAGCATCCGCTTTGTAGTTGCTGACCAACAACACCTCCGTCTTGTGGTGAGCTATCTGTAGCTTCACTCCGTTCATCCAGTTCTCGATCGCGTCTATTGCCTCGGACACTGACACCTCCACTTCTTCAAGTGTCTCATCCATCACCATTAATAGCACGTCGTCCGCAAAACAAACGATTTTACTTTCCTGGGTAGCTGCACCATTAGGACCCCATCGTGTATCCCGTTCCATGGTGTTGGGCCTAGAATAGAGCCCTGAGAAACGCCCGCTGTGACTCGCATTGACTTCTGCTCTTCACTCGTCTCGTACAGCAGCACTCTGCTTTGGAAGTAGCTTTTCAGGATCTGGCATAGATAGTTGAGAGCTCTCATTCTGTGAAGCACTGCAGCGATCGCTTCCCAGCTAGGGCCGTTAAATGCATTCTTCACATCTATGGTGACCAGAGCGCAGTATCTATCTCCTCTTCGCTTCTGTTTAGTTGCCTTCGCAGCACTCTCGAGCACTGTCCAAATTGCATCCACTGTCGATGCTCCTTTGCGGAATCCGAACTGTACCTTGGACAATCCGCGCTCACCCTGCGTGCATTTCGTCAACATGTTAAGGAAAATTCTTTCCAGGGATTTTCCAAGTGTAGACAGCAGACATATGGGCATGTATGATGCCGGATCGTCCGGTGGCTTCCCTGGCTTCGGCAGCAACACCCGTTTTTGTACCTTCAACATTTCGGGAATGTTGTCTTCATTTAAAAACTTATGCAGTACCATCCTGAGCATGTCCGGATATTCCAGAATCGTAGCCTTCAGCACCACGTTTGGCATTCCATCCGGACTGGGGGTCTTCTTTGACGCTTCTACGAGCTCATCGTTAGTCACTAGCCGTTCGTCCGTGTTTGCTCCTTCTTATTCGCTATACGGTGTCGGTGGCCAGACAGTTGGATCGTGTTTCGGGAAAAGACCCTCTACTATTATCTTCAACTTATTGGCACATTTCGGCTGGCATCGTCGAGCCCTTCATTTTTGCCATCGCGACTCGGTAGCTTCTTGTAGCAATCTGACTTGCTAAGTCTGTTTTCCCGTTTTGATGCAGCCCTAGCTTCCCGAAACACTTCCGATATTGCTCTCTGAGCCCGTCTTCTGGCTATGAGACAAGCAGTGCGTTGCGTACTAAGCGTCTCGTTCCACCAGTAAGCTGGACGCCGTCAATAGCGTGGTTCCAGTTTTCGCGTCGTTGTGGCGTCGCAAGCCGCCACAATCCTTCTTGTTAGGTCAGCCGCATCCACATTCTCGGTCCGTTCGCCTCAACCAAGAGGTCTTTGTTGAAGACTTTCGTCTTCCATTTTCGCTCGCCGTTCATCCTTCTCCGTGCTGCAGCATCGTTGACCGATACGGTAGCGAATCGTCTGGTGGTCACTATGCGTATACGTTTCGCATACTCTTCAATCCTTGTTCGCCGTCAATGAAGGACTACAGAATGTGACGCCGATGATAGACTCCCTCCCGTCTCTCCGAAACGTGCTAACAGAACCTTCATTGCACAATCGTACGTCTGATTTCGCTAGAGCTTCCTGCGGGATACACCCTCTTGTGTTGGTATCACCACCAATGACTATCGGCTTCCGACCGATCAACTGCTCGGTTAACTGCTCCAGCATTAGGCTAAATTGCTCTACTGTACACCTTCGAGGAGCATAACAGCTGCACACGAAAACGCCGTTGATTTCGGTGATCACGAAGCCCTCGTATGAGCGTTCTACCATTTCTTGAATGAGGAATCTGCCCTTGGCCTATAACGCAGCCATTCCCGTTCTATCCGGTTACCGTCATCAAGGGGGACTTGAGACGGCTCTGCAATCAAAGCGACATCACACCGCAGTGTTTCCAGGGCCGGCGAAACACTTTTTTCCCGAGTGGGTAATAAGATTCGGAGTGATTTCTACTCGTAGTGACGAAAGTTTAGACATGGTGTATGTTAGTAAAAGTGAAAATTTACTTATAATACCAGGATATTTGGAAACACCCTTTGTTAACGGGCTGTGTGACCGACGCATTAGCAAAAATGTGTTTGTTGATTACTGATACTACAAATGTTCCACAGCTAAGTACCAATTACTCTATTCTTTTAAATTTCGTTGCATTAATTTTCTGTTTCCACTGATAAAATCTTCTTTTCGCGGGTACTGAAATCCGCATGGTAGTGTTGACTAATGGGAAGGTATCTCCGACAAGAGACAACTTCTCTGGCTCAATCGAGGTCGATATGAATATTTATTTATTTATTGAATAAATAATGCCGATAAATATTCTTTTCGATATAAATTGTATTCAACTAATACAACAGGCCCCTGGAAGGTCTATTTCAAGACCGAATATAACCCATTTAACATCATCGATATATCGCGTAAACGAACTAAAGAACACTCGACCGTGTACGAAGAAGTATTTTGTCTACATACCCGCCTGGGAAGTAGAGATTGACGGTGTAGTCTCTCGGAGGGGTCTTAATTACGAAATATATTTATGCATTCAGCATAAATCGAGGAGTATAATAACTTATTTTCAATCAGTTTCATGTCAAGACTTTCGCCGCATCTACTCTTCCAAACTTTGTTCTTTTGAACGGGGCTCGTCTACCTATTCACCTTTTTGTGCCTCAGGGCATGCCGTCATTACGAACGCTTGGGCCATACAGTTACCCAATGTAGAAACGTATTTCATTCCCATGATTTTCCTAGGTTTAACACAAAGCATTCGGTTAACTTTCGACGTAGATCTTCCAAAATTTTACCGTTATTCGCCAGGGCCGAGTTAATCCTCGGTACCAGATATTGAAGTTGTCGGTTGTCAAGTCCGAATCAAAGGCAGACATTGTACCCCTATAGATCGCACCTCAGTTGGTTGAAGACGTCTTCAACTCTCACGGTATGCCATAGGGTTGTCTTCACGTTGATAACCGATCTATCCACGGTATACTGCATGATATTCGCGACAATTTCAATATGATCATGACTACTCCACCACCGCGGCCAAGCACGTGGAATTTATGTATTCGACCTCAATTAGTGATTGTACAGCTACGCGTCCACTATATCCAAAATAATCGCATCAAAAGAAAAAAATTCTCCGGTTTCAACTGGCTTGATTATCGACACTGCGATTAAAGATCAGACGAAACGTGATCCGGCGCAAACAGCAGTGGACGATCTCTCACTTCGCGCTCAAAATTGTACGTGAAAGGCTCCTATAAGGACTTTAGGAATGTCAGATCGCCTGATTTTTTCCGAATATACGCAACGTTAGAAACGTAAATGAAAAACTTAATGAATGCTGAAAACGCGGTTATTGACACCGGTTTGTCGAAGGATTAACGAGAGAAATAATATTTCATCTGGTGGCTAGGCCCTACGTTATGTATTCTATTCAACCCGAATGCACGGAACCAAGAATCCTTTTTCGGCGACAACAGTATTCCATATAGATATACACTCAAACAATTGATGTTTCGCGATGAAATGATAATACTTTATTTAAGCGTAATGCTCTTTGTACACACAAATTTATCTGACAGCAAAGATGTTCGCGCTAAGCATTGTAGTGCGCATATCACTATAGCGTTCGTTTAATGATGACAGCCATGCATCGCTTCTATGCTAATTATTGTGACAGTAGTGATGAGGGTGATCATAAAAGAGGCTGTGCTACATACATTCTCCCCACAAAAGTGATGGTTTTATATTTACCCATCAACGACCATGTCCACATTGTTAGAGTTCCATTCGATGGAGCGTGGAATGTACTCCTTGCATTTTCTGGGGAAGACATGGGAGTTTCTTAGTTCTTTACCTGATAAATCATATCAGATTACCTAAGTTTGATTTTATTGAATTGCTCCATTCCGGGTAATGAGCAAAGGCGTACAGTTAGGCATTAGATGGTGATATTCATGAAAGATCACGTAGTTTCAACGAGTTTTTCAGTACTTCTTGTCAGAGGACGCTCGAAATTTCGTTGAACAATGGATGATTAGGAACCCAAAAGGTACAAACAAGCTTTCGTTCAAGGGGATGGATAAGGCTCGTGACTTCATTCGGATGATATCTCGGGTCATGTCCAGCCATTATACATTGTATGAGCATTGAGCATCTCCGGTGTAGTGGAGTCGTGGAGAGCGGTTTCTGCGCTTATGATGACGATTATCGCAATATTAAACATGTTGTCTGGTCGTGCGCCTAGTGCCCTAGCGCCAGATCTCCGTTAAACGAATCCCTTCGGCCTCGTCCCAGTCCGAGATGTGCTATTTATGTCTTTCATATACAAATTTTTCAACAGGATAGATAGCCAAATTTAGTTATCTCTTCTCATTTGTTTGATGTGCTATCAGCTACAGAGTTCCCAGCAGATCCAAGGAGTGCAGTCGGCGATCCGGTTCATGATGTTCTGTAGTATTCTTACGTTTGCCAAAAAGCTGCACATTTAATTTCTTCTTTTTCTTAATATTGTTGTCCGGACTCTCTTCACTTTCTCTGATACGGTCTCTTCTACTCTGATTCTGAAATCAATTCCTCTTTTGCCTTCCTTATAATAAGCCTAATACCATTTCTCCTTGTTTCAATTGTTAATCAAATAATAAAAACAAATTGTATATCTATTTTTTGAAAATATTTCTAACTGCATCCATTATTCTGAATAAAAATGCACTAATATTTTACTCTACATATAGATCTGAATTCCTTGTTTTAAGATGTAGATGTGTTAAAATGTATTCCCTTTAGTATTACTAAAAATAAGTTTAAATTTTAAACAAATCCTAATTATTTTTCAAAAAAAATTAAATTGTAATCCAAAAGACATTAGTATCTCAATAAAAAAATGAAATTATTGTGCATCTGGAAATTTCAGACGCATGCATTTTGTGCGCAAGGCAAATATGGGGTTAATTTCAAGTTTTAGATTGTCCCAAACTTTCGAGTGGGTATTTCCCCTCTCGGTTAATTTCGAGTGAGTAGTACTACCCACGCTATCCGCCGGCCCTGAGTATCGTAAACTGCCACAACAGTTGCTGTGTGGTGTCACAGTGATTCTGATTTATCTGGGCATCATCATTTCCGTTGGTCTGCAGTCGCCTTCTTGTATGCAAAGCATTTCAAGCCACCCGTCTGATGATCGTTTCCATCCGCTGGAGTGCTAAGCAACCACTTCGGCCTATGCGTGCAGTCTCTCGCATTTCCAGTAGATCCCGGATCTATCCGGGCCTTTACAATTCCCTGCTAAATGTCCAAAGCCCAAACTTTTGAAGCATTTCTTCGCTTGTTTAGTTACTCGTGGGGCGGCTCTCAATGGCCATCTCGACCATGCAACCGCAACTTTGCCTACCTACAATGCCTTATTGGCAGCTGTTACCAGCAAACGAATCATCGCTGTTTGAGTTCCTGCGTATCCCTTCTTAAGCTGGATCGTCATGTGCACCTCGACCAGGTTACATTGCTGCTTCAGTGTGCCTCTCAACTCTTTCGTGCCTTCTGACGAGCCGGAGGTTTTCCTTTTCTCTTTTGCTCCACTTTTCACTCTTCCTTCTGCTTTTGCTGTTTCCCGTGTTTCTCCTTCCGACCTACAACGGTACTCTAACTTTATGGAAGATTTCAAGAGGGTAGGAGAATGTCTAAAAAAGTTATCATGAAAAAACTAATTTTAAGGGGTCTTCTATATAATATGTTCCATATTCTATTCTAATCTATTCTATTCCAACCCTTACATAGCCAGTATTAAAAAGAATCCTGGAAAACACTGCAGTTATTCTTCAGTGTTTTTCTTGTCAACATTAATATTTGAAGGATATTATGTGTAATATGTCGCAGATATTAAAACGGCCAGGCCTACTGTGCAGAGTTTGGTTTGAAGATGTTTCATAATTAGACGGCAATCAAATTATTCATTTAATGAATAATCTAATTAACGAATCTTTTTGAATCTTGAAGGAGGAAGAAACGAGGACAACCGTACCGACCGTTTCAGATTAAAGGGGATATGATAAATCGTTGGGAGTGACTTGGCTAAGAAGGTTAATGTCACTCCTTTGGTCCTTTGGGATGGGACAGAGGTATTTACACCTTGCCTTGGCTAATGCGCCTAGGTTAAAGCGCCTTTACTCGCTCTTATACAGACCGAAAATATAATGTTGATAAATACATAAAGTTACATATAGTAGTATCATTTTAAAAATGGAAAGAAAATATTCGAAACATCCAGAATGTAAAGGCTTAAAGGCTTTTAATACCACTTATTTAGAAGGAACGTTGTCGATTCCTCATAAATTCGGGCCGCTTGAGACAATAGTTTCTATATGTAAGACGATCCTTCCCACAAATGATGTTCACAGCACTTAGTGAAGGTTCGGAAATGAAGTAAGCACCCGCACACCTCAAACATCTTAACTGATGGAAATGGGTTGAGTATTCATCCGTACCTCAGATACTTTCCTAATTAATCCGCACGCGAAATTCGCTTACGGTCTGCTATCGAGTAGCATCCAGACGTCCTTTTCTCGTACAGTAGATGTATTCCGCTTTATTTCCACTTTTGGCACCATAAACACTTGTAAGTTATTACACGACGCTGTCAACAGCTTTCCGACATTTCCTCTTCGATTTCACTGTATAAGGGACCGCGATTTTCACGTTCATGCCAGCGGTGAACGATTCACGGAGATTACGTGGTGGCTTGACTTCCTCACCTTTGATTAACACCAAACTTCGAAAAAGAACTTCTAAACCAGTTGAGTAGCTTTCCGTCCCCCACTTTAATCGGTCTTCACGAATTGCAACTTTTTAAATTCATTCTAATGTAACTTACATATTAATTTCAAAAAAGTATGATGGGAGCGGAAAAGTTTGCCTCCGTCGTCTAAGGTTGCTGCGATCGAATCTGTAGCAACATTAGTCAGTGTTCGTGTATAAAGTGTCCGTTTTCGCTTCAGATAGTTGGTATTTGCGACTCATGCCAGCCTGTATCCTCTTCCATATAATAGGTTCCATAACTTGTAAACTATTAAAGTTAGATATATGGTGTCTTCAACAATTTTTTTAGTAACATTTGCTACAACTTGGCCGAAGACCCAAAGTCTCTATCTTAATTAGTTCGGAAAATAAATTTCGTATATAACTTATAGGTGAATTAATCACTAAATGGTATACTCTTGTGGATAAGGGCAACAACTTCTCCGAACAAACTATACTTCTAAGATTATCGGTTTAGACGCTATTAACTGTGAGCACGAAAACGAGGTTTTAAAAAACTGTGCACCAACAGTGTTGTTAAAATAAATGATTTTTGCAATTTGATTCGAGCCATCAAACTTTGAACAGCTATAACTTTGTTCTAAGACATGCTAGCACCTTGCTCCCTTCGGCAATGTTGTTGGGCAAATCCTGAACTATATTTCTATTTAATTAGTCGCATATTGCAGGAAAAAACTATGGTCTCTAGGATTGAAAATGCAAAAAAGTGGGTTTTCCCACACAAATTCCCATGTAAACTTTAAACGCAATGCGCTACACTGGGTCAAAACCAATCGACCTCATATATTGGACAGTTATTTTGGACCACAAAAAGAACCAAAAAACTTTGTGCTGAAAAAACGACCATTTTACCCTACCCTAGTATGTATGTATGTGTCAAATAAACTCACTCATATTTCTCAGAGACTGGACCGATTTGAACAATATTATATTCTAATGAAAGGTGTAGCATCGCCATAGGTCTCTGTTGAATTTAATTTGGATAGGAGTTCTGGTTCCGGAGTTACGGGTAAGAGTGCGGTCATATAGCAAATTCCATATGAACTGGTACCACATCATGGCCAAATGATGCAATATATATATAAAAAAAAAAGTGCAAAATTATTTGGATTTGCGGATCTAGATCGCTGATGACCAATCGATTCGTTGCTCCTATTGTTTCGATGCGATTTTCACAACCGAAGAGCAAATGTCACAGTCAAACAGTAGACATGATGTTACACACATACTGGCTATGATCGCAAATCAGTCCTATAAAGATAGGAAATCCTATAGAAAACGGGACAAATATGCGATCATGGGTAGCATACATCTTTAAAATGAGGGATTTACAGTTTTTTTAGAGTGCGATGAAGAAAAATGCATCAAGTTGAAGTTGACCAATTATTGATTGTAACACCGTTTATGTCTGTACTCTGTGGCTGTGTGTTAAAATCGTTTCACTAGCGTTACACCAGGTGACATGAAGCGCTTTTTGTAATTTGCAATAGAACTTTTTTATGACGAGACTTCAATAGGTGTAGGTGAGTTCATTTTTCACAACAATGCCTGATAAATTACAAAAAATAACTGAAAACAGAAAATCGAATCTAAACCACATTATACCAACGCACCTCAATTAGAAGCAAAGATGTTTTTTCCACAATCTCTCCACCAGCGTAAGCAAATTCGGGTGCAAATGAACCAAATTTCACATTTCGATCATTCATTAATCTAATGATTGCTTCAGCACCCAAACTGATGGGGGCAAATTGATAGCTCAACAGCCGGTGGCATCTGCACTGTAGTGGCTGGTCGTATTTAGCGGTCTATTATATGTAGGCAGCAAATAGGCGAACAAATTATTTTTCCGTGGTCCTGTTCGAGAGCCGGGAGAACCGTCAGGTGTCAAATTACATTCGATCACCAATTCCGAGCGGGCAATAGCATAGCGTAATGAGCGTTGGGAACGTGTGCAGTTTGACTCATCCCGTCCGGCTCCAACGTCCGACGGGTGCGCTTTCGAGAATTCAATCCGAATAAATCGAAATAGTAATCATAATGAGAGCATGGGTCGTCGCTCGTGGTCACCAACCTCGCTTCCCGACGGTGGCGTAAAATCCACAACGGACATATGACGGGGTAACATTCCGCGATTTTAATGAACTAACTCGCAAATCAGACCTCCAGCCACATCCATGTTCGATTTCGTCCGGTTTCCGACTGGCGATTGGTTTTTGTTGATGATGCTGTGCGGCACGTCCCATATTTAGGCGCACGGCTAGGGCACGACGGTGAAGCGTTCATCACGTTTGGATGCTCGTTTGTTGCCGGACAGAGCTGCAGAGCTCGAGACCCCATCAGTACGCTCGTTTGACGATGATTATCAATTAAAATAATGTGAAAATTGATCCGCTTGAGAAAGGATCGATTTCAAAAAGGTTTCGTTTTGCTGCTGCCATGCCAGTCAACTGGCAGTGTACCATACCTACTGTAGTTTGTCGTACTGATGTCAGTGTAGGAAGGTAACATCTCTGCGTACATTTGAAAGGTGTCTGCTGTTTGGATATTTATAAGACGCCACCGTATTGGTCGTTTGTTGTCATCATCAGAAGGAGCCATGTGGATACGTCAATGAGATGCACACATCAAAGCAGGTCAAGGGGTGCCTATTAGTATTAGACGTGTTGAATTACCTTCTTTGGTGATATTTTTCAGAACTAATAGTTGTAAAAATACTAGGTGCCTAAGTAACAAGTAATAAAGTCTCTTCCTATGAGTTTTAGCCAACACAGTTTACTACTCGTTCCGGTTAGTGTTAGTTGCCTTCCTGAACATTTCATATTTTGACAAAATGCTACTCTGCATTGCACAGTGGGGCAGGAGCAAAAACTAGCCAGACAAAACCTTTTGCGCCTTGGGAGTGCATTTTTTGTAGTTGCTATGTTCAGCAAAGTATATTTCACCTTATTCAGACGGATCGCTTTTTCGAACGAATGTGATTTGCATTCTCAATAACGACAACAAAATCAAACGGGAGCCTGCTTCGATCGAATGGTTTTATCTGTGCTTTATTTTGAAGATTTTAGTTTGGATTTTCACGATGTTAACTTTTTATTTTACATCCTAGAGGTTTGGTATCTTCGGCAAAATTTTTGAAGTTAAAAAGTACGATAAGTTGTCGAAGATAGTTAAGCTCTATGTCTTCAAGTAACAAAGATATAGCGATTATTATAAAATTCCACTGAAATTCACGTTTTTATGTAATATGTGCTTTATTTTCGTTAAATTTATCACACATTACGATTTTATTAGAACTGATGTTTACGTTATTATAGAAGATTTTGTGAATTTTCGATACGTTTTAAGTAAAATATGAGCAAAAATATTGAAAAAAATTATGATTTTCAAAATCAGTTTTCTCAAAAAGTTGCAAGTTTTGGATAACAATCATCAACGTTTCTTAGTCTTACCAAAAGTGAAAATACGCCGCATACATATTTTGATATATTTGTGATATCTTGCTTTGTAATTTTGATAATTAACCGCCCGGAAGCCGTGTTAATGCCTCCCTAAACGAGCAGCCGCTGATACTCAAAGACGGTTTCGCTGGAGTATCTGAACTTAATACACATTTATCCAATTCATCGCGTGACTGTCGGAAGGTTAAACATCTATCTCAACGGAACTAACCTTGGAGAATCGAAAATCGGTTTGAAAAATGGCCACACAGAAAAAAATTTCGATCCGAAAATCCTAAAAAATAGTTTTTTTTGCTATAAATCAAGATTTTGAGGATATATTGAATTGCTCAAACGTGGTTTTGTATTGTAACAGTGAACGTAGTACTCTACGGGGGGGGGTCAAGTAGGTCAGTTTTTTATCGAGCTCGATGGTGTTTTAAATGATTTTTTCGGTGTCCTCGTCACCGACAGAGTGTGGAATGGAAGAAGTGCATTCCGGCTCACGTGGTTACTTAATTGTGGGAGCACCACGTTCGATGAATTTTTATTCTTTTTCCTTCACTTTTTCGATCGTGTTTTTTCGATTATCTGCTTTAACTACCCCTTCAGCTATTATATTGTCACCGCACGCGAAATTTCTGACGCGCTTTCATTGATGACAAGCACTTTTCTTTCACACGAGCACGTAATGTTTCGGACGGAACCTTCAACTGTTTAGAAGCTGATTGAATACTGGCGCCATCTTGAACAGATGCAATAGACCTTTCTCGTCAAAAAAATTTATGTGATAAAATTGTTCCTTTTTCCTATCAAAATCGACGCTGCATATTGTCGCGATGATTTTGTGCCTCTAACTATTGAAAAAATTGAAAAAACAGGGAACTACCGGTTTCACCCCATATGCTCTTGTCCTAACTTGCCTTGGTTCCCCATACTTTTACACCATTTGAATGAATTCCAAGTGGGGAATATCAAATAACTCAGGGTGACCAGACATACTGATTTATCAGTAGCCGTCGATTTTGGGCTTTCCTACCGGGAAAGAGATATTTTTTAATTGCTTCTATGCATCATTTATTGTTTCAGTAGATTAGTATTTTGCAATTTAATGTCAACAACAATATGATTTCCGATGACTACTGATACACTGTTGATTGGTCTAACGACATTAAGAAATTTTATCTGGCTACCCTGCTCAAAATTGTCAAAATATAAGTGTTGTTTTGATTTGTATGAACTTCAAAAAATCAAAAGAAAAAGTCCCACGAGAACCAAATCCGGCTGGATATACTTAATCTTCCGTATCCCAGATGTGTGCCTTGTGATTGTTACAGTAGCCAGGAACATGGAGCGATTGGACCATCAGGTGAGTTAGTTATGGTAAAGTGGCCTAACGTACACGATTAGGTGAGACAAAAGTATCTGAAAAATCTTCGTTAGGTTTATCGAGATAACTAATTATGTCTTGCTTACAGTACCTGATGTTTTTGCCGAATAACCAATCGGCTTCGTTTCAACATTTGTTCCGGATTAATGAAAGAAAACGGAAACAGCGTTTAGTTTGCTCACCGCCTCTGTTGTATGCAAAGGTTTAAATGAAAATGTTCGGAGTACCTGCAGCGTCAAAAACAGTAAGAAGTCGATGTGTATTAAAACGGTAGCAGTATAACGACAAAATCTTTATATAGCAGCTGAAAGAATAGCGGATGCTTGGCAATATCGAAACGGGAAAGGGACGTTAGTCAACTAAAGCAACGTGCGAGTGTCTGCTCAGAAAGTGTTATGTATCGGCAAAATAAGGAGTTGAGGTATGGCCAGTGAAACCAACAGTGGCTGAATCCAGTGGGCTTCTGGAGCAAAACTGGACAAGGAATATTATGTTCGAAATCAAACAGTTCATAGATATATAATAAAGAATTGCTAAAAATAGAAACAGCAGAGGAATATGAGAAATTTCTGTGGTTTTGTAGAACGAAAACATTGTTTGTCTGTTTTGTCGATTTTTTATCATCAGGTGTAGATACTTATTCTGCAGAACGTATGGGTATTAGGGTGGGACAAAAATTAGATTCCAGCTCCGAGCAACTTTTTAGGTGCCATTTGGGTCCTAGAACAACTGTGCAAATTAATAGCTCGATCCCTGAAACTATATTTTTGCGCCCATTGTTTAAAGTTTACATGGGATTTTGCATGGAAAAATTAACTTTCACAAAATAATTCTTCCAGGAGCAGCCCATTATTTCCTAAAAATAAATCGTTATGTGGCTTTTATAGGAAATTTAAAAACGAAACAAAGTCTCAAAAACCACGAAGCGATCTGACGCTTGAGAAAAAAGTTATTAAGCAGAAACCGATTGATGCTCTGACGATTGTTAAAATATTCATTTTTTCTTGCACCACTGCTTTTGGTTGTCCATTTATACGCGATTTGGTTTTAATTTTCTCTTAATGTGTCTAAATCATTTATCTATGCTGTTTGGACACTGCAAGAGATTTGAGGAATAAATTGAGGCTTCTTTTGTACATAATAAAAGAATGTTAAAAAAATTGTGTATAATTCGACCATCAGCAGCAGTGATGCTATGAAAAGTGAAATTTTCATCAATCTTCAGGACATCAATCGGTTTTAATTTAATAACTTTTTCCACAAGCATCAGATCGTTTCACGGTCTTCTAGACTTTGTTTCCTTGAAAAATTTCCTATAAAAATCGGACATCTATTTATTTTTAGGAGGTAAAGGGTGACTCTTGGAAGAATTATTTTGCAAAAGACGATTTCCCCATACAAAATCCCATGTAAACTTTAAACCGTGGGCGCAAAAATATAGTTTCACCGATCGAGCTAAAAATTTGCAGAGTTGTTCTGGGAGCTAAATGGGACCCAAAAAGTAAGTCGGAACAAAATTTTATTTTTTTCATATAACCATGTTCCACTCTAATGGGTATATCTTCGGGTGAACGAGTTTCTTGGATAAGATGTACAAGTCAACGTTTCCATATGTAAATTTAAACAATATATGTATCATCCTCCGTGAGGGGATAGTTTTTTAATGAAATTCTCTAAGCAAAATTTCGAAGCTATGCGATTTTTATATATTATCTGAAATTATACTGTTGATTTCTCAGTGCGTGGCGCTACATTCGGAGACTGTAAGACTAGAGGGCCACTAGTACTAGTTGGATATTGATATGATGCTCAGGTGCCCATTAGCTTTACATGTATTGTCCCATTTATGTACAACTAATAGTGATCAACGATGTGCTGTAGTAAGACCAGTAAATGCATGGTGACACTAATGCTTTGTGCTCTCTAGTACATTGTGTTGATCTTATGACTTCGTCTTCAATTACTGTCGTGATTTGCTGGTTGGGACACCCTCTGTCCAACAAACGAATTTTATTCGCTTGTTGGACCGACCAACAGATGTCAAAACCTCCCCAAAGAAAACGTTAGTAGAGTAACTGCATTTGTTCACATCTCCAATTATAGTCAGACTGAATGTCAAAGAAAATTTGACATGAAATTTTGGCATTCGGATGCTTCTTAATTGTACAATTGAACTAGCGGAGGTTCAACTAAGAAGTGGTTTAGTTAAAAAGTGTCCAACCAGTGAATCACAACTGTAGACCGGGTAGAAAGCGTTGTGAGGGCACTGATATTGATTTGCGAAACAAATGAGGTTTTCTGTGAACAAGAAAATGCGATTTTTACGAACTCGGAATCGATATGAACAAGTTTAACCTGAACAAGTATTTTATATGCTCATATTTCGCTAACGTAAATAATTTGGCAAATATCAGTAACTAAGAAAAATCAATGCCAACAAATGAGAGAAAATGAAAGTTTTAGACTATAAGTTAAAAAAAAGTAAGCTATTAAATAGCTACTGAACATGTTTGTATGATTTACAAATCAATTGTGAAATAATTTTTTTATCATACTGATGATTTCCGAACATTCACCCCTCTGCATGAGATTGAGCAGAAAATTAATACTGAGCGTCAAAGCCGTAAGTGATGGTCTTCTCGTGGAAACTTGTAATCGCCGTTTTTCGATTTACTCAGTTTATTTTTTAGGTATTAAGGTTCAAGTGGACGGTGGGAGTTACTTGGTTGTTTCAACGGATCTCTATATGTAGATCTATACAGAAAATTAAATGTTTCACACGATCGTTAAACGATAACTTCCGGCCGCCTAACGCAAACTAACCTTCAAGACAACAAACCCAAAGGAACTGTACATAGAAATGAAAATTTGAAATAGGTCCGGATAGAAAAATATATTTTCCAAGTGCATATTGAAGTTTGAAGTCTTGTTTCCCAACAAACTGAAAATAACATATTGATAGAATACAAAATCGATGTTTATCCGTAGGGGTCCGCAGCAACCCAGGGTGATTTCTAAGGAGTCCGTGATACGAAAAAGGTTGAGAACCGCTGGTGTACAGTGTTTATTCAGGAAGAGCGGTTCGGAATTCTGAATGGATTCCAGCTCAAATGCAACAACCAAGGCTGCGTCCGATCTGGAAAGGTAAGAGATCGTGACTCTAGGTAATGCATTTGCCACTTGACATGTGAGCATTTGTGGAGGAGACAAATAGTTCCCGTTCTGCACGTCGCCGAATTATGGGAACTGATTAATCGCCCGCAAAATATTCAAAATAAAACTGAAAACCAGAAAAAAACAAACAATAATTGAATACTGCACAGCGACGATATAGAAGGAAAAATTACAGTTTACAAGGTATTAACATTTTAAAGCGATTAGAATCAAGTTTCTCGCATTGTGGTCGAATGAAAAATCCAAGTCCGTGTAAACAAGCTCTCTAAACTGTCAAAAAAGTGAGGTTAAGCATTTTCATGCATTGCTCTATAAAATTTGACAGTTGAAATTCACTCAGTTTGTTTGAATTCATTCATGAACGTTATACCGCAATTCACCACTTCATTTGCAGTGTTGCCGATAACTTAATCTGAAATATGTTAAACAGTGCTGCCGAAACGGATATTTCGTGTCCCACCATTCTTGCATTGGTGAAAAATATATTCAACATTCTTGCATTCTTTGACTTTTAAAAAATCATAACAAAATCAGGAAAAGTTTTAAAAATATCTTTTCAACTGATTTGTTCTTAAAAATGTGGACTCTTTTGATAAAAATTAAGAAAAATAGGGGTTAGGTCTGACAAGAAAGGTCTATTGAGTTCCTTACTTCATTTTGGCATTTTCACACAAAATTACGCATCATTTTCTTGTTAAAATTATTTAAATTTTCATTATAGTAGTGAGCTATGGTGGCCCCCAAACGGCTGACCTATCTTGCCCCCAAGCGTATGTCTTCTGTTGATGTCCGTTTTTTTTCAAAACCAAAAATATCGAAAAACCAAAACAAAACTAGTGTTTCACTTGACATTTTTTTACATTGATTGAATGTACTGCAGTGCGAACTGTAGTAGATAAGACCTTCCCAGAAAATATAAATAGAGCACACAAAAATATCAACATTCATGGTTGCTAGTTTTATTGTTTTTCTCTCCGCTAGTCTGTTATTTAAAGTGTCTGTAACCGTAACTAATAACAGCTAATCCACGGTAACAGCTGGAAAAGCAGTCGTCAACAATGTTGTATACCTATTCTACTCTAACTATAAGACATATCATCCATTAATAGTTTGCTGATAATTTTTCTGTTCAGTTTTTCAAGTCGTCGTGTTATACTATAATTATAAAACGAATGATAAATCACATTACAAAATATCTCACACTTATCATTCAGCTTATCGTTACTTTAACTCGTATGATCTACACACTGTTATGTAAGATACTTCTATAGTTTTTGAAACGTTGTATAGTAAACGAATTATGTGATTATCACAATTACAACTGAAATGGATAGTGTATAATTTGAACTATACACTGTAAGATTTATTTCTACTCGGGCAGTCGCTTCTATTGGAATATGACAGGCGTGAGTGTTGATGAATGTACACTGATAATATAAATTCGTAAATGTAATGAAATTGATCGTGCATTGCACGAGTTCATTCGTCGTTTTCTGACGTATAGCAACAAGGACTCCATATTCTACCTTTATTGAAGCTCTTTTGACGTTAGCGGTTTGACGAATGGTGCTCGTAAATATTATTAAGACGTTCGTATGTAGCAGTGAACAATTCGTTTGTCTAATGAAGCCGTTTCGTAATAAGCCAACGAAAGTCGTTTCGTGATTTTCACGAAAAACTCATAATAAAAAATAATAGTGTTTCAATAGAACTACGAATGATTCATCCTATGTACGAAAAATTCGCATATTTTATGAAAATTGTCTGTACGAAACTAAATCGCATCCATTTACAAATATATTATATCAAATATAGGGGAGCCCGGGTAAGTTGGCGGAATCTCTTTTTCTCTGATTCTATTAGACATATAGCGCTGCCTCTTTTTGTGTACCTCAAGTTATGTGAAACCCATTATCCAATGTGTTTTTGTTGCAAAACCATTTGTTTGGTGGAAGTTGTGGGTGATATTGTGTTTTTGAGCATACCAAGTAAATTTTCTAAATTTTAAATACTTTGCGTTATTTTGGGTGATTTTCAATCTATTTCCCGAATGATTATATTTACAGTGCAAAAAAGTCATAAAAAAAATTTATTTCTGGAATTCACTCCAAAGTAAGAAAATCTTTTTCTTGTGTATCTCGTCAATGCAGGAAACATTTATTCCGGCCAATCGCATAAAGAATTTCGAAAATTTGCTTTGGAATAGGGAGTACGCGTCAAAGTCAAAATAACGTGGTATTGAAACTGAAATATAATAGCAAATGTCGGTTAATATACAGATATCATGAAAAGACATTCAGCACGTTGCAAAAGGACCCTTGAAGTAATTGAATCTCCATTTGATTGCTTAGTTTTTGGCGTGTCCACACATACCGCCAACTTACCCCGGGGCCGGGGTAAGTTGGCGGGTTTTCCGCGTCACATATTTTTGTCTCTAAAAATGGATACAATGCATCAAACATTTCATAAAAATCAGAGATGTTGCCAACGGTCTGCTCTTTCATGCCACGTGTTCTATTTTGCAAGATCTACCTACATCAAAGCGGTAAACATTTAAAACTGAAAACACCGCCAACAGGCCCCGGTCTCCCCTATTCTATCAGTGTATTCCCTTGAGTTTCAATCGGCCGATAGAATCAATTATGTTTGGGTATTTCGTCGCTATTGGTCTATCGAATTCTGCGTATAGTTTCAAATCGAGTTGAGCTCGTTATAGCCATTAAAAAACCTGTTTTAATCCACCTAGCGGTGCAATTGTGCCTTTCTCATTTCTCTAATCTATGACTAATAATCAATATAATTGTGAAAATGTATATTACATCCTTAGTACTCTTTGCACCTATACACAATGGTTCGCCAGCCACGAACCTGATGAGCAGAGTATCGACGGTAACACACTTGAAACAAAATAAAATATCTGAGTTTCTGCCCCATATAAGACAAAAGAAATAGGGACGGCGCCGGTGGTTGAGTGGTAATCGTGACCGCCACCCATGCCAGTTGGTCTGGGTTCAATCCCATCCGAGGTCGTTGAGATTTTCTGAGGTGAAAACGTCTTTCTTCGGAAGGGAAGTAAAGCTGTTGGTTCCATGAGTTGATGGGTCGATATCTAGTCCAGATAGTGGAGTCACCTCTCTGGTGTCCCTGTAAGGTCTGATAAGTCGGCATGATCGGTAGTAGTGTCCAGACACTTTTCCAACTGCTATAATAAAATAAAAATACTCCTTTCAATAATCATACATCCTATCTGTCTATTTTCTATTCACAGAACCCATATGCCAGTGGTGTCGACGTGGCGTTCCACCAAATCAAACCGGCATCCTTGGTACGACAGAGGGAACAATCTTTTGTTCGGAGTCCTGCTTTTCCCAAAGTAGGCGTGCTTCATTCAAACGTGCTAAAATGTGCGATTGGTGCCGCCACGTGCGCCATGCCGTCAGTTACGTGGATTTTCAAGATGGCGTCACCCAGCTGCAGTTCTGTTCGGACAAATGTCTCAATCAGTACAAGATGCAGATTTTCTGTAACGAAACGCAAGCCCATCTGGATATGAATCCACACCTGAAGGAGAAAAGTGTTTCAACAGGTAGCAATAGGTCAGCTTTCATATTTTTCCTTTTTCTACATTACGTCTCATTTTAGGAAGCCTCATAACTCCCGATCTGTGGTTGAAAAATTGTAAAAGTCGCTCCATTTCACCGGCGTCCGACCGATCGGAATCGATCTCTCCTGCTCCCTCGCGCCCATCACCGGAACCATCTCCTGTTATGCTATCGCCTCCTGTCAAAAAACCGCTCATATCTGTGGCCCCACCCTCAAAATTACTATCGAAAAATCTTCAAGCGGCCATGACACGATCAGTTGCAAAATCAAATCGAAAGCGCCGATCTGGCCTACGTCCACATCAGCAAGCCGTACTTCACTGCAGAAGAAACTCGAATAGCAAAGTCAATTTTCCCCAAGGGAATAACAACAATAACTCTAACGTGCTGAACAATAATTTGAACGTCACCAGTTCCCCAAGTATACCGAAAGCGGTCACATCCATCGGTGGCAACGTTCAAGACTTGCGGTCCAGTATCGTGATTCCGAAACTTTCGCACCCAACGAAATTCGAAAACCGGGACGCTTCATCAACTCCTCGTCCTCAAATTAACATACCATCACCTTTCCTGCCGAATGCGACTATGCGGCATCCATTCTTCCCACCAAACCCAGCCTTCCGTTACGGATCGCCACCGTCTCCTCAAAACACAATGCCACCACCTCCCCCTTTGAACAACCCACTAACCAATCTGGATGGTTCTAATCGGCAACAGCCATCGTTGTTAGGTTTGTCGGCTCCACCTGTAACCATACTTGTTCCATACCCAATTGTTATTCCTCTGCCGCTTCCAATCCCTATACCAATTCCGTTGATCGACTTCCTTAAAGCAACGGTTCCAAAGACGACCACGGAACCAGGTGGAATGAGTGATTCACCATCATCGAATACCGTCGAATTTCCAATCAACTTCAGTGATACTCGGGAAGCGATAAGTGAAGCTGAACCGGACGAAGACATCGGTGAATCTCCATTAGATTTCACTATTGTCAACCATGAACAGCGACGGCAGAGGGAGGTTGAGCAAGTTGCGACTACTGTTCGAGCTAGCAGCGTAGAAAGCTATTCCTTGGAGGCAATGAATTATGGCGAGCGGAATACGGGAGTTGAGGGTAGAAGTCCGGAACAAAAGTTACCGAAATTTAAGATTACCAGAGTGAATACGAGATTGGTTGAAGGTGAGTCGATGGAACGTACCACGAATGGTGTGGAGAGCGCAGAACAGCGATCGACCAAGGATAGTGACGCTGAAAGTAGGGAAATGGTAGAACGTAGTAGGCCGCTTCGAAAGCGAAAACGATTAGTGGTGCATCACGAGGAAGCTAGCGTAGTCGGGTTTAGGGAAAGTGATTCTGGCGATGCTAAGGGATAAGCTGAGGTAGGAGGAATGGATAATTCGGGGTGTCCGATTTTTCAGATATATAAAAGAATCCGTGTTATTTCGAAATAGTGACATTTTGAAATTCAATATTTTGTCGACTTATGTTTAGCCCTGGAACGGCTAAATTCTCTGCTCTGTTGCTGAAATCGATGTGACTGTGTTATAACGTTCGTTTTTACTTCAGTGATATTCCAGTCTGATGAAACAAAGAGCTAAGCTCATAACATTAAAGTTTGAGCGAGTGTAGACGCCTACGTAACTAAAGATTCAGATGAATGAGTATTGAGCGCTTGAGGGTCACTTTAACAATAAGAGTTTCAAGCAGTCAAATTTTCAAATCGTTATGTTTAAACTTTACTCAAAGAAGATTGAAGTTGCTGTTCACATTGAGACGGAAAGCTCTGATATTAGGTTTCAACCTACTCTTGCGATGGATAGACAGGACTGTTGAATACATCGGAAGTGATCTGCAAATAAGATCAACGATTCGGCTGAGGACTGTGAGATAAATATTTTTTGGAATAATCCCATAGCATTTTCTACTTTTCAAAAATGTATAAAATGACGAAATACTATTTTAAAGACTGCTCTGAACTTGTTTATGAAACTCATCGAATGTACTATTAAGGAAAGCTTCGTATTGATATTCGATTTGATGAAGAGCAGTTTGGATGTCGTCGGTATTATGGCACGTTAGACCTTCCACATCTGATAGTCCTCATTGACCAGTATCGGGAAAACCAGATGCTCGCTAACAACTAACATTATAGTATCTGGATCCATCTTAGCCCATGCAGCCACTTGGCAAGGGCTACGTACTCAGCTTCGGTACTAGACAAGTTCACGCACTCTTGTTTATGGCAGCCTTATCTGATGAGTTCCCGAGCAAATTATCAACTACAACTGAATTGAAGCGGATCGTGCGAGGAACTAGAACTGATTGAAGCGGATCGTTCGACACCAGATGCGATTATCAGAGAGGATCATCAGACTCCATAACGGGACAAGCGTATGGATAAAGTGGAGTTTAATACAATGCAAAACGATGAAGAAAACATAGAAGAGTTCGTGAAGAACTCCCAAGAAGAAAGCGACAGATTGTGGTTATACATTGGAGGAACAAAAAAAAACTATTGAAAGATCGGTTGATTGCGGGAGTTCGAGATCACCAGAAAAGAAAAGGGTTACTCAAAGCCAGTGGATGATATGGTGAAGAAAATTCAAGATCATCAGCAGTGCCTCGAATACGGCACCCTCAATCACCTCAAGAAGGTCTGTCGGGCGAAGACAACGAAGAAGAGATTCAGGAGCAAATGGAAGACCCTGTAGGAAGCACGGAGACCTCTGACGATAAAGAAGAATGCGAGTTCGTCAATATCGCGAAGGTCGACAATGTGGATACAAAAGATGCTGGCAAATTCATGGTACAACTGAAAGTAGTGGATGGCATTGGAACAATTAAGCCTTTGGAGATACAGGGTTGCCAAGTTGCAAAGTGCAATTACATCAGAGTTGATTGAAGGGTTTATTGTTGTACTATTCCACACATTCCGGGCGGCAAGGACCGCTTTTAAACGGCAGAGGAGTTTGCAAAGAATTAGACACTAACTCCTAAGGCTACGGTTGCTGTGTCGTGTTGGCTAAGATCAAGAGTCACACGACGTCAGCTGAAAGGTGCACTGACGAATTGAAGACTATCGTGGAGGGTCTCTTCCCGAGGCACGAGCCAACCGCATGGCCGCCTTCACTATACGTCGATGCAGAGGTGAAAATATTGGTGACAATCGAGTCTCCAACGACGAGATCCTTACAATGGCAAAAGTACTGAAAACGAAGAAAGTTTCCGATCCGGACGGTATCTCCAACGTGGCTCTAAAAACCGCGATCCTGGCGTTTCCGGACATGTTCAAGACAGTGCTGTAGAAAACCCTGGACGAATGCTACTGCCCGGATAGATGGAAGATCCAGAAGATGATGCCTGTGCCGAAACCAAGAAGGCCACCAGGAGATCTTCAAATCGGTTTATATACCTACTGGATACTTTTGGTAAGCTTCTGGCAAGATTCATGCTCAACAAGCTGGCGAACTACACTGAAAGTGAGTACGGGTTATCGCAGAGCAGTGATGCCACAAGTACAGATTTATCTAGAAAGGTTAAGTATTTTTGGTGCAGATTCTGTACGCTAAAGATTACAGACTTTTGTAAAAACGTACAGAGTGGTCCTATGAGATCGATATGAATACGACGAAATCCGTCCTGGTAAAGTTGAAAGTATTATCACTGTGTTACGAGATATTTTTGAGCGCTGATGGTATGTCCTCACGAATTAGTTAATGTCCTTGTGCATGGAAGGCCAAACCAAACGACGGCGCCGGTGGTTGGGTGGTAAGCGTGACCGCCACTCATTCCAGTTGGTCTGGGTTCAATTCCAGCCGAGGTCGTTGAGATTTTTCTGAGGTAAAAAAATCTGTGGTCCCGTCTTCCTTCGGAAGGGAAGTAAAGCTGTTGGTCCCCGGTCCATGGGTTTGATAGATCGATATCTAGTCCAGATATTGGAGTTACCTCTCTCGCTCTGGCGTCGGTAATGAAGACGTAGAAGCCAACTTCTATTCTTACTAACAAATATCCTCACGGGAGGATTGCGCAGTAGTATATACGGCCTCCAGCAAAAGCAAGTATTGGACTAACATTCTCCTTCCGCGATCTGGCCGCCGCCGGTATTGATCAATAAACAAGTTAGGATTGCCAGGAGTTGCACATTGAAAGATGTTTCGCTACTCCCAAGTATAGTTGTCTACTGATTCCCTGTGCAACATCAGCTAGTCCAGATGGATAACAGAGTAGCAGCCGGGAATGGTTGCACAAGTTCGAGCTCAAAGTATGAAGGGCCAAACCAAACGATCGGAAATGAGCGCTAGGGGCTTTGACGTATCGGGATAGTACATCATCTGCAAGACAACGTTTACATTCGTCGAAAGATTGCTGTGCTCATTCATCTCAAGTAATTGTCCTTGAGTCGTTTTTTCGATTGTCGCGAATGAGTTTCCGAAGAACTTCATGAGGTTCCACAGCGTGTGGGATAAATGGTTCATATATGTTCACCAACGCGAGGAACCGTCGCAATCCCTTAACTGTTGTTGCTGTAGTGAAGTTCAACACGCGATGGTAGGCCAGTTTCTCGAAGGTGGTCAGTATTGTCTTGTGCTCTTCCTCGCTTGACGATACGACGGAAATATCGTCAATAAAAACCACTACAAACTCCAGGTCGCCGAAGAGCTTATTTATAAACTTTTGGAATGTTAGACTGGCATTGCAGAGCCCGAACGGCATTCGAAGGAATTCGAATAGGAAATCACCTCGCTTGGTCCGAATAGTTGTACAATACGGGCTTGTGGTGGTAATGCAAAACGGGTGTTGAGCCGATCTTTGGTCGATTTGTATAGTTCTCGTTCTATGGTGGTGTGTTTACCCCATCCGAAATATGGCAAATGACGGTCTGGTCGATCCTAGCGATGATATGCCAAAACTTCGTTTAGTCTTGTGTAATATGAGCGAGATGAAATTGGGCTTCTGCCTACTCAGATCACATATTTGCATAGTTTTCCCAGATGTCTGGCAGCTTCACAGAAAAGCGGCCCTTACACGTTCAATATTTTTATCAATACGAGTATTGACGATATTGCTTCAATGCGTCAGTCAAAGGTCCTCGCCCTCAAAAACACGACGTGTCCAGCCCACTGCAAACGTCCAATTTTTTGCGGTATGCGCGATGGATGGTTCTTCCAGCAGCTGATGCAACTCATGGTTTATTCGTCTGCGCCACGTTCCGTCTTCCATCTGCACGCCACCATAGATGGTACGCAGCACCTTTTCAGGTCCAGGTCTAGTGCGTAGAGGACCACCGGTCTAATTAGCGTCAACTTCGTGCGGTGGCGAATTTTGTTCGACCGAAGCGTCCTCCGGAGTCTAAAGTAGGCACGATTTCCCGCCAAGATCCCTCTCTGAATTTCTCCGCTGGTGTCATTGTCGGCAGTTACCAGTGATACCAAATACATGAATTCGTCGACCATCTCGATTTCGTCACCGTCAATCCGAACTTGGGATGGGAGGTTCACATTGTCGTCTCTAAAACCTCCCATGTATTTTGTCTTCGAAATGTTGATGGCAAGTCCAATCCAGCTGGCTTCAGCTTTCAGTCTGATGTACGTTTCCGACATCGCCTCAAAGCTCCGTGACGTTCAGTCAATGTCGTCGGCGAAGCCAAGAAGCTGGACGAACTTCCTGAAGATCGTGCCACTCATGTCTATCCCCGCTCTCTTTATTACACCTTCTAACGCAACGTTGAACTGTAGGCCGAATCGCGAATATTTGGTCCGTGGTGGCGCGGGAGCCCATGAATCCCGCTTGATAGTGCCCCACGAACTCTCTTGCGAATGGTGACAAACGGTGGCAAATAATTTGGGGGAGGTCCTTGTAGGCGGTGATAAGTAGTGTGATCGCGCGGTGTTTACAGCAATCCAACTTGTCACCCTTTTTGTAGATTGGGTAAACGATACCCCCCACCCACTCCTCAGGAAGAATCTCCTCCTCACAAATTTTGGCGATTACCCAAGGTAGTGCTCTAGCCAGTGTTTCACCAGCGTATTTTAGTAACGCGCTGGGTAGATCTGCATCGGCAGCTTTGTTGTTTTTCAGCCGACCGATCTCCTCTTTGACTTCTTAGAGATCAGGGGCCGGCAGCCTATCGTCTTCTGCGCGTGCTCCGAGATCCGTTGCCATATCGCCTTCGTCCTCTGCTGCTTCACCGTTGAGGTGCTCGTCATAGTACTGCTTCCACCTCTCAATCACCTCACACTCGTTCGTAAGATGGTTGCCGCCTAAGTCCCTGCACATATCGGCTTGCGGAACGTAACCTTTTCGCGAACTGTTCAGCTTCTCGTAGAACTTTCGTGTGTCGGTTACGCGGTACAGTTGTTCCATCGCTTCGCGATCTCGTTCTTCCTGTTGGCGCTTCTTTCTCCGGAGGATCGAGGTTTGCCTGTTCCGTGCTTGTTTGTATCGCTCCATATTCTGTCTCGTTTCGTGCTGCATTCTTCTCCTCTATTAACTGCTTACATTCGTCATCGGGCGTTTCCTCGATTCGGAATCGCTGTTTGCTGTAACCGCTGTTAGCAGTTACGAGGAAAAAGCGAAATACGAAAAACCTGACTTATTTTCATTGTCTTACTCGATCGCCTTGATCCTCTGGAATGCTCCCAAGACTTGATCTTTTCTCACGGTCACTGCTACCTTCTTGCTGGCAACATTCACAAAGTAAGGTCCGCTTCCTGTTTACACGAGGTATGTCCTTATTGTCTGTTTCTGTTCAACTGACTTGCCCTGTCAATGCAAGGTTGTTTTATGTAAGGTGTGACTAAATACAACATCCTCCCTTTCCAAATTTAACAAAATGTCAAAGAATCAAAAGTGAAAAAAGTCTACTTCAATTAATTAAAAATAATCAGAATATTTAGCCGGTCTTTTCACATTTCTTTTTGGTCGTTGACTATCTGTTTTTTGCAGCTTGTCTTGAACTGGTGTTTCAGCGTGTGACATCAACTCCGACTTGGTTTCGGTTGGTGCTGCGAACGGAGAATCTGCTCGTTCTCCTTCCGTATTCGGGTCTCCATAATTATACCGCTCGAATATCCTTTGCGACTCGCATCGTTCTGGCGGTGGTGAAAGTATCCTTCCCCTGATCCTACCAACTGAATCGTCCTTGTTATGTAACTTTGGTGTTGTGGGAGTCGATTTTAGGTGAATAGCACTCCTACGATAAATTCAACCATTTGCCATGCCAACCTCACAGGATTGATCCGGAAGTTTCCTAAGTAGTAGCGCTTTTTCCCAATGCGATGTTATATCCGGTCTTCGTTGGACAAGCACATTATCACCCACTTCAAGCTCAGGTAACTGTTTGCTCCGCTTATCATAACTGACTTTCGTCACTCTCCTCTTTTGTGCAATACGTTCAGTTATTTGCGAAGCCCCCGGCGGTTGAAGCTTATTTGTTATCATTGGAATCTCGTTTCGGGTATTCCTTGAGAATAGTCGTTGATTGGGACTTGTGCCAACTGAGTTTGGTGTATTCCAATGTTGTAGCAAGGCTTTTCAGAATTCAGTTCCATCTTTCATGCATTTCTTATACAATTGCTTTATTGTTTTTACGGCCGACGCCAATACCAAATCTATATTAACCCTTTGAAAGGGATATTCCGGAATTTCATGAGTGGTCATGGGTGTTCTTGTTTGACTCGCGTTAAATTCCATGCGTATTTCACAATTTCGCACATATTTTGTGATTTGGTCAGTTATTCCCGGCCAAAATAGTGCCTCTCTGGCTGCTCGCAATGTGTAATCTACACCCAAATGTGCTGAATGTATCTTTTCCATCAATTTACTACGAATACTTCTTGGTACGACTATCCTGTCACCCTTGAATACAACTCCTCTCTGAATTGTCAACTCGTTCTGTAGTGCATATTACCGTAGCAGGTCATCATCCAGCTCTTCCTTGCTTTGTGGCCACCCTTCGACAAGCACTGTTGTTAGTTTCGATGATGTTGCATCATTCCTGGTTGCTTCAGCTATCTTTCTGAAACGCTCATCCGACATACTTATATATTCAACCACATTTATATCAGCCACTTCTTTAAGTGCTGCCCTTTCGCAGTATAATACATGTCCGATCCTTGATCGTTTTGTGACTTCTCAGTTGCTGTTCTAGATAACGAGTCCGCAATATGAAACTCGATTCCTCTCTTATATTGCACCACTATATCGTAACGTTGAAGTGACATTCTCATTCGTTGAAGACGAAGAGGCGCCTCTGTTATCGGTTTTTTAAAAATATCCTATAGCGGCTTGTGGTCCGACTCTACAATCACTTGACATCGTCCCGCCACGTATTGGTCAAAACGCTTACAGGCAAACAAAATCGGTAGACATTCGCGTTCGATAGGTGCATAATTGCTTTCAATTTGTGTTAACGTTCTAGATGCATATGCCACTGGAAGCCCTTCTTGGAGCAAAACACATCCCACCCCGTACTTGCTTGCATCGCATTGGGTAACCAACTTGAGGGAGGGATCATAATACCGAAGAACTGGTGCTTGGGTAACTAAACGTTTGATTTGTTTGAAAGCTTCCGGTGCATGGATATCCCATTCAAATTCTTCATTTTCTCTCGTATTAGTCTTCGAAGCACAGCACTCACTTCCGCTAACATCGGCAGATATCGTCCCAGGTACGTGACTAAACCCAAGAATGTCCTTAGCTCCTTTTTATCCTTCGGGTTTGGTATGTTCAACACCGCTGAAACTTTACTCGGATCCGGTTTAACACCTTTTTCTGTCAAAATATGACCATAGAACGGAACTGATGAAAGTGCTATCTTGGCCTATGAACTTAAACTTAGCTTTAAACCCCTCTCTCGAAATCTTTGCATAACTGCTTCCAAATTTCGGTTGTGGTTCAGTATGGCTTGTTCCATCGTATCACCACAGCCAAATACCACGACACCATCCGCTAAACATCTTACCCCACGAATGCCAGAAATAATTTGCTGTTGTGCCTTTTGATAAATTTCTGGTGCACATGAAACTTCAAACGGCATTCTTTTCCAACGGTAAACGCCCATCGGAGTCCAAAAGGCTGTCACGTCGGCGCTGTCCTCGTCTAATTTAAGATGCCAGAATCCGTTTTTAGCATCCAGTACAGAGAAAATTTTTGCCTTGGTGAAGTCTGGAAGCATTTCCTCAATAGTTGGAATTTGATGGTTAGCTCGTTTGATCGCACGATTCAATTCCGGAGGGTCTAAACACAAACGCAGCTTATTTCCTCTTTGCACCAAAACCAGATTGCTCAGCTTATTCATATGCCTATTGATAGGCTCAATCACTTGTTGTCGTTCTAGTTCATTTATTTTTGCTTTCAATTCTGGAAGATACGCTAGGGGGATTCGACGGGGTTTTTGCTGCACTGCTGCAATAGAGTGATCAATCTCAATTTTAAATTTTCCTTCAAAAAGCCCCTCCCCTTCAAATACGTCCGCGTACTTACTCAGAATGTGTACGCACTCTTGCTGTAGTGAGTGCATGCTGTAAATATCGTGAACTTTAATAGTTCCGAGATCGATAGCCGATTGCGAAGACAATAATGCCGGGCGTTTTTTTACCACAATGAATGTTAGTTGCTTGCTCCCTTGCTTCCATCTTATTTCAAGTTCAACCTTTCCTTTAGGTGTGATATCCTTTCCCGAGTAGCACCTCAACTTAATGTTAGTACCTTGCATCTGACTTGACGGGCAAAGCTTCTTCAGATCCTTACAGCAGAGAACGTTCACTCTTGCGCCGGTGTCTACCTGAATATCCATTGACTTCACCTGTCGATTTACATCTAACACTTTCAACTGTTCCATTATTTTACCGGTGTTACTCGAGCCTTCCCTGTCCAGCTTGGCTATATCAACGAGCTCACAGTTCTCTTCGGTCTCAGATTCTCCAGAAGATGCTGAACTGTCCTCCATTTGGCGCACGTTTCGTCGCGAAGGCTTTCGCTTATCATTTTTTGAGCGACACATTCTCTTGAAATGATTTGCCTTCCGAGACATTTTTTTCCGAATGCAGGACATTTGTTTTTGTCACGTATATGTTTTCCGCCACAGTACTGACATGGTCTGTCATTGACTTTTGTCGCCGTCACGTTGAAGGTGGTTCCCGCATTTTCCTTACTGGTTGACATTAGTTCGATCTTACGGTCGAGCTCCTCGATTTGATGATGTTCGTTACTCTTCTTCACCATTTTGGCCACTGAAAGGTCTCCGGATTTGAGTAGTTCTCTTCTCATCTGATGGTCGTTAATGCCATCTATTATCCTATCCTTCAATAGTTCCTCCTGCTGCACAGCGTCATAACCACACATATTTGCTTTTTTCTTCAGTCGTTTAACGAAATCCTCAATTTTTTCATTCTCCCACTGGTGCAGGGTATTGAATTCTGCTCGTTCAACACGACAATCTCTTGCCGGGGTCAATCGTTCCTGAATTTTTCCCAAAATTCTGTAGCTTGAATATTCTAAAAGCTTCTTCGTCATCTGCCCCCAATTTGAGAGCTGCCGGAACGGGGATACTGCTCATTACGAGATATTATAATTCTTAAACGCGTAGCGACGTTTTATTTTCCGACGTAAAACAGCTTCTCGACGATAATTAAATAATACTAGCGTGAAAATTTAATCTTCTGACACCATGTTTACACGAGGTGTGTCTTTATTGTCTGTTTCTGTTCAACTGACTTGCCCTGCCAATGCAAGGTTGTTTTATGTAAGGTGTGCCTAAATACAACACATCCAAACGACGGAACGTTTACAGCATCACACAAATCAGAATGCACCAGGTCTAGCTATTCTTTTGTTCCTGAACCATTGGTCAGTAAAGGAATATGTGTCTGTTTACCTTTAAAGCATGCTTCACAATCCATGCGTACTTCATCCATGAAATCGAATTCAGCTACCATTTACTTAAGTTTCTTCAAGCTGCCTTCGTTCAAGTGACCAAGCAAATCGATGCCTTTTGCCGGAAACAACTTCTGTGGTTGCGTAACACGATATAAGCCTTCTTGAATTCCGGTGACTACAAGCTCACCGCTTTCGTCCAAGACTTCACAGATGTTCACCGTAGCTACCTCTTTGTTGTCTCGCGCTTGCAGGTAGTGCTCGCCGAAAGTAAAAATGTGTTCAGGTCCGATATTTTCAAAACGTTAGAAACCTCTCTACTCTTCCGTGATGTGGCCTCAATGTTTCTTTAGCACTTTCTTTCATTTTTTCAAATTTCATATTGAAGTTCATGTTCCTGTTGTTCGCTGTTCCGACATCGTAGTCCATGGCACTAGTTGATTAGAACGTGTAATGGTGGACTGGTGGCACGGGAACCGAAATACCACCCATCAGTCTTCACATCTCCGATTGCTAAAATGCTGTACAGTTCTTTCGGCGTTTATCATGAATCAGAATCATCCGCATCGCAAACACTCATGTCATTAGTTTCCCCATCTTTTCAGATTATCGATGGCTGGCAAAGCCACGGAGCTTCTGGTAACTCGAGCACTTCCTGTTTTGTATGCTCTTTCGTCGGTAGCAACTCCTCCTTTTTTGACACCTTCTTGGATACTTTTATAAAATTCTGGGAATTTCTACACATTAAACAGTCGTTTACTCACCAACCTACTTTCTGAAAAAAAAACTGTTAACAAACGAATAAATGACACCGAAGATTTTTCACACGCTAGGCAAAGCCTACCTCGTTTCTCATTTCGATTCTCTTCTAGCAAAATGTTATTTTTAACTAGTTCCACAGGGCTTTACTGACTATGATTACAAATCTGTCCCATTAAGATAGGAAATCCCATAAAAAATTGGAAAAATATGCGATCATGGGCAGTTTACACGAGTCGACCAAATAGAAAAATACAAACTCCGTTCCGAGCCCGAAAAATGTCCAAGGAATAAAAAACCTGTCGGTCGGTTAGTTAATGGTAAATAAGGCATTTTCGGCATCCATAGACAGCAGTTGATGTTTTTTTGTAAACTTGTAGAAAAATAATTATACATATATTATCATTCTAGTCGTAGATTCGCCGTTGATCAGATAATTGTTCAAATTTACTGCTAGCCAGAAGCGTGTGCTTAAAAAGTAGTTACGTTTCCAGAAACAATCAGAATTTCGCGGAGAATTTCATGTAGTCAACAATGTGGTTATCTTTATATATTTATAACTGTACATACAGTAATAATTTAACTAGAATTGTAATAGCCGCATCACCGGCAGTTTACTCAAAACAGCTATTGAGGAAAGCTAGTAAGTAACGAATAAAAATTGAAATATATAAAATATAAAAAAGCAGCACGTACATCTTCCAGTAACTCAAGCATATAACCTCATTCCATCCTGAACCTTCCTTCAGTTGTACAGATCCCAAAGAGAAATCTGCCCATCGGAACCGGCAGCCGCCATGATGACAGCCTTCCACATGGACACCTTCTCGTCCGAGTAGACAATATCCATCAGTTCACCCTTGTGCTCGGTCAGCACTGCCAGTGGGCGTAAACTTTTCCAAGAGAATATGCGAACCCTTCCGTCCCAGCCGGCACTGGCAAACACTTTCAAATCCTTGCGGATCCTCACTCGATGCACGCCAGCATTTTTTATTGCTATTTCAGACTTTCGGCAAAGCTCCAACGTTTTGCGGTCGAGCGAGAAGACGGTGATTTTATCGGAAGATCCTCCACAGATGCCCCGGTTTGTGACTGGATCGTAGTCCAGGTCCATTAGACATTCTTCGCCATCCAGCTGGATATGGCTTATCGGTTTCGACGTGTTCAGGTCCCAGAGAATAATCGTACCGGATTCGTACCCGGCAAGTAAGTAACTGCCTCCCTGCAGCTCGATTGGCTTAAAGCACATCACCGTACCCAATGGGGGCAGGCGAGATTGATGCGCTTTATCACCAGCGGTCAGCTTCTGACGCTCGCAGAAGGTACGCCCGCAGAGAATTGAAATGCTTGATCCCCCCTTGGGGATTATCACAGACGTCGGTGTGTTGGCTGGACTACGCTGAGGAGTGCCGAGGTAAACGAAACGACAAAAACCCACATGATTGGTGCTGACCTCGTGACGGAGGACATACGCCGAATTGGTCAGCTCCCACAGCTTGACGTAGCCCTCCTTTTCCTGAGTGATCAAGGCATCTTCGGTGTGTGTGATGTTGATGATGGGGCTGGTCCCAACCGAGAGCTGGTAGTTGGTGCGGTTGCTCTAAATAGAAGAAAAAATATGGTTACTGATTCTGTTCTACATTAGTCCGGTATATCATTCAGCAACAGGTTTTAAAGAATTGCGAAGTTTTTAGTGTACTTCTGACGGTAAAGTACCGTTATTAAATTTATTTGAGTTTATGAGTTAAAATAATAGCAATACCTGCAGATCCCACAGCTGGACGGTGCCTTTGGTAGTGCCTGCGTGTAGTCTTTCGGAAGTATGGAAGCACAGCGAATGGAATGCGCTAAGATCCGGTGATTTGAGACAGTAAACTGGATCCGGCGGAAGCAGTGCCATCGTTCGGTGATTATTATTGAGCAAACTGTAATTTTCCTTGAGCCTTTATTGCTGATACGCAGTAGGCGAAGCGATGACGGTATATTTTTCTTTCTCCACTTCGAATAATGCCAATAAAAATGAATAATCCGCTTCACCGGTAACGGTATTCCATCGTTATGCTGGGCCGGTTTGGAAGTTTGTCGACCTTCCCACGACCTATCCTTACTATTTGCCTGGATATTTTCGACTTTTCGCGTTGGAATCGGCAGTCGCAATGACTGTTGCGTTGCAGAAAAACTTCCTCTTTCCTGCCACTTACCTTCCGACCGGCCGTGCACTTTTTCGCAAACACGCACCACCGTTGCCGACCGAAATATACGTGCAAAAAAAAACCGAAATGTTTTCGTCGGTTCTTTTCCTTGCACAACTTTCTCCTTTTGTGTTTGTTTATGTGGAACAGCGATGCCAGATTTACAGATATGTCTGTAGTTTACAGACTTTTGATGGTCTCCTACAGACGTAATCAAAAATCTACAGACTTTTAAAAGAGTAACAGTGTTTAACAAAATTGTACTAGAACAATTGTATCCGAATTCGAGCGATTCCTTCATAATAGTTTTCTAATTTCAAGCTACTTTTAAAGTAATAAACTAGTGTAAATAGGATTTACACAACCATCTACAGACTTTTACAGACATTTTAATTATTCTGATACAGACATTTCACAAAAACATGTGGCATCGCTGATGTGGAAGACGGTGAGTCGGCTGTCAGTCAGCAGGTCTGTATGCAGGGGTGCCAACCTTCCAGATTTATCTGTATTCTTCCAGATTTTTAAGCGTCGTCCAGATATACAGATTTATGTTTGTCCGATCCAGATTTCAGAAAATTTCTCCAAAATTATCCAGAAAATTTTAAAAATAAAAAAATGAGATACAAAAATGCATCGTAGATTATTAAACAACCTTTTCGAGCTATGATTTTGAAAATAAAACTTTTTAGACTAGCTGGAAATTGTGTTTCAATAGCAAATTTTTCACTAAAAGCGAATAAATATTGTTGAGTTTTCATCAGCTGAAAATTTCAGCAATCCAACATGCTCACAGCTCACAGCCTCAAGTTCAATCCTCTAGCTTTTTCAAAAAAAAAAATAGGCTATCCAGACAATTCCAGACTTTTTCGAAAATTATTACAGACTTTTTAGAAAAACACTTGGCATCCCTGTCTGTATGGATGTACATCGATTTAGCAGTGGGTTTAGCGAGAACACAAAAAATTAGCAAGAACCTGAACCAGGCAACATCAGTTTGATTGCTAAAGACTAGATGGCACGGCTCATATGTTTACCAGAGAGAATAAGGAGAGAGACGAATAGTGTAAAGCCAAAAATACCTTATTGAACAGAGCAATCGTATAATGTAAATGAACATTACTTATGCCTGAGTTGAATGAGATAGGTGTTAGGCAATCCATTAGACGTTTCTGATCAGGTGATTTTTTCTTGTTTGCCTCTTTTGACGTTACTCCGAGGGGTGCGACGTCCGACAATATCGTTGATTCGATCCAACATCAAACGAATCGGACTAACGAAAGATGTTTGTCGGACAAGTTTTTCTGTTCGCAGGAGTAGCCTTGTTGACAGTAGATACAGAACACTAGATTATGATTGTCGCTGCCATCAATGCACGCTCGTAAAAAGTTACTCAGATTCTGAGTACTTTTAACTCAGTTTTGAATGATGTTCGTAAACGTCAAAAATTGAGTTGTCATGTATAATATCTCTGAGTAACTCTGACTCTATTTTTGGGTATTACACAAGAAACCGTTTTGGAGTTACCAAACGGAAAAGCCGTTTCTCGCCAAGTTAAAAATTCCAAGCGTCATCCGCCATTTTCCATTAGTAGGTACACGCTCGTTTAGTTATCGCTCATCACTTTTTCACAAATAAAAATTTGTTCAAATATTTATAATAGTTGAAGCTAGAGTTGTAGTGTGTAAAATACATTTTAATTGAAAGAGTGGATTTGAACAACCAGCATGCAGAAGATTTCGGAAGAGGTGGATGCTGAAACTGCAATGAAGTTGCGAGGTAATATTCACGTTATATTATATATATATATATATATATATATATATATATATATATATATATATATATATATATATATATATATATATATATATATATATATATATATATATATATATATATATATATATATATATATATATATATATATATATATATATATATATATATATATATATATATATATATATATATATATATATATATATATATATACTGGAAAAAAGTGTAAGGTTTCAGGTTTCTCATGCCATGTGCCAAATTGTGGGAAGATGATTCCTGGACACGTGGATGAATTGAAGGAACACTTCCGGTTGGTACACAATTTGAACACCAGCAAAGCAGCCGCTCAACCTTTCCTTTGTTCAGAATGTGGTTCACTGTACCAGAGGTTTAAGAGCTTGAAACGGCACATAGAGAGTGTTCATCCACTAATTACAGAAAATTCTACAAATATTTCATACGACCATGACGCTGTTGAACAAATTCAAAATAATCATCCGGAAAATATGCTCGTAGATGATGATTATCTGTTGAGAATAACGAATACTATATTCTTTTAAACGGCGCCGTCGTTGGATGAAATTACTAAGAAAATTAGTAAATTCGCCACAGATTTGCGAAAAGATGTATCTCTTCCCGAGACAAAAATCAAAAAGTTCTTACAGGTTACCTCGAATCTTATAGAAGATTACGAGTGTTACATGTTGAATCTATTCAGAGAATTTTTGAAATCGAAGTCGATCCCATTAAACGATACCGACGCTTTGAAATTTATAAACGACGCATCTTTGGATGGAATTTTTGCAGACGTAGCTTCTCCAAAAGACAACCTAGCATATTTGTCTGGAGTTGCGGGTTGTGCTGTGCCAAACCCTAGGGAAGAAGTCTTGGGAAGAACTAGAATCACTAAAACTGTCCCCGCGATTACCAAACTAGGCAAAAGAAAAAGTGTACAAATAGTGAAAGACGTTGCTCACTATATTCCACTAACCAGCATTTTAGCACTGGTTATGAAGAATCCCGGAGCTCGCAAGATGATAGCAGAAGAAGCAGTGAATGACGATATCTTGTGCGGTTTCAAAGATGGTCAACGTTTCAAAACACACCCGTTCCTGACACGGTTTCCCGATGCATTACGACTCTCGCTTCATCTGGACGATGTCGAATATCTGAACCCTTTGGGATCACGCAAATCAAAAAAAAAAACTTACCAATTTCAGTGTTAAAATTGAGAATCTCCACCCCGCAATTAATTCATCCTCCAACAGGATATATCTAACGCTTACAGTTCGCTCAAGAGATGTAAAAAAATATGGCTACAATAACGTTATGAAACCGCTGATTCAAGATTTGCGTGAGCTTGAATCAGATGATGGTGTTGTAGTACAATATGGGAGTGAAAAGTTTACGATGAGGGCAGTTCTAGTGCATGTTTTGGGGGACACGCTGGCAATTCATGAAATTTTCGAGTTAATGGGGCCCCAATCAAGTCTATTCTGTAGAATGTGCTATGCGACGCGTACTGCACTTCATTGTGGAAACATTGGTGATACCTTCCCTCATCGCACTGAAGAAAGCATACAAGGTGATTTAAATGCTCTTCAAAGCGGAACTAAAACACCTTGACAATGCGGAATCATTCGAAAATCAGCACTGAATGAAGTTAAATATTTCAACATAGCGGAAAATAACACGTTTGATCCAATGCATGATCTTTTGGAAGGCGTCGTCATGGTCGTAATCAAATGTGTTTTGAACGAAGCTGTAAATATCCATAAAGTGATAACGATTAGTCAAGTCAACCAAATTATACAGCATTACGAATACGGTATAACTGAATCGGCTGATAAACCTACCGCTAATTTTACTTGCGAGAAGTTAAAAGCACGTGGACATGCTATTCCTCAGTCAGCTTCGCAATGTTGGCTTCTCCTTCGAGCATTCCCTTTTATGTTCAACCAGATTCTCGGATTTAATTCAAATTTATCATCATTGCTTAGAGCTCTCATGAAAATAACTTATTATAGTTTCTCCAATAAGCTAACATTGAATCAGATTAACGATCTGGAAAACGAAATCGAATGTTTTTACAAGTTGTTCAAATCCTGCTTCCCTGCCATCAACCCTACCAATAAATTCCATCACATCTCTCATTATCCCTACATAATTCGTCAGGATGGGCCAGTTGTTAATCATAGTTGCTTACGCTTCGAAGCGAAATTCAAGGAGTCGAAATCCCAAGCGAAGACATGCAACAATTTCATCAATTTAACAAACAGCTTTGCTAAGCGCCTGAATCTAGCACAGATAACCACTATTCTTGACCATTCATACGAAATTGGTACGGTAGATATCGTTTCGTCAAAGCACATACACAAAAAATCTCTAAATAATTTACTCCTGATCCGGGATCTACCAGATTCAATCAAATATATAAACCATATGAAAATAAATAACACAAGCTTTCGGCCGGGACTGATAGCGAAATACCAAGTATGCAACGAAATGTCCTATGGTTTGATAATAGATATATTGCAATCGGATAATCAAATTGTTTGCCTAATACAGCATCTCGAATGCGAATATTGTTTACAATACAACAGTTACAAACTCAAAACTGACAGTCAAGTTATTCGCATATCACACAAGAACTTGCAAACGAAAAAAACATACAACTTATGGAGTATATACGGAGATTCAGAAGAAAACTACTATATAAGTTTGAAATATGTAGATAGTTAGTAGGGAAATAAACTTGGAAATAAATTTATAATAAAATAAACAACAATCAAGAAGGTAGTGCAAACAACTTGAGATGTCACTTTAAACCTTTATATATACTTATTCGCTCTTTTCAGCCCAAAAAATAAACGATCAGAACCTAGTTCTGCTCAACGATGCCGACCTAGTTGAAATGGGGATAATCGAAAAAGGATCCCGTCTAACAATTCTTAACATAATAAAAAACTATAGTTCTGAAGCTAATCCGACCAAAGATAAAATTGATGAGACTTCCACTAATGTTCAAAATTTGGTAAACTTTCTACTATAATTACTGTAAGCGCTTGTCGTACTATACATATTTAACGTTTTCAGATTAACCGTTCGACATTCGAAGATGACGCAAAACTCCGAATGAAAATTTTGTATCCAATTTTGGATCAAGGGATCGTACCAGATAAGGACGGTTTAAATCATCTTACACGAGTCGCATGCAAGCAAATGGAGACTCAAATAATGGACGGTCAAAGGCAAGTAGAAAGTTTTATTTGTTACTCTACTAGTGCATCAAACTATGAACACTCCTTAAAGTGTGATAGAATGAATTGTTTACATTGAACCGCACGAGTCTCTCCGCTAGAGCAACCTTGCGGCGAAATGCGCAATGCCTATACATATTTATAGGGCTTACGGCCAATTTCTTTATCCTCGCTTAAATTTTAAACCGGGTTCACCAGTACGTTTAAACCTGGTTAAGACGTTAAGCGAGAATGAAGAAATCGGCCCTTAGTAGTCCTTCGAGCAAATATGCAGGTGATCTAACACTGTCTATGAGCAGAGAAAAGCAATGCCTTTCGTTGTGAAGCTTCTATTTCAAAAAACATCGTAGTCAATCAGTATCATGCATTATTACTTCATTGAGCCTATGAAACTATGAAGTATGCATAGTAATGAAGCACGGCCAACTTCACTTCTGATTATCAATGTAAAGAAATGTATGAAACACAGTACAAACTGCTAGAGGAAACCACATAGTTATCAGTTCTTCGCATCCTGATTTCAATATTGACCATTCTTTTCACATCTTCAATCTGGTTCGATTTATAAACTTCGGCATAAGAACGTACATGCGTCTTTGACGGTGGTACTTAGAAAGCGTAATTCGTCATGTTCCGGCACAAAATTATAAAGACGACCGACGACGACGAATTATAATAACTTAAACATTTAAACCAACAGAATTTAAAGGTATACAATTTCTGTTTATAGCGAGCGTGTTTATTTGTTTACATATACAGTTCAATCGTAAATCGACCAAAGGGTCTAACTAAGCCGCAATGTCGTTGAATCGAGCAACAGCGATGCCAGATTTACAGACTGTGGACAGATTTGCTGCACTGAGAAACAAAAATATGCAGAATTAGCATACTTTCATTCCCGTCTCTTTTGCTGTAATTCTCGACGAACATATGATTACGGCCTAAAAGCCAACCGTCAAAATCCACTTTGAATGGAAATTCCAGACAAACCGTTACTAGTCGAACACAGCTCACAACAGTTTATGAAAGAGAAAACTTTTCTCTTTCGTTTACTACCAACATCTGTGATTGGCGTGTAACGGTTTGTCCGGAATTTCCATTCAAAGTGGATTTTGACAGTTGGCTTTTAGGCCGTAATCATATGTTTGTCGAGAATTTTCATGCATTTTCTAGCATATACTTCTAGTAAATATTCAATTAGTGGATAGACCGAATACGTCCAATGCACAAAATTTTCAGCAGAAGAAACGAGAGGCAGATCAAAAAGTATGATATCGGTGATTAAAAAAAAGTTCTGCGTATGCCTGGTCCAGACATTTACAGACTTTTAAAACAGTAATAAACTGACCGATTTTCTTCAGAAAATAATAGATGTGTCCCAGCATGCAAAGAATTACGAATCAAATACCGTTCATACTTTTACCATTTAGATTTTTTTTAAGAAATTTAGAACTTAATCTTTCACGGAATCTTTTTGGTCTTTTTCGGAGTAACGAACCAATGATCTCTAAATGCGCAGGTATCCTTCTGTTGATCAACAGCATGCGGCAGCTGTTCAAATCGTAAAATTATTTCCACAACTTAGTAATACGCGAGTCACACCAACTGCTCCTGATGAGGTTTGTTATTCTATGCTTATTTAATTTCTCTAATATAATTATAATTATTTTCATGCTAGTCATTTTTCTTTTGGCGCAACGGAGGCAAGGAAAAGGGTGCTCATACTGGCATGATATTTCATCGCATCCGGAATGTCATCAAACAGCTACCTGCAGAAAAACATAAATATAATCGAGGAACTATGCCTGTAGAAGAGTCCGTTTCAACTGAACTTGTAGAGCGGGCTCAATTGCTCCGAGTAATGCTTGCATCGGCATCAGTAGCAGAACATATTTGTGATGAAATGGACCGATGCTTTCCAGTCCTCAAACTGTTATTAAAAGAAAAGAAACCCGTTAATGATATCTTGGATATGTTTCCACACCTGTGTTCATATGAAGGATTGGTGGTAACATGTTTATTTTTTATTATTTACTATTTCACTTTATGGTATTCACGGAACATATGAATATTTATATCATATCACTTTTTCTAGATTCGTCAAATGTTTGAGAGATTGTATCCTAACAGAACAGAAGGTCTCAAAATCGAGGATGTCTTCTCTCAGTGTCTATCTTATTCACCGTCCAGATTCTCTAGAGTAGAAGATGGTGAGATATAATTTTTTTTAATTTAGCCCAAAGGTCTGTCATAAAATTTTAAATTTGTAAAACTATTCACAGATCACATTCGAGGATGCTTGAGAATAATTTCTCATATGCCAATTCGCGGACAAAAAAGAACGCTGGTAGGCTGTCCAACTGTAGGCGAAGAACATTCGGCTTCAATTTTAATTCGTTGGATTGGGGTAAATGCAATATAATATACATAAGGTTAGATGTAATGATTTTATATCATCATTAGGAGTGCTTAGATACATACATGGCATCCCCCGCAACTGATTCCATACTACACATGGTGTGCGTAGCAAGCCCGATGAAAAGAGGAAATTATGCCGTCATTTGTGAGAAAAAAGTTATATTCGAGACTAACAATTCTATTCATGCAGTGGAAATTTTATTCAAATGCCACGCAGTTCTCGGAGTGGAGGTGCCACCTAATTTTAGAATGTTTTGGGACTTTCTGGCATGTGCCATATATAATATAATTCCGCACAGTCAGAGGACAACTGTGAATAGACTCGTCCAAACTTTTATTGAAGTTTCCCGCGCACGTATTGACAACAAATAAAAGGACAACTTTTTTATACAATACTTACTAAAAACCATAAAATTTAATAAACAGAAGTTTCTTTAATTATTATTGTAAAAATATTCCATAAGAAAAGAAAGACTGCATTGTGTTGTATCCAAAACAAAATTTTGACGGCCAATTTCTTCACTGGATGTAAACCGGTTTAGTTCCAGTTCAAATGCAACAATCGATCATGAACCAATTTAAATAGGAATCGGTTGTTGCATTTCTTCTTACAGAAACCATTCAGAATTGCAAGTCATAATCCGGATGGCTCCAGTCAGTATTCCGGCTCCAGTGACACAACCTATTCTAACTAGAATCGATTGTGTCACTGGAGCCGGAATACTGACTGGAAACAGCTGCAATTCCGGCTCATTTCCGGCTGAACTTTACTGGGTTTTAATGAAATCCCACTGAGACGTCCAAAAAATTGTTTCAAAATCGTTCAACACGGGTCCAACGATGGACGTTCGTTGAACGGTTATTTGGACGATGCCCAAATTGGTCCAACGAACGTCCTTCATTGGACGATTTTGAAACCAACCGTTCTTAGAGGAATATTGCACTCATAAATTGGGTAATATTCTACCCAAAAACTGAGGAATTACAACTGGCTTTGTTGTCTACTCATAAATTGGGTAAGCTTCTGCTCATAATATGAGTAAAAATCGATCAATTTTTGGTTTTGTTGAAGTTCTACTGAACCCAAAATTTGAGTAATGTTCAACTCAAAGTCTGCGTAATAATTACTTAATTTTTGGTTTTGTTAAATTTGTACTGAACTCAAAATTTGAGCAATGTTGAACTCAAAATCTGAGTACTAGTGAAGCACTTTTGGGTTTAGTGTAGATAATATTGTACTCAAAAACCGAGTAATAATTACTCAGTTTTTGGTTCAGGCTGGCTTACTCAAATTTGAGTAACTCCGGAATTACTCAATTTAAGGGTTGTTCCACTTTATCTGGAAATGGGTGGGATTAAACTCATTTTTGAGTAACTTTTTACGAGCGTGTGGTACAGGTACATCATTTTTTTTAATTAAAATTGTTTATTTGATAAGGCAAGTTTGCGTTAGCTTAAAGGTACATCATTGTTTTGATTCCGGGATATACCTGTCAAATAGGCCAAATAAAAAAAAAATCAAAAGAATAATCCTCTATCGTCGTTTTATAGCGACGAATCCTTTTTGTTCCTTTTAGCCAGCAACACAATGGTCATTCTTGGCTGATGTTTTTTCACTTATTAGAATGCACAAATTATCTAAACCTGTACTGAATTTTGATGATTTTTTATTTCCTTGTGTAGTATATACAAACTCTTTCATTTCATAACAATAACAGTCGAAAATTTACACCGAGAAAATTCGTTATATTGAATATATTGATTTCATACATTTTTTTTGCAATTTGTAGTAGAACATAAAAATTATCTGTCACGCATAGATACCACCATGCGAAAATTAATGAAATTATAATAGTATGCCACTTAGAAATTTGTTTCAGAGCAGATATCACATGATTTTTCTGTTTGCCTATCGTTTATTCTGCTGTAAATTTTATGCATTGGATATTTTCGGTTTTGAATGCATAAAAATCACAGCAGAATAAACGAGACTGAAATGAAAAAGGTAAACTCTGCATTTTACTAATTTGAAGTTCAACTAAACGGTTTGTGGTTACATGCAGGCCATATTTTTCTGCGTGTACAAAAGAGATTATAACTACTAGAGGGAACAAAGCGCTACTGTCTCCATGTATTCACGGACTGAAACATGGGGTCTCGCTCTAGCATATTGTATCCCATTGCTTTGACAGGTGTAAACCCGGGCAATATGTGTCAATCTAATGGGCCTAGTGTATGTAAGAGCGAGATGATAAATTTTCAGTGTTAACAGCGACATGCGACCTCTAGTAGTTATAATCTCTTTTGCGTGTACCAAAAGTGCAGACCAAAGACTTTTTCTAGAGAGACTTTCGACCTTGACTCGTTGCTCGAGCATGGTGGTTCACCTTCTATTGACCATTCGTTCGAACCTTTTACCAATGCGGGGAAGTAAATTGATTGGCCGGAAGTATATTTGGGTATAGGGACCACCAGGGCCGTTTGCCACGAAACCGAGAGGGGCCTGCCCTCCCAGATTCGGTTGTAGCAAAGTGTGGAGGTTTCTTTTTCCGGGAGGTGGTAGGCTCCCGAGTAGTGGGTATCCAATGTGACAGGGCTTGCCACAGTTATAGCACAACCTTTTGGACATGAGTGCACCTTGATTCATTGCTTTTGCATCACTTCTTGTACCATTAGATCGTTCTTTTATTCGCTCGAATTCCTCGAGTAACTTAAATTTCACCAATTCCATGGGTAAATCCGCATCTGGACGACTCTCCAAGGCCTGTCCACCGTGTGAATCCGGCAAGCTCCAAAGGATCATCACAATCCGAAGCGAATCTTGCAGCTCTTGTCCAGCAGTAGTAAGCCTGTCGTACAACTCTTCCACCTGCTGGAGGTGTTTCTCCAAATAAGCACATTCACTCAGGTTAAAGTTTCACAATTTCTTTAGAAGCGACACACGCGATGTTACGGTCATCTTCTCGTGATATTCACGTAATTTGCACCAGTTAGAATTTGACGTATCTGCATTCTTCACTAGGCTAAACTGACTCTCTTCGATGCAAAGTCCGATTGTAGCACGGGCCTTCCGATCGTCTTTCATCCACTGCACTTTAACGGGTTTTTCGTCCTTGTAAGTAGCATCTCACTTTCACTTTCACTCACTTTCAACTTTGGAAGTTAATTGTTCAATTTGGTAAATGACAAGGTAAATGAGGTTCTCCCGGTCCGATTTTTCTTGGTTTTTGCTATATTTCTACGGTCAACCGGTAGAGTATCGTGATCGGTTTGGCGAATCCGGGTGGAACGTGGCGTCCGATTCGTTGGCGCCCCGCGACCCATACCCAGAGCTTTGTCGCGGTATATTGGACTAATCTCTGGCGATGAATCTTGCCTACTTTGGCGGGGAGTTTCCCGGTGGTGATTGCTCTTCCGTTCATCACGCTGTGCGCCACCACCCTATCAACCACGTTCCACGTGTTTACATGGCTTATCATTCTGTAGACGATATTATCCGAGTTGATGTCCACTCTCCTTCTCTTTGTGTGTCGCTTCGAACCTCGGACATTCAAAGACCACGTGCTCGGTTGTCTCGCCGACGTTCTCTCACTCCGAGCACAACGGTGACGTTCCGTGCCGTTACTCCTTTACGAAATCCGAACTGAATCTTGGACAGCTCCGAGTCTATCCAGCAGACATATAGGCCTATACGAGGCCGGATCGTCCGGTGGTTTCCCTGGCTTCGGCAGCAGCACCAGCTTCTGTACCTTCCACATTTCGAAGAATTTGCCTTCAATTGGGTCATTAAGCTATATATAGTTTTCCGTTCCATTCGATAAATTTTAGGTCCAATATACATAATATAACAAAATTCCAAAAAAAAAAAAAAAAATTCGTTGTGATACGTAAAAACGATTTTTTTGTTTTTAAATTAAATCTTGTGTAAACTTGGCAACCATACATAGGAAAACTGCGGTTGTTTACATCTGGCCTATCAGGATAACACCCAAAATGAAAAAAAAACTATATATATGGTGTTTATGTCAAATAAAAATAACCCTCCGGGAAAACCGAGAAAACATGCCCTATTTTTTTCTGACAGGGCATAATTTGTCGTGAGATTCGATATGTCAACTCCTTCCTATAGTGTCAAATCCAGACTGTCCACATATTTCTTTATTTTAAATTTTAATATTATTTTCACGTTTCCTGAGTTGGAAAAAACATTGTTGCAATCACGAAAATCAGCTTTATCGATGTAAGTAATAAAAAACGACTTTTTTTCTCATGTAATGACCCAATTAAACAGTTCTGTGTCACCATCCTGAATATGTCCGGATATGCCAGGATCGCAGCTTTCAGCACCTCGCTTGGTATTCTATCCGGACCGGAAGTTTTCTTTGATTTCAGGCGTCTACTTCTGGGCACAGCTCCTTGTGACAATATGACTTGCTAAGCCTTACCTCCCGTTTGAAAGCAACCCTAGCATCACGAAACGCTGCCTTACGCTCTTCTCTATGTGGCTCTGATATTGCTTTCTGAGACAAGCAGCGCATAGCGTAGCGTCTCGTTCCATTAGTAAGCTGGGCGCTGTCTGTTGCGTGGTTCCAGTTTTCGTGGCATTGTGGCGTCACAAATCGTCACAATCCTTCTTGTTAGATCAACCGCATCCACGTTCTCAGTCCCGCCGTTCGGCCGAAGTGCCTCAACGAAGAGCTGTAGCCTTTTGCCTTCCACTTTCACTTGCCGGTCATCCTTCTCTGTGCTGCGGCAGGGTTCCGTTGACCGATAAGGTAGCTAATGGTCTGGTAGTCGCTATGCGTAAACGTTTCGCATACTCTTCAATCCATGTTCACCGTCAATGAAGGACTGCAGAATGCTATCGGAATCAATCCATCGTACCTCCAACTTTCCTAGAGCTTCCTGCATGATATATTCTCTTGTGTTGGACAGTAGAGTCTCACTCCGCAGCCCAGACGTTGCAGGCTTTCGACCGTTTAACTGTTCGGTTGACTACTCCAGCATTAGGCTAAACTGCTCCACCATCCACCTTGGAGAAGAGTAACAACTGCACACGAAGACGTTGTTAATTTTGACGATCATGAAGTCCTCGTCGCCACCCAGTTACCGTTATCAGGGAGGACTTGGTACGGCTCTGCAATCAAAGCGACGTCACACATAGTTTCTGTCGTAGACAGTCACAACAGTTGCCTTCCGTTGTCGCAGTGATTCAGATTTATCTGGGTTATCTCCATTACCGTTGGCCTGCAGTGTCCCTCTTGCAGGCAGGGCATTTAAAGCCTCTCGTCCGCTCGAGTGTAAAGCATGCACTTCGGTCTCTGCGTGCAGTCTCCGTAACCGTAACTTTGCCTAACTGCAGCGCCTTATCAGCAGTGGTTACCGGTAAACGAATCATCTGAGTTCCTTCGCATCCCTTCTTTAACCGGACCGTCATGTGCACCTCGCCCAGAGTACACTGCTGCCTAAGTGCACCTCTCAGCTCGTCATCCGTCGTGATTTCATCAAGGTTCTTGCACACAATCACCATCTCCGGGTTTATAGCTTTTACTTCTGCCTTTTCACCTAGTTACTGTGGGAGGGAGGAAAACATACGACGTACAAATCGTATTCGCGTGGTACAGTTTGGACACAAATAGAAAAACACTGACGTTTGTGAAACGAAAAACCGAATTGATTTAATGCGTGTTAGTACTTTAAGTTACAATGATGGAATGATAAAACACTTGTTGTTTTCTCTTCGCTCACTAGCGGCGCGCACGACATCGGTGATTTCGCGAGGGGTATGACACCAAAATGATGAGGGATAGAGGTTGCTTTTTCATCACTCCTTCTCAATGATTAGCCCTCAGCTTCTAACCGATCAGCCCCAGCTGTCTCGCGAACTGGTTGTGCTTTACCGCTCCTAATGGCTTCGTGAGAATGTCCGCATTCATTTGGTCTGTAGGACAGTATCGCAATGCTATATCACCACGCTCACACAAATCTCGCACGAAATGATGTTTTGTCTCGATATGCTTTGATCTTTTGCTGATTTTCTCCGATTGAGCAAACGACAAACATGCTTGATTGTCCTCGTTCACTATCGTCGCACTCTTCTGATCTTCACCAAGACCTTAAGTAGTCGCAGCAACCAAATTATTTCTTGACAGGTCTCGGCTAAAGCGACGGTTTGCCCAGGACACAGCTGCTCCTGCATAGTAAATCACAAAACCAGTTGTAGATTTGCATGTTCCAACATCACCTGCCCAATCTGAATCGGAAAACGCGACTAACTCTCCGTTGTGATCCTCGCCAAGTTGCAATCTCCAATCTCTGGTGCCTTTCAGGTATCTGACTGCGCGTTTTGCAGCAGTCCAATCATTTTCCGATGGAGCGCTGAACTTCTTTCCAAGTAGGGCAGCACACGCTATGATATCAGGGCGAGCGCAAACCGCTGCGTACAGTAGCGCTCCCACAATCGACCGATATTTAGAACTGTCATCTAGTAGCTTGCTTTCAACCTCGTCCTTCAAGTATCCCTGATCCATTGGCGTTTTGGCCACTTTTGCCTCAATGAGCCCCGTTCTGGCCACTAACTTGTCGATGTAATTCGTTAGTCCAATGCTGTATACACCGTTTTCCTTCTGAACATCCAGACCTAAGAAGAACTTAACATCGCCTAGATATACGACCTCGAAGTGCTCTTTCAGCTGCTCGAAGACTCGAGAAATTGCTGCCTTGCTTTCACTCCCTACAAGGAAATAATCGACGTAGACGATAATGTACACCGTCGTACCATTTCTATCCGCCACAAATAAACAGGGATCAGCAGAGCTTGCTGTGAAACCCAGTTTCGATAGCACATCCGAGAGCTTCCGGTTCCAGCACCGGGCTGATTGTTTTAGCCCGTATATACTCCTCCTAAGGCGACCCACAAGGTCCTCCTTTCCCTGGACCACATATCCGGGAGGCTGGCGCATGAAGATTTCCTCGTCGATATCCCCATAGAGATACGCGGTACATACATCTAAATGTTGCAGTAGTAGGTTCTTCCTTCCAGCCAACGTCAATAATATTCGAAGAGTAGCATATTTAGTCACAGGAGCGAATACCTCATCATAATCTCCACCATAGAGCTGCGTGTACCCTTGTGCCACAATTCGCGCCTTGTGACGGATAACCTCATCTGCTTCGTTCCGTTTCACTTTGAATACCCATTTACTGCCGACGACACGTTTGCCCTCAGGAAGCTTCACCAACTCCCAGGTTCCGTTCTACTTATGCGACTGGAACTCACTGTCCATAGCAACCTTCCATGAATCTCGATCACCGCTGGATATTGCTTGCTTGTAGGTCGAAGGTTCCTCTATGGAGTGCGTGGCCACACCAACTACATATTCGGAAAATTTGACAGGAAGTTCACCGCGATTGGGACGACTGGAACGCCGGATACATCCGTGTTCTTCTTGCTGATCGTTTCCTTCATCCTCTTTTATCGTGAGGGGATCATCAATAATATCAACATTGATCGAGTCAAAAAAATCTTGTTCGCTTACATCGCTTCTTGCATCAGCATCCTCGGGGACCAGATTCATAGTTGGTTGATACACCGGGCTCGATTGAAAGGGCCTCGTGATCTCACTGCCCATAGAGTTATTACATAACTTCTCTTGAGACAATGTTTCTGACTTCCTCTGCTCCTGAGACGATCCGTTTCTTATCTCCAGAAATCTGGCATCACGACTGATCCGTTTCTGTGTCCACAAAACGGTAGGCCTTGCGATCTTCTGAGTATCCGATAAACGTCAATTTCGTAGCTTTGCTGTCAAATTTCCCTCTATTGACGCCTGGAATATGAACGTAGGCGTACACCTTCAAATGCCCTAGCTCTGGCTTACGTCCATACCACTTCTCGTACGGGGTTGTACTAACGGACCGCGATGGAAGCCTATTTTGCAAATAGGGTTAACACCGCCTCGCCTTAGTACCGCTTGTCCAAACTAGCGTCTATAAGCATCGTCGTTGCCATTTATTGAAGTGACCTATTTTTCCTTTCGGCTACACCGTTTTGTTGCGGAGTGTACGCTGTGGTATATTGTGCTTTTATACCCTGATTGGAGAAAAATGTTCGCAATTCCTCGTTGGCATATTCTCCTCCTCTATCGGATCGAATTATTCGCGGCTTTCGATCAAGCAAATTTTCTACAAAATGAACATATTCCTTGATCCGTTCTGTTACATCGGACTTCTTTTCCAACAAGTATACGACAGTGAAGCGGCTGTAGTCGTCTATCATAGTCATAAGGTATCTCTTTCCACCAGGCGTCGTTGTTCGCATAGGTCCGCAGAGATCAGTGTGAATTAAATCTAAAACCTGCAACGATTTTCTCTCCGCCGCCTTTGGGATTGGGTTTCGCGCCAACTTCTCCTTAAGACACGGCTCGCAAATTTCACGAATGCAACAGTCCGTAACATTCATCCCAACAGCCAATTTTTCATTCGAAATTCTCGTAATTACACTTGGATCCCGATGACCAAAACGTCGGTGCCGTTGGTGCTGACAATTGTGATTATGCGTCTTACCTTCAACCTTTTTAGATGCTTCTGCTATCTGCAGTTTGTACAGGCAGCCAGAACGCTCACCTATTAACGACACCTCTTCAGTTACGTCCCGAATTTCGCATCCATCGGCCTTAAAGACGGCTGTGTATCCCCTGGATGTTAATTTGTCCACCGAAATCAATCGGCTCGTCAACGATGGAACATACAGCACGTCTTTTAATTTCACGTCGACTACGTTACCATTTCCATTCACACTACACACTTGTCCATCTCCGGAGCCGGTCGTCTCAGCGACCTTTCCATCGGCCAACACAACATTCGGACCGATTTTCTTCGTGAACGATGAAAAAACTTTTGTCACTGGTCATATGACAACTGGCACCACTGTCTATGAACCATGACTCGCGCTGGTCTGAGCCAGCCAAAAAACACACCACCGCATTCTGTCTGCTTTACTTCAGGCTTCTTTTCTTTGTTACTTTTAATGGGCTGCGATAGTAAACGACAATTTCGCTGAAGGTGACCCGGCTTGCCACAGTTATAGCACAACCTTTTGGACATGAACGCACCTTGATTCACCGCACTTTTCATTGCTTTTGCATCGCTTCTTGTACCATTAGATCGTTCTTTTCTTAGCTCGAATTCATCAAGTAGCTTGAATTTCACCAATTCCATGATTAAATCCGCATCTGGACGACTCTCCAAGGCCGTCACCAGTCCACCGTATGAATCCGGCAAGCTCCGAAGGATCATCGCAATCCGAAGCGAATCTTGTAGCTCTTGTCCAGCAGTAGTAAGCCTGTCGAACAACTCTACCACCTGCTGGAGGCGTTTCTCCAAATCACCACCTTCACTCAGGTTTAAGTTACACATTTTCTTTAGAAGCGACACACGCGATGTTAGTCGTTTTCTCGTGATATTCACGTCATTTGCACCAGTAAGCCTTTGCAGTATCTGCATTCTTCACTAGGCTAAACTGATTCTCTTCGATGCAAAGTCCGATTGTAGCACGTGCCTTCCGATCGTCTTTCATCCACTGCACTGTAACCGGTTCTGGTTTTTCGTCTTCTATCACATACCAAAGCTCTTCCCTTGTAAATAGCATCTCGATTCTAAACTTCCAACTTTGGAAGTTTTGATTGTTCAATTTGGTAAATGAAAATTTTCCAGCGTCCGCCATTTTGTCCAAAGCCGTACACCTCGTGAGCAAAAAATGAAGAAAAACACTCGCGACGGCAACCGAACCACTTTTTCACTAGTTTTTTTTTAACGATCCGAAACGTTCCCTGGGCCCATAACCTATGGGAGGGAGGAAAACATACGACGTACAAATCGTATTCGCGTGGTACAGTTTGGACACAAATAGAAAAACACTGACGTTTGTGAAACGAAAAACCGAATTGATTTAATGCGTGTTAGTACTTCAAGTTACAATGATGGAATGATAAAACACTTGTTGTTTTCTCTTCGCTCACTAGCGGCGCGCACGACATCGGTGATTTCTCGAGGGGTATGACACCAAAATGATGAGGGATGCGCGTGCTGTCCGACTTTGCTACCGCTCAGTCGGACTTAAACCACAGATTAACAGACAGAACACTCAAAAACAGAGCTTCGCCTGCTTTAACGGTCATTTTAAATATATTTGTACTTTGGACTGTGGTCACATTTGAAATGATGTCGCATATGGGGGATAGACTACTAGTGAAAAATTGTTCCCAAACATGAGGGGTAACCCACCAGTCGGATCGATGTTTTTTGAGGGAATTCCCTGTTAGTCTGTGGTTTTCCTATGTATGGTTGTCTATGTTTACATAAGATTTATTTTAAAAAACAAAAAAATCGTTTTTACATATTACAACAAATTTTTTTTGAAATAATGCTATATTATGTATATTGGACCGAAAATTTATCGAATGGATTGGAAAATATAGCTTAATGACCCAATTTTCTAAACCGATTTTCGCAAACTTAATTTTCAATGAAAGATACAACGTTCTCATCGGCTGCTATCGAATATTATGTGGATCAGACTTCCAGTTCCTGAATTACAGCACGATGTTAATAATAAAAAAGCTGTATTGGCCTAGCAGTAGATGCGACATTTGTTTCAAAATAAACGAAGGCCAATAAGCTGTCAAACTTTAATCAAAGTATGCGGTGTCATCCGCACAGGGATTTCGGATAAACAACAACTATGGATGGATTTAGTAATCCGTCTGGAAAGCGGTACTTTTCGCTTCTCTCCAGGAAGGTTAACAATCATACTACAGTGTTTTTGGTTTTTTTGTTTGATTTTCATACTGACTGAGGCATTTATTTTACATACATCTTATCCGACTAGATTACACAATAAATAAATAATTATGTATATGATCAATCTTGTTTTTAGTATATTGGTATAATTATCTCTTAATGTTGATGCTTTAAGTTTATTTATATTTCATGTATTTTCGTGCCGATCAAGTCACGTTAGCTGCACGACGTAATAAATATCGCCTGTTCAACACTTTACACACTTGTTTGGAACGTTTGGTAACACAGTGTGCCAGTTTTGCGTGTACATTTATTCTTTTTGTTTTTGTTCTCGATTAATGTTTGTTTTGAATATGATCACATAAAGAAGGCAAAAATGTGTTTGTTTCAAATACGTTCGCGGTTTCTCTTTAATTGTTTGTTTAATTTTAATTAGTTGAAAATAATTTGCAGCGTGAAGATGAGGCAAGTCGTTTATTCTCTTCCGTCAGAGCTTGATGTTTTTTTAGAAATTATTGATAAAAATGATTTTCGACGGTGAATATTTATATATTGAAGTTTGCCAAACCATGTATCTTAGTTTTTAGAGTATTCTCAGAGTGAAATATTACTTTTCCTTTGTTTTTTGTGTTTGGATTGTGGAAAACTTAAACTTGTATACACTTGGATTTCGATTGTCTTAAAAGAGCTCTTTTTTGTGCAGTGCATTTTTAAATAGAGGCTTTGAAATTAACTGATAAATAACCTTGACCATGCAGGTATAATTGACATTCATAATTAAAATTAATTTCGTAGAGCTGGGCGATATTTGCACCATTCAGTCGCAGATATTTTATTGAGTTTGCCCCCTGCTTGAAAGTCAACAGATTTTTTTCTTCTCTGTATGGCCTGCACGATACTGAAGTATACATTTTTCATACGTGTAGGAACTCATGGCGTCAACGCAAAGCTTAAGATTGTTCATTTACTTAATCGTCTATTCTAAGTACTAGTTGAATTGTTTGGCATTGCTATTCTTATATCTGTTTGACATTCCGATCGGCGGAAGACTGCTCCGTGAACGACTTATACCTGACCGGATAACGGCAAAGCTTCTACTGTTATTCCTTGGATTTCACTTTCACATTTACGTAATTATATTTACAGAGATTTACAAATTGAATAGTCAAAATTAAGATGAGTGTTTAGGCAATCCTCACTGTTAGATGAATTTGTCGAGTAAATTTAATTGAAATATCCTTTCAAAAATAGTGTTTTATATTATGTTTCACATACTTTATCGCTATATTTATAAGTGCTTTCTATCAGTGTATAGCTAAGTGCATTCATTGACTTGTGTACTTTATTTTTGTTAGTGCATCACAACGGTTAGCTAAAGTGCGCTTTAATTTGTTTTTGTTTGATAACTTTATCTTGGTGCGTGGAGTTGAAGCTATATGCTTCCGGTGTGTGGATATTTTTGCTGCTCATGTCCGTCCAGTCTTTTTTCCGGAGGACAAGTGTCTGATGGAACTAAATTGTCGCCGGTAGGTTGTTTTATTCTGACTGTTTTCAATGCGATTCTAACTGGAAGAAACTGCATCCTACATGTTTTGAACTTTTTGCTCGTAAAACGTAAACCAATGTACAATGAATGTATTTTAAATAGTCAGTGGTAACAGACACCAATAAAACTGTCTAGTCTTTCTTCGATCATATCTCGATACAAACGACGCTGAATCTTTGAATAAAGGCTTGACATTTCAATCTTTTGTTTATCATTTATGTGTCAGTGTCATTCTAATGAGGCCATTGACAGTTCCCGTGTTCGATTGAAATGACACTGACAGATAAATTGTAAACAAAAGATTGAGTTGTCTATTTATAGAAGAGTGTTTTGTCTGTTAGTTTGAGCTTCTACACACGATTATTGGTTCAGTTCTGAAATATTGTGTTATGGTAAAACAATAGTCAAATCACATTCAGTTTTTTAGGTGCCAAAATAGCGGCCATCATTGTTCTGTTTGTAGTACGTCCACGATATCTATTATAGCAATGGTCTTTCGCGATATTTGCCATGTGAAATGCCACGTTCCCAATGTTGTTCGGAGATTAGTAGCTTCTGTATGTGGTAGTAACTGTCAAACTGACGTAAATAACTTATCAACGTGGAGTTGTTTGAACATAACAAAAAATACATATTAAATTGACTGTCGTTCTGCCGTTGTTTCAGCCAGACAATAATTTCGAAAAAAAATAATGTAACAAAAGAATCAATATGTTAGAAAAGTGCAATAGCAACAAACACGCATATGATCTGGTAAAGATTTTTATCACATTTTTTACAGTGCTTTACATTTTGTTGGTTTGATACATGTAACACACATATTTGTTAGTATCTCGGAAGTGCGAAATATCTTGTGAATTATTGTTACTGTTTCTAATCTACGGTAGATTCCTGGTTTTGTTTTCGTCGGCGAATCACAACAGTGCGTTGACATATCGGTTTGTATGGAAGTGCTTTTAGCAATGATTCGGTGTTTTCCATATTTGATCTATACGTACGCGTGTTTTTACATAGCCTATGATGGGAATATAATGTGAAATTGATTGCTGACATCTCTATGTTTTTCTCAGTCACCTTATTTTTTTATAAATTACAAATAAAACAAATTTAAACATTTTTTCTGTTCTGATTCCATTGACTTTAGTGCGTCAATTTTTTTCTGTTTCGAATAATGAAATGCTATTACGATAACTTTCCTCGCGAATGTCAGTCAAATGAATGAAATGGTTCAATGGCTTTCGGATAGTTTCTTTCGATGGCATGTGCTCTTATGTCAACCGAAGTTTTCATAGTGTTGGGTAACGATGCTGAATCCCACTGGATAAAGATTGGCCATCTCTATCAATTGTTCACCATTTATTTGTCAGTGTCAGAGTTAAAAATATTCAAATTCATTGAATGAAAATTGATCCAATTCAGCCGCATTCATTTTCAATATTCAGTGACGCAGCTGAAAACGTCAAACGAACAAATCGCCCATTCATCCATGCAGATTTTCATTCGTCTCCGATTATTACACGAAGCGACCGTGCAGCAGCGAATCAAACGCATCAAAGCAGGCCCTGGCACAATGTACGCGATGATGATTGTTGTTTCATATGCTTTACCGCCATTTGAAAACATTTTCCTAGTTAATTAGTGAAATGAATATATTCTACGACATTCAACTGAATGAATAACATGGAAAAGCGGACATGGAACCCGGTAGTGGATGTCTACCATCTGAATAGATTCGTAGCGCGGAGCCCAGAGCCCACCAACCGCGTGAGTGTAACTTTCCGAGCGAAGCAGCTGCCGAAAAAAAAAACGAAATTTCGAACCAGGAAGTAAATATTGGTTCGCAACCAACCGAGATGTTTACCGGAGTTGGCACTGGACTTAGAAAACATTCAAAAAGACGGATCGGGAACGATGGGAAACATGGAAGCGAAGCAAGCTGCAGAAACGAGTATGAGAGGAACATTGATGAACTTCTATACCGACCTCGTACAGAAGAATTTGCCCGCCGAATGGCAGGAAATCATTAAGGAAGTATCCAAACAACACTAAAAACTTAATACTACAATATTCTAAACATTTTCGTTTCAGAAATGGATGCGGTCAAACTTATTCAATTGAATATACAAAGTCTATATAAAAATAAAGATGAACTCCACAGATCGCTTTTGGGTAATGAATACTCGGCGGCTTTAATATCAGAAACTTGGACAAAAACTGAACTTGAACCGACTAGTAAATACAGCATAACAGGATACCACACATTTTTTTAAATCAAGAGACATGATTACGTAGGAGTAGAAATTTACTTAAAAATAGTCTTAGCTTCATAGAAATTAAATTTCTGCCGTTATCAAAATCAACACAAGTAGTTGGTGTAAAAATAGTAAAGCTGGATATGGTGATTGTTTCCATCTATATAGCACCGTCAATATAACTCAATGATCTTAAAAATGATTTAACACTAATATTTGAAAATTTAGTTTTTTGAAAAAGGTATCATTGGAGGCAATTTGAATGCACATGATTCAAAAGGAGATATAATAATGAACCAAATCAACAATAATAACGTACTAATTATCAATGATGGATCACAAACATTCATTCCAATGTAGTTTAACAAAAGATCTACCGCAATAGATGTAACTGTTTGTTTACTAGACTGCCCAGAAAAATAATGAATTTTTGAAAACACAATCGGCCCACACCTGATTCGATTCCTAGTCCCACCAGGAGTACTTGCACCAAATTTGAAGCAAATCGGACAAGTCTAGCTACCGGACCAACGTGCCTGAAGATTGCATGGGATTTTTCGACAATTTACATGGAGAAAACCTACTAACTCGCATTTTTGTCGCTAGGTTGCACTGCATGTATTGTATTATCACTGTAAGTGAAAATAAGAAAGATAATTCAATTGTCTACAACTTTTTCGAAGACTGCTAGTGAATCCGGCTTTGCTAAAAGAAGTTATTAAACTTTTAACGAAGTGATGTCTGAGTCAGTTGTGCATGGGGCCTAGCAGTGCATGGTTGTGTATCAGTACTCGATTCCCACGAACTATGATTTTTTGTGAAATAATCGATAGGTTTAACCCAATAGTATGTTCAGAAGAATTATAAAACATAATACGAGTTATGTTTTGGTTGGAAAATTTTAGTTCCAAATGTGACCGCATAGAGGGCGCCAACACTAACTTTTTCATAGAAGAGAGATAGAATATCACGATGTTCGGAAGAATTATTGCAAAATGCCTGTTCTACCACTTTGTAAAAGACACCTAATTTCTATCTCTTTCCGTTGAAAAGTTAGTGTTGGCGCCCTCTATGTGGTAAAATGTGGAACTAAAATGATCTAACCAAAAACATGGCCCGTATTATTTACTACAATTCTTCTGAATATACCATAGAGCTAAATCTTATGGTTATTTCACAAAAATGTTTAGTTCGCGCGAATAGAGTACTGGTACACAACCATGCACTGCTAGGCCCCATACAAAACTGACTCAAACATCACTTCACCAAAAGTTTAATAACTTCTTTTAACAAAGCCGAATTCACTAGCAGTCTTCGGCAAAGTTGTAGACAATTGAATTATCTTTCTTACTTTCACTTACAGTGATGATACGATACATACAATGCCACCTAGGGGCAAAAATGCGAGTTAGTGGGTTTTCTCCATGTAAATTGTCGAAAAATCCCATACAAACTTCAGGCACGTTGGTCCGGTAGCTAGACTTGTCCGATTTGCTTCAAATTTGGTGCAAGTACTCCTGGTGGGACTAGGAATCTAATCAGGGGTGGGCCGATAGGGGTCATTTTTTCCTGTCACTCTATTGTGCACCCTCTTTATACAACAATCTAGTTTGGAAAACATTAAATTACAGCATTGGAAGCCACCATGTAGTTATTGAAATATCCATATCGAATCAAAATACCACGAATAATAGACTAGAATGATATAGCAGATAGCCTTGCGAAAAGTGCAGTAGAGAAAACCACGGTCATATCCAATGTCATATTGTTAAAAGATGCATTCTTATACTTTAAAAACAAAATGAAACAAAAAACTAGGCAATTTAAGTAGATATGGTTTTTATTCATTCAATACTTAATTTGAATTAATTAACACACGCACACGCAAAGCGCTTGGATTTGTTTGACAGTTCGATTGCTTCATGGGTTCAGCCGCACCCCAGTAAAGTTCAGCCGGAAATTAACTGGAATTCTGGCTGGTTCCAATTCGCAATCCGGCTCCAGTGACACTACCGCCAGAGTTCCGAATTATTTCCGGTTGAGATTAATTGGGACTGGCCAAAACAACAGGGGTAGGATATTGCCAATCTTAACAAACCAAAACACTACGTTTTTTCTAAGATCATCCAATTAACCAACTTTTTAAAAATATTAATATGGGTCAGTTTACCCTGTTATTCAAAATTTATTTCAGAATTCATTATAGAGTTCTATGCAAACGATTTCACCCACACTACTGGGGGGTTTCTTTTCCTCCAGCTGTCAAATATAAAACTGTCAGCAAATTTAAACATTTGAATTAGTTCTCGTAAAATATTTATAATGGTGTTGAAATGCTCTATGTCGCTGTAAAACTTATTTGGGGGACGTACAATTCCGGTTGGTCATATTTCATTATGAAAATAATCCGACCAAAAAGTTATTTTCGATTTGTTTTCCTCCATCTATGACAGGTGGAGGAAACAAACCGTTGAACACACTAATATAGTTACAGATTGTCAAGTACTCTACACGCTTATCCTCAGCTACTCATTGCAACTAAAACACTTTTACTCAAAAATGAGTAAAATTTGTTTGATAGTTCAATATGATGTCTGATCGAAGTAGGTCATCTCCATCTGACATCGGTACTACATCATTCCGACTATACTCTCACCTACTTTTACTCATTTTTCTCGGTTTCTGTCAGAAACGCGTCAAATCTACTCATTTGTGAAAAACCGTACCTTGTCAAAAATGAGTAAAAGTAGTTGAGGCTATTCGGAATGATGTAGTACCGATGTCGGATGGAGATGACCTACTTCGATCAGACATCATATTGAACTTTCAAACAAATTTTACTCATTTTTGAGTAAAAGCGTTTTAGTTGCAATGAGTAGCTGAGGATAAGCGTGTATATGGATTCTACACAGTGTCAAAATAGGTGTCACTACATACACTTTATACACAGACTAGCGAAATGTCGAAAATTGCAGGCAAACGAACTGTCAAAAAGTGCAGCCAAACGAGTATGAGGGTATTGTGAGAGGAAGCCCATGCCAAAGGCGTTTACTTATATAAAGGCTCGCACCGAATGAAGCCAAATCTACCAATCGAACATGTCACCGGCTTTTACTTCTTTAGCTATACCCTCATGAGTGCTCGCAAGGGGAGTACTGTTATTGGCAGGAAAAATATTAGAATAGACGAATTTCGCGCCAACTCGAACCCTCTCAGATTTTAATAAAATTTCTGTACATGAGAACTTTGTCACAAAAAGCCACTTTGTTTTTCCAAAAATGACCTAGACTGTTTTGAAAAGGGCCAAACTTTTTTTACCAATTTTTTTCAAATCGCTATAATCTAAAAATCTATACCGTTTATTCAAAACTTACAAATGTAAACAAACTGAGTTTATAATGCCAAATAAAAGCTAAGCATTGACTCTTTATCGTCCACTAAATAATAGAGAAAAATGATAACTCTTTATATGTTAATTTAATCTTAAGTCAAAATGTCACATATAGTACACTAAAGCTTTGCTAATATTTTGTAGATGTGATGTTTTGCGTTGTGATGTTTCTCCAAGTCGACTGTAGTTAGTATGTTTTTTCCAATGCCAAACCTCATATCTACACTCTCGGTTGCAATACAGCACATGAAATATATCACAACTACAAGCCCGTCTCTCTAAACGTCACAGTAAACTGTGTCATCTACAAACGGTGTTGCCAAGACCACATATGTAAAAGAGCATAATAGCAACAGTGATCGGCAAAATGTAATAAAATAATAGTTATCAATTATCTCCCTATTATCTTCGCGAAAAACATGTAATATGCTTATACGATCCTGCAATGAGTAAATGCAGAGGTGATAGTAGAATTAATAGCCTTCTGTGTGCTTTAATTGTTAAATAAATTTGAAAATTGCAAGGAAATTTTTGCACGCGATTTTCTCCGTTTGACGTTTCTGTTAGATATGATGTAAAGAAAAAATGCTCTAGAAATGACAAATCCTACAAAAAACTGTTTTAGGAGTGATTTTCACAAAATTAGTCAAATCTTTTAATAAAAATATTGAAAAATTTCTTCATTGACTTCTACATTGAAAAAAATCGATTTTAAAAATTTAAAGTCGATTTACAAAAAAAAAACCATTTTTGATTTGGATGAAATTTTGTTCCAAGATAGGTTATTATGTTCCCTACCTACCGTCAAAATTTTAAGTTGGGCACTTTCAAGGAAAAAAAAAATTATTTGAAAAAAACTTTTCCTTGTCCAAACTGATTTTTTTTCTTCAGTGTATTTTTATCGAAAACTAAACCAATGAAAGTCATAATGATCTCAGAATCCAATAAAGCTCAGTTTGTGAGAAGATATTGTCTAATTTAGCAACTAAGTATATTTTTAATAAGGGGTTACAAACTTTTTCATTTTTCATAAAATCGAATTTTTTTTATTGCTTTATCTGAAAGTACAACTCTTCGAGAATATTTTTTCCAAATTTTTATAGTGTTTCTATTCGTGGTTCACGACTGCTGATAATCTGAAACAGCGTCAACCATACGGCAATACATTTTAATACACCAACCATACATCTAACAACCAGAGTGTATGTAAGGAGAGTGAAGACAACTGTCATGATTATCCGTCAGTGATATTCCAAACGAACAAACGACCTGTCAAAATACATGAATTTGACTCGTTTGGAATGACACTGACAAATAATAATTGTTCCAATTTTGACAGTGTCGTCACTCTCCTTATATGCACTCAGCTAACAACGATTGACGAGCTATAACCACATCATCAATGTGTCAAGCTAGAATCAACTGTAACAAGCCATCCAATCAAAGCAAGCTACGATGCCATTAAAATCAGCATTTCCCGCCACAGTGGGTCGAGATTGATGGGCTAAACTGTAGCAGGCTGCAGTCGAAAAATCAAAACGAAGGCGTTTCTGCCCCTGCAGCTATACAATTCGTCGTTAAAGTCAACAAATTCGCGGCACAGTTCATGAATAACAGGAAGGAACAAATAAAAAACCTAGAGAGCAAAAATTGTTGGACTGCGGGGTGCGGCGAAAGCCATGCAAAGAATCCACTCAGACCGGGGGGTTCTCCCCAAGTAACCAATAAGCATTATAACGTAGCCTAATATCTGCTTTAGATCCACATATAAAGCTGTCCTTAAAAGCTGTGAAGCCCTAAATACTTATATAATGCTGATATTATGCCAGAAAAGGCGAAATATAGTGCTATTACTGTGCAGAGATTGACAGCTCTTTTCTGCAGTACTAATGCTATTATATAGCAAAAGCGTACAAATGTCAAATTTGGAAGCCTTATATTGGCACTACTAATGCTATTAAAAAGCTTCAGTTGTCATTGTTCGCCATGGTTTTAAAACCATTTCTTATGTTTCCTTTCGGTATGATGAGCAAAAAGGAAAAATTTTAAAATAAAATATTCTGTTTAAAACCGTAATTGTCTCTCTTCTAATGCATTGTAATGAATATCTTTAATGGGTTTTCGTTCTCACATGATATGAATGTTGAAAATTACCTTTAGTAAGTCTCGAACTGAGGTACCTTGCCTCGTCCTTCACGGTAGGTGCGCTGCGTTTGCTTCCTGGACTATATTGCATATGTTCGATTGAAATGAAATATGCCGAATATAATCTTCAAGGAGAGTTGCATAACAAATAAACCCACAGCATTACAATAGCATTATATCAGCTTTTTATTTGCTCTATAATGGCATTAAATGCACTTGTAAAGCTTACATGCTTTAAAGATCCTTGAAGCATGTACGCGTTATATCAGCTTTATATACGCATATAGAGCAAGCTATAATGCTATATGTCGGCTGTGCAGTTATGCATTATTGATGCTAATATAAAGCTTTATTGCGTTGTTAATGCTGTAATGGAGTTTCAATGCAACATTAGTGCAAATGTATAGCCAATATAATGCAATGACTTAATGCTTATGGTTACTTGGGTCGTGACGAGCGTAAATGATTTATGAGCTATCGCGTTGTATTCTTTTATGTTGGGCCATTCTTTCGCGATACCTACTCAAGTCTCGAGCCTTCTTGACAGCCGCCAAACGTTAGGACCTTTGAAGATTGCTGTTCCCATTCGGCTCGAACGAAGCTGTGTGGTGGTATCATTGGGAGGGATGTCACATTGAAAGCTGTGTTTCAGTCAAATCTAGAGAAAATTTTCAATAGGACGTAAGTAACATTGAGAGTCTCTCTTTGTTTACTTTCTCTTTCGTTTATTACAACGTCAATACAACACTTTGCACTAATTTTCCAGCACATATCGAAAGCTGACGGTTTTTACTAGAATATTATGCAAAGAGCAGAGTAGTAAATGCTGAAATCTTGAGCGTTTTTTCAAAACGTCATATCTGCAATGAGTTACTCTCTTTGTTTATTTTCTCTTCTGTTAATAATTCGGTCACTTTAACATTTATCCCTCAGCTCTTTGCATAATATGCTAGCAAAAACCACCGTCTTTCGATCTGTACTGTAAAATAAGTGAAAAGTGTTATAGTGACGCCGTAAAAATCGAAAGAGAAAGTATAAACAGAGAGTAACTCATTGCAGATATGACGTTTTGAAAAAACGCTCAAGAAATAATCTTTTTACTGTCTGCGATGCCTAGAATAGAAACAGAATCTGAATATCATAAAAAATATTTAAAAAAGCTGTGACATTATCGAGAAATTTGTGAATGATGTCACCCTGATCACTTGGAATGCACGACTCCAGTGCTGTTCCCTGGAGCCTACAAACCCGTCAATTGATATCCATTCTCTACTCTTATTTTTCAACTATTAAAACGATCAAAACATTAGCATCGATACCATTTCCAAAAGGAAGCAAGATTGCATTCACTTGACAGCGCATCTGGTCGATGACAACGACGGCAGAAAGTCAGCTCGATAAAATCACTCATTCAAACGAAACAGCCTTGTTTTACTTTGAATTGACTTTCTTCATTGTGTCAAAACTCATAAGCAATGAAATTTATTTTACAGAAGATTGATTGAAAACTCTGCAGGTGAGCTGTGGTTGTACGGTAGATCGAAGCAACCATTTTGTTGTGTCAAACCGGTTAGCACAAGGCTAGAGAAAATTTTCAATAGGACGTAAGTAACATTGAGAGCCTCTCTTTGTTTACTTTCTCTTTCGTTTATTACGACGTCACTACAACACTTTGCACTAATTTTCCAGTACATATCGAAAGCCGACGGTTTTTACTAGAATATTATGCAAAGAGTAGAGTAGTAAATGTTGAAATGGCCGAGTAATGAACAGAAGAGAAAGACCCCAAAGAGAATCTGTCATTGTTACTTATGTCCTACTGTAAATTTTCTCTAGAAGGGTCCAAGTTGTATTTCTCGCGTACTTTTTGAAATGGACGTATGTGCAAAAGAGAGCCTCTCTTTGTTTACTTTCTCTTCCGATTATCACGGCATTACCATTAATCTTTCCAATAATGATCCAGTACATATTGGAAGAGCATGGTTTTGACTAGTATATTATGCAAAGAGTTAAGCAGCAAACGCAAATGCGACCGAGTTATTAGCGGAAGAGAAAGTAAACAAAGAGAGGCTCTCATTTGCACATAGGACCTTTTCAATAAATTTGCTTGATTTAAATTAAACATTTTATAGGGCTATGTCGAAAATGGCCTACCTCTTCCGTTCAAACTTTAAATTATACCATAATAAAATAATATTTACTCAGAAGTTCATAAAGTGAAATCTTTCAACATCAAATTTTGTTCATTCGTCCTAGATTGAAAAATGTGGCTTCCACGTAAAGAACGGCCTAGACACGACGACGATGATGATCATGATGATGACGATGATGATGATGATGATGATGCGAATGCTGACGATGCTGATACGGTTCCGGCTCTGGCCCGGACAGGAAAACCATTCACGCTAATAACTTCGGGGAACGAGTGGTCGGAGCGTATTTTGTTTTCTTCCTGCACGCACCGACGCCTTCCCGGAAAGATGCTTTTCAATTTGAAACCATCCCAGATCGGGCTACCCACCGCCTACCACCCCATCACGCCTGGAGAGTGGAGGAGGAATAAGGATGGATTGTAGGGTAGACGAGCCCTTATTCATCTCATTAGTCAGGTTGTCACACTATTTCGCTGATAACTCGGCTTACAGTGATTGGATTACGCTTATATATGTATTAACATCTTTGCTTCCTTCCTAAGAAACAGTTCCATAAAAGATCTAGTTTGGAAAATGTAAAATATTCGCGTTTGAGCGAAGTGAAAAGTTGAGTACGACGCACCTTTATTCATCCTACCATATGAGCTAATGCGTTGAATAGAGATAGCAGACACTGCTCTAACTAATGTGTTCAAATGGGTAAGATGAATAGAGGTGCTAAGATGAATTAGGGCACAGTAACCCTATGTAGGGAAATTCAGATGCTTATCTAGCGCTCCAAAGTCATCGCATGTTGAAGATTGTGATGTATCAGATCGGTTGCCTGATATTCGTCGTTACTTTCGTTAGTGCTTTCCGAGAACCGTTTTAAGTATCGAGTTATCCATTGGGGAAATCGACGCAACAGGTGGAGAAAAGGAGAGAGAGACACACACAGACAGCTATATATTATTGAAAACGGTAAAGAGAAAATGATACTTGTCTTGTCTGGACAAACTTGTTACGAATTATGATGCCTGAAGAAGCATTTTCATATTGTTTGATCTTTGATATGGTTCGTTCAAATTTCATAACGTAGAATGTCGCATCAACCAATCCAAATATTATGTTCATTTGAATTTCCACGGTCACCCATAATGGAAAATTTTCAAGAATGTTACCCAAATTGAAGCCGCTTTAGCTTGATATCACTTCATCCATAATTCTAGGAAAGACGAAGCATAGCTCGGCTGTAGCTTTCCACCAGCGTTGCATACCCGGAACGAAGACAATGATCTCGAGAAACGGTCCCCATCACCAGGACAGCGCCACCGGAGATGCAAGCTGTTTTGAAATTCTCTTCTTAATGATTCGGTCAGTTGGCAGATTCTTATTGACAGATGTCGGTCGCTCGATTCATAATCGCCTAGTGGGACAGGCTGATGATTTGATGATGGTGGAGACTAACATTTCTACTACGGAGGCTAAATATCTGAAGCTATACAAAGTGGGCCGGTCCGACCGTCAGCTTTTACAATCGGGTTGGTTTTTTTACGGTAAAATTATGTTTATATTGCAGTGGGCTTGGATTCATTGCCATGGAATAATGAGGAGATAAAAAAAAATTTGGTAATAGGTATCGGCACAGCAGATTGAAAATGATTGAATGTAGGGTTACTGTGCCCTAATTCATCTTAGCACCTCTATTCATCCTACCCATTTGAACACATTAGTTAGAGCAGTATCTGCTCTCTCTATTCAATGCATTGGCTCAAATGGCAGGACGAATAAGGGTGCGTTGTACTCGACTTTTCGCTTTGCTCAAACGGGAGTATTTTACATTTTCCAGGAGAGATTTTTTATTGTACTGTTTCTTAGGAACGAAACAAAGATGTTGATATCGATTTAAGAGCATTCCAATCACTGAAAGCCGAGTTATCCGCGAAATAGTGTGCTATCCCGACTAATGAGATGAATAAGGGCTCGTCTACCCTAGTAGATACATTCTGCGGGTTTGTTCAATAAAATAAATATTTTTGCGTTCTATTATTTTGATGTCACAATTACTTTTTATGATACAGTTTTTGTACTAGGGTTACTGAATTGGCTTAGAGCAAATTAAGGACACATTAAATAAAATGTTAAAGCATGTAGCACTTCTTATTCGGCTATTTTAATAATTTTGTAGCAACTACGCTATGCCCGCCCCATTTGGAAAGTTCTAACAGCGATTTGCTTGGAAAATACACATGTTTCTGTGGAAAAAGTTTCGTCTCCTCAGTAAAATTTGTGCTAGATAGAGGACGAGAACAATGAGATGTGTGTGTAATGTTCTAAATATGAAACGTGTGTGCCAATAGGTCCGTTAGCCTAGGTACCTACAAATCGCCAAAAGCATGTTGACATGAGAATTACCAGCCCAACGCACACACAGTGTGCGGAACTTAATCCAAACCCACCGTACCGACTTCATTTTCAATCATCGAGTGTACACGACTCAAACTACACCATAGCATTACTATACACCGGATTCTGTTTTTACACGCACTTTTTTTTGCACGGTTTTGCAAAATAACACGATTTTTATGTATAAAATACCTATTTCGATATTCCAGTTTAATGATTTGATCATCCCGTGAAGAAAAAACCGTGCAAAAAAGATGGGTGGGTAATGTCGGAGACATAACCGGAGAGAAGTAGAATACACTTTAGGATGTTAATGCGAATGCTACAATTTTGACTATATTCTGATAGGTTATATTAAAACCAGCCATTTCGTTATTTCTAATAGAAATGCCGAAATATCGGTACACGTACATCGAAACCTAAAATATTCCAACATATTTATTCTCATATGGTAACCCTGCAAAGAGCATTAAATGAGAGTGAATCAATTAATTTGGCAACAGTACACTGAAAAAAATCCAAACGTTAATTCTATTTGCTTCAAACCGCTTAAAATTCATATGAAGAAGAAATGCTATTGTTATCACGCGCACACATACCTTCCATGTGTCAACTGTATAAACTATGTATGCAGACACATAAGTTATATGTGCATATTGTTATAGAATGGGGTTTTATGTGCCTAATAGCTATGAAATGTGAATGTAAGATTAATATTTCTTGTAAATACACACATTAGGTTTATGTGTTAGCAAATAGTGTCTATATGCCTCCGTTAATTGCAAAAATCTATGTGTAAAATCAATAGGCATAACGTTTACTTTTTTTTGAGTGTAGAGAATCGTTTATACTTGTACCTTTATTTCGCTATTTCCATTAGAAATACCGAAATAACTTATTTTAATAAAACCTTTCAGAAATTAGTAAAAATTGCAGCATTCGTATTAACAACTTAAAACGTATGCTACTTCATTTCGGTAAAGTCGTTGACATTACCTACCCATCTTTCTAATCTAAAACAGAACAATTGTTTTGAAAACCTAATAATTGCATAACCTAAGACGATTTAAAGCTACACTTTTGTGAAATCTCAACAGAAAACCAAATTACGTGTTAATCCAACGAGCTTTCTGCACAGACTAACAGACATAACACTATGAAGAAATTCCTGTAAAAAATATCGTTCTTCCAATTTTGCCAGTACACTAACTCCACCTATAACACACAGTCCCAACCACTCAGATGCTAGCGGTGCATCCCTCGTATAAAGCAAAATTTTTACTAGTGGGTTCTCCCCCGCTCAACTGCATATCAGCTTTCTGTCAAAATCTGAACAAAAGCAACTCATGAGAAAAGTGTAAACAAACTTCTTCGATGCAGATTCTGGTTCCAGCGTCGATTGAGCCCAATTGCGTTCTGTACAATGGTAAATATAAATTATTATTTTTTCCAGAAAACCAACCACCACTGCCATCGTCTTCCTTCCATCTAAAACAGATACACTTCACGGATTTATTGAGGAATGCAAGGAGCTTACCAGCGGATGCATGCAGAATGAAGAGTAGAACAGTCTCATTCTGTATTACAACAATTTTCCAAACAAATGATAGGATTCGACTATCGCTTAATATGCAGAATATGGTACGCCACCGTGAAGTGAAGACAATTTCGTCCCCCGGCGTAATACAAAAATTAGCCAGGCATAGCATAAACAAACATTTGTGGAATGATGTTATGCATCCGAATTTGCAGTGCATGTGCAATATGTGTGAAGGATGGAATAAACGGACATAAACTGTTGTAATTGTTTTTTTTTTAAATTGATGCGAATTTTTATTTTTTCATTTTATAATGAATGAAGGAATGTACGTTTTTGGATCAACTGCTAAATATCTAACTTTTCAGGAAGGTTCATTCTTTTTGCCTTACGGTTACGTTTACCATATCCAACTTTTTTCTTCGAAGCAGTGTGTCTTTGTGCTCTAAGCTCTTTCAAGTAACCGGATATAAGAGTGTTAAAAATTTTATCCACGGTAGTTTTGAAACAAGAGGGACAAACAAATGCTTCGAACCTGTCATACTCAACGTGTTCAGATAATCTTGCTCTGACGTATTTGCGATTCTGGTACAAATATTTAGAGAACCGTTGCCTGTATGCAGTGAAAGCAAGCAGTCCAATATCAAACAATATGGTTCCTGGATAATATTTAGCATTCTTCAATAAGCAGAATGTATAAGACATGTTGGAATTCTTTACTGCCTCTGTACGACTGAAAAGCAGTTGTTTTCTACAACGATTGTGATGAAGTTTTGACACTGATGCACCTAAAATATACATTAGTGCATTTATTTCCTTAGAGGTGTATTTACTCTGATCAACCGGTGCAAGTGGTTTAAATCTATACGTGAACCGTTCAGAATTTTCGTAAACTCCATCATTGGAGAAGTCATTATCCTCAAGAATAGGTAATGCATTATCGTTCTCACAATTGGTACCCTCAGTCAATTTTGCATTCGCAGCTATTGCAGCGTACTTATACGCTGTACCGAACTGGTATGCAGTTGGTATATCATTATGTCCACATCTCCTACGAATTTCAGAAAAATTGTTTTCTTGGGGATCTTGGTTAAGATGATTTGTGCATAAATGCTCACAATCGAAGTTATTTTGTAGATAACTCCAAAGCCAACGCAGAGCATATATATTGTTAATAAGACGACTCACGAAGGCTGGCTTGCGTTGTCGCATTAAAAGCGTTCTGGCTTCATATTTGGCCTTGAAGCGAGAAATTATAATTGTAGATCATTTATGCTTATTTTATTGTTTCATTAATACCTTAACTAAATCAAAACAGCTTTGAGGTATAAAGTATAATTTGTGCAAGGTTTCTTCTCCATCCTTTAGGAAGTCCCAATGAAATGACTCACTCCTGATTGCTGTTCGATAGGGCTATAAGAAAACATGATAAAAAAACAAGTGCATGAACTACAAGCTACTGTAACTGTATACCTTTGAAATCGTTTCTTGGGAGCTCCTAGAATTAAAAACATCAAATAAGGTATCAAAGAATTCGGCGTAATTTGCGGTTCCTTCTGCGCTTTTAGGCATTTCTCCTGATTTGACGTAATATAGCAAACTTTTAGATACTGAGGCACTCAATGTACGCGCTGCTTGGGCCACATTCATTGATGTAAATGGTTTTTGGTAAACATAGCGTTCTATTAGTTTCGGAGCCAATCTTGGTACTGAAGAATTATCAATATGGTACAGCTTTCTTATATCTTCGAAGCTAGCAATCTTCCCATCAAATACCGCGTTTTGTTTATATAAATTATTTCTAGCATTTTTCATGAGATGGGGACTATCATAGAGTAAGGCGAGAATAGTGTTATCGACTGGTATCAACGGGATTTTTTCCGTAGCACCAGCTTCTCTGGCCATTTTTACGTTCGTTGAGCATTGGTCCATTATTAACGCTACTGGTTCCAAGCCTCGTTGCTTCAAGGATTTAACCGCTTGTGTAACTATTTGTAGTTGCGCTTCACTACCAAGAGTATGATGAGCTAGGACGTAGCCGATGGCCTGAAATTAAATCTGTCTGTGTCTAAACAATTTAAAAATGAAAATATTTGCAGATAACTCCTTTCATTTTGATTTTTAAGGTACTATATTGTAGATGAAGGTACCATGTTTATGTAGCACTGATATTAAAGCCGGTTGCCAACGTGCTACCAGCGCATAATGTAAACGCTGCAAGCGCCAAGCTGTTTGTACCAGCAGCTGACATGCATTTATATTATACTGAAATCGTGCTAGTACCAGCATATTGGCAAACTAACTGCAATACATTACGGTAAATAATAGCTAGTTAGAGCTTTTGAATAGAGAAACTGTTCAGCTGTAGCTAGAATTAGGCAAATAACGAGTTAGGACGATATCGAATTAATGAAATGTAACCTGCTTGAAACGACGATGTTCATTTGAACGTTTTCCAACTTTCTTATTCCTGTCCCACCGTTTAGGATCCAGTGTACTAACGCCAGATATCATTACAGCAACTGCCTCGGTCGCCAAATTTTTTGGATTGTTTTTTTCCAGTCTCTTCAGTTTACCATCACATGGGAAACCCATAAAAGTATCGGTGCGAGCGTTATATGTTAGTTCGGCTTTAATTGACATCCCATCAATGGCAATGACAACTGCCTTTTCCTGCTTTGAAAAATTTCTTGTTTTTTTCTTCAATTTATCTAGAATTTTGTAGTTGATTCCTGGTGTTAGCTGGATATCTGCGTTCCATCTACGTAACGTCATTTTATGAGGTAGGGTCAGTACATCTGACTGCTGAATCGATCTGTATGCTGATGGCCCCGCAAGATATGTACCCATAGCAAATTTTTTAGTTTCCTTGTTGAACCTACGACCTTGTGGCTTTTGCACTGCATTGATTAGAGAATTGTGTAACACTTTATTAGATTTCAGCAGGTCAGCTAGTCATTTAGACTCAATGCCAGATTGTCTTTCGAGTCGCAAGGCTTTTCTTAATGCAGTGATCTTCTTCTTAGAAATATTCGACTGCACTCTCCAATTATTTTTGCGTTTCGCTGCTTTCAACTTTAATTTAAGTGTTAAATTTTCCGCTTCATAACGTCTTTTTTCGTCCTTTTCTGCTTCGTACATATGTTTATAGCTTGTTTCATTGTTATTGTTGTCATCATATGAATCTAAATCGGCATACTCTACGAATTCTAAGTTGTTCAAAATTTCAGGAAAAGCTGTTGAAATTTCTTTGTTTTCAGTACCTGATTGTTGGTTGAATTATATTGAATTATATTCTCCCAATTAATGTTCTATAGCTAAACTATGATCATATTTCCTTAGGAGGCGCGTTCACCCCATTCGGTGGTTTAATTTACATTAACTCTGAAATGTTTTATATTTAGGGTCCTAAAAGATCGATTTTAAGGGAATCATTCAAATTAACTGTTTTGTATGTGGGGTCCTGAAAAGGACTATTTGTGGGATACACAAACACGCGTGCTATGGAATGAAAAATATTAAACTAGCTAAGGGCTTTTGGTTTAACAAAAATAACATGCAGAATGGAACAATTAGTCAGCTGCAAAAAAAGGTTTGACATCTCTTCCAGCTGCACGTTACTTACATCAGATAAATATTTCGAAATGAAAAGAAACAACCTTTCTCTTCAGCATCTAATATGAAATACTGATAACTTGAAACGTGACATCGGCTTTTATCACTTTCGCACTGATGATGGAAGGACTGCCTTCATGCAGAATAACGAAAAAAAAAAAATTGCGGATTCTTTTTGGTACGGCTTTCGCTAGCTGGCAGTGTTGCCACATCCTCCAATTTTCTGAAACATTGCAGAATTTTGGATTTTGTTTCCGAAAGACTATTTTTAATAAATCACAGGTTATCGCTAATTTCAACCTGGAAATGTACTTTAAGTAGCTGCACATTTTTGTATTGTTTCGGAAGGATAAATTTAAACAAATAACAGATTGTTGCAAATTTCAGATTGTCAATATACGCGCAAGCAACAAATAACGAATATAAACTGCGCAATTGGATTATCGCTATCAATGATTGGAAATATTCCAATTTGTTCTTTATTGTTTGTTATTGTTATAGCCCTTAAAAGGGCTTTTAATTTATGGAACAATTAGCTTAAACTGAGGTTTGCCAACTCTTCCAGCCGCGCGTTTTTTACATCGGTTCACCCCCAGCGGTAGCAGTGACCAAATGCAGCACTCATCGCAGCGCATTGTCAACATGCATGACTGCTACTGCTGTTCTTTACGGCCCGACGTTTGACGGGAGAATGAAGTCGCTCGAGAACAGGGTTGCCACTATTTTTCAAAGAAAATCTGGCAGTTCAATTAAAAATATCTGGCAAAATCTGACACTTGACAGCGACCTCATAGTCATCGAATTTTGGCATATATTTTAGTTTTCGTAGAATGTGCATCAATCGATTTTTGTAAAATTTGGGACATTATTACCCAAATTTCCAAAATGTGTATGTAGCCGCTTCCAAAACTTAAAAATCTGGCAGAATGAGAGATTTGTCTTTTTGTCTGGAAGCTGCCAAAACCTCTGGTTGTGCCAGATAAATCTGGCATAATGGCATCCCTGCTCGAGAAATGATATTCTTTAAATAGTCGATGATGACGTCGTTCATAGAAGCGTAGTGTGCTGGGTGCTCAAATCGGTCGCACGAGACGCTATAGGCACGATGTTACTTGTCTGGCAAAAGAGCAACAACTGATTCAAACAGGCACGCGGCACATTTATTTATAACTTTTCGTGTTCGTTTGAATTACTAACCTGCTCCCTATTGAGGGGATAGATTGACTGATGTATGGGAGTTTTCACGTTTTTCAGATCTGTTCATTTTTGCTTGTTTTTCAATAGTGTGATATTGACATACAAAAATTGTCACGTCATTTCATGACTAGAATCATCAGCGCCTGGCGGCAATCATGGTATCTGTTACCTACCATCGAAGAATGTGAGCTGACATGAAACGCAGCAGCTGCTACGCTTACAACGTCAGAACACAAACTAACGAAATTTTCTTGTGTTCTCTTTTTTTACCCGTCACAGTTCTTTCGATGAAAAAGAGGCAGTCCCAGCAACGCTTGCTGTTTGAGCGAATTGTACCAACCAACCATGGATCAGATAATTACTACTTTCATAAAATCCATTATTTCCGCAATTTTTAGTAATTGTACATACTACCGAATTGGATACAAAATTGTTGTACATATTTCCAATCAGATATCGTAATAATCTTATTTTTTCATTCAGTACAAAGGCAGATATTCACGTTTGAAAAATCGGGTAAAATTCTGGCAGAAAATTTTGAAGCGGGACCCCTATATTGAAACGTTAAAAGTATTCTTCAAAAAATTCGTGCTATTTCGAGAAACCGTGCAAAAAAAAAAATTTAATAGGCATTTAGTAACGGCAGCTGAAAATAAATGGCATTGGATATTTGCAATGCAAATGGGGATGATCTGCCAATGTGTAAAAATCGCGTATTTTTCAATTTTAGGAAATGAGTTGTTATTCAAAATTCAAGTTATGGTAGTTGAAAATCAATAATGTTGGGCAATGGTTTTTATAGGATTTTAGATATCATCAAATAATATTCCGGTTCATATATCACATCGCATTGACAATGGAGTAATTGGTATATGGCCAAGTTTCTCCGGGTAGTGCCACTACACAAAGTATATTAATTTTGCTTGTTCAGTATGATAAGCTAGAAACTGATAGCGGAGATTTTAATATGCAGGGATACGCAATACGTATTGTTTGGTCTGAGTAGATAACGACTGATGTTTCTTTTTATCAACCAATTAGTGATCTCTGATTAAATAGAGTTTTCAAAGAGTTAGGGACACGCACAAGTCTATTTTTACTGAGATGGGACAAGTTGGTGCTGGACCTGTGGCCTTCGTCTGGCATGATCCATTATCGTTGGTACGGATGTGGTTTGTGGATGAGTGGTCCTACTTACAAGTGAATTGATCACTTCGCTTGGGTGGAGATATATGTGACTTCTGCTAGCTGTCAAGCTTGGATATGTTAGCTGGTTCCAAGAAGATGTGCAGGACTGACACCTACGAGAATGTTGATTGTTTCACTCGAGCTTTGGTTCTTATTTCCTTAATCACTTCCTCGGTGTGATAGGTTCGAGTTGAATGCTCAGTGGTTGAAATGTGCATTCGGTTCGAGCAGATTGAGTCGTTTGGAGGATTGATGGTCTCCGAGGGGAGATGCGAATAACTCTGAAGTATCCAATAAAGAGAGATTGTATCTGTGGAACTGAAAAATATTGTCACTAGCATATTTTCCTAATGTATTGTACATCATAACAACTACCAATATCGACTATTTGAAACAGAGATTTTCAAATTCTGTTATAAGATCGAGAAGAAATATAGCACAGTTGTAGTGAATAAAGTATTTGCGAATAAGGGCCAATACTGCTGGCATCTTTTATCATATTTATTAATAGTTGATTGATCCGCTTCAGACCTAGGAGACGAAAGAGAAGAATAGGAACAAGACAAAAGGCGGTTCTAATTCTAAATTGGTTTAGTATAGATATAAACGACTCAAACGCACTGGCAGGAGAATATTTTTTAGAAGTAGACGTATTAGAGAACATCACACAGCAGCAGAAACGAGGGGCAGATAGAACAGTATGCTATCGATGAATAAATAAAGTTTTGTGTGCACACAACAAAAAAACGAGTGCAAATTCGAACATGATTAAAAGTGTTTAATCACTTATTGTGCCGACCGGACGTTATAGCCACTAGCCATGATGTTGCACGTTTGGCAGGCGAGCGACGAATGATATTAATGGACGAGCGGCACTTCTATTTATAACTTCACGTACTTTTAATTGAGTCTCTCAGGTTCCACCACATTGACTGCTCTGGGTAACCAATGCGCGATCTGCGTTTAACGGGCAACTGCAATCAGGCTGCAGTTGCTACGGCGTAAAAATGCAAACTGATGTATTTTTCTTCGCCAGCTCGCTCAGTTGAATAGTAAGGACCAATCATGGACCATGATGCAGATGTGTCTAACCGGCAGTCTTGAAAGAAATCACGTCTTATCTGTAGGACGATTGAAAGTCGACAGAGGCAGAGTCAAAGACTGCTTTGATTAATTTCATATGGTGGTAATCACGATGAGTGTGAGTGCATAGGCTGATTCCGTTGATGCCCTGTATATAATCTCATAAATAGAACTCTTAAGTAACCAATAAATGTCACCTTTTCTCCCGAGAAAAAAAAAATACGAAGAAAATAGTTTTTTGATATTCTGACATTTTGCAAATATTGCGAAGATTTTGTAGATACGAAATTTTATAGTATATTTTGTCCCGTAAACAATAGTTACCTACTATTTTCAAACCACTATAATTCTGGAAAAATATCGTATATAAAAGTTCGCCTAACAAAACATCATAGTAAAGCGAGCAATTTACAATTTATGTTGTCAAAAAAACATACAGAAAATCATATAAGCAGTAGTGATGGATGAAACCTGCGATAACACGTAATGTATTCGTTGCATTCAATAATTGACAAAGATCTGGGGTCGTTTCGATTTTATTGCATAATGCGTCTGTTTTCATTTTCAAAAAAAACATTTTTCGTCATTCTGAAATTTAAGTGGTTGGAAATAAATATATAAGGGGTTATGAGCTATAAAATTAAAGTGCGTCATCCGATTTGCAGAAGCTTTTGTTTTCCTAGCTTTTTCGATTTCGACATCTCTAAGAAGCTTTCGTTTTCGTGATCTCGTACCAAATAATATCTATAGCAAAATGTCCGAATTGGACCGACGAATATTTCACAATTCACAGCGATTGACAAAAACAGTTGTTAGCCCCACAAAAAGTAAAATACCAGATGAAAGATTTTATCCAGTAGATCCACAAACACGATAAAGCAATGAATTAGATTAATTATCATCGCATTAAAAAAATCTAGCTATTTGGCATATCATTTTTTTTAAATGGGGTTCCGAAACAACGGGCACTCGAGCATATGCGAAAACTGAGAGTCGTCAAATTTTGTGAGGCATATCAGAGCTTCATGACAACTATGAACATGATAAAAGACGAATTTCGCGCCAACTCGAACAAATGTTGGCAGCACCCTCTCAGATTTTAATGAAACTTTCTGTACTTTGTCACAAAAAACCACTTTGCATATTTTGTTTTTCCAAAAATGATCTAGACTGTCTTTTGAAAAGGGCCAAACTTTTTTTACCAATTTTTTTCTTGAAATGGATATCCAGTCTAAAAATGACAAATCCTACAAAAAAATGTTGTACAAGTGGTTTTTACAAAATTAGTCAAAGTTTGGAAAAACATATTGAAAAAATTCTCCATTGACTCATACACTGAAAAAAATCGATTTTGAAAATTTAAAGTCGATTTACAAAAGAAACTATTTTTGATTTGGATGAAATTTTGTTCCAAGATAGATAAATATGTTCCCTACCTACTTTCATTAGGCTGGAGATGATTGATGTGCCTAATTACTGTTTTTCATATTCGATATTCTTTACCGACGAATCAGAGTTAATCTTATATAGTGTTGCGGAATCGCGCTTAACGTGTATATTGTTGTCAGAAATCGTCAATTCCAATCGCTATGTACGTGTATCGCCTCCAGTTTGGTACGCATATGCCGATTTTGAGCATTTAGTGCAACTTTTTTGGAGGCATATAAACATGTATTATTCAGTTGCAACTTGGATATACGATCAAAAAGGCTGGCTGGTGCCTTTCAACAGTCTCTTCTTGCAATCGAAAAACGAAATGTAAAACGAAGACAGTAACATATGTTTCATAGAAATAACAGAAAGAATTCATTCGTCGTTGTTTCCAAAACATTTTCTCTCTTTTCTATCGCTGTCTTTGCTACAATGGCAACTGGCTAGATTTGACCAAAACGTAACTAGACCAACATGGGATTTAATTGAGGTGAAATTTATAGCACCCTTTTTTTAAAACTTTCAAAATTTTTAGCCACAAAAAACGCAGATTTTCTTGCCACAGGAACATATTCCTTGCCAAGCCATAATTCTTTTTCGTGAAAATAAACTTGAATCGAACAGAAAACTTTTGACGGTAGCCTCGTAACAGTTTGAGCTTCAGGATTTTGCTCCCAGATAAGCTTTCGCGTCTAATTCATCGTCGATCAAGACAAGTCAATTGAACTTCATCGTCACCTGGTCGTATAGACCAACTGCAGTCGGATCTTGATCACTGTTTGTTGTTTGGGGCTCCGGTTGGGTTTTTTCAGTAACATTTGTCTCGATATCGGGGAGCGTAGATTGTTTGTCTATACTTTCGGTCATCATGTTGAAGATAACTTAATATTTGTACCTAGAAATGCGATACGAGACCTCGTGCAGAAAGCTCGTAGCCGAATATGACATGTAATGCCAGTGATAGGTGGAGAAAACGAGGAAGATGGTGGAAGATGATGGAAGAGCAGTGGGTACAAAGCCAAGTTCTCTCGGGTTGATGCTAAACTGATAACCAAAGGGAAAGTTTAAGGGCTTTGCTCGTGGTCGGAACTTCATACGTATGAGGCAGATAGAATCATAGAGAACCAAAAATCTGCAGGGCAGTTACCTACCAAATGATATGAAGTTCCGTAATCGGATTCACAAAGATCACACGAATAATACTCAGCACGCTGAATAGTAGCTATGTGATAATTGAGTTTGCGATGTTCTGTCTGTGGCCTGACAAGAATATTGCGATTGTGCTTGGAAAAATGCATTTCTTTGACATTTTCAGACTCACATCCGGCAGAAAAGTTTTTGTTTCAATGCAAGCTCGCAAGCTAGACCAATGGTTGGCATGTTCGGATACAGCGAACTAATCCTGTGCTTTATCCAACTTATCGAAAGTGGTAAAACTGGTTCTGGTCCAACGAAGTCAGTCTCAGCACATGTTCTAGCCAATTCGTTAACTCAATCATTTCCAGTAATACCGGAATGACCGGGTACCCATTGAAAGTAGATAGCATTTGAAATTCTTTTGAAGTTCTTTGAATTGAGTTCGACATGCGATTACTACTTTCGATCTCGAATCTGTCGAGCTAAGTGCTTTTAGTACAACCTGTCTGTCAGAGCAAAAATAGATATTTCTATCGCAAATTTTTGTTGAAGTGTGGCGTACAACAGAATCTCGAAGATTTCTGCTTGGAATACGGTACAGTATCTACCAAGCAAATGAGATTGGTTTAATCTAATTTCACGACAATAGACACTAGCACCGGCTCATGCCTTCAACAAAGAATCGTCAGTATAACAAACTAGGTATTCTTCAAGTTGTCGCTCCATTCAGCCAGGCAGCCATTCATCGCAAGGAGGAATTCTCACATTGAAAGTTTTGAAAGAAAAACTACATATGAATGGACCGAAACGTCGGATGAAGACAAAATAGTGTTTTTGTAAACCGCAGACTGCATAACCGAAACACAAAACCTTATGAATGTAAGGTCACTGGGAGCTAGTACATACCCATCCCAACTAATTATTTGGGGCCACAGTCTTGTGGGACTAGTTGCACGATCTATAGGGTTACTGTTCCAAAGCCTAGCAACTTTAAGACGGAATTCACAGGAAAGTTCTTCTTGTCTCAGAAACATATGTAGTGGTTTTATTTTCAAAAAAGTCATATTGGGCACTTTTGAGGAAAAAAAGTTATTTGAGAAAAACTTTACCTTTTCCAAACTAGATTTTTTTTCTTCAAAGTATTTTTATCGAACACTAAACCAATGAAAGCCATGATCATCTCAATCCATTGAAGATTGAAAGATCGGAAGACTGGAAGATTGGAAGACTAAAAGACTGGAAGACTAAAAGACTGTAATACTGGACTTGAAGACTGCTGTTCATTTATTCCTCTCAAAACTGATAAATTTTATGAAACAATTGACAAACTTTCAAAAATTTATTTTATGTCTGATGGAGCAGCAGCACAATACAAAAATAAGAAAAACTTTGCAAACTTGTGTAGATTCCAGTCAAAGTATGAGTTAAGGTTGGAGAGAGAATGGGCCAAAATCGAAAACGAAAGAAGCAGTTTTTTTTCCACACCGAGTGTTAGATCTTCATAAAAATCAATCAGCTTATGTAAAATGTTGTTACAGTACTGCTGATTAATTTTTATGAAGATCACATGATCTATTACCATGTCTTACGTACAAACCGTAAAATCTGAAGAATTCTCTCAAACAACGCTTTAAGCACTCTTTTGCAGGAATACTGAAAAAGTAATGCACACTACGATAAATATGATTCTTTTGGCTCATAAATAAGACAGGACCGCTTGGGTCTAAGTTGGGTTCCGACATATTTGTGATATTGTGGAACTTCTCCCGACATTGAGGAGACTTCACTTCTTATGGTACGGCATGGAGTTGTTTTCTCGATGATATCGATAAATTAAAAGTTTTGCATGGTACTGGTATCTCCAAAAAGTGCTTTAACTCTGTGAACATCGATAAGAAATTATGTAGATATTTATATAGCATGAACCATGTTTATTTTAAAATAAACCACGACAGGTAAATTTCAATTGCAATGTTTCCATAATCGGAAACTTAGTGAAAATGTGTTACAAATTTCAACGTTCTATTGCTCAGTATCATGAAAACGACAGAATGTGGTCACGGACAGTCTATTGTCAGCCAAAACAAATGTTTGCATAAAGGAAGATACGCAACGATGCATTTCAGTGATCTACGAAACCGAAACGTGCTCAAACTGTGCACTCGTCTCGTCGGTGTCCGCTGCCTATTCCTCGCTGGAAAAAAGGTCAAACCGTGCTTGTGTCTTTTTCGGTGCGACATATGGAACGTGGTGCTGCTGCTGGTTCAGTCCTGGTCCTGGTTCACCGCGCCCGGCATCCCAAATGTCGGGGCCACAAAATTTACTCTCGCTTCGCATCAATTATTACTGCGGTTGCCTGGTGGAACTCAAATCGTACCTTGCTTGCTTCAGACTCGGTGGCGATGGCGGCTCGCAACATATTCTAGAGTTTAATTACCGGTTAATTAATTAACAACGTTGGTGATTGCGTGGCCATATTTGTTCAGCAGGTTGCCTGTGTGCGTCTGTGTTTGATAAATCTGTGAAAGCTTTTAGCTTTGATTGGCGAAGTTGGGCTCTCTAGTTGGGTTTTGATTTTCCCAGTTTCGGTTTCTGTGAACCACTTTTCTCTATTGCAGCGATTCTGGCGTTAACATAAGGGAAGCTAAATAAATCAAAGTTGATTTGATTGAAGGATCCAATTGAATTGATTGATTCTCAAAAACAGTAGTATATTTTTATAGTTGAATACATTTGAACTTCGGAGAAAAATTGAACCGAATTTATACTGCGTTTAAAAACAGATTGGGCAGTATTGGTTTGAACTGTATACCTGGCATTCCTGACTCAAAGTTGTGTTAGACGAAAGTAGCTCCCTGCTTCACCATCAATACGATGAACGATAAGACCCTGCATTAATGCCGACACCAAACAAATGACGAGACAACATTACTACTTTCATTCCTGATAGTGTGCAGATGAAGAAGCTGTCAAACATCACCAAAAAATCTTTGTCTGGCAAGCGATCTGTAGATGGACGAAAGGTTTCGTTTTTTATTTCGGTTGACTTCCGGTCTCTACGAGTCCCCTCCCTAATTTCATTTTTGTTTAAATAAGTGGTATTATACATTGAATGATGTGAAATCAGCTCAAGATTCCGGATACATTTTGATCGTTAAAATTTGAAGACAAGCAACATCTTTAACTCCTCTTGTATATAGAATCTTATTTCTAGTCTTAAGATAGCTGTAAAATTTTTCTTTTTTAAAAAAATATTTCAACATTGTAACCTCCTAGTTTTAAAATATACAAAATGTAAAAACAAAAGAATTTGGCACCGCCAAGCTAACGCATTTGTGCCTATCAAATAAACGAAATGAATAAAAAAAAAAAAAACATCTTTAACTTTACTGAATACATTTCAATAAATGCTGGAACATGAATCAGAATTTTCGCTTCTAATTAAATAACTGATTGAGTGAGTTTGTGATGGATTAAGGATCAACCACCCTAATTGATCGGAACAAACGTGCATAATTTTGCATTGATTTAATGCTTGGATCAAACCTCTTACGCCCATTCGCTATCACACGACCATTGTGCGACTGCCGCTTCTGGTAAACAATATAACAGGTTTGTAATATCTAGTTTTGACGTAGACACGAGTTGACACGTATTTATGCCCAATTATGACATCGTTTGTGTGTGTATGTGTGTGGGTGGTGAACTGATACCACCACCGCGGGAGAAAGGAACTGATCCAAAATTTACATACCATCTGACTAATTAGCATTCAACCACTGCTGAATGGTGCTTGTGTAGAGCCGCACATATGTCACACGTGTCAGTTTCTGAACACAGTTGGATGGTTTGAAATTTGTTATTCAGGATTAACTTGATTAGAATAATTATATTATTGATCAATACTGAAATTCAAAATTAAGTAATTTTAACAACCTAATTGAATTGATGAATTGAAAGCTCCTCACAGTTATGTGAAACTTGCTTTATTGTATGGATATGTTCTGCCTTCCATGCATAATTGACACTAATTACTCAACTTTGTTCATCAGTAAATCACAGCTCCGTAATATATTAATTGTAGAATCAAAATCCACAACTGCGATACGACACAGTCCATTTTAAGCTGATCTTATACAATTCAGAAAAACGCTGTTTCGTTTCAAGCAACCTGAAGAAGCTGCTCGAAAGCAATAGATTTAATCTTCGGCAATTATTTTTCATTTTCCGTCCATTCTCCCCCCCCCCCCCCTCCATTCCACAACGAAACCTGGCTGCGCGAGCAAATAATTATTCGGCAAACAATTAGTGAGTGGTACATTTCCTGGAAGGAATACAGTGACGCTCACCCGCACACCCACAAACCTACGTAGACAAATAGATCACCTGAAGCGGAACATGCACCCCCCCCCCTCCCACGGTACCGGGTCCTGCCTCCAGCGAGCGAGTTGCAGTCAAACGGACGAACGAACGGACGTGATGGATTGCCTTCTAGTAGTGCGCTCCCAGTGGCATTGCAAAGGTATCTGCACGAAACCATGCCTCCCGCATGTTTAGAACTGGGGCTGGAGTGTTCTTCAAGTTCCCCTGTTCTCGCCTCCTCGACAACGAATCAACCAACCAACCATTTCATGTACGATTTCCAGGAAGGTTGACTTGCTGTTGTTTGTAACAACAATTAGGCGTTGCACTGTGAAAAATGGTCGGGCTGATTTGCGTACTTTTAGCACTAGCTGTAGGTGATATTGTGTTTTTGAGCAAATTTGAGTTAATTTTCAAAATTTAAAATATTTTGTGTTATTTGTTGTGAATATCAATCTATACCACGAATGATTATATTTTTAGATTATGCATCAATAGAGCTTTCAGCATCCGTATAAATACTACAAAGAAAGGTGTTTTTTCCCAATTGCTTCTAAAGCTAACTATCAAAATAACTCCAAACGTGTGTAGTACGGAATCAAATTGCATCACAAAAACGTATTTAATCCACCTAACAGTGTGATGAGACATTTCTTATATCTCTTATCACTCTCTTCGGATATTATATCGTTTGAAAACATTTAGAACTTGATGTTTCGCGATGTTTTTGATAACACATACTACATGGGATAGTGGCAGGACTCAGAGAATCGCTCAAATCAGCATAGGACAACATCAGTGCTAGAAATCTCAAACCAAATCAATGGGAAAGCGAAAAAATGGCCCATAAAATAGACATTCCAACGAATTATTGTTAATGCTCTGTTAATAAAATATCTAAATTGTGGTGGGAAAACTGAATTTTCCTAAAGGGGTTATATATTGTACTGTGCCAAAAAAATCGAAAATTTTTTTTGAATCGATTTGAAGTTTATACTTTACTCAAATTTCCAACGCGACTGAGAACTAAGAAAATTTTAATGAAATCGCAGCTCCGGATATCACGCTATCTCTGAAGTGCATGCGTGCATAGTTTCAAATTTTACTTCGACATCGACTTTTTCTAAAGGTGACTTCCCAGTAGTATCCTTGATTTGAATTATTATTGCTAATCCTAATGCCAAAGAAAAAATAAAACCTCTAGAAAACGAACCATTTGGGAAAATCATCATCATTACTGGAATTTTCATTTTCACGAAACTTTTCGATAACCTTCCGTCACTTGCGTTAATGCACTGGGTGCACAGTGCTCTGAAAATCTAGCGAAATCGTCTTAGGGCACCAGCGGGTCTGTAAAGAATACTAAAAATTAATTTCTATTCCATAATTTTCAGTTCAGCAATTCGAGAGATCGTGCTCACCGCAAGTCATGAAAAATAGACTACGTTGTGAAGCGTCACTATTTATTAAAAAATCACGCTTAAATAAAAAAAATTTATTAAGAAATCACGGTTAAATAAAAAAAATTATACTATTAAAAAATTTCAAATAGTTTATAATTTTCACAAACTTATTAAGAAAAATTGTTTAATAATCTTTCGTAATATTGTGTAAGAAAAAAGCTGAAAATTTCAGTATTTTCTCTATCTGCAACATATAAACCCTTAAGTATACCAATTAATTGATATACGAATAGGAATAGGTTCGCCAAATTTTGGAAGAAGTCTATAAAATAATCCCTTGAAAACTACCTAAAAATTGTTGTAGTTCGATGCAATAAAAAAATCTCCAAAAAAGAAATGTACCTATTAATGTGAAACACAGTGAATAATACATACAGTAAAGGCCCATTTTTATCAGTCTCATGGTGTATTTTTGGCTGACAAAATGGGGACATTGACTAAATCGGGCATTTTATTTTCTTTATAATAAACTGAAGCTGTTAAAATATTCTTCTCGTCCCTTGATGTAGTCTGATAACTATTTCTGATTATGATGAGCTTTTTATTTTCGCATATTTCGCATATCTTCATGATAAGGAAAACATGTTCAAGAAAGGATTTGCTCGAATTCAGTCTTGTTCGTCTGCTAGAGCCCATCAAACATATATTCATATTTGGCTGATAAAATCGGGGTTTCAATGTGTTATAATAGATAGTAAGCATTCGAAGAAGTTTCTTTTGAACGAGTGTAGAACGACTTTGTCTCTACTTACTTGAAATCAGCGGCGTAGCCAGAAATTCGGTTTGGTGAAAATCGATCTTACTGTCCAAACGGCATAATTCCGAAACCGTAATTTTTGAAGTTTTAAAATTATGCAGAATTAATTTTTCAGAAAATAGTAACAGAGTTCGTGTCTTTAGCGAATTTGTTGAGACTTTATTGTAGTCATGAATATTAACCTGAGAAAATTCACCATAAATACTTCTTGGACGATATATCGTCAACGTTGTTTAACGTTTGTAAAACTCATCGAAGATATTAACCCTCCGAAATTGGCGGTTTCAAAATGATGCTATCTTGACCTTAAATTACTGTTTTTGAACATTTGACCTATACATATAATTGGTCATACAATAAAAATCAAATGCTCATCAAAATCGATCAGGACCTGCTAGAATCGAATGGAAATCGTCATTTTTCATAAATTTCTCTCTACATTCGGAAAGCGTTATCCTCGTTATTAATCATATTACGTTTTCGTCTCAACTCGACGCATTCCCAAAATAAAAACCTATTTTAATCCACCTAGTGGTGCAATTGTGCTTGTCTCATTTGTCCAGACTACGATTCCATGGCTGGTTATGTTCAATACAATGGTGGAAATGAATATTACATGTTCAGTACGATTTGCACATACATACAATGGATCGACAGCCACGATCTTGAGATACTATGTGATACTGAAACATCGCTTGAAACCAGCGGCGGATCATGGAGAAAGATCCGGGAGATCCAGGTCTTGCCGAAAATTTTCAACTTGTTAAGAAATTTTAAACTAGTTTTAATTTTAAAGTAGCAACCTCTCACTGCATTCTCCCTCCGGGCCGGTATGATTGACGATTTTTGGAGTGATTGCATAACCTTTCTATATGAGAAAGGCAAAAATGTACCAAAGTCTAAAGAAGTCAATTTTTGTCAAACATCTCAATGTTTCATGCATTTTAAAGTCATTTGGCATCAAAAATACAAATTTGATTTTGAAAATTTTTCATTTCAGTTTATATGGGAATTTGCTGTGTGATTGCACTATTCAACTCGTAACTCCGGAACCGGAAGTCCAATCAATAAAAATTCGATAGCAGCCGATGGGAAGGTTGTACCTTTCATTTGAGACTAACTTTGTGCAAATCGATCCAGCCATCTCTGATTAACAGAGGTCACATTTTTTTCCACATACACACATACACACACAGACATTTTCCAATCTCGACGAACTCAGTCGATTGGCATATGACACTCGGCCCTCCGGGTCGGGATTAGATTGACGAATTCTAGAGTGAATGAGAAAGGCAAAAACATTTTTAGCATATGTTGAAAGTTATGCATTTTTTTAGTGAGCAGTTCTATGTTGCATAGACATTAAATCAATTTTAACTTCGCTTCCTATTAAATAAAGACCCTTATGACAGTACATCTCTACAAAAGCGAGATCAATTTGAAAATAAATCTGAGGATTATGATTGATTACAGAACTCTGGAATTTTCTATTGGAATGTTTTCAGGCAGGAATTTGATATTGATGCTATTAGACAACTGTTAAATCAAGACCAAGAGATCAGTTACATATCAGGACCCCATTCCGACAATTTATCAAAAGTCCTAATGATGTTAACAACAACAGGTTATCAATCTACGGATCAGATAATTGTTATTGTAATATTGAATTAAATCAGTCTGCATCAATAAATTTTCAACTTCAATCCAATTTTTTTTTGGGTGTTGTGGGGGGGGGGTTGTATGGTGTTAAACCCCAAAACCTTCTCTTGGCTACGCCGTTGCTTGGAGTTATTTATTTCGCTTCTCATTTTCCGATATGTTTCAGATCGATCCGATGGTTATAAGTTAGCAAAATTGCAGTCAGAAGGTTCGCACAAATGAACATTTTTGTACTGATAAGTTATCAAGTTCCTTCCAGATAACTTGGAAGTGTTCGGTGATTATTTCTAGCGGTTGTAGATAGTAAAATGAAATACAAAATTCGTTTTATCGAAATAATGTTTGGCTTATTTCAATGGATTATTACTATATTGAACAATAAATAAGCGACAAAGAGTAATCAACAAACAACAAGCCATAACTTTTAAACTATTCAAAATAGATATTTGAAGTCTTCAGTAACGTTATTCGCAAAAGTAAGAGCTACAAATTTGCTGAAGGCATCATTTCGATATAATCACTTCCAAGAAAATTTGTGAAAATATCTCACTCATAGGGGGATTAATCAGCAAAAGCACAATACCAAAAGAAAGGGCATATTGCCTCCATTAAATTCTCCGAAGATACTATTGACCTAAAATAAGCCGTTTTGGCGTTAATAATAGATTACATGTTTTTGGTCATATTTCTGGCTATGGGAAATGATAAAAATCTTTCGTCCGCATTTAATGTTAAATATCTCTTTTGATAATAGTCCGATTTCAACAATCTATAGCTTGTTCGAAAGGTATTCGTTAAAGCTGTCTAAAAACATATAAATTGTTAATCTATATTGTCAATTTCGGCAGATCATTTTAAAAAAACTGCAAAAAACGCCATTTTTACGCATTCAAACATTCATATCTTGAAAACTAAACATCAGAATCAAAAACAAATTAAAAGCGTTCATACTGTTTTTTAGTTCTTTCATTTAAACACTAGATTAGGATTGTCGCTGGCATCAGTGGTAGGAACATCATTGTTTTGATTCCGGTATATATCTGTCAAATTCGCCAAAAAGAAATAAGCAAAAGAAAAATTCCTCTATTTTCGTTTCATAGCGACGAATCATTTTTGTGTTTTTTAGCCAGCAAAACAATGGCCATTGACTAGTGCATTTTCATTAATTAGATAGCACAATCGTCTAAAACCTGTACGGAATTTTGATAGGTTTTCATTGCCTTGTGCGGCATATTCAAACTCTTTCAGTGCAGAAACGCTGCGTTCGCATGGCACTAAGAAGCCTGCCATGGCGAGACCCAGTTAATCTGCCACCATATCCGGATAGGTGTCAATTGCTGGGACTTGAAACATTACAAAGTCGCCAAAAATTCAACAGGCGCTATTTATCGCAAAACTAATCAACGGAGAGATTGACGCTCCAGAGATACTTGCGGAAGTAGATTTTCGTATACCAAATCGATCACTGCGAAACGGAACTCTACTTCAACACAGATTCCATAGAACCGTATTTGGATACAACGAACTGATTGCTGCAAGTATTCGCGCATTTACCGCCGTGGAGGAGCTCTTTGATGATATTGATATTACTTTTAATGTGAAGTTATAATTATTGTATATGTTTGTGATTTTAAAAGATGGTGGTTTCTGCGCCCGTCTGAGAATGGCATGAAAGATGTCCAACTCAGATGGGCTTTTTCCCATCCTGACTGTCCATGTAGACTCTAAAGTCCGATGGATATAATAAATAAATAAATAAATAAATAAATAAGTAAATAAATAAATAAATAAATAAATAAATAAATAAATAAATAAATAAATCAATAAATAAATAAATAAATAAATAAATAAATAAATAAACAAATAAATAAATAAATAAATAAATAAATAAATAAATAAATAAATAAATAAATTTCATACCGACTGGAACCTTCGTTCAAACCGGTCACATCTTGATAACTTCTGGTTTACCAAGAGTTTTTCAACAGCAACAGTCTCTCTCAAGACTACCTATATTTTCGCTCGATCAGTCTATCTCAAGATTAACTACTTTTTCATGACTAATACTTTGTTCACACTACAGAGTTAAAACATGTTATAATAATTAGCAACAGGAAAAATGTTATCAAGATGACGTTAAAACATGTTTTAACTCGTAGTGTGAACGTAGTATAAAACATTTTTCAAGTATAATTCAGCCTAAATAAGTGTTTAACTTTTCCAACATGTCTGGCTCCTCCCAGAAAGGCCGTGTGCCAAATATTAAACATAAACGAAAAAGGGTGGCTTCTCCACCTGATAATTCAATTGATTGCAGCAACTCATTGATGTTTTATCTGAATGCACAGTGGGATGAGCCCGGACTTAAGTCCATATATGAAGGTTACGCGATATTCTCACTAGTATTTTTCTCGCATTAGCTGAGTTATTAGCGACATTTTTGTGAGATTTTAGGTAATTTAAACGTAAAATGAATTTTTCACAGCTTCTTGAAGGGCTTAACTCAAGGGTTTTTTGCATAAATTTGATCATAAGAACTACATCCGATTATTTCCGTTTTTTTGAAGAAACGGTTGATTTTATGCATTACATTACTTCACCAAAATTATTCATGTGATTGAATTACATCGTAAAATCACCAAAAATAAGTCCCTAGCTGGTTTAGTTATTGTTTATATAACTGTTTGTCATGAACTTTTATTGAATTCGATCTTCTAATGCGATAACAACAACGACGCCCGTGAATGCCCGCGATCACACTATACTCATTCGAAAGCTTTTAATTTTTTATTTAAAATGAGTCTATGCTAGTTTTGCGAAAACTTGCGATAAGCAGTCAAATTATTAAAAAAAACTGTGAATGGAGACACATGGTTATTATTGATATTCAATTTGAATAATCACTTTATAGCTAGAATAGTGACACGAATACATGCACAACTTTCAAATAGCATTGGAAACATAATCTACGAAGAATTTATTAGTGATCAAGAGAGAGGAGGCAAGTGAAAAGTATGGTGTTTTGGATATTTTTAACCTATTGAAATATGTCATTAAATATTTCTGGAAGTATTTCTTGATAACTTACACAGTAACTATCAAATTGAGTGAACATAGTTGCATTCTAGTCATTTGGTATAACTGTTTTGATCAAAAGTTGTATAGTACTGATTTAACTTAAGGGTAATATTACCAAAATAAAATAAGACAATTTTTAAATGAACCATATACGCCGGTTTTTTTTTATTTTTTATGTAAGATATGAAATAAGCAATCTAAGTAACTTAAAAGCAAAAAATGGTGTTAACCATCCTGTTCACTAGTGTCTGTAATTAAACATTTCACTAAGACGCTGAAAATTTTCTTTTAGGCGTTAAAGAAAATTTAGTTTTCATATGAAGTAATCCAATAATGAATTGCACGTTCCAAAGTTTGTCGAACACATCGTATTTGATCTGTAAAGCCTAAATAATCCTATCTGAAGCACCATAATGAGACGTAAATCAATTAGTTTCATCATGGAAAATAAATTCTGCTTACCATAATTGCTATTGAAAAAAATCATTATAAAACTTTACTTTTGAACCACCCTAATAAGTAAGAAAGTTAATTTCGAAAATGTTTATATCCAAACAAGCAATTCAGCGTACAAAAATGTCTTTTTAAATATTATGGATCTTCGCAACAAAATAATTATTTTTGAGCCACCCTAATGTGCAACAAAGATTTTTTTCAACAAGTTTAAGTTATATTAACATCTAAAACGATTTAGCACACGAAAATTAATATACAGACATTTTAAGAACAATTTTGATAAAATATATATTTTTGAGACACCCTAATAGATAGCAAATGCCTACTTTCAATATGTTCTAATATCAAAATCAAATTCATCGTACCAAAATTAAATAAAACCGTCGTATTTAAACAAATACGGCATATTTTGGCTTTAGTCCACGTTTTGCTCTAAGTCGTCCCACTGTGGAATGTGAGGCTGACGAAATTTGCAAATTTCCTCGCATTGCGCATACTGTCAATGAGAAGAAATGGAAATGACTTCACAGCCTTTCGATCTGAGCTTTCGACGTTCTTTCCGGAAGTGGAAGCCTCTTTCCGGATTGACCGAAGAGGAGAATGACGAGTTACAGCGGAGGACTTGATTGGCCACAAACGACTTCCCCAGTATCTTACGGAGAAGTTATATAAATTTTATTCATATGATTTCAAGAAAGATAGAACATTCAAGGCTGTCTTGAAAGGGTTACCGCAAGGTCAAAGTTTGAACGAAATATCTAACAAATTGAGAAATTTACTTGACTTTCTCTCCTTCATAGGTTATTCTTATGGAAGCTAATGGCTCTAACGCACCACAACGCTCTGGGCGGTAACCCATAGATTTCAATTTTTGCCAAAAACGGGAAAGATGGGAGGTCGTACCTGAATGTTCAACTTATATTAACAAACTAAAACAATGAATGTTCAACTTATATTAAAAAACCAAAACTAAACAATTGCACCTAGTGACTCTATGGCTGGTTATGTTTAATGTAATTGTGGAAATTTCTATTACATTCATAGTACACTTTGCACCTACCCACAATGGCTCGCCAGCCGCGAACTTGATAAGCTAAGTTTCGACACTTGAAACGAATAAATATATAACCTTTAATTAGCTTAATCAGCATTAATTGAATGTTGTGTTCCTGCTTACTAATTTTGACATGCGGTGGTGGGTATGTGAGGGAAGTGCCTAACCCATAACCAAAGCACCCCCCAGTTTATTTTAGTATGCCTGGTGGTATTGATGGTATAATAGTGAATGGGTTGTGCAGGGGGAGGGGTTTGAGAGATGGAATGGGTGGTGGTCTGAGGTGCGTGTATCGAGGGTGATCTGAGGGGCGTCTAAATGGAGGGGTGAGGGGTGATCAATGGAGAGGTGGTGGTTAACCTCTCTCCTTTCACTTTTAGATATGCTCCTATTAAAATTCTGAAACCCTTTCTCAGGCACACTGGCTGGGAATAGGTTTAAAATTTTCCAAGTGATTAACCTGCACAAAAGCCAAGTGATAACCTGCACAAAAGCCAATATTCGTCAATTTTTTTTCGAGATTACATCAATTCACGACGTTCGATGCATTTAAAAGACATTTGGCATAAAAAAATACAAATTCGATTTTTAAAATTTCCTTTAAAATTCCCCCCTTAAACCATAATTTAGTTTCTTATTCTATGGACTCAGGAACCATCATTTGGTTCTTTGGTTTGTCATTAGTAGGGGAACATGGGGAGATTTGACCAGGTTTTCAGCTAAAACTGCATAAATCTCTAAAAAGGTCTTCAATCCATTAAAAGTCATTGAGATATAATGCGCAAAGTTATTGTGCGTCTTCATGATTTTTTGCAGAATTTTTAATTTAATTTTTGAAAAGTTACAAAAGTTTTTCAGAGGACGTTTTTTTTGGTCAAGTCTCCCCACTGCGGGGAGACTTGACCAAGAGATTTTTTAAAAATCATAACAAAAAATAATGACATAAAACATACTGTAATTATTTTTCTTCCATATTGTCGAGATCTTTAGGTAGCAGTAAAAAATATAAACGGGTTGCATTTGATAAATTTCGATTTTTTATAATGCATTGCATGTTCACACATCACGAAATCAGTCCTACTATTGCTAACTTTGTTTACTAATACTAAAATATAAAGACTTATGTTTGAGGTGGGATTTTTTATGGCGTGATTAACATTAACAGTAGATACCCAAAGCATAATAAATATCAGGAATTTTGCATCTTTCTTCAGCTAATTGCCACTTGGTCAAGTCTCCCCATAAAATCTTGGTCAAGTCTCCCCAACATTAGTTATTACGTTCAATGTCATTCGAATTCTAGTAATAATTATTCCAATGTTCCAATTTATGTATAATCATTTCACTGCTTCACAAAGATTAAGATGGTATATTAGTACATTAATAGTAATTAGTAGTCGAGTAGATATGTCCATACAAAGTTTGATAAAAAATTACATAATTTAATGCAAATTTATTAATCACGTAATATTTTCTGTAAGGAAAGGATTTTTCATTCCAAACTTTTAAAGTTGCCTTAAGGGATCGAAACAAGTATAAAAATATTTTTGAAAAAAATTTAAGAATCGAATAGAAGACACCATAGCCAAAAATAGAATTTTGCGCTTGGTCAAGTCTCCCCATGTTCCCCTAATTTAAACTGGCAAACCCAAGTAATTTTGCACTAATTTTAATTAGTTTTGCATCATTTTGATATCATAGTGGTCTCAGGTTATATTGAAAATTGCTGTGCGGTCACTCTCTTCAACCCGTAATTCCGGAACGGGAATACCGATGGACACAAAAATTCATTGACAGCTGATGGGAAGATTGTACCTTTTATTGGATGTTAAGCTTCTGCAAATTGGCCTACCCATCTCTGAGGAAAATGAGTAATATTTTTGACACTTACACATACATACACACGCATACATATATACACAGACAAACATAAACACATATACAAACTTTTTCCGATATCGACGAACTGATTTAAATGGTATATGACACTCGGCCCTCCAAGCCGGGATTAGGTTCACGATTTTCAGAGTGATTGCTTAAATTTACTATAAGAGAAAGGTAAACATGATCCTATTGTTCAAAGTCTAAAAAGTCAATTCCCGCAAAAAATATCGAGATTGCGTCAAATCTCAAAGTTTCATGCATTTTAGCCTCTTTTTGGCATCATAATACATTTTATTTTTTAATTTCAATAAGTTTTTCATCATTTTATTATCATGGTAGTACCAGTTTTTATGGAATATTGCTGTGTGGCCGCGCTCTTCAATACGTAACTCCGGAACCGGAACTCTGATCGATATAAAAAAATCAATAGCAGTCTATGGGAAGGTCGTTCCTTTCATTTAAGATTAAGTTTGTGGAAATCTGTCCAACCCTCTCTCAGAAACAGAAGTGACATTTTTTTTTTCATATTCCCACATATACATTCACATACGCATACATGGACCTTTTCCGATCTTGATTAACTGAGTCGAATGACACTTGGCCTTCCCTCTGGCCGGGATTAGGTTGGAGTTGCGATAACCCCGAATTTTGTTGACAACTGTTCAACTTGGCAGATGTGAACAAAATGCTCAAATTTTAATTTTCAAATGATCCACCCCCATCATGATTCAAATTTAAAGCCTCCCTTAATCATTCACTTTCAAGTTGGCGGGATTTTCATAACTAAGCCGTACGTGTTCATTTCAAACTGATGCATTTTCATTCACCAACCAAAGTTGTTATCTGCTCTGTAGAGGCCAGTTTAGGTTAAATATTGACATGTTTTGCGTTTTCAAGCTTACAGGAACAGTTAGAAGTACAGATTAGTTTTGCTTGAAAAACCTGGTCAATATCCCACTAGAGAGATATTCACAGGGTCAATTAAATTGAAAATGATTGAGCAGCGCGGCTGTTTGAATGAATGATACGAGCAACTGCAAATTGAACATAGTAGGACATGATTTGAGATTTGTTGCTCCTTCAAGTTCAAAACAACCTGTTGAAAATTTGCAGCTCTACTAAAGATAAAGGTTTAGGTACAAAAGGTTGAAAGACAAATGGTCAAAAGAAAAAAAGTCAAAAAGTAGCTAATAGGAACGAAAGGATAAAAAGTCAAAATGGACAAATGGTCGAAGGTACAAAAGGCCAAAAAGGACAGAGGGTCGAAATACAAAAGTTCGAAGGGACAAAATGTCAGAGAAAATGATAAATTAAAACTAATAGTTTACAAACAGCGTACCATCAAACCCATCTTCGATTCTGATATTTTTTCTTCTTCATAGCATGAGCTGTTCTTTAAATGATGATTGACCTGCTAATTATGTTCCTTCATCGAGGATAATTTTCGATATGCATTACAGTAGGAACAAGCGATTTTCATATAGTTCAGGAGACTTTGATTCTTTTAAATGTGAGTTTTCTACGAGTTACCAATGTTTGAATCGACTACTGCAATGGAGATAAAATAGAAAATCGTATTCGAAGGCATATAGGCTTCAAATTTAATAATTCCCACTATCGCCAAATGTATCGTATAGCAAAACGCGTGTTTGCTGTAAAGGTTTTACAAAGAAATTATGTTTGTGTTTTATTTATTTCGATGATGGTTTTTACAGAAATGCAAATGAAGATGTGTGTTCAGTTCAACAAAATACATGCTCAAAGATATGCCATTCCGCGTAAAGGAATCAGAAGTAGTAAAGCATTCGGGGCAATTATATCCAAGGTGATGGATTTCTGGATAATGGCGTAGAATCATACACTCAGATGAAAGTTGTCAGTTTTATCATTGCTGATGCGATCCACTCTAATTTCCACAATATATTTTTATAAATGAAACTTTCTTTGGTTGCTATATTGTTCTAGAGGCCAAAAAAGTGAAACAGCGCAAAGCCGCTGAGGATCCGCTGGACGAGGCGGGTAGGCGGCGCCTCGCAAGCAAACCTGTGATATACTCATTTGTTCGGATTATCTAAACCAAGGGGCTATTGATTAGTTTAGGTCAGATTGAGCAGAACTAAGTCGGACAAAACTCAAATAAAACCGATGTGGCGTAGCCACATGAAGTGGTACTGTTTATTTCTTTATTCCATTAACTCAGTTACACTTTGTTATATTTCTTCTTAGTGGAGAAATATTTTGGTAAAAACTATTTTCTCCGTCAAGGAGAAAATTCTCTGCGAGCTAAGTGCACAAAACCTATAACTAAATTAGTTATGGAATTTGCGTTTCGACTTCGTCTCATCAGAATCCGACACTGACTTAGTGACAGGACTCAGCTATAGGGCTTATTACAATCTTCGGAATTCTGCTAAAGTCTCGCAGACTGCGAACGAAGACGAAATTCGCTCCATATACTACCCTGATTCTCCTGGTGGCGTTATATGTTCATATGCGTTAAAGGGAGCCAACCGTAGAGCGTTCGGAGTATTCGAGCATAAGGGACCATTCATAAATTACGTAACGCAAAAATTGCGCGAAATTGACTCCCCCTCCCCCCTTGTGACAAATTTCTCTACCCCCCTCTCCTATTACGTAACAAACTCTTTTAATTTTTTTTTCTTCGGTAAAAATATGTTACGTAACGTTCTAGCTTACTCCCCCTCTCCCACTTGTCCCAATATGTCACAACTTGTCGAACCCCCTCCTCCATAAACGCGTTACGTAATTTATGAATGGTCCCTAGGATGCTGTGAACAATAATCGACGGTAAGCAGGAGAATGTAATCTGGCGGCGCCGCATGAATGATACCTAGTATATAAAGGGAGGGATATTGTGAAGCTGACACAACACAGCAGACTGCGATGGGCGAATGCCGGATGAGCGTCAAGCGAAGACAATATTAAACAGGGAACCCGGAAGAGGCGGCTTCGTGGCAGTCCGCGTATGCGATGGCTTTATGCGGCTTAGGAAGACCTGAGGGCGCTCAACGTTCAGGGCGATTGGAAGAGATTGGCTCATGATCGAGTCCAGTACAGGAGGATACTCCATTCGGCATAGGCGCATCGAGGAACAGCTGTAGCCCACCAAGTATAAAGTAAATTATATCCGTTTATATGAGAATTTCGTATGTGATTGCACACTTGAACATGTAACACAGAAATCAGAGCTCCGGTCCACTCGTACCTCAAAAGTCAAAAGGGATGGTAAAGCTTTCATTTGAGATTGAGTTCAACAAAAATCGAGTCAGACATCTCTGAGAAACAGATTTGATTTCAATTCAGGAGCGTGGCAACTTCCCGGAAGCTTCCGGTTACGTCGGAGATGGCCAAGATGACGAAAAAGAGTTTGATTGAGCATAAGTGAGCTGAGCTGGAGTTATGCATTCAGGCAATTAATAACGTATATTTCAATCAGTTTTGCATCATTTAGATAACATGGTGATGCCGCATTATATGAGAATTCACGCTGTGTTCGCACTCTTCAACCCGTAACTCTGGAACCAGCACTTCCATTTCAATGAATTGGCAGCTTTTGGTGACGTTTCGTGTTTCATTTGAGGCAGGTAGATTTATGGAGCAATTGCAAAACCTTCCTATATGAGAAAGGCGAAAATCACGAAAAGAATACTGAACATTACCGAGTGCTTGTTTGAATTCTTTGAAACTTATGTACAGACAATGAGTGATTATTTCCATTTATTTTTATCTGTGCCCGCCAGGACTGGATTAAACATTCGCAATGCCCTGCTCGGGAAGGGCGGCGGGGCAAATGTCATGAAGCAGCAAAGCTAATTAAATTAATTTATTAGCTTTTGTCTTCCCCGGGTTAATCAATTGTACTACACGAGAGCGAATTCTATCGACTCCGGCTTGCTGATGTGTACCTATAGCTACTCAGAATCGTTGTTGGTCGTGTACTTGGCGCAGGGAATGTTTACAATACTGGACGGGAGTCGGTCGAGAGGATTCCGGGAATGTTTTCGGGAGGTAGCCGGCAGGTTGATGGATCCGTTCGTCTAGATGTGTCTAGATTAGGTTGCAAATATGCACGATTCCTTCCTGTTCACTGCCTCTTGTATGATGGGTGTCGGGGAAATGAATTGTAATTGCGACGCCCACACTGATGGAAAGTGGAGCAATTTGCGTGTAACAAGCGATAATTGGTATAATTGCATGTATTAATTAGTTCCAGTTACTTATTGGGTGGATTCAAGTTTATTCCGAGTGTGATTCAGACGCTCATAAAGATAAAGCGTTCTGAGATGCTTGTAGAAGCCGAGTACTAAGCTGATTCACCTCAAGTATAATTTTTATCCTTTCAAGACCGCACACGTGCAAGCAAGTTTATTATGGAAATTGTCTCATTAGTTCAACGCAGTGTAGCTTGTCAAATTATCACACAGTCTAACAAAGATAATCCCGTAAAACAATTCACGCTATTCACGGAGAACGAGATTATAACCCCATTCATGGCAGCCTAACCTCATTTACGAGTTTTCCAACTAATAGAATTTCCCCATAATATCTATCATCGTCTCATGCCGTCGTCGTTCGCTGCTTCAGTCTAGCGTCATCAGTGTCTTCTCGATATCTATCTCAACTCGCATCCCGCCCGGTCCTGCCTTGGCCACCAGGCGCCCCAACCCAACGATTCGATCCTGCTCGTTCAGCATCCGCAGCGCATTAATCACACATTTTCCGATGGTGACGATGAGGGATCCCTATCATAGTGCCCGGATCGGAACCGGATCATTTGGGGAGGACAGATGGGTGGGAGAATTATCTCACTTTCTAATCACCCCGAGTGCCGTCATCGTCATGCATTGCCTCGGTCGGTCGGTCGGTCGGATCAGCTGCCATTTAGGAGGGGATTATCCGGTAATCTTACCTTTCCGTACCAGCCAGAGCAGGTGCAGGAAATCATTTTCCGGTTGTATTATTTTCTTCTTTTTTTTTCAAACTGTTGCATGCTTGTGTCGAGAAGAATGTTAGTAAGGGGGTCAGTCGAAACTGTGGTATCATGATGATGGATCTAGCGCAGTTTTGTATAGGAATGAATTCTTGGATTTGTATGGAAATGTGCACAAATGATACGACACTCGAGGGGAAAGGGGTGATTCGAAAATTTATCGAATGATTGAAAGAGTGCAAAATAGCTTTTGCATTAAATGATAAACTCAGAAACAGAGAATGATCGTGATGCGAATTGTTTTGAATGGATAAATTTTCATTCCAGCATCCGTGTACAATTATGTTCATTTCACTAAATATGTAGGAATTTTTTTTCAAATGTTGGAAAAACACATTAAACAATAATTATTATTGATAGTATCTTGTCAGCGTCTACTTTGATTAGTTTGATTCGTTGATACACGTGTGTTTTGTGCAATACAAATATTTTGTAATTTTGAATTTATTTTCATGCACATATTTGGAGCATTAATATAAATGTAAAATTAAGTTCCACCACAAATATACGCAACTTGTGGTGCTTTCTTCAACGAATTTTATTATAATTTTACACGTTGATTGAAAATTACAGTTTCATTAAACGGGATACCAATGCACTTTAATGTATTTTTAATCGAATATTGCTGTAAAATAAATGACATGTAATATTACACGAACGAAATTCCCTCCCAAGGTTGAGGGGTTTGACGGTATTGCAAACATCATCAGGCATATTGCGTGCATCAGCGCTAAAGAACAACTGCTTTAAGATGGTTATTGCATTACGCCTCGACAGTGGTGCATCGAAGAGACCGAGTGGGCTTGTGTGCCTTTTTTATGTTCTGTGTTTCTTCATACTCTACACCAGTGCATACCAACGCTCAACCACTGCACAGTGGAAGAAATACGACAAAAAAGGCAATTAATTGGAAGCCGCTGAAAAAGTATGACAATATATACACCAAAAGTTGCGAATTTTTTTAGGAGATAAAATGTTATAAAATTTGTTCATCGCACGTACTTGTGACCGGAGATATGGGGCTTTGAAAATCCGGAACATTACCGGTATTCGTCAAATCTCATAGTATTCATCAAATCTGAGGCCTAATTCAGAAGCCGCTAAAAAGATCAAAGAATTACAAATTGAACAAATTTGATTGCATCTTGATCGCTAGAGTTTTCCGCAGCTTTAGGGATATAATCCTTTGTACTTTTACTGCGGTTTCTTAATTAGACCTCAGATTTGAAGAAAACCGGTAATATTCCGGATCTTCATAGCCCCATATCTCCGGTCACAGTTGCGTACGGTGAACAAATTTCATTGCATTTTATTACCTAAAAACGCCTTTAATCCACCTAACAGTGTGATGAGACATTTCTTATAACTCTTATCACTCTCTTCGGATATTATATCGTTTGAGAACATTTAGAACTTGATGCTTCGCGATGTTTTTGATAACACATACTACATGGGATTGTGGCAGGACTCAGCATAGCCATAGGACAACATCAGTGCTAGAAATCTCAAACCAAATCAATGGGAAAGCGAAAAAATGCCCCATAAAATAGACATACAAACGAATTATTGCTAATGCTCTGTTAATAAAATATCTAAATTCCTCAATCAATGCATTGTGGTGGGAAAACTGAATTTTCCTAAAGGGGTTATGTATATTGTACTGAGCCAAAAAATCGAAGTTTATACTTTACTCAAATTTCCAACGCGACTGAGACCTAAAAATCAACGCTTTTTCTGAAAAAAAAACGCGATACTAGCATTGACACCATTCAAAGAAAATCAACAGTGAATATTTCCAGACTTGGTTTTATTTCCTATTTAAGAACTATTGTGTTTTTTACATCCTAGATTGCATGATTCAGTGATCGAAACCCAAAACTTGAATGAAGTATTTGAAATTATTAAATTATAATTTGTGTTTGCCATTGAAATTGACAAAATGATAGTATCGCCCCTTTGACGATTGTTTACTTTTTCGGTCCCACTTATCAGCATTGAAGTATCGCCCTTACGTTTTTTTACAATACCAATTTTACAATTGGTGAGGGTTTGGTGAAAATCGATCTTACTGTCCAAACGGCATAATTCCGAAACCGTAATTTTTGAAGTTTTAAAATTATGCAGAATTAATTTTTCAGAAAATAGTTCAGAGTTCGTGTTTTTAGCGAATTTGTTGAGACTTTATTGTAGTCATGAATATTAACCTGAGAAAATTCACCATAAATACTTCTTGGACGATATATCGTCAACGTTGTTTAACGTTTGTAAAACTCATCGAAGATATTAACCCTCCGAAATTGGCGGTTTCAAAATGATGCTATCTTGACCTTAAATTACTGTTTTTGAACATTTGACCTATACATATAATTGGTCATACAATAAAAATCAAATGCTCATCAAAATCGATCAGGACCTGCTAGAATCGAATGGAAATCGTCATTTTTCATAAATTTCTCTCTACATTCGGAAAGCGTTATCCTCGTTATTAATCATATTACGTTTTCGTCTCAACTCGACGCATTCCCAAAATAAAAACCTGTTTTAATCCACCTAGTGGTGCAATTGTGCTTTTTTCATTTGTCCAGACTACGATTCCATGGCGGGTTATGTTCAATACAATGGTGGAAATGAATATTACATGTTCAGTACGATTTGCACATACGTACAATGGATCGACAGCCACGATCTTGAGATACTATGTGATACTGAAACATCGCTTGAAACCAGCGGCGGATCATGGAGAAAGATCCGGGAGATCCAGGTCTTGCCGAAAATTTTCAACTTGTTAAGAAATTTTAAACTAGTTTTAATTTTAAAGTAGCAACCTCTCACTGCATTCTCCCTCCGGGCCGGTATGATTGACGATTTTTGGAGTGATTGCATAACCTTTCTATATGAGAAAGGCAAAAATGTACCAAAGTCTAAAGAAGTCAATTTTTGTCAATCATTATTTTTTTCGAGTTTACATCAAATCTCGATGTTTCATGCATTATAAAGTCATTTGGCATCAAAAATACAAATTTGATTTTGAAAATTTTTATTCCAGTTTATATGGGAATTTTCTGTGTGATTGCACTCTTCAACCGGAACCGGAAGTCCAATCAATAAAAAAAACTCAATAGCAGCCGATGTACCTTTCATTTGAGACTAACTTTGTGCAAATCGATCCAGCCATCTCTGATTAACAGAGGTCACATTTTTTTCCACATACACACATACACACATACATACACACACAGACATTTTCCGATCTCGACGAACTGAATCAATAGACATATGACACTCGGCCCTCCCGGTCGGGATTAGATTGACGAATTTTAGAGTGAATGAGAAAGGCAAAAACATGTTTAGCAAATGTTGAAAGTTATGCATTTTTTTGGTGCGCAGTTCTATGTTTCATAGACATTAAATCAATTTTAACTTCGCTTCCTATTAAATAAAGACCCTTATTACAGTACATCTCTACAAAAACGAGCTCAATTTGAAAAGAAATCTGAGGATTATGATTGATTACAGAATTCTGGAATTTTCTATTGGAATGTTTTCAGGATTTTGATATTGATGCAATTAGACAACTGTGAAATCAAGACCAATAGATCAGTTACATATCAGGACCCCATTCCGACAATTTATCAAAAGTCCTCATGACATTTACAACAACAGGATATCAATGTACGGATCAGATAATTGTTATTGTAATATTGAATTAAATCAGTCTGCATCAATAAATTTTCAACTTCAATACAATTTTTTGTGGGTGTGGTGGGGGGGGGGGGGGGAGCGTTGTATGGTGTTAAACCCCAAAACCTTCTCTTGGCAACGCCTGCGCTTGGAGTTATTTATTTCGCTTTTCATTTTCCGATATGTTTCAGATCGATCCGATGATCACGAGTTAGAAAAATTGCAGTCAGAAGGTTCGCACAAATGAACATTTTTGCACTGATAAGTTATCAAGTTCCTTCCAGACAACTTGGAAGTATTCGGTGATTATTTCTAGCGGTTGTAGATAGAAAAATGAAATGCAAAATTCGTTTTATCGAAATAATGTTTGGCTTATTTCAATGGATTATTGCTATATGGAACAATAAATGGGCGACAAAGAGTAATCAAGCCATAACTTTTAAAGTATTCAAAATAGATATTTGAAGTCTTCAGTAAAGTTATTCGCAAAAGTAAGAGCTACAAATTTGCTGAAGGCATCATTTCGATATAATCACTTCCAAGAAAATTTGTGAAAATATCTCACTCATAGGGGGATTAATCAGCAAAAGCACAATACCAAAAGAAAGGGCATATTTCCTCCATTAAATTCACCGAAGATACTATTGACCTAAAATAAACCGTTTTGGCGTTAAAAATAGATTACATGTTTTTGGTCATATTTCTGGCAATGGGAAATGATAAAAATCTTTCGTCCGCATTTAATGTTAAATATCTCTTTTGATAATAGTCCGATTTCGACAATCTATAGCTTGTTCGAAAGGTATTCGTTAAAGCTGTCTAAAAACATATAAATTGGTAATCTATATTGTCAATTTCGGCAGATAATTAAAAAAAACTGCAAAAACGCCATTTTTACGCATTCAAACATTCATATCTTGGAAACTAAACATCAGAATCAAAAACAAATTAATAGCGTTCATACTGTTTTTTAGTTCTTTCATTTAAAATTGGTTTGGATAAGATCGGTTCAGCCATTGCTGAGAAACACGAATGAGAATTTGTCCGTTACATACACACACACACACAGACACACACACACACACAGACATTGTCCCAAATCGTCGAGCTGAGCCGATTGGTATATAAGACTCGGCCCTCCGGGCCTCGGAAAAAATCTTGAAAGTTTGAGCGAATTCTATACATTTCTTTTATAAGAAATGTAAAAATTGGTGTATACATTGTGCAACTTTTGGTGTATACATTGTGACATTTTTTCAGCGGCTTCCAATTAATTGCCTTTTTGGTCGGATTTCCTCTACTGTGCACTGGTCTGTGCGCGTTGATGTAGCCGACTGGCGGGTCGACGTGGATTGACTTTTGCTGTGTGCCGTGTTTGCAAATATTGTTCCACAATTTGAGTGCGGTATTCGTAGACGGGGCTAACAGTGGGAGTCATTGTGTGTCCATTTATCGGTCGAATTCGTCATCGTGCATATACTACTTAAATTAATTTAATAAATACACAAGTAGAAACCTATTAGTTGTCGCTTTGTATTAATCGTAATTTTTCGTACTAGTGTACAATTGTTATGTGCTAGTCGTATGTCTATCTATGTATGTTTTCGTCTGAGTATTTGTGGCAGTTGGGTCCGGGAATGAATGCATAACTGGCGTATATGATAGAATAGTGGCTAATACTTCTGATGATCAATTTGTGCATTTGGTTCTATTCTTCCGGGAAAGTCGGATTGGATAAGTTACACACCTAGAAAATACAGTGTAAATTTACGTCTCCTGACCCTGATATATACGAGCATAAAAAATGACTTAGTTTTACGTTTGATTTTAATTTTACATGACGTTAATTTCGTAAATCATGTAATTTTACTCCTCATACAGCGTTTGTTCTGAATGGTAGGAAGTGTAATTCTATGTCATAGCGCATGTAAAGTGTATGTTTCATGTAAAATTAAACGGAACACGGTAATGTTCCGCCATTTCGTAAATTACGGTTTGTTGAATTGTGTCATGTTTGCAATTACGTCAACGATAAAATTTAGATTTTTTTGGTGTGTAGAGTACAATGAATTTACCGACGCCGGTGAGTCATCCATTCCCGGCCAGCATAGCATGATGAAAGTCTAACAGCATGCAATTGTCGTTAAATAATATACAACATTAGCTGCATTTAGACGAGTTTGATTGCATGTTACATTTGTTTTTTTATTGTACCTCACAAATCTGTCTCTTTTGTACATCTATTAGTTTGCTTTTCCATTATAGATGTATACCAAAATAGTATCGGTCAATTTATACACTTCTAATCAAGCTCTTTGCATCTTTTTTTTTCTTTGTTCGGCATGTTATGATTCCTTTTATTAGTATATCTCTACTATACGCTATCTATACTCATATAGGTACAAAAGATCGTGGCTTTCGCGATAACATAAACCTGGCCACAAACGCGACCATGCAATTGCAATAATCCACACTTATACCCGCGATTTCGCCTACTAATGTTTGGAATGAAGGAAATGAATAAAATTAATAGAATAAAAAAATGAATTGAATAAAATGAATAAATATGACAAACGAATCAAATAAATGAAACGAATAGAGTTGATAAAATAAATAAAAAGACAATGAAAATGAGCAGAACAAAATTAATTGATTAAAATGAACAATTAAGCGCTCTTAAAAAGTTATATATTAATAGAAAAATATAAATTGCGTCAAATAAATAATTTGGATAAAATGAATTCATTTGAAAAAATAGTCAGATTATTAAAATGAAGAAACTGAAAACATGTATGAACTGGAAAACACGAATAGAAGAAATCCATGTTTTAATAAAGTAAATCAATAAACCTGATTGCACGAATTTTAGAACTATTGTATCAGAAAGTTATGAATTGTTTTTGAAAATCCCATCATATGAAAAATGGCTAAATAAAATGCAATAAACTCTCTAGGGTTTTCATTCTTTTTTTATTTTCACCTTTTCGTTTTCGTTGTTCTTTTCTTGGCTGCGTCATTGTCTACTTTATTGGTGGATCTTAATTAGTTGACAGGAACATCAGGATTTGTAATTCAAAGTTGTATTTTTGGTCACATATTCCCAAAAAAAAAAAGATTTTTGCGCAGAATACGTAAATACGCGCTATTGGAAATAAAGTGAAGATACGATTTTGTCTACCCCAATTTCATTAGCTTTTCGACCTGATTTTGTCAGACTCATATGAAAATTGATAGTTGATAGTTTGATGGGCTCTGGCAGACGAGCTAAGTGGAATTCGAGTAAAAAGGATTTACTTGAGCATATCTTTCTTATCTTAGACATTCGAAATATGTAAACAGGTAGATATTTCAAAGTTTTCATTTGCATTGTAAGTAGTATGAAGCTATGCTATGTCGATAGTACAAAAGCCGCTCAGTTGATTATAACACACTCTCTTTCCAGTCATCCTTATAGCTTGCATATTATTTCGTTCGAAATTCTCGTTCAGGTAATATGGATAAATGAGTCGTATACAAACCAATACTACGAAAAAGAAATGGTTCAAATTTTCAGGATAAGTATTTAATTGGGTGGAAATGCAAGGGGTCATTGAAAGTGTCACTGGACATAAAAACTGTCCTTGATGGATGGACATGCTTGAAATTACAAGTCTTAATTTTCTGCGAATAAATATTGTTCTAGTTACATTGGTCATGAAAAGGATACCTTCGGGTTCATTTGTTGCTACACAGTAATGTGTATGGCAAAAATGTAGTCAGATCACACGTGTTCTGAATAATCCAATGTCTCTCTACTAATTGTGACTCTACTAATTGTGACTAGAATTGCGGATTGTGTCGCCATTGCAACATCAATTGAATTGTACTTAACATAGAGCAAAAATGGACAACGATAAGTTAGAAGAAACAATGTACATGGATCCCCCTTCGAGAGTGGGGTCTTTGGGAGACTTCTTTCCTGGATCTAATTGGATAATTTGGATATTTTTAGGTATGATCCGTTATTCTTCATAGTAGGGTGTAATATTAAACTTATTTTCACGAGTTGCTCTCTTCTACACTAAAATGCAAAAAAAAAACTATTTACAGATAAACGGCAGACGAAACATAGTTTGTCTTCTTAAACCTCCACAATTACATCTCACACATGATTGGGAATTAATAAATATTTCAGATTATCAGAAGATCTTATCACACAACTTAGAAATGGATAGAGAATCAGCAAGAAAGATGTGAGTCGTGACAGTTACCACGAACACGAAGGAAGGGAGAGAGAGAGAGAGAGAGAGTGAGAAAGGGAGGGGGCGTGGTCGAAATGGCAAAAGGTGGTTAGTACCGTGACCTTATATTTATTGGTATATTATGCGATATATTTATTTCCTTACAACTTTATTATAAATAACGCAAGTAGTAATTTTCGCGCCATGATCACTATGGGTCACAGGGGCGGTTTTTGGTACAAAAATCAATAACTCCCAAACCGTTCATTTTAGAGTAATTATGTCTGAGAGAATATTTTTGGAAATTAAATTGTCTTTCTTTTAAAGTAAAATGTAACTAGGGTGGTCCTCTCGAACATTCTTTTCGAAAAATTATTTTTCGAACTGAATGGTGTAGCAATGTACTTACTTCAGCAAAGTTGTAGAAAAATGGTTTTCAAGTAACATTTTCAAATGCATCAAATTTATAGCATTATCGGTTTTCATGCTATAATTATTTTTCTTCTTTAACCTAGGGTGCTCCTGAAAAAGTCAGTTTTTTAACTATAACTTTTTAAGTAGTTAGTCTATCTTCATACTCTCTATGAAACAATTTTAGTACTTTTCATTGCGGATATTTCTGCTGAAGAATGTGAATCGATATCATTTTTCGTTATCGAGTTACGATCATTTTTTTCAATAAAAATGATAGTTTTCAATGACCTCTAACTCAGAAGGTTGCAAAAAGTAGCAGCTAAATTTGTACTCTTTCGAAAATGCATCAAAAATACTATAAAATATCTCAAAATCAACTTTTGCTTTTTTGTCCTTCGATGCCAAATATAAACAACAACACCACGAGTAGTGACAGTTTAATTGGTATCAATCCCATTCACGAATCGAATCGCAGTAGCCAACGACTGCTTTGATGAACGCGTGTAGTGCTTTGTATTATTAGTTCCGTTAAAATTGATAAAAGAAAACCATTCGATCTCTGGAAAGTGACCAAAGGTGAAAATAAAAATAAAATAAAGGTTGTGTTTGAGGAAATTATGAGATCTCAGAATGCAAAAGCTGTAGCAATTAAAACATGTAAAAGGTTTGATTAATTTTGGAAAGACAGTCATCAAATTGAGACGAAAGTGCTCTATAAAAATTCGAAATATTTCGAAAAGCTGTTAACAGTTAAAAAAAATGCACTTCCTCCCAAACCAGCATTCACAGAAATTCGTCGCTTACTCAGAACAGAATAAAGGGTAATCGTTAATTCATTCGCTTATTAAAGTAAAATGCTCTACATTTTATATTGTTTATATAATGTTCAAAATTATGGGCCGTCTAGAAAAACGAGTGCATGAATTGTGCTTGAAAAGGAAAAGGAAACTTAATCTTTGGTGAAAGAAATACGATTCAGATAACTATAGCGACGAGGATGCTGATGATATTGAAGATTGTGATTATAATAATTATGACGATTATAATAAAATAGTTATGTATAATAGTAAAATAAATATCTGCCTGAGCCTAACGTTTTCAATATTTGTGTACATATATTTGACAAGCTCAAAAATCATTTAAAAACTCGACTTTTTGATCTAGTAAAGCAGATGCTAAATGGCGATGACCAGGCCCTTAAAAACAACCGTAAGCTGATGTCATTTGATCATAATGTTGATGTCAACATTTTTCGCTGAAGGATAAAAAAGCAAAAGTTGATTTTGAGATACTTTATAGTATTTTTGATGAACTTTCGAAAAAGTTCAAATTTAGCTGCAACTTTTTGCAACCTTCTGAGTTAGAGGTCATCGAAAACTATCGTTTTTATTTAAAAAAATGATCGTAACTCGATAACGAAAAATGATATCGATTCACATTCTTCAGCAGAAATATCCGCAATGAAAAGTACTAAAATTGCTTCATAGAGAGTATGAAGATAGACTAACTACTTAAAAAGTTATATTTAAAAAACTGACTTTTTCAGGAGCACCCTAGGTTAAAGAAGAAAAATAATTATAGCATGAAAACCGATAATGCTATAACTTTGATGCATTTGAAAATGTTACTTGAAAACCATTTTTCTACAACTTTGCTTAAATAAGTACCTTGCTACACCATTTAGCTCGAAAAATAATTTTTCGAAAAGAATGTTCGAGAGGACCACCCTAGTTACATGTTACTTTAAAAGAAAGCCAATTTAATTTCCAAAAATATTCTCTCAGGCATAATTTCTCTAAAATGAACGGTTTGGGAGTTATTGATTTTTGTGCCGAAAAACCGCCCTTGTGACCCATAGTGCATGACCAGTATAACCTAAATCTTGCAAAAGAAGCCAAATTTTCGCTAGAATTTTGGGATTAAAAAATACAGTTGCTCTCGATGATGCTACGAGTATGAGAAATCGTTGTGTTTTTTGAAAAAGGCCAATAAGCATACTCTAAAAATTTACTTTGAGAGGAAATTCTGGCCAAACCATCCATCGTCGATTATTAGTGACAGCAGTAAACGAAAGAGCAATCTTTTCTCTTTTATACAATGCCAACGTCCACTCTTGGAAAGTTACGGAAAGAATTTTCTCTCAAAGTGAAATTTGACAGTATGCTTAGTGGCCGTTTAAAAAAAAAACACGCGAGATATCAAAGGCATTGTTTATGTTATAAAGGCTCGCACAGAGTTAAGCCAAATCAACCTATCGAACAGTCAGATGGCCACCTATCGTGCAAAGTAAACAAACATTCTTCTTTCGGAGAACATGCAAGAAAAGTATTAGTGTCGAGAAAAATAATATCATGGCGAAATATTTCAATCGCCTAAACAAGACACTGTACTCAGTTTATTATACTTTTTTGTAACGATGTAAAATAAATTACATGGAATAGTATTATGAATAAAGTGCTATGAGCCACGAAACAGTAGGTTTTCAATTCACTCCACCCCGGTCAAACCATTCGGAATTAGATTCGGAATCCTGAATGGAGTCATTATGGATTCCAAATCAAATGCAACAACCGATTCTGAGTCGGAATCGGTTGTTGCATTTGATTTGGAATCCATAATGACTCCATTCAGAAATCCGAACCGGTTCCGGAATGATTTTTACTGGGACTGTGTAACTCGGTTGAAGTCACTCAAAGTTACAGCAAAAGCTGTGGGTGCCAGGAACAATGAAGAGGACATCATTTTAGGCAGTGTTGCGCATTCCTCTGTGCGGGACTCTATAATACCACAGACTCTAGTTTATATAATGAAATTCACAAAATGTTTTTAGAATCGAATTCCTTGAATTACGCAGATGTGTTGTCATATCTAGATATTCAAAATCGGTTTAGTTTAGCCCCTAAAACAGCAGTAAAGCAATACTCTGTATGAAACGGTCTCATTTTTAGTTATTGGAAATTGGTAAGCAAAGAATAAAAATACAAAATCTTTAATATCTCCACCGCTCGTGAACGGATTTTGATAATCTATAGCTTGTTAGAAAGGTATTTTCAAAAGCTTTCTTTTTCTTTGTAAATTGCTTTATTCGAAAGTTATTTGCTTAAAACATTTGTTTAGATAAAATCACCCAAATCTCAGAAAGTAAACAACAAATCGAAAAACAAAAATAATAGTGTCTAACTGTCACGTTAGGCCTTTCATTTGAAACTGGTTTCATTAAAATCGGCTCAGCCATTGCTGAGATAACATTGTGCCAATTTGTCGAACTGAGTCGATGCCGTGTTTTTCGTGTCAAAGTCATTCCAAACGAACATGAGAGTTGTCAATCTAAAATGTTTAGTAATATTTTTGGTGGAGTATTGTTATTTAATTAATTGGAGTTGTCAAATCATGTATGTACTTTCAATTATTCCATTCTGAGAAATACCGAATGAGTCAATGGGATGACTTGCGGCGATTTACAAGAATAAAATTCAGTATAAAGTGAAGCGAGACCAAATGATGAAACTATTTAAATTGAATTATTCTACACCGCCAAAACAAAGCAAATAAAATAGGTATACCACCGACAAGACAGAAAGTACTCGCATACAAAATTTCAACCTTACCTTACTCTGTTTTGGTTTTTCTGGAAATCGAAAAACGCAATGTTCTTGAAGTTGGTTGAGGTTTCGTTGCTGGAAAATCTCGCCGAACATATCATTTCTGGGAATGTAGTTAGGATGTTCTAACTGCTTGAGAAAAACAACAACCAGAAACTCGCAGCGGGAGCAGAACAATGGCTAGCAGCAAACGGAACAACAGCAAACAAGCTAAGCGAATTTTAAACATTTATGGTACTGCTTGTAGCCTGAAGTTGATATCGTTTTCGCTGAATGACGGCGTTTTATTGTTATTCTACATTGTAACCAAAAGCACTTTTACTCAAAAATGAGTTGAATTTGTTTGATAGTTCAATATGATCGAAGTAGGCTATCTTCATCCAATATTGAAACTATAAAATGCTACTCCTGCGGGAATCTTCCAATAAATTAACTGGTTTTCAACCATTTCCACCCTCACCAGTACGCTACCATTTCAACAGTCATCTTATGCTCGACAAATGGCGATGCCATAGGTGTCGACGGAAAACTAAAAACCTCTTTATAGGTCATGGTTTTGACGTGTGGCCAAGACGGTAAGGCAGGTTTTGCCAAGGGGAATACCGACACCGGTTTCTTGATAAACGAGAAAGCCTCCTCCGGTGCGAACTTTCACCCGCAGCAGAAATAAAAAATCCTGTAGGCCTAGGTTGCCGGTTTTAGATTGGTTTGGTTTGGTTTGTGCTGATGGGTGGAAAAACGTCCTCCCCCGACAAGAAAGCATATGCTGAAAGTTGAAGTGCTAAACACACATCTGCACATCGGGCACTAGCGGAAAAGCACCGACAACCGGAGCAGTAATGATTGCATTAGTAATTCATGAAAATGAGATTCTTAATCTTATCTACTTGCTTGGCTGTTCGCTTTTGTGTGACGGCTTACGGATAAAGGGGCGAGGAGAAAAGCACGAGTTGATGGGATTCATGGCAGCTTTTCTTTGAAGGTGGCGCTGTTCAGGGGTTTCCTTGTCAAAGAAATGTGGGTTTGCATTAATCTGTGTAGGAAACAACAACTGTTTGATGGAAATTCGGTGTGATGTGTGACAAGTGTGTGTGTGTGTGTGTGTGTTTGAGGCGAAGCGACGGCGTTGTGGGCGGACAGAGCTTCAAGTGTGCCGCAACGACGACGGGAAGAGTCGAAACAAAAAGCGGGAAAATACCTGTCTGCACTGATTGAAGGCTATGTCTGAAAGGATCTCGAAAAGTGTTGTTGAAATGCGGATAACATTACGAAACCATTTGGACTCATAAATACGCAATAGTGCTTCCATTATCGAAATTGATGAATCCATTTAGAGAAACGTGGGGTATTAATAAAAAGTTATTTTTGGGCTTTTTTTAATGGTTCCGAGAACACTTTTCAATTTAACGTGCGGTTAACAAACAATTCATCCCATCCAAATTAACCAAAGCGGTAAATAAGTCAACGTAATTAGTCATTGTGGCACCAATTTCGTAACCCGCCCTGTCACTTTGATTGATCATTTTAACACCCACTCAATCATTCCGAGCCGCGTGCCAGCCGCCCTGGGGGTAGATACAAGTACACATCTGTTGGTAAAAATGTATTACTTCATCCTGCCGGGGTGGTTGCCGCGCAACCACCATTGGCTCGGATTCGGGACCGTCTGCGGTCTGCCAGCAATTTGCGACCCAAATTGCTTTGACTGCATCTTTTTTTTTGTTGTGTTTTCATTGTTCTTCACCGGAAAATTATTCAAATTTGCATATTTTTCCGCTGTGCGACCATACAAACTAGGCTTGGGTTAATGGAGGCAAAAGTTTTACCAATTCTCGAAGAAATGAGTTTTTTTTCTCTCGGTTCAGTAATCGGCCAAAGTTTAGCTCAGTCGCAGATAGGGGATGATTGTTCAGCTTAATGAATAAATGGTAATTTCATCAACCAACTTGCGCAATTGGATTCTTTAGAGGACGGATTTGCATTGCGTTCACATTGTTCTAAACGGATGTTAGCGGAGCTCCGTTGTGATTCTGACGCCGTTGCCGGTTTATGTGTCCGGTTTCGACCGGGGAAGTCGAATTGCTTAATAGTCGGTAGCAAAATGACGAATGGAGAAAGGCACAGACGAATAAACTACGCTCTGTATCAAGTGAATCAATATGTTTTAATTGGAAGGCTGAATCTTTTTCATTCACCAACCAGTTATCATATGCTCTCAGGGCCGGCGGAACACTTTTTTTCCCGAGTGGGTACCATAGGCGGCACCAGCCGGCTGACAAAGGGGGGGGGGCACTCCTTTCTGACAAAATAGTGTCGAATTTTGGAAACTTATTTCTTAACACGGTTTGTATTTACAAATTGGTGAATAGTTAGACAAATCACATGATCTATTCTTTTTTTTTCTCTACTAATCGCCAGGGAATCCATTTCGCTATTGATTTTGTTAACATAAACAACGCGTGGTGAATGTTTTTGTTTTCCAGTCAGTCAAGCCAAATTTTTCGCAATCGAATTTTCAATTTACACAAATTGAAATTCTGTTTGATGTCATGGTGCAATTTTTCTGACCCAACATCACATAGGAATTTTTCATCCTTGAAGAACAGCATATACAGTAATGTACCCCTATTGCTTCCTGTTGTGTACCTATCTGTATTTATTTACCTCACTTAGGGATTGAAAGAATTCAATGTGTTATGTTCGGAATCGAGCATTATTAACCCAATTATGGGAGATTATTGTTTAACGTGCATTGCTTGAAAAGTCGAGCAGTACAAACATAAATAGCTTTGAATAAACAAGAGCTGGTCTTTTTTACAACTGACAGTTCTCCGAGTAAGTAAATAATCCGAAAGTCCTATTGTTCGTTTCAAGTAGGGAAGTAAAGTTATATTATACAGTCTGGCGAAAGTTAGGTTATTACAAGTGGCGACGAGGATAATTCGGATCAGTGCGTGTGATTCATTACTGTGGTGGAAGCCATCACTACCAGCACCAGTACAAACCGGATGACATTGGGACCAATTCGGGACGGAAGGTGATTTTTAGTCCCCGTTGTATAACGGCTATTTCATCAGGAGGAACAAACGAAGGATTTTCGACAGGTTTTAAATACTGTTGGAGGATTTGCCTTTTGGAAAATTGTATAATGGAAAGAGCAGTTTTTTTTCTCGAAGAGCCATTGTGGGAGCGGAATCGCTTTGGGTGTTTTGTGCGGCTTTTGTTTAAATAAATATAATCATGCAAAATACTTTCATTCCATTCAATTTGCTTGTTTGAAGTTTCTTTTGTTTTTCATTATTCTAATATCCTTTATATATCTTTTCTTTACATGATTGAGTTTCCGGAATAGAAACCTGCTGGGAATTCGACCACCCATTGGCACCTGCACCTGCAGCAATTCGGATCTGGACCTGAACAGAAAGTTGGACAATTTGGTCTAAAACCTCCGGTAATGCGCGATCAGGATTGATCGGGTGAGTTTTTATTTCTTTTACCGTTATATTGGGCTAGTGCATTTCATTTTAAAATTTCAATCGTTGCCCATATTTTATTTGTGATGAAGCAATCCGAAATAGTGAAATTTTTATTTCGTTGATATGACCAGTGTTGCTAGTTTTATTTATTGTTTTTTGAACGATTAGTTTCAATTTGTTTAGCAAGTGATTTTTTATTTGGATTTTTTTAGGATCAAGTGCTGCCAGTATTTTTTTTTCAAATTGTTTTTTTTTTAAAGTTCAGTGAATATGTTTTTTGTTTAAATTTATTGTGTTTTTTACAAGATTTTTTAATTGAATTATATGAGTATTTTATAGTGGTGATTTTTTATTAATTTCCTGTTTTTTGCCATTAGGTTTTTCTTTTAAAACATGGTTCAATTTTTCACTTTGATGGAACCCTTTAGGAAGGGTACATCATTTACTCATTGGGCAGAACGATTAGATTTATTTTTTATTGCAAATAAAATACCTGAGTGATCGCATAGCGCATTTTATCACTTGTAGGACCGTTTGTCTACTCTGAGCTGAAATTGTTATTCCCGACTGCTAGTTTGGCCGATGTGCCTCTAGCAACAATGATTGAGAAATTAAAAATAAAATTAGACAAGATTGCTTCTGGTGCTTGCCAGCGTATTTTGTTCAACCAGCGCGCCCAGAATGCTGATGAGTCAGCTTCAGATTTTTTACTAGCACTCAGGCTTCAGGCTGAGCTGTGTGGCTATGGGAAATTTAAAGAAACAGCAATACGTGATAGATTGTTGGTTGGTTTGCGAGACGATAGGTTGAAAATAAAAATTTTAAGTGAAGCTGATCAAACACTCGAATCAGCGGAGAAAATTTTACAGGCCTGGGATGCAGAAAAAAACTTCGTGAATGTTTTGGCATCTGCTTCTTTTTCCAAAAACTTTGCCGCTTCGGTAAGCCATTGTGGGTTGATGGATAAAGAGTTGAGTAGACTGACAGTTACAGAAAATCCAGTACGTTATTCATATTCTTCGATGAAACCTGATGGCAGGATACCGGTTAGGGCAAGACGAGTGTATAGCCCCTATTTCGTTGCTCAGTCTGAGCGTACAAATTTCCACCAGTGTAAACTATTCAAACAAAGGAACCGACTAAATTCTCGGAGTATTTTTAAGCCGATATTCTATTTTTGTGGACGCAATGGTCATTTGAAAAGAAACTGCTTCAAATTGAAGAATTTTAGGAATGAAGCCGTGAAGCTGGCACCAAAAATTAAAACGGGCATTTCAGGTAGTTCACAGGATTTGACACAGCAATCAGGCCAAATGAGGACAGCAAAGTCTGACATGAATGTGTTGAAAGGAGGTAGTTTTAAATGTATGGATGTGACATCCGTTGACAAATAAAATGAATTGTTCATTGCAAAGGAAATAGAGATTGACTGTGATTCCTCTGTTTCTATTATTACTAATACAAAGTATTTTTCGTTATTTACAAAACCTTTGCAGAAATCCTCCGAGCAATTGGTAATTGCCAATGATGCAAAAATAGTTAAAATTTTGGAGGTTGAAGTCAGAGTTGACTTTAAAGGAAATCAGAAAAATTTAAAACTTGTGCTTAATGGCAACATTAATTGGATTCCTCTGTTTGGTAGATCAAGGTCGAATGCTTTTATTCTAAACTGGAGAAGATTTTTCTCAATTTTTTTATGTTAGATGATGAAACTGAAAATAGTACTTGTTCAAATGACTTTGAAATAGAAGAAAAGTTTGAAAATTCATTTAAAGGAATTTTTTTTTGTCGGTAAATGATTGTGAAGCAGATCTGGAAATAATATATAATAAATATAAATCAGCTATCAATTTTCGATACAATTTGTCAATGGATTATTACAGCATTGCTTCAGTGGCAAAGAATAATAAATTTCAGCAGCAGTTTAATGACATGCGATTGGTTGAAAAATATTTACAAGAGCTTTACTAATGTAATTTCACATCAGCATAATTTGAATTTTCCTAAGAGGTGTTTGTTTTATAAGGACAAATTATTTGTGCCGCAGTTTTGGCAAAGCAAGCTTTTAAAATCCTTACAAGCCAATCGCGGAAATTTTGTTTCTTTTTCCACGGTATTTGGAGAATAACTTCTCAAAGGGGGTGGAATTATGGTGGATTGTGGCAGTAGCACATTTTGCGCTGTTTTGTTTGTTAATTGTTTTTGTTTTGGACGGTGATCTTCAGTCCAACTCACAAACTTCCAAGGCCGTTATAAGTAAGGCAAACAAACGCAGGAAAATATTAAAGATGGTATTGAACAAGTTTTTGCTTGAAAAAGATGTTAATGTGTTGGATATTGAGGATCAGATAAATTTATTGTTAATCATATTTCATAGCTTTTCGACAAGCGATGGACGATTTCCATCTGAGAAGATTTTCTCATTTACTTTTAGGACACAATTTGACAAAGAGTTATATGCTAAATTTAACACAAATAGTACAGCATGTACTACAAGAACAACCAAATGACATGGTTATATCAAAAGGCAATTCTGCTATTAATGTAGCGAATTCTTTGGATAGTATGAAGACGGGGTAGTACAAAAACCGCAATCCTCATCATCATACTCGATTAATTAAAGCGCCATTTTTAAGACAAATCTCTAAATATATTTTACAGGATACTGAAAACGTGCGGGTCAATACTCACGAAAGTCAGCTTAAGGCGGAAAATTGGGACTTAATGGTTCGATAGAATATTCGTTTCCCATACCTACTGGTTGGGATGGCAACGTCCAGCGAAGAGAGATACACTGATAGTTTCTCCAACAAGGTTTTCGGACGACGCAATGCAAGGAGTAAAATAGTGGTACAATTTCGCCAGTATAGGCGTTCGAAAAGTATTGCAGTTAGCAGATCAAGGTTATTATTTTTAATTAGATCAAGTTTAGATATTTTATAATGTATCAAACAGAATTGATTTTTGTCAATTCGTTCGTTTATCAGTGTTCAAATTTAAGAGGGAAGAGCTGTTGTGTACCTATCTGTATTTATTTACCTCACTTAGGGATTGAAAAAATTCAATGTGAAAAGTCGAGCAGTACAACCATAAATAGCTTCGAATAAACAAGAGCTGGTCTTTTTTACAACTGACAGTTCTCCGAGTAAGTAAATAATCCGAAAGTCCTATTGTTCGTTTCAAGTAGGGAAGTAAAGTTATATTATACAGTCTGGCGAAAGTTAGGTTATTACACTTCCTTGTGTGACTCCTGATTTGTTGCTAAACTGAGAAGAAACACGAAGATGTAGGAACCATTTTTTCAAACAAATAAAGTCCTGTCAGTCAGTTGACGTCTATTGGACCGAAGTCATCCTTTAAATTGGCATCCTTTGCAATTCACTGATTCAGGCGAATTCCTCGTTCCACGAAAAGCAGATTTCCGTAAAACCAACAAGAGACCAACAAGTCCAAGTACAAGTGGTGATTCAACCACATTCAATAGAGGTCAGTCTGTTGAGAAGCGTCGTTTCTCACTCGTTGACCATAGTTGATTGAAATCCAATATCTTAATGCAGCCTTTGATGTGTTGGTACCTCAGACTCAATCTTAGTTGAAATTCCTACAGGTTTCACACAAGGAAGTCACTTAGGACAGTTGATTTTTGCTTTATTCGTTAAAAACTATGCCATTATGGCGAAAAAACTGAACACTGAACTGTGTCGCGAATTCGTCTTCGAGAAGGCTACAAATGTTACCGAGCAAATAAACAACCTATCAGTAGCCCCAAACAACAGGCTCGTTAGCTGTACGGCCAGGTGTTGACGAAATGTGATGGATGTGTCGTGATCGATAGAACTGCGACAACCAATTTCGAATTAATGCAGGGACTCGAATTTTACAACGCTACTGCTCACGGTTTCTAGCAAAATAAAGGATGTTTTTGAAACAAATGGTTTGGCAAGAGAACTGTTCCTGTGGCAACAAAATCAGCATCAGCAGTCCCATGATGGCCCAATTACGTTATGGCCAAATCTAGCCAGCTGTCATAACATCAAGGACTTGCTTCAATGGTCGACAAAGGGGTCCAGTTGTGTGTGTATTTTTTGTTATTTGGTGGTAAAGCTTTTACGCCGACCCAGCACGCGTTGAATAGTTAGACCATAGTCGTCCACTTCGAGTGATTTCGTCCATCGTGTACCAGAGTGAGGGACTCTGAACAGAAAAGATAACTCTGAACCCTACTCCTCTAACCTCCACCAAGGAGTCCGACAATTGCCTGATCCCTTTGAATTCCATTTGAAATGACTACTTTGGATTCCATTTGAAATGACTACTTCAGGGGGAGGCTGTGCTTATGCACTTCACTTGATTCTAGGTGTAACTGGTCGTGCTGCACGGCATGATATTCTACATGCGCTCCACTCGGCGTTGACCAGTTGGATGCTGTGGTCGATCCAGCGATTCCGGTTGGAGGGTGGCTTCCCGTTCACTGGTGCCCTGACGACCCTATACTGGTGGTTTGTCGCGTTCGGTGCTGCTCGGCATAATCCCCGACGGTGGAGCTAGCCTACCTTGGCGGAGAGTTCCCCGACGAAAGTCGATTCCGGGTTTAGGGTTGACTTCCAGTTCACAGGCGCCCTGACAACTATTTGCCGATGCTACTTCACGATCTACTCGAACTAGTCTCCGACGGTGGGCCTGGCCTACTCCGACGGAGCAATTTTTCGACGTCGAAAGTTCTCTCGTTAGGTGCCGAGGTCAGTCCTGCGATTCCGGGGGGAGGATGACTTCCGGTTCTCAGGTGCCCCGACGACCTTTCGTCGACGATATCCCCGGCGATGGATCTAGCCTACTGCGGTCGCACCTGCTGGTCTATTTTATCTACCTTCAGCAGACTGACTAGTCGAGTGCCAAGGTCGGTCCGGCGATTCCGGTTGAGTGTAACTTCCGGTGCATCGGTGCCTCGACGACCCGAAGCCGTGTACTGCTATGTTGTTGGTCGTTGCTCCTCTCGCCATCTTTGTTGCAACGCTGACATGATCTGAACGACTATTCTGTTCACCGCATCCCATTTTTATTTGTCCCTGCACATTCTTTGGACAATATTGTTCATGTTAACGTCCTAACCGACAATGGTTCTCATTTCGTTTTGCTCGTGCTCGAATCGCGGGAATTCGAAGAGCACGTGCTAAGACATTTACTTAGCATCTGTTTAGAGCGTACAGGGTTCTCCAAGGGCTGTACAATACCGGGAAAAAATATTTGTGAACTGTACACGGCTGGTGGATGAATCAACTTGTGTCGTTACCTACTACTAGCAGAGCAAATTATTTTCATTTCTGATAGAGAGTAGCATGCACGACGAAAAACCGGATTTTAAACACCCGCCCGTAACCAGTTCGTGATTCTTTACTGCTAACTTCATGCACCGAGCCGAAAAAAACGGATTTTACAACACCCAACTAAAACCAGTTCGTGATTGGTTACCGCTAATTTCGTGCACCGAACCACACATCTTGAACAAAATAATTGTAATTTTAGTCGGTTTCTATTAGTCGACCTAGTTGAATAACCGGAGACTACATTTCAACATTTTTCCTGCATTCGTGAACGTTTTTCCTAATAAATCGCTGTTTTAGGCTTTTAAAATTGTATTAAAAAATTCTCATCTACAAAACAAACATAAAAAAGGAATTGTTAAGGTATTGTTAAGGAATTGTTAAGGTAAAAACTAATTACGATCAATTAAAAAACAAAAAAATAAAGACAATCGGTTGAGTGGTATTTCAGGAATCGTGATCACGGCAAAACCATTTTTTTTTAAATCGGTATTTCGAGATAATCGAGTTTAAAATTACCACTGCGCTTGGTAGATGAAGCACGCCTGGAAGCGCTGTAACTTTCGATCTATTTCTCAGATCTCTATAAAAATTTGGAAAAATATTCTCAAGGAGTTGTACTTTCAGATAAAGTAATAAAAAAATCGATTTTTTGAAAAATAAAAAAGGTATGTAACCCCTTAAGCTTCATACACACAGTATATATGCGTCCTTATTCCAATTTTAATAACGAGACACGAAATCCTTTGAAATACTGTATAACTTCGCAGAACATCAGATTGCACTAGCTCTTACCATTGTATGGCTAGTAGTATTACCTTGAATTAATTTTGATCACTGGCGCCACCATGTGATTGAATTCTGTATTTTTCAAACGAGAAAAGAAAATATTTTTTGCTACTCTACAACTTTGTAGAACATTCAAATGCTCCATCTCTTACCGTTATACAGATAGGAGTATTCCCTTTAAATTGCTTGGCTCACTACCGCCACCTTGCGGAGAAATCCTGAAACTTTCTAATGAAACCAAAAAGTCCTTTTATTCCTCTACAACTTTGTGGAACATCATAGCTTTCTATCTCTCATCGTTTCAGAGATATATGAGTTTTTCCTAACTTTGTCCCACCTTCACTCGTGGTTCACATACATGAGATAAGCGGAGTACGCCCTTTGCGAATGTTAAGCAGCAGTATCCAACTTTAAACGTTAATAACTCTTTAACAGTTGGTTGAATTGTCTTGCAGTCTTCGACAAACTTGTTCAGCATATCTTCAAAAGCTTAACTCCTTGCTAGGTCAGTGTTCGAAAGTTTACAGCGATCTCTAGCGGCGATTTTGTGAACTGCGAGTGTTTCCCCATACATTTTGGCCAAAAATCCCATACAAACTTTAAGCTCTTTGGGGGAGGGGTTAGGGTTAACCGATTTCGCTCAAATTTGGACAGTGTCATTTTTTCATGATTTGGAACGACGCTAGCGGGTGTAGGTTGCGAAATTTGTTTTTCATATAAATCATTGTCACCCTCAGAGCCTAAAATTCTCATACCTATTCAATGAACGACGAAATTCAGAGAATTCATCTTGATCCTTTCCTTGTCTCTTTCGTCGCAAAATGCATGAAAAAATAAAACAATAAAGGCGATGTCCCCTCCTCTCTCGATTCTACGAAAACGAGTAGCAGCAGCAGCGACTTTCATTTTCCTATGACAATCCGAATTTCAATTTCGTTTTGATGCATGGTCAGTAGAGTGACAGAAAAAAATGACCCCCATCGTCCCACTCCTGAGTCGATTCCTAGTCCCACCAGGAGTGTCTGCTCCAAATTTGAGCCAAATCGAACAAGTCTAGCTACCGGACCAACGTGCTTGAAGTTTGGATGGGATTTTTCGACAATTTACATGGAGAAAACCCACTTATTATGTACTGCAATTCTTCCGAACATACTATTCATCTAAATCTAACCATTAATCCACAAAAATGTTTAGTTTGTTAGAACCTAGTACTGATACACTATCATGCACTGCTAGGCCCCATGCAAAACTGACTCAAACATCACTTCGTTAAAAGTTCAATAACTTTTCCTATTGGAGTCGGATCGCTTTGCAGACTTCAACAAAGTTGTAGATAATAAAATTATCTTCTTAAGTTTCACTTTTAGTGGTAATCTGATTATACAGTGCCACCTAGCGGCGAAAATGTGAGCAAAGGGGTTTTCTCCATGTAAATTGTCGAAAAATCCCATACAAACTTCAAGCACGTTGGTCCGGTAGCTAGACTTGTCCGATTTGCTTCAAATTTGGAGTAAGTACTCCTGGTGGGACTAGGAATGGACTCAGGGTTGGCCCGATTGAGTTTTCAAAAATTCATTATTTTTCTGGGCAGTCTAATGGTCAGTAATTTGCGATTATCATTCATTAAATGAAATTAATGCAATGTGCATCTAATAATACAACTAGAACATAGTTAAAATGAGAAATATGCACACCGATCAGGCTTCCGTCTTACAATACCATCTGTTTTCGCACATCAAAGCGTCTGTATGGTTTGTCGGTGAAGATTCTTTTTCTGCCTAGTAAAACTCTGGTACTTTCTGGTTTACACTTTTACTGTTTATTGTAGCGAACTATATCAGACTGGCAGACACGGAGAACACGGAGGACGGTTAGCGAGCGAACTTAGACTGTATTGTAACGTTTATAGACGGACTAACGGATACGGAATAACGAACGACTGTACTAACTAAACTGTATTGACAAAGTAACTTAAAAACGTATAAACGAAAAGAACGTGAAAACGTGCCTGACCTGCTGCGAGCTAGGCTTTTATAGTCCTGCTGTACCCTTTGATGACTGTAGATTAGTTCAACCGGAAACCCTTTTCTGACCGGAAACACATACTGACGACGATATATGACTGACAGAAAGGCAAAATATCCTCACTACCACTACGATGAATCAATCTGATCTAAAGTGCATGCCGATGGCACTTATGTTGTGGGTACAGTGAAACTCTATTACTGTGTTGATAAGAAATTGGACATAGGCGCAAACACCATCATTAGCTCGCAAATCTACAGAATCGAGCATCGACAACTAAATATCATTGCTAGTGTATTTTCGTTTCCCCAGCAGTAAGGTCAATATCGAAGTTACCAATATCATTATGAATCTCAAAGCGAAAACGAGCATGCGGAGAAAATAATGAAAACGCTCTGCTACATGCTTGCTTTGTCCTAACCGCTGTCTCATTTTCGATTTCGCAAAGTGCTAGTGGTATGGAAAGAAGCTTCGTTCTTTCGTCAGTTTCGCCTGATTTCGGCAAATGAAAAAAACATTTTCCGACTCTGGTCACCCTAGTGTACGTATGTGTGTGTATGTGCGAGTGTGTGTATGTGACGTACAACACGTACAACATATTAAAATTACTCTAGTTTGCGGGTCTGGATCACTAATGATAAATCAAAGCAGCTTTGACCATATTGGCCACCCATGACGGTTCATGATGCCTCCGGGGAACTCGCCAAGTTTCTAAGCTAATATCACACCTATTACCCAGCGAATTTTCTACCGATTTTTACAAACTTGATTTCAAATGAAAGATGCAGTAATGCCATTAACTGCTGCTGAATTTCATTCGGTTCTGACTCTTGGTTCCGTAGTTACAGGTTGGTTAGTAAGGTTACACTGGAATTTCCCGTATAAATCGGTACAATTGTAACACCGCAGAGGCTAAAAATTATTTAAATGGTCACCAAATTACTTCGATTCGCACATCTAGATCACTGATTGCCAATCAATCTTTCTTTGGACATATGGTCCACTATTGACGATTCCGGAAGTCCCGGATTCCGGGCATATTCCACAATTTAAGTCACATCGGTTCTTCGGTGACGAATGAACCGATGTTCTCAAAGAAAGTCTCAAATGAAAGGCAACATTTACGGTGTCGCCACAGCCGTTTGGCCCGCTAGAACACATTAGCACACGCGACAGTCAAACAAACACGCGATCGAACACGTTAACGTACAAACGCTCGAGCACTTCGCGATGATACACGCGATCGCGAAGTTCCTACGCCCGCATATACCTGTACCGTACAATGAATATCACATTCAGAATCACGGCCCGCTTCAATTGGCCTTAAGTAGTGCTTTAGTAGATGACTTTTCTGATTCTGATGGAGAGCCCTTTCGAGAACCTAGCTCTTTAGCTTTATTAGGACAAATTACTCGACTCATCATTAACTAGAGTAAACAAAACAACTCCCGTAGCCATTTATTTTATATCATCAAACCAAACATTTGACCTATTCGGCGGAAATCGACAAATCTGATTTCCCGCAAGCAACTTAAGACATTATTCGAACATAATTCTCCCACCAACAGCAGCATTGATGACTTGTCAGCCCATAAACGGAAGCCCATTTGCAGTTACTTCGTGCGGCTTAGAACTCACTTGACCTTTGGAAGGTTACATTACGAACGCCGTCTTTCTTTTTTTTGGCAGCCTTTCAGGAAATATAAAAGCATGTAATAGCTTCCCGACCGGGGCATTATCGTCCTACTCGTCTCACCGGCTGGCATTGTTGGCTCGGGCGGAGACAAAGCAGCAATTTTATGGCGTTGTCATGAAATTTTCAACGCCATAACCAAGCGTCAATGTGTTCCCACAGCCGCCCCCCACTCGACTCGACTCGACTCGACAGATAGACAAATATTTACGCATTGAAAATTTGCTACTTTTCTGCCTGTGTACGAGAGTGTACCAACTGCGCCTACTGTGCGACAGGCTTTATTATTTTCGTTTTTCGTATTAAAAAGCTCGTCTCATTTGAATACCCTTGGGTTGTGTAGCTTTTGTCATTTCTATGCCACCCTGTTTCGACTATAGATGGGATGGCGGGTGTGAAGTGAAAGCGAACATTCTGCGGCAACTGAAGACTTAATTTGCGAATCAATGCTTACTGTGCGTTTATGCTTTGCTCCCTGGTGGGTTTAAGCTGGCGAGACAGGTTCACTCTGGAAAAAAAATCAATTTCAATTGATACGAGAAGAGAATACGAATCGGAACAATTGGCGGGAAGATCTACGCAACGAAAAGAAGCTAACGATTGAAAATGTGGAATTGAATGATGCTTGGGTTTTTTCAGGACAAGTTACAAGTTTGTATTGTTACAACTATAAAAATGATCCACGAAAAATGGGAATCTGAATAAGATTTTACTAGTTTCCTAAAATGAAACTAACAATTGCTGAAAATGGTGTTTGATCTATACTAGCGTTAAATACAGGTTCTTAGGTTGTCCTAAGCAGATATTATTATGTATTTGGAAGTCATTTTTCTATGGAACTTGTGGTTGCTCGGAAACAGTTAATTTATTGAACAAGCACATATGAATCTGTCTTTGAACGGTGCTAAGGGGTTCTGTAGAATGGTCGTTCCATGTATTTTATATTAAATCGTGAGGTAGGAATGAATTGGTTAGTTCCAGGCTAGGGTAATCATGTTTTTGAAAATAAATTTCAAAAACATTATTATCAGCGACTTTAGCTTGTAGCTCGATTGGTTTGAGATAAAGTTAGAAGATTGCTGTTTCCAACAACCAAAATCATTGGTCACGAAATTCAGTGTGGTTTATGCTTCTGTCCCAGCCGGTGTGAAGCGAACGACAAATAAAGTTACTTTTATATTGTGTTCCTTGTCTGAAGAACGAGGGAAACTTCTACTATACTATGCTCTAGTAATCTGTCGAGATGAGTGAGTCGCAGAAGCAAGAAGTGGTGCACCGGCCAAATACACTAAGGTTTTTTTTACACGAGGGATACGTGCCGTGTAAAAAATCCGTGTAAAAAAAACCGCGTTAATTGCGAAATCCGTGTAAAAAAAACCGTGTTAATTCCGAAAACCGTGTAAAAAACCGCGGTAATTCCGGAATCCGTGCAAAAAAACGCGTTAATTTCAAAAACCGTGCAAAAAAAAAATACTGCGTTACATTGAATGCAAAAGACTTTGAACGATTTTTGAATTTTGTTTGCACGGATTTCGCAATTACATACCACGGTTTCTGCATTCATTCTATGTCTTTTTAAATATGTACAAAAAACTTAGAAGATTGTTGAACAATGTAGACGAATCTTGAAGATTGAAGTCGGTACTTCAAGGATATGGGTGTTTTCAGAACAGGATTAACGCCTAGACGCCAAACTAAGATGGCACCTTTCGGTTAAGTGAAATTCTCTAAAACCCAATCAATATGAGTATTGTCGGAACGGGCTTGATGAGTGTATAATAGAGATCAATACCCGAAGATATTTTGTAATACATGATGACTACTTCCGGCATAGGAAAATTTTATATAGCTAAGACAATATGGAATGTTTTGGAACCGGATGACTAAGCAGTTTCCAGATGTCTACATCTGAAGCCATTTTAAGATCCAAGATTTCAACTTACCGAAAATACATATACACTAGGTTTTTTTACACTAGGTTTTTTTTACACGGGTGATACATACCGTATAAAAAGTGCAAATCACCGCGATAATTGCGGACTCCATGTAAAAAACAGTGTTAATGTAACTACAAAATGCGCAATAAACACGGTTTTGGCGGAAACAATCTATATTCTTTTGAAAGTAAAAAACTTAGAAAATTACAGAATGAGAGATAACGACTGGTCTTGGAGATTCCTTTTGAAAATCAAGATGGCAAGTTCAGGTTCAGCGGAATTCTCAATAATTCAGTCAATATTAGTGCTTTCGGAACGGGATTAGCACGTAGATGCCAGAGATCGAAGTCAGATGGCATTTTGAAACCAAAGATGACGATTTCCGATTTTGTGGATAATAATAAAAAAACCTATGAGAATTTTCGAAATGGGATTAGGGCGATGTCTGGCCCGTAAACCATTGTTTCTTAAACCAAATAATAATTATTTTATCAATTCTAATGGATTGGATTTAGCCCGGTCTGATTTAGTCAATTTCTTGGGACTGAAATCTTACTTTTATGCATAAACACTAAAGAAATTCAAGAAACGTAATAAACAGGCCCGTAGCCAGGATTTTGTTTCGGGAGGGGCTTAAAAATTATTGCATAAATGTATTAATTCTGACGACTTGAGATAGTCACTGGAAACGTAATTATGAAAAGTTTTTAGTGAAAACAAATCAAAAATTAAGACAATAGACACTAAAAAACCCTAAAAATATTTTGTCTGTTACAAGAAAGGCTATAGTACATCGACGAATTAAATTTGATTATTATTAATTTACAAGTTAGAAATTTCTCTAGTTACAAAAATGAATATTCAAGAGTTCAAATCATTTAGGGCTGATTGAAAATGCTACGCACTCTAGACTACACGTTTACAATTTGTAGAAGACGCTAAATTGGAATTAGTAGAAAAATATCCAAATATCCGTCTCACGAAACTTTACACGCATTTCCTTAATCAGGAGAACGAAACCAACGTCAAGGTTGTCTCTATGGATAGGAATATATCAGTGTGAAATTCAAGTTTACCGTTGCAAAGAATGTCCGAACAAAGTGAATGTCGAAATTTGCTTCAAATCTTCTGATAAGGCAGGCGATTTGTAGATGTGGGAAATAGGTTCAACTCCTATTTGCATGATCAGGCGTCTTGCTACTATTACTAGTTCTGTGACTTCATCCGAAGTTTGCGTTAACTCGACTTTATGAAATTTTCAATTTAAATGATACTGATCATGTCGTAATCATACCAATACTGAGAAAAACACATGTTTTTCTATTTGACTCACGTGGGGAATGGGTTAAAGCCTATCATCGACAATATTATCAGGCAACTGAGAATAATTTATATATTTAAATAGATTCTTTTTAGATATTTTTTATATCTTTGACTTACGAATTAAAAATATCGTAGACTGATTTTCCTAGATCGCTGAAACTATAGTAAAAGTCAAAATGTAAAGTGAGTGCAAAAACTACTGATTTCACTACAAAGCAAGAATAAGAACCTTAGCTCTCTTGACTATCAGCAATCTTGAAAAACCGTTGGAACTTGAGAAGATGAAGTAAATATTATATTTGAACATTTGAAGGTTTTATTTCGGAATTCATGGGTTTTTGGACAATGTAAAATATATATTTCAATGATTTAATCTAATAATGGAAACTACCCAGAATTTAATCTAATGAGCGAAACTGCTCAGAACATGTTCATTAATCGAAAGAAAATTACTTAGCACTGATTAGTGGATGCTTCTAATTTAGGTTAAATTTGGTAAATATAATATTGATGACACCACAAAAATAACTAGAAACTATAAACATAGGTGAGCTTAATAATTTCAGCATCACTTGCTTCCGACACATGGAAGAAAACACATCGCACTTACATCTAATTTGCCGAAGAGGCTTTATTTTAGAGTTGTCTGTTTTTAAATTACAGCAAATTATCCGTTTCCTGTGAAACTTTTGCAAAACTTTTTGTCAATTCGTTAAACAAATATGTGGACACTAATCTGCACAGTAATTGGTTTTTTTTTTTAAATATAAATAATTAGCTCTTGATTTTTTTACAATCATCATCAAGATTGGAAGGGATGTATGTCTTCTTGAAGAAAGTTGTAATGTGTGTGTGATTACAGGTTTGTTTTACCACTATTTGGGAAAAAGTTTCAATTAAAGTTGTTGCATCCAACGCATCAAAGTTGTACGGAAAAAGACGAAATTATAAGATCAGAGCGCAATTCCGAAAGCACTCGTGTTGAGTGTATAGAAAATATAGAAGAGTGATCTTGAGTCGATTTCGATTGGTTGATTTTTTTCCTCTCATTTTTAGATTATCTCTCTCATTTTATTCCAAGACGAGCAAAAACAGAACGGGGCATAACTCTCCGAGCTCTCGATCGAAGCAGTTCGTTTTCTGGTGCTGTGCATAAAGTGAACAAGAATAAATTGTCAGTGAAGGTCAACCATTGTTCGAGGCAGTCTTTGTTCGCCGGTGCCCAGGCTGGTGAAGTGAATACCAGAATAGCCGGAATCGCCGCTATATAAGCTAAGTATTTTTTTTTCTTTCATTTCCCTTTCCCCGATCGGTCTCTACTTCTGCCCTTTCCCCTGAATATAAGTTTCATCTCTCGTTTACACCACGTGTTATCCTCGTGCCTAAATGGCCGAGGGCGAAGTAACATTGGATGGGAATGATATTCCCATGGATATACCGGATAAACCCGAAATTACTCCCTCCCCTGATTCCCCCAGTCCTCCCCGTATTAAAACATACCCAGCCAGTTCGACTGGACCCTGGGTGGTGTATTTCCGGCCCAACACGAAATCGCCCAATATTCTAGAAATCTCACGGGAGCTGACTGCCAACTACCCGTCCGTGGCTCAGATAACACGTGTTCGAGCTAATAAGATACGCGTTATAGTAAATGACCTCGACCAGGCAAACCAGATTGCTCGCAGCGAGCGTTTTACGAAGCAATTCAAAGTGTATGTGCCTTGTAGAGTTGTGGAGATCGATGGGGTCGTCGCCGAACCGGGTCTAAAGTGCGAAGACCTGTTGAAGTACGGGGTTGGCTGCTTTAAGGACCCTTCACTTCAAAAGGTGAAAATTCTGGAATGCAAGCAATTGTATTCCGCAAAAACTGAAGATGATAAGACAACTTATTCTCCGTCAGACTCGATTCGGGTGACTTTCTCCGGATCTGCTCTTCCCAACTATGTCCTCCTGGATAAGGTTCGCCTACCTGTTCGCCTATTTGTACCGCGGGTAATGAACTGCAGGAATTGCAAGCAACTGGGCCACACAGCCACTTATTGTGGCAATAAAAAACGGTGCGGCAAATGCGAGGGAGAGCATGAGGATGACGCTTGCGGTGGAGAAACTGAGAAGTGTATTTACTGCGGGGGCCCTCCGCATGCTCTTAAGTCATGCCCGGCGTACAAGCAGCGCGGGGATAAAATTAAGCGCTCCCTTAAGGATCGCTCGAGGCACTCTTATGCAGAAATGCTAAAGAATGCTTCGCCATCTGTCGCTTCCGAAAATTCCTTTGCTCTTTTGGCTGGCGTTGAGCAAGAATCTGACGACCCACAAGAGGGAACATCATTGGTTAACCCAGGGGAATCCAGGAAGAGGAGAAATCTAGCCTCCCCTACATTGCCTCGTAAGGGTGCCAAGGTGTCGTCCACTCAGAGTGCGCCAACCGCAATCAATAAATCCAACGGAAGTGATGCACAAAAGCCGAAGCAATTTGCTCCAGGACTTGGAAATATTAATTCTAACAAGGAGTACCCACCACTTCCAGGGACATCCAAAACCCCAAGTGTCCCCTTTTTTCAAACAGATACTCAGTCCAGTAGCGGACTAATGAAATTTTCTGACATAGTGGACTTAATTTTCACAGCTTTCAATGTTACTGATCCTCTTAAAAGCCTTCTGATACGTTTTCTCCCTATAGTGCAAACATTTTTGAAGCAGTTGACTACTAAATGGCCCCTCCTTGCAGCGATCGTATCCTTCGATGGCTAAGTCATCGAACGAGGTCACCGATTCGATCACTGTTCTACAGTGGAACAGCAGAAGTATCCTCCCGAAAATCGATTCCTTTAAATTTTTACTAAATAGTTTAAAATGTGATGCTTTCGCATTATGTGAAACTTGGTTAACTTCCGATATAAATCTCAACTTCCACGACTTTAATATAATTCGTCTGGATCGAGAAAACCCCTATGGAGGAGTACTTTTGGGGATCAAAAAGTGCTATTCTTTCAACCGAATTAACCTCCCATCGACACCAGGCATTGAAATTGTCGCTTGTCAAGTTTTAATCAAAGGTAAAGACCTTTGCATTGCTTCCATCTACATTCCTCCTAGAGCCTCGGTAGGGCACCGAACGCTTTGTAATATCACGGAATCCTTACCGGCACCGCGGCTAGTTCTGGGAGACTTTAACTCGCACGGTACGGTATGGGGCTGCCTTCATGATGATAATAGATCAACATTAATCCAAGATCTTTGCGATAATTTCAACATGACCATCTTAAACACGGGAGAAATGACGCGGATTCCTACACCACCAGCACGCGCAAGCGCGTTGGATTTATCTCTATGCTCGACTTCGCTACAGTTAGATTGCATGTGGAAGGTGATCCCTGATCCCCACGGTAGCGACCATTTGCCTATCGTGATTTCAATTGCTAACGGTTCAAGACCATCGGAAACAATCAATGTATCGTATGACCTCACACGGAACATTGATTGGAAGAGTTACGCGACCGCGTTATCCGTTAAAATCGAATCCACTCAAGAACTTCCTCCGGAGGAAGAGTACAGGTTTTTGGATGGCTTGATTCTCGACAGTGCGAATCAAGCTCAGACTAAACCAGTACCCAGCGCGAATACCCATGGACGGTCTCCCACCCTGTGGTGGGATAAAGAGTGCTCAGAGCTGTACGCGGAAAAGTCCACTGCATATAAGGCCTTCCGGGAAGACGGGTTACCCGCTAGCTATCTACAGTACGCGTCGTTAGAAAGGCGAATGAAGAGTCTAATGAAAGCCAAAAAACGCAGTTATTGGCGCCGGTTCGTCGACGGGTTAACGAGAGAAACAGCGATGAGCACTCTTTGGGGTACGGCTCGACGTATGCGTAACCGTAATAGTACCAACGAGAACGTGGAATATTCAAACCGTTGGATATTTGCTTTCGCCAAGAAGATCTGTCCGGACTCTGTCCCGGTACAGAAAACGTACCGCGCCGCGTCTCCTCACGATACCGCGAACGAAACACCGTTTTCGATGGTGGAGTTTTCACTTGCTCTCTTATCATGCAACAATAACGCCCCAGGGTTAGACAGAATCAAATTCAACTTGCTGAAGAATCTACCTGACACTGCAAAAAGGCGCTTGTTGAATTTATTTAACAAGTTTCTTGAGGGTAACATTGTCCCTCATGACTGGAGGCAAGTGAAGGTCATCGCCATCCAAAAACCAGGAAAACCAGCCTCCGACCACAACTCATATCGGCCGATTGCAATGCTGTCCTGTATTCGGAAGTTGTTCGAGAAAATGATCTTGTTTCGCCTCGACAATTGGGTTGAAGCAAATGGCTTACTGTCAGATACACAATTTGGCTTCCGCAAAGGCAAAGGGACGAACGATTGCCTTGCGTTGCTTTCTACAGAAATCCAAATGGCCTATGCTAACAAAGAGCAGATGGCATCAGTCTTCTTGGATATTAAGGGGGCTTTTGACTCAGTTTCTATCAACATTCTGTCAGAGAAGCTGCACCAGCATGGTCTTTCGCCAATTTTAAATAACTTTTTGCTAAACCTGTTGTCTGAAAAGCACATGCACTTTTCGCATGGCGATTTAACAACATCGCGATTTAGCTACATGGGTCTTCCCCAGGGCTCATGTCTAAGTCCCCTGCTCTACAATTTCTACGTGAATGACATTGACGATTGTCTTGCCAATTCATGCACGCTAAGGCAACTTGCAGACGACGGGGTGGTCTCTGTTACAGGGCCCAAAGCTGCCGACTTGCAAGGACCATTACAAAATACCTTGGACAATTTGTCTGCTTGGGCTCTTCAGCTGGGTATTGAGTTCTCCACGGAGAAAACTGAGTTGGTTGTTTTTTCTAGGAAGCGTGAGCCGGCGCAACTCCAGCTTTTATTAATGGGTGCAACGATCAACCAGGTTTTCACATTTAAATATCTCGGGGTCTGGTTCGACTCTAAAGGTACCTGGGGATGTCACATTAGGTATCTGAAACAGAAATGCCAACAAAGGATCAATTTTCTCCGAACAATAACTGGAACATGGTGGGGTGCTCACCCAGGAGACCTGATCAGGTTATACCAAACAACGATATTGTCGGTGATGGAGTACGGGTGCTTCTGTTTCCGCTCCGCTGCGAACATACACTTCATCAAACTGGAGAGAATCCAGTATCGTTGCTTGCGCGTTGCCTTGGGTTGCATGCACTCGACCCATACGATGAGTCTCGAAGTGCTGGCGGGCGTTCTTCCGCTAAAAAATCGATTTTGGGAACTCTCATATCGATTGCTCATCCGATGCGACATTCTGAACCCGTTGGTGATTGAAAACTTCGAGAGGCTCGTCGAGCTTAATTCTCAAACCCGATTTATGGCCTTGTACTTCGACTACATGGCACAGAGCATTAATCCTTCTTCATATACTCCCAACCGTGTTCGTTTCCTAGATACTTCTGATTCTACTGTATTCTTCGACACATCCATGAAGGAAGAGATTCGTGGAATCCCGGACCATATACGCCCGCAAGTGATCCCCAATATATTTTATAATAAATTCCGAGAAGTCGACTGTGACAAAATGTTCTACACTGACGGATCAAATCTCGATGGGTCCACTGGCTTCGGTATCTTCAACAATACTATCACCGCTTCATTCAAGCTCAATGATCCCGCTTCAGTTTACGTCGCAGAGTTAGCTGCAATTCAGTACACCCTTGGGATCATCGACACTCTGCCCACAGATCACTACTTCATCATTTCGGACAGCCTCAGCTCCATCGAGGCTCTTCGTGCGATGAAGCCCAAAAAGCAATTCCCATATTTCCTGGGGAAGATACGGGAGTCCTTGTGTACGTTATCTGAAAAATATTATCAAATTACCTTTGTTTGGGTCCCCTCTCATTGCTCTATCTCGGGCAATGAAAAGGCCGACTCATTAGCAAAGGTGGGCGCATTAAATGGTGACATATACGAAAGACCAATCTGCTTCAACGAATTTTTTAGTATTTGTCGTCAGAGGACACTCAACAGTTGGCAAACCTCGTGGAGCAATGGTGAACTTGGACGATGGCTACATTCCATTATCCCAAAGGTATCAACGAAGCCTTGGTTCAGGGGGATGGATGTGGGTCGGGATTTTATTCGTGTAATGTCCCGACTTATGTCCAACCACTACACCTTGGATGCGCATTTGCGGCGTATTGGGCTTGCGGAGAGTAGTCTGTGCGCTTGTGACGAGGGCTATCACGACATCGAGCACGTTGTCTGGGTATGCGCCGGGTACTTGGACGCCAGGTCTCAGTTAAAGGATTCCCTTCGGGCCCGAGGTAGACCACCCAATGTCCCAGTCCGAGATATACTGGCAAATCGTGATTTCCCCTATATGTCCCTTATTTATACTTTCATAAAAACGACAAATATCCCAATTTAGCCCCTCTCTTTTTATTTCTCGTTTTAGAAGCTTACTCTTGCCTTGTGGGACCGATCAGCTCCAGACTGCAACTATGTAACCGCCGTCGCACTTACCACTACGGAAACTGAAGCGAGAGCGACTCAAGGTCCGATGACTTTTGAAGGATTCCCCGCGGGTCCGAAGAATACCATCCGCCAATCCGACCTACTAGACTGAGGCGGTAATCTTTCGCTGATCTCCCGTTTGAGCGAAAGTTGCAAGTTTTGCTCTTCTCTCCCGGTCACCATCTACGCTTTCTCTCCCCTGTCCTTGATACAACTGCTTCTACAGCCCCCCTCTGAATATCTTGACCAAGCATAAGTCTCCGCTAAAAAAGTTCAAATTTGTATTCTGTATTCCTAGTTTTAAGATAGTTGTAATTTTACCTCTTTGTTAAAACTATTGTCCCCCATCTTGTAAATAGAATTGTATCCCTAGTCTTAAAACACATGCGAATTTTCTCATAAATATTTGTTCCCCCTTTTGTGTACCAAACTATATTGTTAGTTTTAAGATAAGTGTAAATATTTCCTAAAAATTATTACTATTGAATTCCTTGTTTTAAAATTTTTTCATAAAAAAAATCTTTCGCCCCCTCTCTTGTATATAGAATCTTATTTCTAGTCTTAAGATAGCTGTAAAATTTTTCTTTTTTAAAAAAATATTTCAACATTGTAACCTCCTAGTTTTAAAATATACAAAATGTAAAAACAAAAGAATTTGGCACCGCCAAGCTAACGCATTTGTGCCTATCAAATAAACGAAATGAATAAAAAAAAAAAACAGAACGATAGACTGTCATATACTGAAGACATGAAATCGAAACACTTATCCTAACTTATTGGCTTAAAGTTTCAATCAGTCCCAACATTTTAGTCGCTCTTCGTGATTGCCTATTGTTTTACCACTTTTTGATCCGTCCACTTTTAAAAGAATTTTCTTCAACGCGTTTCTTGCAGATATCACGGATTAACGGATTAACAGTGTATTAGTGTGGAACTAATTCCTCGTAAAAATGAAATGAAGCGTCAATAAAAATGGTATTGCGTTAAAATGATGCGACACAAAAACTGTCTTCTCGGCTGACTCGTTCTTAGACAAATTGAAATACTTTTTGTGTAGCACAGTACAGAGTGCACAGTGTGTACTGACCTAATACAGAAATTCAAAATTGTATGCAATTCAAATACTTATCATTTAAAAATAAAAAAAAAGCGGGGTCGTGGGTCTTTTATATATTTCGTTATGTAAACAATAAAAATTATTTAACGAGTTTAAATGGTTGTCCGGCAGATCTCGCGCAAGCGCTTAGCCATTGCACGTGGAAACTTGTTTACGAGGCGAGGAAATATTTTTTTCCTCGCCAACTATGTTTTTGGGGCGGGAGTTATTCATTTCTATCTCACTATTGTGCATTTCCGTGTCATCATCGTAGTTGCTGCCTTTATGTTCGCGAATATCTGATTTCATCCTTGCTTCTCGCACTCAATAATTGTCCTTCCGAATGGATTCCATTTCTCCCAAATGTGACATTAATCTGCGAGTAAGCGGTATCCGATCTTTAGCGGAACATTGATTTTCTCATCGTCCATATACAGGATCTTAATTACAGCATTGTCACACACAACCATGTGTTTTAAGTTGTGCGAAATGAATTATTTCGTCTGGGCTAATTTTTTGAGCGCTAAATGCCTGACATGGTAGAACTCGATAAAGACGGCTTCCGATAGTCTAACCTCCATTTACAACTTCAGGAAATGTTCCACATTATGAATGTTCGGTCCTATGCGAATCATCAATAATTTTATAATCACCGTATGTGGCTGGAGCACCTCTTCTTGCTTCTGCTACTCACTGATCTCGACAGATTACTACAGCAACAATTATAGTAACAGTTTCTTTTATTCTTCGGACAAGGTACACAATATAAAAGTTACTATTTTTGTCGTTCGCTTCGCACTGGTTCGAGCAAAAGCATAAAGCACACTGAATTTCGTGACCAATGTTTTTGGTGGTTAGAAATAGCCTTCTTCAACTTTATCTCAATAATTTGTTCAAACCAAATGAGCAACAAATTTTGTTAAAAGTCGCCGGTTTTTTAATTTATTTTTGAAAAATTTCGGGAGGGGCTTTAGCTCCCTAGCCCTCCCCCTCTGGTTACGTGCCTGGTAACAAATATTTGAAAATGGCGAAAGTTATTACGAAAACCACCACCACTGGAAACGTTCCAACAGCGCTTAGAAAAGAAAAACCAACTTAATCCACCTAGCAGTGAGATGAGACATTTCTGATACATATCACTGTTGGAGCATTTATTAGTTTGCAGAATTTACGCGAAGTAGGCAAACAACAGTTTCTTGTCTGCACGCATAAAACCTCGAATAAACTGAATAAACTATCAAAAATCAATAAAACGAACAAAAAAGGAGCGAAAAACAAAAAAAAGGCTTTCAAATTCATAAAATGAATAGAAAGATTAATATAAATAAAATTAATTAAATACATAAATCAAACTAGATTAGCTCATTAAATGGAAAATTAGGCAATATTGAAAAATAGTTATAAAACTAATAAAATAAATTAAATTGACTCAAACTAACAAATTGAATAAAATAAATTATCATTAAATGAATCAAATGAATCAAATGAATCAAACGAATCAAAGGAATCAAATGGATCAAATGAATCAAACGAATCAAAGGAATCAAATGGATCAAATGAATCAAATGAATCAAGTGGATCGAATGAATTTAATGAATCCAGTGAATACAATGAATCAAACAAATGAAATGGATAAAATGAATATAATGATTGGAATAAATGAATTGAATATAATTAATAAAACAAAAAATTAATTAATTGAATAAGATGAAAACAAAGGAATCAAAAAATCAAAACGAATAGAATTGGTAGAATGCAGGACAAAATGAATTAAATAAAATTAAGCGATGTTAAAAAGTTATAAATTTATAGAAAAAAATAAATTGTGTCAAATAAATAATTTCGATGAAATCAATAAAACTGAAAAATAGTCAGATTATTAAAATGAAGAATCTGAATAACATGTATGAACTGGAATAAAAACGAATAGAATGCATAGAATGAAAACAGTGAATAAAATAAGTTAAATGAATGACATAAATAAAATGCACGAAAGAAATAAACTGATCAGAAAGAATCCAAATAATGAAACCAATAAAATAGTTACCATAAACTCAAATGAACAAAATTAATAACAATGCTGAATGAAATAAATAACACGCAATGATCATACATTTAAATTATTCAAATATTCAAAATGAATAAAATAAACAATACGAATGACTTCCATGAAATGAAGAAACTGAAAAAATTGACTATTTAGAATGAAATTAAAAATCATTTTGAATAAAGTAAATGAATAAATAGAATTGTACGAATTTGAGAACCATTGTATCAGAAAGTTATGAATTGTTTTTGAAAATCCCATTATCTGAAAAATGGCTAAATAATATAAAATGGACTTTCTAGGGTTTCCATTCTTTTTTTTTGTTTTCATCTTTTCGTTTTCGTTCTTCTTTTCTTGACGGCGTCGTTTAAGATTATCTGGTGATTCTTCTTCATTGATCAACCTTAATTAGGCATCAGGAACCTGGAACGTTCAATTTGTTTTGGAATTACAAATTGACGTGCTAGAAGGAACCCTTTTCCACTTTTTCAAAAATCTTTAGTCTTTGAATAAAAGCAAAATCCGCGCAAAAAACTTGATTAAAAATCATCTAAGTCATTTGCTTTCAACTGCGAATAACCGTGTTAATTGCAAAATCCGTGCAAAAAAAACTTGATCAAAAATCGTCTAAGTCTTTTGCCTTTAAAAGGACTTAGAACATTTTTGCGAAATCCGTGCAAAAAAACTTGTTGAGAAATCGTCTAAGTCTTTTGCCTTTAAAAGGACTTAGAATATTTTTGCGAAAACCGTGCAAAAAAAACCGTGCTAATTGCGAAAACCGTGTAAAAAAGGCCGTGTAAAAAAACCGTGCAAAAAAAACCGTGTAAAAAAACCTTAGTGTACTGTGATTTGTGGTGATTCGCATAAGACCGAGTATTTAGGATGAGGAACATTTTCTGAAAGTGAAAATGGAGGCCACACTTACGATAGTTACCTTTATTGAGTTCTACCACCTCAGGTATTCTTCGCTCATAGCGTTCAACAAATTGGATCAGGCTAAATCATTGATTTTGAATGATTTAAAGCCATTAAATTTTAATGGCTGTGTATGACAATGCTGTAATTAAGATCTTCATATAAATGGACGGTGAGGGAATCAATGTTCGGTTACAAGATCGGATACCGCTTACTTGCAGATACATATCACATATGGGAGAAATGCTGTACAAAACATAATGCGATAGTACAATTACACACAGTATTCTTTGTAGATATCAAAGACAAAATACTACGTTCCAGTTCTGTGAAAAAACGTCACATTACGATTTATTTACCGCTGAACACAAACAATTACCAAATATGTGGCACATGTTCAGGTAATATTGACAACGGCAAAAGCTGCGTCAATATCTCAAAATCTACAGCCAGCACAATCATCTCGGAAATTCACAATCATAAAGGCAACAAGCAAGCATGTTTGCGAACATAAAGGCAGCAACTACGATGATGACACGGAAGTGTACAATAGCTAGATAGATATGAACGACCCCCTGTACGCAGTAGGTGAGGAAAAAATATTTCTCTGCTTCGTAAACAGGTATCTACGTGCAATGGTTAAGAGCTTGTGTGAGATCTGTTGGACAACCAGTAAAACTCATTTTCATATTTTTATTGTTGGAAATAGATATAACTAGGAAGCAGAACCACTGTTTCGATTGGCTAAAGCACTGAACCGAGTTCACTTATGAATTATTTAGAAAATAGTACAATAAGTTTCATGGACGACTGAGTACTAAAACTCTGCGAAAGTGAACGCATCATCGCAAGTGATTGTCCCGTTTAACAAAACTCAGATGTAATACTCGATATTGGCAACTCTATTTTAAATTGAAATGACAGGTTTTTAAATTGCACCCAATTTGAATTACTGTATTAGGTCTGTGCACTCTGTACTCTTAGTATAAATACTAGACGTCACATTGAAGCGTACTAGACAAAAAATATTTCAATCATGTATTTCGAAAATAAGTCAACCGGTCATTCTAAGTTCCTTTAACAGGGCTCCGCTAAAAAAAGTTTCAACCATTTGAATACATTCATGCGCCGTATTAACTCATGTAACAATTTCCTTGTTACCTTTTTGAACTCCGCCGGCGCAAAACGAAGACAAAAAATCTGCAAACACTTTCTTTATTCCTTCCGCAACATGAGAACGTTTGAAACGTGCTAGGAAGCAACAGGACCCACCGACGACGACATTGGGGTATGACCTGTCAAAGATGGCCCTGTGGGGTAGGTAGGGACCACGGCGGCGGCGGGATTCTTTAGGTCTATTTTTAGCCTGCTACCGCAGCTGTTTGATGGTTCTTCTCGTCGGTTTTTCTGAATGAAAGTTGAGTACCTTTTCCCTTTCCAATCCTCTTTGCTAACTACACTTTGCCGCCACCCTCGCACCTCGACAACTTTCACCGTTTCGGCATGTTTTTCCCTTTTTCCCCAAATCCTGCTGTATCCTGTCAGTGTTGTAGCACAGCCCTCCGGCCGATCCGGGGAAGGCTGACAAATGGAACCAAATCTTGCTGTGCTTAGAACTGAACCGTGGAGAATGATGTAAATTACTTCCATCCTTTGTGTGCGGTTGGGTTTGTAAGTCAGTCGCGGTGTGGTACAACGTACAACGTACCATCGCTCGAAACAGGTGTGAGTCTAGTACCGGGCTTACCCAGCTTGGCTTGGCTTGTCGGAAATGACGCGTTGGAAAAAAAGAAGTCACAACTTTTCTTCGACACGGGGCTCTGTTGTTCTGCTTTTTTGTTCGCTCGTGCCCATCTAAATGTGCCCCGGAGGTTGCGGAGCCGGTGGTTGATCTTGTGAATAAATGGTTTATTTCTTGTTGCTCTCGAAAGTTGCTGCTTTGTGGATGAGATGCGATGATTGCTTGTCCTGATGGTCTATTATGAAGAGGGGGAAAGAGAGGGGCGACGGAAGCAATTCAATTACGCTTGTGTGTTCCTCTTGGGAGCGCTCCGCACAGTAAATACCCATTGGTGATTGGAAGCTTTTGCAATGGTGATGAGTTGAATGTAAATCACGGAACCGGCCGTCATTCGAAAGAGTCATTATCTCGTAATGTGATTGCGGGGAGTAATCAAGTCGGTTGCTGCAGGAAATCATGCGGATGTTTATTCTGTTCGTTGTCCTGAATAAAGCGTGGAGTTTTTTTTTCTTTTTGACGCAGACAGTCGCAATTTCCTTGCAAATGAATAACTTCTATTTAAGTTGTTCCGGAATTAGACACCAGTTTGGAAAAGTGTAGGCTCTAATTTATGTACTCAAATCCGTGCGGAACTATCTTGAAAACAAGCTCAACCATTATGCAATCTTAAATTCCCATAAGGGAAAATTGGACTGAACCACTTTGTGCATTAAGGGCACAAAATCTAACTTAAATTAAGTTTTATTTTTTGTGTTTTGAATTCATCTCGTCAATAACTAGCACCATCTGGGTGTCTAGTTAGACGATGTATATAAACTAGTACCCAAATTAGCACAAGTTAGACAAAAAAAAATTCCAAACAGTTCGCACGACACATGTGAACGTTCAAAGCAACTGACTCGTCCCGAGTGATGTCCCGGGAAGCTCAACCAACCAAGCACACCGAAAAATAAAACAACCCAATAAGAGTAAATTCCTTGAATTTTATTCTGGATACTGTCAGTGAGTGATGGCGTTACGGGGAAGCAAAGGGAGCAACCGCTCCGAGTAATTGTTTCAGTAAACACGATAAAAGTCAAATGCATGTAACACGACTGAATTTATATTATAATATTTATATTACTGGGATCACGGATGCGATCAAATGAAACTATATACTGTTGCGGAGACAACGAAGCTGGATCTAAATGAAACAATTTATTCCGTGGTAGAATTCAATTATAAATTCCTGTAAAATGTAATTACTAATTCAGTGTTCAATAATTCAACAACTTTTCTACATACTTTTAGCGATCTAGCTTCGGCTAAAATTCTCTGGCAACACTGTCTAGTCCGAGCGATCGTACCTTATGTCAATAATCAACTGAACGCGGTTATGATCACTACTTCTCTGTTTTTGTCTAGCTTATGTTGCTATTTACTAGGTTTTTCACTAGGTAGCTTTAACAATAGCACTAGCAGTAGTAGTAGATTTATTACTTTAACAAATAAATTTAGTTTAAGCAATAGTGCAGTGCACTTTTGATTTTTGTGTAGCAGTAGGATGTAGTATCGAGTAGGTTTACGATGGCAATTTGTTTATGTTTACGTCCTTCAGGTTGCTCCCGATCCTTTCATCAGTGGCGTAACATTTAGTGGGGGCAACGAAGCGGTAGTTGTTGACGGGGCGTATTCAACATATACATATTGTGCAATCTCAAAGGATGCGTAGAAAACTACACTGAGTTGACCTTGCGTAAGAATACGCATGTATCCTAAGACGACTGTCCCATTCGCCGTTTGTACAGCCACTCGACGTACTCTGTCTTCTTTGCCTGGATAAACCTTCAGCACGCGCTCCCGAAGCCAACGATTGCGAAACAACAACACTAAATCACCTTCTTTGATTGGTTTCACATCAAGGAACCACTTTATCCACAATATGAAACAAATATGTTCAAATTTTGTCAGTCTTCAATACATAATGGGGCTGCTAAATCGGTCATTGTATTAATTCTAAAAATTACACAGGAAATCACAGACATCTACAGGAAAATATTGCTTGTAGCCAATCTATTATGTGCATCAAATTTTATAGAACACCGCATTGAATTGAAATATTTGTTGATTAAATGAAATTTGTTTATTTCCCCAAAATATTGTAATTTTTAAGAGTTTAATATTTTGTGCTTCCATGAATTGTAGCTGATATCAATTTCTATCGATTTTTGTATTTAAACATTGGGATAGACAAAGCTTTTTTTTGTAAAAAAACGCTTTTAATCCACCTAACAGTGTGATGAGACATTTCTTATAACTCTAAATACTCTCTTCGGATAATATATCGTTTGAGAACATTTAGAACTTGATGCTTCGCGATGTTTTTGATAACACATACTACATGGGATAGTGGCAGGACTCAGAGAATCGCTCAAATCAGCATAGGACAACATCAGTGCTAGAAATCTCAAACCAAATCAATGGGAAAGCGAAAAAATGGCCCATAAAATAGACATACCAACGAATTATTGTTAATGCTCTGTTAATAAAATATCTAAATTGTGGTGGGAAAACTGAATTTTCATAAAGGGGTTATATATTGTACTGAGACAAAAAAATCGAATTTTTTTTTTGAATCGATTTGAAGTTTATACTTTACTCAAATTTCCAACGCGACTGAGAACTAAGAAATCAACGCTTTTTCTTGAAAAGGGCGATACTAGCAGTGATACCATTCAAAGAAAATCAACAGTGAATATTTCCAGACTTGGTTTTATTTCCTATTTAAGAACTATTGTGTTTTTTACATCCTAGATTGCATGATTCAGTGAACGAAACCCAAAACTTCATAAAGTATTTGAAATTATTAAATAAAAATTTGTTTTGACGTAGGACTACGTCTTTGTTTTCGATATGGAGGTGCACTTTGCAAATTCAACAAAAATGGTATGTAACGAAAAGTGGTTCAATTTTAAACGCTTATAATTCAGCCATCTTGTGGTAAATTTTCATTTTTTTGCGCATATCACTCAGAAATACTTCTAAGAATAGATTCCAATAGATAAACCAAAAAATTTTTGATATCATGACATTAAAATTTTAAATAAGGTTCAACACAGTTAAAACACCACGCATTTGCACACAGAAGGCTGCGCTTCCCTAGTCTGGCGCGGCAGATTTATATACCTAACGCGCAACGCTTCTATGAATGACGTCATCATCGACTATTTAATGAGCAGATTTGGTCGGGCAAGCTCAGTTAACTCTTGGACAGCAGGCGGAGCAGAGCATTGCGCTGCATGCTCCCACAGCCAGTGTAGCAGAGGCTAGCGTCGTGGTACTAGTTGTCTCTTTCGCGCCACCCATTATCACCAGCGTTGACTCATTTTGCTTGGTGCGTATCTTCCATTCGTATACGGACACGATGTACTGTCACAGCTTTTTGATTCAAGCACGGCACACCGTTCGCTTGAGTTTATTGTTGAGGCGAATGTGTAGGTATGTTCAAGTGTTGCGTGTATGATAGCTTTCGGTTTTTCTTTGCGTTGTCGTCTCCATGACAGGCTAAGTAGACGAAAAGTTTCTTAGCAACAAATTCACGCGAATGGATAGAAGAAAGTGCAACGAAGGTTTATTATTTACGTTTCATCAATTTATTGATTCCACGAGATTCATTTCCACTCAACCTATCCCACTCTGATTCTACCAATACATAGGTACTACAAAGCCTATTTATGAATGGATGCACTGTTACTCAAAAAATCGCTGCAAAAAATGCATCTAGGTCCATCCATAAAACTATTTTCGATTCTTGTATATGTTTTGCTTCGATATATGATTAAGACCACTGCATTCGCTACACTTATGTGTACTTTAGGAAAATTACAATAACAGCAAAATAAAACTATAAAACTTGTCCTATACAAGAACTGTGACTGTATTGTCTAAAACATGGCTTTTAAGCATCGGTCTGGTTGTTTACCGCACACAATAGAAAGCTTTTTAAAAGTTTTAAAGCAGTTCCAGATATTAGTTCCGTTTTCCATCGCAGTTTTCTGTCTGCTTTCGTTAATCGGATTCGATCGCTCATTGTAAATAAAATGACCTGATGAGCAAGACGGTTTGATTCATGAATTGAACTGTAGAAAGAAATGTTTGATTAATTATTAATCCAAATGTAATAAGAAATTAAATATTTCACGTATTGCAGTCATACGTCTGCACTACGTACAACCCCATAGTAGTTTTTGCTAGTATCGCCCCTTTGGCGATTGTTTACTTTTTCGGTCCCACCTATCAGCATCGAAGTATCGCCCTTACGTTTTTTTACAATAACTACCGTTCTGCACCACCGATTTCGTCCGTGTTTTTTCAATAGCGATCATTGTTACTATTTACAGCTGGTATCAGCTTAATAATCCTAAAAAAACAGTTTCGCCTCTAAACTGCTAGCAAAAAAAGTATTGCCCTGTTTGTTTACATGAAGCGTGGAGGGCGAAACTTTAAATAAACAAACAAAAATACAGTTTCGCCCGTTGTATTTTTTGCTGTAGTTTAAGAGAGCAATATCGTAGAATCAAATTTTTTAGGTTAATTTGTTGCGTTTCAAAGCCCTCATTCGCATGTATGAAAAAAGCCCTATGTTTACATTTGTAAGTATCGCCCTTTTCACAAAAAAGCGTTGAAATGAAATCGCAGCTCCTCATATCACGCTATCTCTGAAGTGCATGCGTGCATAGTTTCAAATTTTACTTCAACATCGACTTTTTCTAAAGGTGACTTCCCAGTAGTATCCTTGATTTAAATTATTATCGCTAATCCTAATGCCAAAGAACAAATAAAAACCTCTCCAAAACGAACCGTTTGGGAAAATCATCATAATTACTGGAATTTTCATTTTCACGAATCTTTTCGATAACGTTCCGTCACTTGCGTTAATGCACTGGGTGAACAGTGCTCTGAAAATCTAGCGAAATCGTCTTAGGGCACCAGCGGGTCTAATTCAGAGCCATCTGCGCGGCTGTAAATCTGTAAAGAATACTAAAAATTAATTTCTATTCCGTAATTTTCAGTTCAGCAATTCGAGAGATCCTTCTCACCGCAAGCCATGAAAAATAGACTACGTTGTGAAGCGATGGTCACTATTTATTAAAAAATCACGGTTAAATAAAAAATAAAACTATTAAAAAATTTCAAATAGTTTATAATTTTCACAAACTTAAGCTTTCGTAATATTGTGTAGGGAAAAAGCTGAAAATTTCAGTGTTTTCTCTATCTGCAAGATATAAACCCTTAAGTATACCAATTAATTGGTATACGAATTGGAATAGGTTCGCCAAATTTTGGAAGAAGTCTATAAAATAACCCCTTGAAAACTACTTAAAAATTGTTGTAGTTCGATGCAATAAAAAAATCTTCAAAAATGAAATGTACCTATTAATGTGAAACACAGTGAATAATACATACAATAAAGACCCATTTTTATCAGTCTCATGGTGCATTTTAGGCTGACAGAATGGGGACATTGACTAAATCGGGCATTTTTTTTCTTTATAATAAACTGAAGCTGTTAAAATATTCTTCCCGTCCCTTGATGTAGTCTGATAATTATTTCTGAACTTTTTATTTTTGCATATTTCCATCTTCATGATAAGGAAAACATGCTCAAGAAAGGATTTACTCGAATTCAGTCTTGTTCGTCTGCTAGAGCCCATCAAACATATGTTCATATTTGGCTGATAAAATCGGAGCTTCAATGTATTATAATAGATATTCAGCATTCGAAGAAGTTTCTTGTGAACGAGTGTAGAACGACTTTGTTTCTACTTACTTGAAGTCAGCAGCGTAGCGAGAAATTCGAAGTTTTAAAAATATTGTAGAATTAATTTTTCAGAAAATAGTAACAGAGTTCGTGTCTTTAGCGAATTTGTTGAGACTTTGTTGTAGTCATGGATATTAACCTGAGAAAATTCACCATAAATACTTCTTGGACGATATACCGTCAAAATTATTTTATCAAATGATGCGCTGTTTAACGTTTGTAAAACTCATTGAAGATACTAAACCTCCGAAATTGGCGGTTTCAAAATGATGCTATCTTGACCTTAAATTACTGTTTTTGAACATTTGACTAATATATATAATTGGTCATACAACAAAAATCAAATGCTCATCAAAATCGATCAGGACCTGCTAGAGTCGAATGGAAATCGTCATTTTTCATAAATTTCTCTCTACATTCGGAAAGTGTTATCCTCGTTATTAATCATATTACGTTTCCGTCTCAACTCGACGCATTCCCAAAATAAAAACCTGTTGTAATCCACCTAGTGATGCAATTGTGCTTTTCTCATTTGTTCAGACTACGATTCCATGGCTGGTTATGTTCAATACAATGGTGGAAATGAATATTACATGTTCAGTACGATTTACACATACATACAATGGATCGACAGCCACGATCTTGAGATACTATGTGATACTGAAACATCGCTTGAAACCAGCGGCGGATCATGGAGAAAGATTCGGGAGGTCCAGGTCCTGCCGAAAATTTTCAACTTGTTAAGAAATTTTAAACTAGTTTTAATTTCAAAGTAGCAACCCCTTACTGCATACTCCCTCTGGGCCGGTATGATTGACGATTTTTAGAGTGATTGCATAACCTTTCTATATGAGAAAGGCAAAAATGTACCAAAGTCCAAAGAAGTCAATTTTTGTCAAACATTTCAATGTTTCATGCATTTTAAAGTAATTTGGCATCAAAAATACAAATTTGATTTTGAAAATTTTTCATTTCGGTTTATATGGGAATTTGCTGTGTGATTGCACTTTGCAATTCGTAACTCCGGAACCGGAAGTCCAATCAATAAAAAATTCAATAGCAGCCGATGGTTGCTGGAAGATTGTACCTTTCATTTGAGACTAACTTTGTGCAAGTCGGTCCAGCCATCTCTGAGAAACAGAGGTCACATTTTTTTCCACATACACACATATACATACCCACACAGACATTTTCCGATCTCGACGAACTCAGTCGATTGGCATATGACACTCGGCCCTCCGGGTCGGGATTAGATTGACGAATTTTAGAGTGAATGAGAAAGGCAAAAACATTTTTGGCAAATGTTGAAAGTTATGCATTTTTTTGGTGAGCAGTTCTATGTTTCATAGACATCAAATCAATTTTAACTTCGCTTTCTATTAAATAAAGACCCTTATTACAGTACATCTCTACAAAAACGAGATCAATTTGAAAATAAATCTGAGGATTATGATTGATTACAAAACGAATTTTATATTGGAATGTTTTCAGGCAGGAATTTGATATTGATGCAATTAGACAACTGTGAAATCAAGACACATAGATCAGTTACATATCAGGACCCCATTCCGACAATTTATCAATAGTCCTCATGATGTTTACAACAACAGGTTATCAATCTACGGATCAGATAATTGTTATTGTAATATTGAATTAAATCAGTCTGCATCAATAAATTTTTAACTTCAATCCAATATTTTTTTTGGGTGTGGTGGGGGGTTTGTATGGTGTTAAACCCCAAAACCTTCTCTTGGCTACGCCGTTGCTGGGAGTTATTTATTTCGCTTTTCATTTTCCGATATGTTTCAGATCGATCCGATGGTTATAAGTTAGAAAAATTGCAGTCAGAAGGTTCGCACAAATGAACATTTTTGCACTGATAAGTTATCAAGTTGCTTCCAGACAACTTGGAAGTGTTCGGTGATTATTCCTAGTGGTTGTCGATAGAAAAATGAAATACAAAATTCGATTGTTTGGCTTATTTCAATGGATTATTACTATATTGAACAATAAATAGGCGACAAAGAGTAATCAACAAACAACAAGCCATAACTTTTAAAGTATTCAAAATAGATTTTGAAGTCTTCAGTAAAGTTATTCGCAAAAGTAAGAGCTACAAATTTGCTGAAGGCATCATTTCGATATAATCACTTCCAAGAAAATTTGTGAAAATATCTCACTCATCGGGGGATTAATCAGCAAAAGCATAATACCAAAAGAAAGGGCATATTGCCTCCATTAAATTCTCCGAAGATACTATTGACCTACAATAAGCCGTTTTGGCGTTAATAATAGATTACATGTTTTTGGTCATATTTCTGGCAATGGGAAATGATAAAAATCTTTCGTCCGCATTTAATGTTAAATATCTCTTTTGATAATAGTCCGATTTCAACAACCTATAGCTTCTTCGAAAGGTATTCATTAAAGCTATCTAAAAACATATATAGTTAATCTATATTGTCAATTTTGGCAGATAATTCAAAAAAACTGCAAAAAACGCCATTTTTACGCGTTTAAACATTTATATCTTGGAAACTAAACATCAGAATCAAAATCAAATTAATAGCGTTCTTACTGTTTTTTAGTTCTTTCATTTAGAATTGGTTTTGATAAGATCGGTTCAGCCATTGCTGAGAAACACGAATGAGAATTTGTCCGTTACATACACACACACAGACACACACACAGACATTGTCCCAAATCGTCGAGCTGAGTCGATTGGTATATAAGACTCGGCCCTCGGGGCCTCGAAAAAAATCTTTAAAGTTTGAGCGAATTCTATACATTTCTTTTATAAGAAATGTAAAAATGCAAAATTTTTGTATTTCTACGTATTTTTGTGAATATTTTTTGAGAATATAAAATTCAGGCCTCTCAGAAACTGTAGCTAGTATCAATTGTAAGTGATTAGTGTACGAAAATATGTAAGTCATCGCATCGAATTCAAAACTATATGCTAAATAAATAAAAAAAATGTATTTCTACAAAGTTTTCATTACTTTTAGGAAATATGTATTCTTTCAGACACTATAGTTGGTATCAACTAAAAATTATAGATATGTAATGCAGCTTGAGAAAAAAATGTGCGGAAAATTGAAACAATTTTCTACGGATAATCGAACATGGCCTATAATCCTATGTAAAAATGAAAATATAAAAACTTCAAACGGGACAAAAGTTACACGGCGCACATCAAACATTAATTTCAACTTAAATGATATTAACATTATTCGCCTAGACCGAGACACCTCGTATGGAGGAGTGCTTCTAGGAATTAAAAAGAATTCTTTCTAAAGAATTAGCATCCCCTTGATTGCTGGCATTGAGGCTGTAGCTGTTCAAACGAACATTAAACGCAAAGTCATGTGTATCGCTTCCATATATATATATATATATATATATATATATATATATATATATATATATATATATATATATATATATATATATATATATATATATATATATATATATATATATATATATATATATATATATATATATATATATATATATATATATATATATATATATATATATATATATATATATATATATATATATATATATATATATATATATATATATATATATATATATATATATATATATATATATATATATATATATATATATATATATATATATATATATATATATATATATATATATATTCGTACGATACCGTACGGATGCTTACGTTATCTGGGGTGCATTTTAGATAAATCGACCAACGGATCGATAATATGGCAACAAGTGGTAATAACGAGACCCCACAGACGCCAACTGGAGGCGTTGCTTTGAGCTGTGCGAATTGCGACCGTCCGGATAGTGCGGATAATTTTGTGCAGTGTGACAAATGCGACGCGTGGTGGCATATGTCGTGCGCTGGTGTATCGGAGTCGGTTGAAGGTCGTCCGTGGTCGTGTCGTAAATGCACCCCAGATAACGTAAGCATCCGTACGGTATCGTCAGCCACTCGAGCCGCTCGATTAGCGCTACAACTAGAGGAGCTTGAAGCGAAACGAGCCTTGGAAAAACAAATGTTGGAAGCGGAAAAACGACATCTGTCACAAATGTTCCAACTTAGAAAGGCCCAACTGGAATGTGAGGAAGAACACACGGACCGCAGCCGGATAAGCAAGCGGCAGAGTATCGACCAGGTGCGTCAGTGGATGGAAGAATGCGCTGAACAAGCAGAAGGTGCCGTTAGATTCTCAACCAATCTAGAAACAGCCTCGTTGTCAATGCCGCAGCAAACATCCCAGTTCGAGGGGAACACGAAAGACAGTTGCTACCCCGGTAGGACAGTGATGCCACAGGTAGGACAAGTCCAGAGTCCGCTGAGGCATCCTTCGTTACCAAACGTACTTCAGCGTACGTCATTGTCAGCAGTAAATCCAGCTGGCCAATACGGCTACTCCGTTCCAGGTGCCGGTAATTATAAGCAAATCCAACTGGTGGATACCGGTGCGATCCCCAAGGGAACCAACGTTGAGCAAGCCGTAGTAAGCGTTACCCACAACCCCGCAGGTAACCCTTTACCCCCCGTAGTACCAGGTAAGCCACCACATAGTAAAAATAAAATGAAAGCCCAACTGTGTTGCGAGGATAATATTGCTCAATTAACCGAGCAGTTCGGGAACATTCAAATTCCCTCGGCATTACTAATGAACCAAAAGAGTGATGCTGTATTCCCAAAGAATCTAACGAGGAATGTGTGTATAGAGCAGGTACAACCGAACCCTTCGTTTGGAACAGTCCCAGTTCCTCAAGGGCTTTTGAATATGTCTACATTTGTTCCAACCCCCTCGCAGTTAGCAGCCCGACAGGTGATGACGAAAGAATTGCCCCCCTTTTCGGGCAACCCAACCGACTGGCCCGTATTCATAAGCAGCTTTATGACAACTACGCTTGCTTGTGGATATTCGAGTGCCGAAAATTTAACACGTTTACAACGCTGCTTGAAAGGTGCTGCATACGAAGCTGTCCAGAGTCGTTTGGTTCTACCTGAGTGTGTTCCCCACGTGTTGGAGGACCTGCATTTTCTCTTTGGTAGGCCTGAGCTTTTAATCGACGCACTTCTTGAAAAGGTTCGTTCTGTCGCTGCACCGAAATCCGAAAAATTGGAATCCCTTATCGATTTTGGTATGGTGGTACGAACTCTTTGCGACCACTTGGAAGCTGCCGGTCAACGTGAACATTTATCGAATCCGTCCTTGTTGACGGAGCTTGTCGGGAAGCTTCCCGCTCACGTTAAAATGGAATGGGGTGCACATCTGAAAAACTGCCGAGAAGTCAATTTGAAAACTTTCGCCAGTTTCATGTCCAGTGTGATGACTTCTGTGGGTAGAGTGACAATGACAAAAGTGAACAAGCCGCCGGAGAAAACGAATCAAAGAACTAGAGGATCGATTAACACACACGCTGCTAATCCAGTAGCCGCCGTTGTTCCGGATAGGTTGTGCTATTCGTGTAGAAAACCTGGTCACCGCATTCAGGATTGTGGAATGTTCAAAGCGCTGCCTATGGAAGAACGTTGGAGGTACGTGAATACGAACGGACTTTGCCGAAACTGCTTGAATGCCCACGGGAAACGTAGCTGTCGCAGCAAGGGCTCGTGTGGCATCCAGGGTTGCGAGTATCGTCATCATCCTCTACTGCACGCAGCACGAAACAATCAAGTCTTGAACGGCCAACACCAACATTCAGCGGGAAACTTCACGCATAGAGTACTCGAACAAGTCATCCTGTTTCGTATTGTGCCTGTGGTGTTACGCGGGAGTAAAGCTACCATTAACACGTTCGCTTTTCTCGACGAAGGATCGTCACTGACGCTTGTCGAAGATAAACTAGCAAACGAGCTCGGCGCCAACGGGATTACGAAGCCTTTGTGTCTGATGTGGACCGGAAACGTGACGAGGATGGAATCAGCATCAAAACAAATTTCTCTGACGATCTCGGCGATGAACGGAAATAAGGAGTACGAGGTAGAAGATGCACGTACAGTGAAGGAGTTGTCTCTTCCAAAACAAACAGTATCATTTGAACGCTTGGTCAACCAGTATCGTCATCTCCAAGGACTTCCGATTGCCAGCTATGAAGATGCAACACCCAGACTGTTGATAGGAGTAAATAATTTGAATCTGATTGTTCCACTACGAACTAAAGAAGGCCTACGTTACGAACCCGTTGCTGTCAAAACCAGATTGGGCTGGTGCGTCTACGGCGGAAAGACGGGTGATGGAACAACACATACAGTGAACTGTCATTCATGCGGTTGCACTGTAACTCAAGAGCTGCATAACACAGTGAGAGTTTATTTCGCGCTAGAAGATGTCGCGGCTAAGGCGGTGACCGTGCTTGTGTCAGAAGAAGAGAAGCGTGCCCATCGTATCCTGGAACAAACGACAACTCGTATTGGCAAACGCTTCGAAACGGGGCTGCTATGGAAGTATGACCATATTGAGTTCCCTGATAGCTACAATATGGCTATAAGCCGACTGGAATGCCTGGAGAAGAAACTGTCACGAGAACCGAAGCTTAAGGAGATCGTTCAGGAGCAGTTGACTGCATACCAAACAAAAGGCTACGCCCATCTCGCTTCAAAGGAGGAACTACTCAATGCGGACCTGAAACGAGTCTGGTATCTGCCACTAGGACTGGTGACGAATCCTCGGAAGCCAGGCAAAGTGCGAATAATTTGGGATGCAGCGGCGAAGGTCAGCGGAATTTCTCTCAATACGGCGCTTCTGAAAGGTCCCGATCAACTGACTTCGTTACCAGCGGTCCTGTTACGTTTCCGCCAGTTCAAAGTTGGAGTTACCGCAGACATCAAAGAGATGTTCCATCAAATCTCCATACGCAAAGAAGATCGCCATTCTCAGCGATTCCTCTGGCGTTCGGATCCTATATATATATATATATATATATATATATATATATATATATATATATATATATATATATATATATATATATATATATATATATATATATATATATATATATATATATATATATATATATATATATATATATATATATATATATATATATATATATATATATATATATATATATATATATATATATATATATATATATATATATATATATATATATATATATATATATATATATATATATATATATATATATATATATATATATATATATATATATATATATATATATATATATATATATATAGCGATCATTTGCCAGTCGTTATTTCAATTAACAGTGATTTAGGCCTCACGAATCAATGTTCCTTATGACTTGACACGAAATATTGTTTGGAAAATATACGAAACATTAATTTCCACTTCTCTTACTTTGACGGAAGAGCTACCCCCTACCGAAGAATATGAATTCCTAGCGGGTTTGATTATTGAAGCAGCAGAACAAGCCCAAACGAAATGCAATCCTGGCATGACAATAAATAGTAGGGCATTGCAAAAAAATTTTTTTTTTGAATTCTCAAAGGCCCCCCCTCTCATATTGTGACAATTGTCAAAGTAAGCTCAGATGCCAAATTTCACATCATTTGGACAATTTTAGACCCCCGCCCACTTCGCTTGAATTTTTTTGAAATTGGTACTATGGGAAAATATGGAGGAAAAACACATTAAATGCAATAACTTTGGAGGTAGCAATCAGAAAATTACAATTTATACCTCTTTTGAAAGGAAATTTTTGTATTTGAGTAAAGATATATTTGTTTCTAGAAAAATACGGGAAAGTGGGGTACTGAGTCATTTTGGCTCCAAAATCCCCTATTTTTAATGATTTTTCTGCTCCGTGATGCAAATCATACATATTTTGTAGTTTTTCTAATGTGAAAAAATCTCAGAAATCGAACGGAACCCTTTTGACCTTAGTCCGAATACGAGAAGTTGGGGTTATAGGGCTTTTTGTCAGTCATATTAAATTTTATCATTTTCTCATGCATATATCTCTATTATTCTTCAATCAATTTTCATAAAATGTAACTTATTGAACGTGTAAAATTCTGAGGAATAAAACAAAAATAAAAACGTTAAAGGTAAAATTCAGAAACATCAAACTTTTTGATATTTACTCTACAAATCTCATTTTTTTCATTATTTGTCCTAATACCTCAACTTGCCCTATTTTTCCAGGAATGAAACTTTTCTCAGTGATCCCTAAGCATATTTTACACTAAAAGTAGTAAATTAAATAAGAATTTTGTTGTTAAATGGAGTTAATATGTGCGATTTTATGATAAAAATGTGAAATCGACACTATATGTCAGATAATTTGATGTTCCTGAATTTTACCGGTAACGAATCTATTTTTGTTATAATCCTAAGGATTTTCCACGTTCAACAAGGTATAGTTTATGAAAATTGAGTGAAGAGTAATAGAGATATATTCACGAGAAAATGATGAAGTTTAATATGAATGACAAAAGGCCATTTAACCCCAACTTCTCGTATTCGGACTAAGGTCAAAAGGGTTCCTTTCGATTTCTGAGATTTTTTCACATTAGAAAAACTACAAAATATGTATGATTTGCATCACGGAGCAGAAAAATCATTAAAAATAGGGGATTTTGGGGCCAAAATGACCCAGTACCCCACTTTCCCATATTTTTCTAGAAACAAATATATCTTTATTCAAATACTAAAATTATTTCCTTTCAAAAGAGGTATAAATTGTAATTTTCTGATTGCTACTTCCAAAGTTATTGCATTTAATGTTTTTTTCCTCAATATTTTCCCATAGTACCAATTTCAAAAAATTTCAAGCGTAGTGGGCGGGGGTCTAAAATTGTCCAAATGATGTGAAATTTGGCATCTGAGCTTACTTTGACATTTGTCACAATATGAAGGGGGGCCTTCGAGAATTCAAAAAAAAAATTTTTTTCAATGCCCTAATAAATAGACGCCCTCCTAATCCTTGGTGAGACAAAGAGTGCTCTGATGCATATAAAGCTAAACAAGTTTACTACAAAGAAATTATGAAACGGAAAGGGGGTATACGTAAAAACTCTGAAAATTATTTGATTTTTCAAAACAAATTTGACAGTCTACGTCGCGCCAAAAAGTCTAGTTATTGAAGACGCTTCGTTGATGGCTTGTCAAGGGAAACATCAGCGAGTACTCTTCGGAACACAGCCAGAAGAATGCGAAATCGAAACGTGACTAATAAAAGCGAAGATTTTTCGAATCTGTGGATATTTAGTTTTGCCAAGAAAGTTTGTACAGATTCTGTTCCTGCGCAGAGAATCATTCGCGCTGCTCCCACAAGTAACGATTTCATAGGCCGATGGAATTCTGTCTAAATTGAAATTGGTGAAGAATCTGCCTGACATAGCAAAAAGACGCTTGTTGAATTTATTCAACAAGTTTCTTGAGCAGAATATTGCCCCGCGTGACTGGAGACAACTGAGAGTTATCGCCATTCCAAAACCGGGAAAACCAGCCTCCGATCATAACTTGCATCGACCGTTTGCAATGCTATCCTGCATCAGGAAATTGTTGGAAAAAATTATCCTTCGACATCTCGACAATTAGGTTGCGCAGAATGGCTTGCTCTCAGATACTAAGTTTGGTTTTCGGAGAGGAAAGGGAACGAATGATTGCCTGCCGCTACTTTCGTCAGAAAGCCAACTCGCTTACGCAAAAAAAAGAACAAATGGCGTCTGTGTTCTTAGACATAAAAGGAGCATTCGATTCAGTCTCCATTGATGTTCTCTCGGAGAAGCTACATCAATGTGGTCTTTCACCGATAAATTTAAATAATTATTTATACAATTTATTGTCAGAAAAGCAAATGCATTTTTCATATGACGATTTGGCGACATTCAGAATAAGCTTCATGGACCTCCCACAAGGCAGATGATGGTGTAGTTTCTGCACGGGAACAAAAGCTACAAATTTACAACAACCATTGCAAGATAGCTTGGATAATTTATCAATTTGGGCTTTAAAGCTGGGCTTCCTTTTCTCTACGAAGAAAACAATGTTGGTCGTTTTTTCACGGAAGCGTGATCCAGCTCAGCTTCAGTTGGTTGGTAGAACGATATCCCAAGTCCCGACTTTCAAATACCTTGGAATTTGGTTCGATTCTAAGGGCACATGGGAAGTCACATTAGGTATCTAATAACGAAATGCCAACAAAGGATAAATTTTCTGAGAAACAATAACTGGATCATGGTGGGATTCTCATCCAAGTGACGTGATAAGATTCTATCAATCAACAATACTTTCAGTAATGAAATATTGGTTTCCGTTCAGCTGCCAACACTCACAGTATTAAACTGGAATGTACAAAGTAGTTTTGTTTACGAATCGCCTTAGATTGCATGCAGTCAACCCTTGAAGTACTAGCGGGAGTTCTTTCTTTAAAAGACCGATTCTGGGATCCCTCCTCTCGTTTACTTATTCGATGTGAGGTTATGAATCCACTGGTAATTAAAAATTTTGAAAGACTTGTCGAGGTTCAATCCCAAGCTAGATTAATGACAATCTATTTAAATCACATGTCACAAGAAATAACGCCTGCTAGGTATGTTCCCGCATACACCAATATACTAGATACTCCCAAATCCACTTTATTCTTCGACACGTCCATGCAAGCGGAGACTCGTGGAATTCCGGATCATGTACGCTCGCTGGAGATCCCTATAATATTCACAAGTAAATACCAACACATAGACTGCCTTAAAATGTTTTACAATGATGGATCACGAATCAGTGAGACCACTGGTTTCGGTATCTTCAACAATAATTTTTCAATTTCTCTCAAACCTCCAGAATTCGCCTCTGTTTATATAGCGGAACTGGCAGCAGTTCACTATAGTTTGCAAATAATTAATACATTACCCCCGAGCCATTACTTTATCCTAACTGATAGTCTCAGCACAATTGCAGCTCTACGCTCAAAAAGGTTTGATAATCACGATCCATTCTTGTTGGGGAAGATACGAGAATTTCTGAGTAACCTAACAAGAAAATGTTATCAATTTACCCTAGTGTGGGTCCCCGCCCATTGTTCTATTGCGGACAATGAGAAAGCTGATTGAGCTTTCAATGAATTTTATTGGGCTTCTTGTCAGAGGACGCTTGCTAGTTGGCAAACATCTTGGGACAATGTAGATCTGGGACAATGACTATACTCAATTATCCCTAAAGTATCAACGAAGGCATGGTTCAAAGGATTGGATATAAGTCGGGACTTCATCCGTGTAATTTCTAGGCTTATGTCCAATTATTATACTTTGGATTCGCATCTTCGCCGTATTGGGCTCGCAGAGGGTAATCATTGAGCTTGTGGAGAGGGTTACCACGACATTGAGCATGTTGTTTGGTCGTGCACTGAATATCGTGAAACCAGATCACAATTAGTAGATTCATTACAAGTCCGAGGAAGACCAATCCATGTTCCTGTTAGAGATATCCTAGTTTACTGCGATCCTCTATACATGGAAGTTATCTATCATTTTCTAAAAACAGTGTCTGTAAAAATTTAATTAGATTAATCTCCTCATACTCTCATACAAGGGCAATCATTCACCAATTAAAGTGTCCTAGAATATTCAGTTTTGTTTTAAGCTCAGACAATAGCAGAAAAAATTTATATAAATGCACTCGAAAATACAAGATCGATATGAAATACAAGAATCTAAGAAAAAAAAGCAAATATTAAAGTGATTACAGTGTTAGTTTTAGACAAATTACTAGTATAGTTGAAATTAGTCTTAAGAATTCTGGCGTAAAAAGCGTTCGTAAATGCCGTGTCAAATAAACGTATGAAAAAAGGGACAAAAGTTATTCACGTTGTTCTATCGATGCACAATAAGCGCCACGCGAATCAAGGCTGCGCGCCTTGCGTGCGCGTTGCAACCAAGCCCGTAGCCAAGATTTTGTTTCGGGAGGGGCTTAAAAAATCATTGCATAATGCTTTTAATTCTGATGACTTGATATAGTCACTAGAAATTAAATGAAATTTTGAAAAGTTCTTTAAGAAAACTATTCTAAACCTAAGACAATCCTAAAAACTTTGTTCTTTGTCACAAGAAAGGCTATAGTGAATCATCGAATTACTGATGTTGAACTTGATTTTTATTATTTATTTACAAGATACAATTTACTCTCGCTACAACAATGGATATTCTAGAGTTCACAGTATTTACGCGCTAACCGAATATCCTTGACGGAAAACCCAAGGTATTCTAAGCTATATGTTGAAAAGGTGTAGAAGACGCCAAATTGAAAATCTTTGTAGATGCGGAGAAACTGCTCAACTTCTATTATCTTGATCTCGCACCCTGAAACTATTACCAGTTCTAAAGTATTATGCTAACACAATTTTTATATATTCTATAAAATGAAACTATTGAACTGGTTAGGAAGGAGTTTTGGTGATCAATAGGATCAAAATAATCAACTAAAGGAAACTGTCCAGAATTTAATCTATAAAAAAAATGTTCACACTGTTAGTCACGGAAAAGCCCACAAAATAATTATGCTATTCCATGTACTATTTCTCAGGGTTGTATTGCGACTCAAAAAAAAAGGAAAATAATTGGAAATAATGTGCTTTAACCTACTATATTAAACTTGTATTCTAAATATTTAATGCTAACCTAAATTGCTAATTGTGACCCTAATCTAATATGTACAAACTACTTACTAGTGTTTTGTGTAATGTGTTCGTTGGGGCCCAGAGACGGTTTCCTGCGATATCCTGCGGTTACTGGCTCCACGGTTGTTGGGACGACTCTCGGGTATGTTACCCTATAGCGGAGCGCTGCTGAGAATGAGCGCGCCTCGTTGCTCAGTGAAACGATTCGTGCGGCAGATTGGATTTTGGTTTTCTGGGAAAATTGTTCGCCGGGTAATGGGCGCACTCGGACCCGATGGAGGTGATCAAATGATGTTTTATCATTAAAAATTAATCCGCAGTGCATGCGAACGATGACACTGCAATATGGTGATGCTATGGAGAATATGGTTTAGTTTACGATTTGGCTACAATTTTCCGTGCCGTTGGTGTTTAGTTACCTTGATCCTTCTTACACTCTCTCTCCAAATTTATCGAAGGCGGAGAGTTCCAAACACTGCGGATTAATCGAACAATTTACACTATGGCCTAGCTTTGCTTCCACAATTCGGTACTGCTTCGGAAGATTAGCCACACGTAAATGAACGAGACATTCATCTCCTGATAGCCAGTCACCTCCGGGAAAACTTTTAGTACTTCCCGGTTTAGTTTTTTTTATTGTTGGTAGCTACTGAACGATGGGTAGCAGCAGGTAGCCTCGGAATGTAAGTGATGTTAAGTGTGAACCAAGCTGAATATAATACCTACCAGTCTATACATTTAATTTGATTTTTATTTTGCTCTATTATTTCCATTTCGTTTATTTATTTAATTCATAGGTTCTCTTAATTTCAAATATTCTATGCTCTAGATTTAGTCGGAACCAATTCCTGGTTACGTAGCGTTAGAGTAGCATAATTTTAAATGTTTTACTTCGTCTATAATTGTGATTGCATGTAAACCCAAGAGACAGACAGTCATCGAACCATTGTAAACGATTTGGTCGGTTACAACACATCGAATGAAAACCACTTAACACTGATTACTAATATCTCCTAAATTCTAATGTATTATTGACGACACCACCAAAATAAATAGATACTATAAATGTGAACAAGCTCAATATTTTCGGCATCTCTTGATTCCGACACATAGAAGGGAAACATCGCATTTACTACCCCTTTGCCGAAAAGTAACATAGGTGTAAGGACAACTTTTTATAATAATTTCGGTTACACTTTCTAAGTCAATTCATCACTTCGTTAAACAAATATAGACACTAATCTGTTCAATAATTGTTTTAATTTGCCTTTCTCATATAGAAAGAGTATACAATCACTCTGAACATCGTTAACCCGGAGGGCCGTGTGTCATATACCATTCGACTCAGTACGTCGAGATCGGAAAATGTCTGTGTATGTATGTATGTATGTGTGCGTGTATGCGTGTATGTGGAAAAATGTCACCTCTTTTTCTCAGGGATGGCTGGACTGATTTGCACAAACTTAGTCTCAAATGAAATGAAATGAAACCTTCCCATCGGCTTTTATTGATTTTTTTTATTGATTGGACCTTCGGTTCCGGAGTTACGGGTTGAAGAGTGCGGTCACACAGCAAAGTCCCATAAAAACTCCCATAAAAATACGATGATATCAAAATGATGCAAAAAACTTATTAAAATAGGAACAAAATTACTTTGATTAGTCAGTCCAGATCAATAATGACTAACCAAACTACATTGGCCACCTACGACGGTTCTTGATTCCATATAATCAGGAACTGAAAAAACCTTAAAGGGGGGAGTAATGGAAAATTTCAAAATCCAAATTTGTATTTTTGATGCCAAATGTCTTGAAAATGCATGAAACGTCGAGATTTGATGTAATCTCGAAAAATTTTCTTTGACGAAAATTGATTTTTTTGGACTAGCAAATTTTTGCCTTTTACTTCCAATGGTTGAAAATTTCTCAAAATGCAGAAAAAAAACTCACTTGCCAGAAGATTTGACCGTGGTTCGTTCGTGTTTGATTGTCGCTCATTTTATGGAGATTCATTCCGTAAATCTTGCACTATATATAACTGTATATTTTCGTGAAATCAGTTGACGCAAAGTGTTTGAAAGCGACACAGGAGGTATTTATTCATGAAACTGTATTATTGACGAAGCAGTAAACTGAAAAGACAATTTTTAGGATCTGAAACCTGGTTGATGTATTGTAGATTACGGGGCACAGCATTAGATTTGAATTCGCTGTTTAAGTACTGTCGCAGAATTCCGTTATGTCCCAGATATTACTTACTTATCTTTTTGCACATGTGAGAGAATAAAAATAATTTTATGATCTATTGTTAGGCATTCACAATTTTTTTTATGACAGTTGCCTAGAAAAATCGGTCATTTATAGATTAAAATTAGATGACCATATGTTTGCATTACATCCTTCTGATTTCTTTTTCAATTTACTATATCTCCCGTAATTTGTCTCTGCCTTCGTATTCTTTAAGTTTTCAGTTTACGCCAAAGTTCTAGGCCCGTGCATATATAAGCTCTCCTGAAAGCCCCAGTTTCCGACATCGGGTTCAAAACATTGAACATTGAATTCGGTCGGACCATATCTGATCTTCTTTCGGGATCATAGATAATCCGCTAAGTACTCTAAAGATTTCGAGAGAACTGATGCAGATATCCCGACAGTTCGCCCAGATTAAAGTGAGCAAATGACGTTAGTGGGGACAAGGCTTGTACGAAGGAATACCACGTCTACATGCCTGCTCACAAAGTTGAGATCGACGCTGGGATTACCGATTCGAGTTTCTCATACGTGCGGATCTACTGAAGTACGGGGTTGGTTGTTTTAAGGTCCCTTTGCTCCATTGAGCGAAGATTTTAGAATGGGAATTGCACTGGACGGAAAAAAAATTGTGTGTCCTTTTAAACTTGACCTTTGGTGTTTAATTATGTCTTCTTCGACAAAAATCGTCTGTCTGTCTAGTTTTTTGTACCGCTCGTCATGCATTGCAGCATTGTACTAAACACAAGCAAATAGGCCTTTGTTGTATTAAAGCTCGATGTGAGAATTGCGCTGAGAATAATGAGGATAACACTTACATTTGGGAATTCTGTTGAATAAGTCTATTGCGGGGGGAGTACATATTTTCTATTTCCAAGCCCCGTGTACAAACAGCGCCCGTGGAATCTGTAGCATTCCCTTAAAAGACGCTCAAAGCAGTCTTTTTTACGCTACTTACTACGACAAAAATTATTATCGTCTCTTGACTCAGCAATGGTATCACTCTGACGATGCCCACGTGGGGACATTTTTACTACCCCTTAAAACAAATGGCAGACCCATGTAGACGAAAAAAACAACTCGCTTCCAACTACACTGGATTCGGGCAATTTGTAACATGTAGAGCAAACAGGGGCAGCCACAAAAGAAACCTGAATAGTGGTCGCAGTGACAAAGGTTCCCTTAACAAAAATAAATTATTGTAACTATTTTAGACCAAACGCTGTAACAAATAAATTATTCAATTATTCTGATTAGTACATCAGGAGTTAAAAACATTTAAAACATCCTGTTAGTTTTCTGATGAAATAATGTCTGGTCCCCTATATTGAAAGATTAGGTTTTCCTACTCGATTTCAGTTGCTCTCTTTTTTAGGTTAAAACTGTTTCTAAGTCGATATGCGGGGCTGAGAATCGAACCTATAGGTGAGCTGCGTACAAGACAATCGACTAGCCAACTACGCTTTGCCCGTCATGGTTGGGAATAAAGTAGGGCTTGGTGAAGTTACGTGATTATTAGAAGGAGTACAAAAATTTGTTACAATTTGAAACGAATGCCGAGGGGGTGTCAAAATCATTAAAAAAATTTTATTTAATTTTGCATTGCCATGTTCATATGTGTATTAAAAAGTGCATTAATGCACTGAACTATTCTTTTTTTTGAGTTCATAAATTTGCATTGAACAGCAAATTAGCTGGCTAGCGCTCCGAAAATTTCTTGAACAGTGAGTGAGTACCATTGGAATCTGACATTAAATAAACAATCCAAATGAACATTCGGCGAAAAGCTAAGCAAAACAAAAATTCATTACTTTAATTATCTAAGATGAGGCCCTACTGTTCCTTGCTATTCTACTATTTTCAATTACAGGAAACCATCCAAACCCAAAATCCCCCTAAGCAAGGTCCTAGCATGCGTCAAAACTGTTAGTGGTAGTGAAGAGAGACAGCCTATAAAATATGGTATTGATGACGTAGACGCTACCATTCGCCCTTAGAAACCGTCACACATACGAGCACAGAGGCAGTGTTCGTTTTGACGCATGCTAGGACCTTCCTATATAAGGACTTTGATCCAAACCCAAATTTCAGGCGTCGCCAGCGTGCTTTGATTTTGACACAGCGTGATCTCACGACTCACCAGAAAATTCACCATCATTGCACGATACATTAAAGTAACGATTCTAAAGTGGACTAACCTTTCCCCATCCTCACTGGCGGTCTCTATTTCCACCGGCTAACTCTCACCGCAAAGTTCACCTGTTCCACGTGAGGAAATTTATGACCGCTCCGTTTGACGGTTTGGCATGTTTTTTCCCCGAACCAATCTTTCCACCGCGTAGCCCGGTGGTGGTCTTTCAGAGGGAAACGCCAGGATAACTAACGCGAATCCATCCAGCATCGCATGAACACGCATAAATATTGACATTTTCTGTTCCACCCAGTTTCACATTACTCCCACTGCTGTTGCTGATGTTGATGCTATCTTCTGCTCACTCCCGGTATAACCTCTTCGTGACAGTCGAGGCTGGGGGAGGGGCAAAAGCAGCATATCATCCGGCTTGATACACGAGTGTAGGATGCACCATTCCCCAGTGCTTTTTCGTGGCTCCAGATAAGTTTCCAATAAATTACCGATGAAGCATGAAGAGACGTCCCCTGCTGCTGTTGCTCTGCCCTCGCTCCTGCTCCTGTTCCTGTGTTGCCTCCACTTCTGCCAACTCGTTGGGGGCGCCATTTTCATTTATCTGCTCTGTTGCTGCTGTTTGTGGTGAGCATGCTGGCAGGGAACGTCTCCGGGAAGATCAAGCGTCCCACGCTGACAAGCTGGTTTCTACACACAGATGTTTGTTTTGCGTGTGAACGATGAGCGATTTTTGCTTATTGAAAAATTATCACATTACACACTGTGGGGGAGTGGTGAATTCCTAAGCCTACTTGTGTGTGCGGTTTCGTTTACGGCGATATCATGCGCTGGGGGCTCCTCTAACTCATTTCTATCAGGATCGTTTTCGCTTGTGTGGGGGATGAGTTGGAATATTATTATGTCACTGAAACTTTTCTCAACTTCTCGGTTTATGCCTCCCCTGAAGATGAGAATAGAATAGGGTTAGATCTTTTCGAGGGTTGGTCACGACAGTATGTTTTTCACAATCTTAATCTATGAGTAATACAGCTTAATTTATCGATTATTTTTTATTATGAAGAGTACATTTATCTTAATCCACATATTTTGTGCTTGGTCAAATTATGTCGGTGTGGGATTTTCCCCCCACAGATTCTCGACGTGTTTCAAGAATCACAAATTGCTCTTTAGCGAGCGTCAAAAATTTTGCTATACAAACTATCTTTGCAACTGTTATGTCACAGTACACTCTTAATACAAACCGCTTTCTTCCCTAAAGGCTATATTTATTTCCAAGCATACAATATTTATTTTACAACAATACATAAATGTATGTCTACAGTCTACCAAATACTAATTGCACATGTTATCCTTAAAGCGAATATTCCTAGCGTACTACAAAAGTATGAAGAGTTCGTACCAAGCCTCGAATCGATCGATAGTGACACACAAACATCCACAGCACAACCCACACGGATGCGTAATATACCTTTCCAGACACCCACGAACGCGGTTACGACCGCTCCAAGCACGTGTAGCGTGCCGGAGAAAAAAAACATACGAACCACCTATCAAAAGTCTGCTAATTATGCAGCAAATTCAAACCCGCTGAACAGTATGTTCGTTCAGCCGTCGCCTACTTCACGTAAAACGCACAACTTCACCAGGGGCTGTGCGGTGCGGCGCTGTTCATTACGACAAGATGGGTCGGTACCTGAGGCTGAGATGCTGGCATCCCAGTTTTGCTCACATTGCTTTGCCGTAGGGTGTCCCTTGCCCAGGGTGGTATAATGATTGTTTCTATCGTATTTTTTGTGCAATGAAAAATGACAAATGGTACCTTGTTAAAAAACACAATCTTTAAATTTTTCTCCTCAGTCTTAGGATATACCACAAATACTTTAAAAAAATATGAAATCGTTACTTCCGTACTTTAGTTTAAAAAAAAAAACAGAAACCATATGAAAACTAACGCAACGGTGTTAAGTAAACAGACTGATTAATGAATCTAGCTTTTTAATGAATGTCGTTTGGAGGGTATATAATTAATCTTGGGCGCCATGCGGCGAAAAAAAAATATTTCCATTGTTGGCATTACTGTAAACAAGAACAACCATGTATGATATAATACTTTGATGATTTTTGACACCTCCTTCAATCACCATACAATTTTGTCATAAATTTTAATACCTCTTTCTGATAATCACTTTTTATGAAACTTTTTTTTTATTTCGATTATAGAGGTTTTAACCTTAAGGTCATTCGCCTCTTCGGGTTAGAAAAATCTCTTATGAAAAATTTCTAACCCTATGTGCGGGGTCGGGAATCGAACCCAGGTGCGCTGCGTACAAGGCAATCGATTTACCAACTACGCCACGCCCACCCTTTATGAAACTTTTTATAAAAGGCAGGAAGTTAAGAAAGCTACGGAATCCTTCAAGATTTTAAGGTTATCATTGTAAGTGACTGTAAACATATTGGTGCTATCAGTCGGTATTAACTTCGTTGCTGTTTTTATTAATTTCCTTTCTTTCGCGTAACCAAGGTTTAAATTGAGGTATTTGCTGTACTGAATAGAAATAAGTACCAGTATTTTCGGTATTATCCATAACTTTTGATGAGAAATTTGGCTAATTTTTCAATATGTTGACCCGTTTCAAAATGTCGGCTTTCAATGTGGCGTTAGAATGAGCGGAATGTTATATTTCCTGTACTGTTTGATCGAAAATAATTACAACAATCTTGAATCAAATTTCAAAATATTAAGCAATAACAAATAGTTTGATTGAATCTTTCATAAGCGATGTTCGAATTTGTTCCCATTAGTCGCTCCGACAAAATTGTTTTATGGCGTAAGCCACGTATTGGTCTGCTGCTAAATCTTTATCGATAGAAGAACGAACACCGACTTAGCAGCTAACCGTGCTAATCATAGCCTTTGTCTTGCGTTGATTGGTCGTTCTATTTGTTTCTGGCAGTTATACTCTTTTACCGTTTGTTTTGCCCGTTTCAACGGGCTTGATTCCACACGCTAAAGAGAATGTCCCGGGTTATATCTAGTCACTACACGTTGGATGCGCATTTTTGGCATGTTAGGCTTGCAGAGAACAGTCTGTGCGCTTGTAACGAGGACTATCACGACATCGAGCACGTTGTCTGGGTATAAACCGGGTATTCTGACATAAGATCAAAGTTAAAGAATTTCCTTCGGGCCCGAATCACCCATGTTCCAACACGGGAAATCTTGACAAGCCGCCACCATAAATATCCAAATTATTTATATTAATCGTTTCTTAGATGTCCCCTGCACTACCATTATGGAGGCCATCAGCAGCCCCCATCAGACCAATCAAGGCTATAATGAATGTCTCTGATCTTCGGTTTGTGCCAGGCTTGGCGGATGACGTAGGTAGTATGGATAATACTACCTTCTCGAAAATATTCGATTGGGTAATTACTAGAGTAACAAGAAAAAAATGACCCCTATCGGCCCACCCCTGAGTCGATTCCTAGTCCCACCAGGAGTACTTGCTCCAAATTTGAAGCAAATCGGACAAGTCTAGCTACCGGAGCAACGTGCCTAAAGTTTGTATGGGATTTTCGACAATTTATATGGAGAAAACCCACTAGCTCGCATTTCACCGCTAGGTGGCACTGTGTACATCGTATCATAACTGTAAGTGAAAATAAGAAAGATAATTTAATTGTCTACAACTTTGTTGAAGACTGCTAGTCAATGCGGCTTTGTTGAAAGATGTTATTAAGGTTTTAGCGAAGTGATGTCTGAGTCATTTTTGCATGGGGCCTAGCAGTGCATCGTTGTGTATCAGTACTCGATTCGCATGAACTAAACATTTTAGTGAAATAATGGTTAGGTTTAGCTCAATAGCATGTTCAGAAGAATTGTAGTACATTATACGAGTTATGTTTTGGTTAGAAAATTTTAGTTCCACCCGTGACCGCACAGATGGCGCCAACACTAACTTTTTAACGGAGAGAGATAGACATTAGATGTCTTCCACAAAGTTGTAGAACAAGCATTTTGCAATAATTATTCCGAACGTCTTGATATGCTATCTCTTTTCTATGAAAAGTTAGTGTTGGCACCCTCTATGCGGCCACAGGTGGAACTAAAATTTTATAACCAAATCATAGCTCGTATTATGTACTACAATTCTTCTGAACATAGTATTGGGCTAAATCTAACCATTTTTCTACAAAAATGTGTAGCTTATGGGAATCGAGTACTGATACACAACCATTCAATGCTAGGCCCCATGCAAAACTGACTCAGACATCACTTCGTTAAAAGTTTAATAACTTCTTTCAACAAAGCCGGATTGAATAGCAGTATTTGACAAAGTTGTAGACAATTAAATTATCTTTCTTATTTTCACTTACAGCCGGATTGAATAGCAGTATTTGACAAAGTTGTAGACAATTAAATTATCTTTCTTATTTTCACTTACAGCGATAATACGATGCATGCAGTGCCACCTAGCGGCGAAAATGCGATCTAGTGGGTTTTCTCCATGTAAATTGTCCAAAAACCCCATACAAACTTTAGGCACGTTAGTCCGGTAGCTAGACTTGTCCGATTTGCTTCAAATTTGAAGCAAGTACTTCTGGTGGGACTACGAATCGATTCAGGGGTGGGCCTATTGAGTTTTCAAAAATTCATTATTTTTCTGGGCAGTCTAGTAATTACTCACCCGAATTTTTTTTGTTGGGGGAAACTTTGCCACTGCGACCAGTATTCAGGTTGTCTTTTGTGGCTGAAATCTCGAAATTTTGAACAAACTTATAATTTGGATACTGTCACGCATGTATTTCGCGTACATAAAGAGTGTACGGAATCAAATTTCATCACTTTTAAATTGCTGTAACTGTATTTTATGTTAACATTTTGGGTGAAATTTGTTTAATGTCGAACTCTAAGCGTGTCGTATCATTCACTGCTGAGGGATTCCATGAGAAACCAGTCGACCGCCAAATATGACCATCGGCGATTCGAACGAAACTTTGCTGTTGTGTTCTGTTTATGAATATCCATGATTTTCTCTGCCAATTTCAATATTTTGATACAAGAGCAATTGTTCAAAAGGGTGTAGACGTTTCTACGTGCATAAATTTCAATTATTTTTTGTTCTACTACTGTATTTTATACAGCAAAACTATTTGAGAACGAGTTACAGAGAATGAATACTTATGTGCGAAAAAAATATACACTGAAAATATTGTGTCATTTTTCACAAAAATAAAAATTTATGTTAAAAATTTAAATTGCAAAAAACCCCATTTTTTCAATTTTTGATATTTTGTCAACAAATGTAAATAGTAACTTTCAAATGGTTTACTATATCGCCTTCATGCCAAAAGGAAAGTTACAGGATTCCTTATGGGCCTTTTGAAAAAAAAAAACGAATTGTTGATAGAAAAACGCGAATAACTTATAAAAAGGTCGTAATAAAATACATCGAAGACCCGTTTTTATCAGCCCCTTTGGTGTAACTTTGGTTGACAAAATGGGGGTAATGACAAAACATATCTATTTATTTTCTTTTTTAAACCGAAGTTATGAAAATATTTAACATTACTCCGTATACATAGTCTCATAACTCTGACTGGTTAACAAAATCTGGTCGAAAAGCTGACAAAATTAGGCGCTGATAAAAACGGGTTTTCACTGTAAAATAATTGTACTGTATCGATTTTTGATTTTTACTTTAATTTTTTTAATCGAACTTAAAATTATTGAAATTGATGTACGTAGAAAAGTTTTCGCCCTTTTAAATTTTTTTTCTTGACTCCAAATAATCTTATTAACTTTCAAAAATGTAATTTTTCATGCCGGTGAAAGTCACGATTTTAAATTTTAAAGCACTGCGCTAGGGCCAGAGGCACTGGGATTTAGCTGGCCCCACGCTCAGGATAGACAAAACTGGATGACTTTGCAAGGGACCAACACAATATTATTTAAACTAATAACTCAATTTTTGGTTTTTGACTTAAGTGTCAATACCGTATTAAGGACTGGTGGCATGATGATGCCAAATGATCGAAAATGGTGAGTGAAACTAAACAATCATGTAAAAAAATATTATTTGTTTTCAAACGATGCCGGATTTGGCATTCTGTTAGCGAAGTGAAATATTTATTGAGAACCAAAGGTGGCTAGAAGCTAATTTTTTTCCAGTTTCTACTCATCAGGAACATTGTACTGCTAATGTTCATATTCATGATGGTACTGTTAGTAAGTTCGGTCGTCTTAAAAATATAGATCGATTCTTGTGAAATACAATTTAGGACGTTCATGAGTTTAATTTTATTAACATATTTTTACTTGATTCACTTCAAATTACACCGCATACAGGGCGCTAAACTTCATTGGCTGTGGCTTATTTGCCATCAATCCGGTTAGAACACGTTACACAAAACGGCGAACCGGTGGATGAATATTGTTAATAAGGTGATAGATAGGTAAATGAGACCCAGGAAAGGTCATCCGATATGAGTTTTAGCTGACATGGGTCTTTATTCCGTTAGCTGTAACTGATATTGTATACAATCGTTTACAGTCTTCACTGGCTGAAGTATGGGGTCCTTAAAACCGTCAACCCTGTGCTTCAGCATATTCGCGCAAACCAAACTCGTCTCGTTGGCCACGCTGTCGATCTCAACTTCCTTTGTAGGTACTTACACGCGGTACACTTTCGTAAAAGGGTCGTCATTAGTATTGTCATTTGTTTATTTTAGACTGAATACCAAGAAGGGCTTATTGTGATGAATCTTTGATATTTCGGTCTCAGTCGTATGTTGTCTAGTAATAGATCCCCACGTCATAAAACTGTCGTTTGCAATAAAACTTTCCTTGTCGTCGTTGTGCACCTTCTCTCCTCGGTTCCTGATACGATTGCTGCTACCCAGATGTTGGAATGAAGCCCCCATTTGAATATATAATTTTTAAGCAAAACCCTCTATTACGAAAAGCGAATTTGAATGCATATTTCTAATCTTTGTTGTTAAATATCATATCTCTTATTAAACAATACCGAACTTTTAAAAAGAAGTCTTTTAATGATCACAAGAAACCCATCTTTCCTCGCACCACTTACTCCCAATAAGATGCAATTATTCTTTCTATCGTACTGTATTCCTTGTTTTAAAATAGTTGTGAAATTGTTCCTTTTAGATTGAATACAGAAATAGTTTCAAATTATTATTAGTTGTAGGAAAATTAGAATGGAAACAAAGAAATTGGTAACGTCCAGCTAACGTAAACGTGTCTATCAATCAAATGAACGAACTGAATAAAACACGTTAAAGGGAACAACGTGGGTCGTAATTACCCCAGTGAGGAAACTGTTGAAGCTTCACCAATCAGTACGCGTCTTTTTGTCCGGTCCAGTACTTTTAGTGGTTGATTCTGACCCTTTTGACAGCAATTTTTTAACAAAGTCTTTTTCTTGGGTAGCGTAAACCGGTGTGACTTTGATCATCGGGGTGACTTTGATCACTCGAAACTTTTTTCGTAGATCGCTTACTAAACCAGAATAGTCTACCGAATCATTTTAATTTGAAATGATTTTTACTCTAAACTTATAAAATACTGATTTGTTATATTTTTTGAGTATATTGTTCGGTTTTTGGGTTCAAAAACCACAAAAAACCGAAAATTTGACTTTACCTTATTTTTTCGAAGGTTTGTAATGTGTCTATTTTTAATAAAACAAATAAATCTCAAATTTGAGCAAGAGTAATAAATTACTAGCGAGTTTTTATTTTCCTTTAAAGTGGGATGTGCCAAATTTATTTTTAAGAGTTTGGTTATTTTAAATACATTTTTTGTGAAACTAGTTGGCAATTATTTCAAATTATTTCAAGCTAAAGTTCGCAATATTTTTTATTGTTCAATAGTCCAACGTGTTATAATGGATGAAACTTTTTGTATATTGATAAAGCACTTAAATAAACAATATTAGCAGTTTTAAAGGTTTTCAGAATCATTTATTCTAGTTGGACACAAATTATACGAATTTTGGTTACTCGAATTTTAAAGTATATTGAAATACTTTGTACAATACCAACTAACATCTATTTAACAATAAGTATCTTTCCAGAATTAGTTTAAACAAACATTTGAATGAAAAACATTGACATCAATAACCTAAGGTGGGTGAACATACAAGTTATCAAAGTCACCCCGGAATACGAAAATGGACTTCAATTTGAAATCATTTTTGGAAAAGTAACTGGAAGCGGACAATTTTAGGTAAAACCATCCAATCTTGTTCTCCATACATCAGTACATGGTTTAAAAATATGAAACTTGAAAAAAATCTGTTGCATCTAAAAATATGCAATGATTGCTTCGAAAAGTGATCAATGTCACCCCGATTTACGCTATATTGCAAATATTACCGGAAAAGTTCATGTTTTCTTTAATTCTGCAAAAAACAATTCAAAACCCAACTTAGTTGGGTACGAATATCACAAAGAAGCTAAAAATGGCCAAAACAATCATGTTTGCAGGGCTAAACAGTTTTGGCGGTTTCCAGAAAGGTGCCATCAAAGTGTCGAAGTGGTAAAATGGACCGGGGACTGAGTCAGAAGTTCAAGATGATTTTCTAAGCAAATCCAGATCTGCTCGATGAGGCCCAACCAGATATAAGGATTTGTTTTCGTTGACAAGTTTACAGGTAATCTGATGATCTGGCAAGGAATCTGCACATATGGCCGGAAGACTCCGATTTTCACCAAAACAGTAAGATTACACAACAGCTGTATGTTGGTAATGACGCGGACGTCATTGGAATAAATCCCCATCCTGCCCGGAGTTTCGTCAAATAGAAATGTGTTTGAGTAGTGGCGTTGCCAGAAATTTGTTTTTTTTGGGGGGGGGGGGGGGTGATGAAAATCTTTGATTTTTCAAAACGCTTAAATTTACTGTAAGTTTGACAAATTAGTGAAAGTTCAGAAACAAAATTAGTCTAACAGATGCCTTTTATAATTTCTTTTACAATATGTCAATGAAGTCAAAGAAAGCAAATACAAAGTGCACTTTTTTAGTAAAATAAATGTTCAAAATCTTTTCTGATGGTCATATAATTTCAGAACCATCAACCTTGAAGGTTTAAGAACCTAAAATTAAATCTCTTAGAACTAATTATGGAGAAATAATTCTTCAAAAATATTAAGGGACTTGGTGTCTTCAGCAAAGTTGTTGATAGTGACAATTTAACCCTTTCATGCCCAACTTTTTTCTAGTGCATATAGGGTTTCAAAACTATTTTTCCTTGAAAACGGTGAGGTCAAGAAACATGAAAAGCCTATTTTCATAAAGATAGGTGCTTCCATGGCAGTGCTACAAGCTGGTCAATTTTTACCTTCTAATGCTCAATGCAATTCTCCTAGAATAATTACAATAGTCCAATTACGTGGAAAACGTAGCCAACGACAGTGTAAATTGATAAGTTTTATCAGTTTTCAATAATATTGAACCTTAACGAAGATATATGAAAAAATCGTTTTCCGTAGTCAACGTAAACTGTCCCTGACAGCACTGCTCCATCGGAATCCAATCAGACTAATTGCAATAACTTCAGTTCTAGAGCTGATCCTTGTAACTGTTAATACTCAAATTAAAGGCAATAATCACATTAATGAGCCTTATTTGTTTGTGTGAGTAAATCTCGTCTCAATCAAAAGTTATAGCTGTTTAAAAACGTTGTTGTCCACAAACAACATGGGCATGAATGGGTTAAACAACTTTGTTGAAAATATGAAGGCTAGACAAAAGCAATATATTTATGAAATTTTCTCAAAACAGTTCTTTTCAATAAAACTTTTTATTGTAAGCTTCAGAGACTATAATGAATAGAATGTGATTTTTTTGTTTATACACAGCAATAGTGTTTTATCAATTACAGTAATATCAGAATAACTTGTTTTCTAGTCTAATACATTCACGGAGTCTTGATAAAAATTAGTTATGGAATGTATTCAACAAAGTTTTTTTTTCATTTTCAATATAGAGGCCTTAGGGTCTTTCGGTTTGGATGTGTCGAGGAATACAGTTGAATCAGAAGCATGAAAGAGATTGACACGGTTGGGATAATATGAAGAAGGATTGATATTTTGAGCCATGTAATCGAAATACAAGGACATAAATTGGGTTTGAGAATTGAGCTCGACAAGCCTTTCGAAATTTGCAATTACTAACGGGTTCAAGATATCGCATCGGATGAGCAATCGAAATGAGAGTTCCCAAAATCGATTTTTCAGCGGAAGGACGTCCGCCAGAACTTCTAGACTCATCGTATGTGTCGAGTGCATGCAACCCAAAGCAATACGCAAACAACAATATTGAATTTGTTCTAGCTTGATGAAATGTATGTTTACAGCGGAGCGGAAACAGAAACTCCCATACTCCATCACCGATAATATCGTTGTTTGGTACAGCCTGATCAGGTCTCCTGGGTGGACACCCCACCATGTTCCGGTTACTGTACGGAGAAAGTTGATCCTTTGTTGGCACTTCTGTTTCAGATACCTAATGTGACATCCTCAGGTTCCTTTAGAGTCGAACCAGACCCCGAGATATTTGAAAGTTGAAACCTGAGCAATAGTTTGACTCATTAATTGAAGCTGTAGTTGCGCTGGTTCACGCTTCCTTGAAAATAGCTCAAATTGTCCAAGGTATCTTGCAATGGTCCTTGCAGATCGACGGCTTTGGGTCCTGTAATAGAGACCACGCCGTCATCTGCAAGCTGCCTTAGAGTGCAGGAATTGACAAGGCATTCGTCAATGTCATTCACGTAAAAGTTATAGAGAAGGGGGCTTAGACATGAGCCCTGGGGAAGACCCATGTAGCTAATTCCTGATGTCGATATATCACCATGCGAAAAATGCATATGTTTTTCAGACAGCAAGTTTAGCAAAAAGTTGTTTAGAGTCGGTGAAAGACCATGCTGGTGCAGCTTCTCAGGAAGATTTTTGATAGAAACTGAATCAAAAGCCCCCTTTATATCTAGGAAAACTGATGCCATCTGTTCTTTGCTAGCATAAGCCATTTGAATTTCTGAGCAACGCAAGACAGTTGTTCGTGCCTTCGCCTTTGCGGAAACCAAGTTGTGTATCTGACAGTAAGCCATTTGCTTCAACCCAATTGTCGAGGCGAAACAAGATCATTTTCTCGAACAACTTTCGGATACAGGACAGCATCGCAATCGGTCGATACGAATTGTGGTCGGAGGCTGGTTTTCCTGGTTTTTGAATGGCGATGACCTTCACTTGCCTCCAGTCATAAGGGACAATATTACCCTCAAGAAACTTGTTAAATAAATTCAACAAGCGTCTCTTGGCAGAGTCTGGCAGATTCTTTAACAAGTTAAATTTGATTCTGTCTGGCCCTGGGGCTTTATTGTTACATGACAAGAGAGCAAGTGAGAATTCCACAATCGAAAACGGTGTTTCGTTCGCGTTATCGTGAGGGGACGCGGCGCGGTAGATCTTCTGTGTCGGGGCGGAATCCGGACAAACCTTCTTGGCAAAATTGAATATCCAACGGTTTGAATATTCCACCCTCTCGTTAGTACTGTTTCGGATTCGTAAACGCCGGGCCGTACTCCAAAGAGTGCTCATCGATGTTTCTCTCGTTAGTCCGTCGACGAACCGGCGCCAGTAGCTACGTTTTTTGGTTTTCATCAAACTCTTCGTGCGCGTTTCCGCCATCGCGTACTGTCGGTAGCTAGCTGGCAGCCCGTCGTCCCGGAAGGTCTTATACGCAGCGGCCTTCTCCGCGTACACGTCTGAGCACTCTTTGTCCCACCATGGATTGGGAGGACGCCCGCGTGAGTTCGCGTCTGGTACGCGTTTAGTCTGAGCTTGAATCGCGGTATCGAGAATCAAGCCAGCCAGAAACCCGTACTCTTCCTCCGGTGGAAGCTCTTGTGTCGATTCTACTTTTTCGGATATCGCGGACGCGTAGCTCTTCCAATCAATATTTCGTGTGAGGCCATACGTAACATTGATTGTATTCGGTGGCCCTGAACCGTTAGCAATATTAATTACAATTGGTAGATGGTCGCTGCCGTGGGGCTCAGAGACTACCTTCCACATGCAATCTAACCGCAGCGATGTCGAGCAGAGGGACAGGTCTAAGGCGCTCGGACGCGCTGGAGGGGCAGGAATCCGTGTCGTTTCACGTGTCGTCAAAGGTCTTTGCCTCGCGCTGTTTGTACGCGGGACATGAAGGGAGATCATGTGGGTTTCCCCCACAGTAGAGACACTTTTCGACATCTCTACCACAGGAATCATCCGCATGATTCCCACCGCATTTCCCATAACGGGATTTATTGCTAGAATGGGAGGCTGTGCCCCAATTGTTTGCAATTAGTACAGTTCATGACCAGCGGCACAACGAGGCGAACAGGTAGACGAACCTTGTCAAAGAGGAGGTAATTGGGTAGGGCAGAGCTGGCGAAGGTCACCCGATAAGAGTCTGAGTTGATGTATATTTTCTTGCCGTCAGCTGCGACTGATGCTGAATGCAAACGTTTGCATTCCAGTATCCTCACTGGCTTAAGCATGGGGTCTTTGAAACAGCCCATATTTTAGCAGGTCCTCGCAATTCAGACTCGAATCGGAAACGACCCCACTGACTTCAACCCTGCCCTCGTAAAGGGCTCGTTGCCAGCAATATCGTTGCCTGGGTTGAACTGTTAACCACCACCCGAAGCTTATCAGGGCGAATTTTCGATATTTCTGTCACGGCCTAATACCGATCCGTCCGAACTCGAGAATTCTGCCACAGATTCAAACACTTTTTTTCTTTGGTCCGAAAGAAGATCACAAATGGCCCGGTGGCCGAGCTCGGATATACTTTGAGCCGGGGAGCCGATTTTGTTTCGACGTCCATCTCACCTTGAGATGAACCGCCGTCAGGGGAAGTCATTTTTGCACGGGCCTATTGCCCGGTGCACGTTATTAAGACAACCAAGAAGGGGAAACGAAAACTAATACTTAGCTTGTGTAGGTAACGGTATCCAGACGGCTTACTAGAATAACACTGCTTCACTTGTCACTGACCGGCTAACGGTACTCAGAAACAGAAACACAAAAGAAGAGAAAAAATACTGAAACCTCGACTAGGCGTAGAGTGTGTGAAATAACCTTGAACGCGGATTAACACTATATGTCGCTATAGAGTGTACGGACTGACAACAAAAGACTTCTATCTCGACTGAGTGCTCGATAACCAACAAATTTTATATTATTGAATATTTCTAGAGAAAATTTTCAATATGACGTAAATAACATTGAGAGCCTCTCTTTGTTTACTTTCTCTTTCGTTTATTACGACGTCATTACAACACTTTGCACTAATTGTCCAGTACATATCGAAAGCCGACGGTTTTTACTAGAATATTATGCAAAAAGTAGAGTAGTAAATGTTGAAATGGACGAGTAATGAACAGAAGAGAAAGACCCCAAAGAGAATCTCTCATTATTACTTACGTCTTATTCTAAATTTTCTCTAGATTTAATTAAATTAGTCAGCATTTAGTTTTTATCAATCCAATTAATTTTGGTTTGGTGCGGGGGGGGGCGAGGTTTGACCACCAAAATCACCTTAGGTACGCCACTGTGTTTGAGTATCATCAAAGCTAGCTTGATGTTCTCTCAATGAACAGATACTGGAGAAAATCGTCCAATGAGGTTTACTTATGTGGAAGTTGATAGCGCGTATCAAGTCCGTTTCAAGAACTCAGAAAGAATTAAAATCGCAAAAACCCCTATTCTAGCTGTAAACTACAATAAATGTGCATTAAACCTTGCTTGAAGCTGTGTAATATTAGCACGAAAATATCCGGTATATCTTTTACTTCTGCCCGAGTCACAGCTACAAACGATTAAAGTGAGTCAACGCACACTAGCTTTTGAGCTAGTGTGCGTTGACTTCATTCTTTCCATCATAAGTGTAGTTTACGAAAAGTGCTACTCCGATCCATCGCTTCAGTCGTTGACTTCAAATTTTGTTCTGCGCGACTAAGTTTTCGTAAGGTGGAATATATTCTGAAGACACAAAAGGAGTTCAGGCTAACGGAAGTCGCCTATATTCAGATATTTATCACTTGCGTCATTCAATTGTGATATCATTCAACATGTCATTCGAATCAGAGGGTTTCATTTTTTTTAAAGCAATCCAAAATTTGTGGTTGAAAGGGACAGCGTTTTAATTCAGATTCCTGGGTATGTATGGAAGCTGGCTAAATAGAAATACGCTACATGACATAACACTGCGTACCTCACGTGAGCCATTGTAAAATGGATGTCGCAATACATAGATGTAGAATACGCCACACATGACTACACAAAACTTCTTCCAGGATATCCCTAAAGATGCACTGCGATTTGTATGGTATGAAGCGATTCAATTGGTCAACCAATTAGGTACACTCAGGAGTCCAAGTACATGAAAAATGCCATAACAATGGAACCTGCGCACATTGTTACGACCACAGCGTCTATTACTTTCACCATTTACTATGTAATGATGTAATGCCAAATTTCCATTCGGCCTAATGTCCTTCGACCTAGTGACCTTCAGCGTAATAGCCGAACACCAACATAAACACTGCGGACAGCTTGGACGGATACCCTAACCACAAACGACAAGCCCATAATTCTCCTATGCTCATGGTCCAGGTTCATCCTCAACTACATGGTATTTTGATAGTGTGTGATATGGGTTCAACCTATCAAAACACCATTTTCATGGATTTTTTAGGGGGTTGTCTAAATCTGCGCCAAAAAAGTAAATCAGCCATTTGCGCCACTTCCGGAAGGTTAATGTGTTGATTTCTACCTTAGAATGCTTTTTTGTTCAATAATGTTCATTTTTTCAAGATTTTGTTTTCAAGAAGGCGCAGCATGACCATTTCAAAATCAAAATTTTAAAAAATAAAATAAATGTTTGATCAAAATGTCGAATGAGTACATATCATCACATAGTAAATGGTCTTTATTAATAAAATACCCTGAAAACCCCAGTTAATCTACTACATCCACATCTAATTTATCAGTGAGATGAGACATTTTTATATCACTATTTTGTTTATCCTAGTGATTTTTTTTTTTAAAAATTTATGCTTAATACGTACGCCACTACAAACGAAAAGAAGAGAATAACGTAGATGAAAAGAAAAACAAAAATTTGTATAATATGAATAAAATAAATAAATGGAATAAAATGAATTGGACGAATAGCATATTAAAACGAAGAAAATGAATAATTCGTACAAAATAAACCTAATGAATAAAATAAGTTCACGAATAAAATTAATAAAATGTATAAAATGAATTGAATAAAATAAAGCAATTCAATACAATAAATAAAATAAAGGAAAAGTAACCTTTTTTTCGTGTGAGAAAAATCCCTGTAGAAAAATCTCTAACCCTGGATTCCAGTTTAGGAATTTAACCTAGGTGAAGTGCGTATAAAGCAATCGTTTTACCAACTACGCTATTTCAGCGGAGTATTAAATTAATATAATGAACAAAATGAATAAGGAGAATAATGTCATCTAAATTAGAAAAATCAGCCAAATTAATTTAAGAAAAAATGAATGAAGTGATGAAAATGACTAAAATGAATAAACTTAATAATAGAAAAATAAAACGACAATAAAACGCATCCAAAGAATGTAACCATCAAACTAACTAATTAATAACGTGAATTACATGAAAAAAAATCAAATAAATATAATGAATTGATGAAGAGCATAAATAAAACTATTAAATGAAAAAAAAATCAGTCTACTTTCTACTTCTGCCCAAGTCAGACGTACAATCGAACCAAGTGAACAACAACTAGCAACCTCTCGATGTAGTGTGCATTGTCTCGAGAACAAAGGAAACATTTCATTTATTCTTGCCATCATGACAAAAGTTGACGAAAAATCTCTGCTCCGACCCAACACAGCGGTCGTTGGAATACCTGCTGAAGGTGAAGATGCAGCTAAAGCTCAAGGAGGTTATGTATCTACAGTATCATCATCTTCGCAATGTAGTGCTCATATCATTCAACACGTTGGCACAAGCCGAACGTTTCGTTTTGCAGAACAACTTGAAGCACGTGGCTGAAAGTGATAAAGTTGGAATTAAGATTCCCGTGTATATAGAAAAAGACTATGTAGATGTTAAATTACATGACCTATCACCACGTACCCCTCCTGATCTAATCGCAAAATTCATGTCGCAATACGGAGAAGTAGAATCCGTTACACGTGATACGTGGAGAAATTTCTTCCCGGGTACATCTAACGGTGTTCTTGTGGTGAGGATGCGGATCGAAAGACCTATCCCCTCCCACTTGACTATAAAACTTAAAACCCACGAAGCTACTATTCATCAAACTACGTTATGCACCCATGAGGGGCAAACTCCTACGTGCAAGTATTGTAATCAGACAGCACACCACGGACAACCTTGCGCGGAAGATACAGAGGAGAATGTATCGCTACCCATTGCCAACGAATCCACGGAAAACCAACCCAAAAAAGAATTTTCAATATCAATACCTGAACCACAAACGGTTGCCAAATTTGTGGCAGCTGTTCAGTCCATATTGACAACTGCCAAAGCAGCATCCAGCATCCCTGAAACAACTGTAAGTAATATCGGTGATGAAGATAATAAGAATGACGACGGACTTACATTGGTCATCCGTAAGTGCAACAAGCAGGAAAGAACATCTGGTCGCGAGCACCAAGGCACTTTTAACGATGATGACCTTGATACAGAGGACAGGAGAGAATTAAACGGTCCTCATGATGCAGTAGGCGAGCCGCGAAAGAAGGTCTCCGCTAGCAATAAAAAGTTGCGCGCGCGAGATCCAACGAACAAACAATAATATTTGTTTTTATTTTTATTTTTAACATATTGTAAACACATAACAGATCCACGGCTCCGTTAAGCTACCGCTATGAGCCGTGTCAAATAAACGAAATAAAAAAAAAATGAATAAATTGAATGAATTGGACCAAATTAATTTGGTGAATGCATGGATCATGCAAAAAAAATAAATAAAAATTAATATAATCAATAAAATGAATGAAAATACAAATACTGTGTAAACCTGATTTTATCAGTCCCAGGTTTTGTCTGCCTTCGATTTTGTCTACCCCTGAGTGTATCAGCTTTTTGACTCGATTTTGTCAGCCTTGCGTGGGAAACCGTTTGAAGGGTTCTAGCAGACGAACATTTTACTCGGGAAATTAACATTAAATAATCCAATAGGCATATTTTTTTTAGATTTTGACGTAAATGTCAATACGTGATTTTTTAAGTCTTTTCTGGTGGTATCCAACGGGGAAAACAGATCGGAATGATAAATTAAACGAAAGCAATTACGTGAAAAAGATTTCCCCAGAGGCCGGATTTGAACCTGCAACCCTTGGGACTCCGGCCGAAGATTAAAGTTTTAAGAGGGTTCTGCCAAATAAAATTTTTAGCATTGAAAATGCTTTACTCTACTATATGGGGCTGGGGCTAGGTGTGAAACTAAAATCTGATTTAGAACAGCGTCACGAAAATGTGGCATAATTTTAAATTACTATAGCGTTGTTAAGTGTTGATAGATTTGCGTAATTTCTACACTAATCGATTCAGAGAAGTTCAACTTAAAAATTGGTTGCAACTATAAATTGGTAATACAACTGCACACTATTGAAAAATCCGTATTATTGTGAAAACATAGGGAAAATGTAAGACAATAGACAAAGTTTTCGCTTACGTTTTGTTAATTGTTGATGGATTTTCATAATTTGAACACCAATCGATTCTTAAAATTGCCAGTAAAAAATTTTTACCAAATTTATCTGTGTATTTTATTAGCACATTATTGAAAAATCCGTAAATATGGAGTAAATAGGGATAAACGCATACAATTTTCACAAATTTGCGCAAGATTTTCCCTAACACGGACCTCATTTCGACATTCATAAGCATTCTATACATTCCATCGCTTTATATAAAAGGAATATTTTTGACCGAATTCCTTCATTGCTATGCCTGCTCTGCTCGCAGAACCAATTAGATTATCGCTACTGTTGCTTGTAGGATAGCTGTTAGATCTTTTACTTGACAGGGGCTACAGAAGGGGAACGTTTATCTGTCGGCTGGAAGGATTTTGTTCGCAGTTCCAAATGACGATGGCGAAGCGAGATGGCGAATTGCTGGTTCACACCGTTAATAGTAGTCGTGCAGGCAAGGCTCAAATCGTTCCGTATGATTTTCGTCCGTAACCCAAAACATGGTTATTAGCAAACCGTCCTTGTTGGGACGAATATTTATTGGAAAAAGAATTCAATTAGAAAATTCCTTTAATTAACTTGTATTAAGTTTGTGCTTGTTAATTCTCTCTTCAAAATAATAATCTCCGACGATTTCTGCAAAACCTTTATGAAAATTAGTGAATATGGCAACCCTGCCACTAAGCGAAAGCCGCACCAAAAAGAATGATGAAAATATTTTTATTTATCGTATAAAAGGAGGGTCTTCCATCTGCACCAAAAAGTTGATAAAAGAGATCGCCTTGTGTCACATAGTGCTCATTTGATCTGAGCTGTGAAAGAGGAATGTTCGTCTGTGTGTATGCAGAAGAAACGAATCGCCGGTTAAGTTCGAATTGTTTTAAAGGATTCTCGTCTCGCATCCGAAAAATAGTTATTAGGACGAATATATAATGGAAAAATAATTCAATTAGAAAATTCCTTTAATTAACTTGTATTAAGTTTGTGCTTGTTAATACTGTTCCTTTACCAGTGAATTGTAATATAAGCAAATATTCAAAATAATAATTCCCGATGATTTCTGCAAAACCTTTAAGAAAATTAGTGAATGTGACAACCCTGCCACTAGGCGAAAGCCACCAAGGATGCAAAATGCCTACCTTTTCCACGGCTGTAATTTTTCTGCCTACATTCTCATTTCTCTCTCGATGTTGCTGTCATTCGCTAGTGCAGGACGCCCAGCGCTGTACGGCTGCCTGTGTGTAAAGCAGTAACATGACAGAAAACTACTGTCCCCAGTACAGCCACCAGACGCGAGCGGTACAGCTTCTCTTTCCTTATTTTACATTTTTTAATATTTTCAATCTTTTTAATATTTTTATTCAAAAATGACTACAATGAATGCGGCTCATTTACGCCACGGCCGGCATCAACGCTTTCATGTGCGGGACTCTCCCTTTGACTATGCAGAGAAAAATGTACAAAGCGAGAGAACAAACTTTACTACGCCACACTCTCACCGAGCAGTCGGAGTACAGCAGCAAAACAAAAATGTATTCTACTGCTGTACGGGAAAATGTACTTGGTTTGGCTACTGTTCTGGCAAGAGCTGTAGTGATACGTCGCTGTAGCGGGCTGTACGGCTTGTGCAAATGTAAATATATCGAAAAAAATGTAGTTTATCGGTACCGTTGGCATCCCTGAAAGCCACACCAAAAATGCTGCATTTTCAATGTATCTGTGGTCGTGTCTTGTACACAACCCTTTAATTGTTGCACTTATAAGAGAACCAGGCTGTAATTTTCTGCCTCCAATCTGCTTGATTTTTTTTTTCTGTTGCTTGAAACTATTTAGATCAAACGTATTTTTCGAGTTTATCCATTTTACTGTTTGATCAACAAAAAAGTTATGGCTGGATGATAAAATCTGGTTAGTACTGTACTTCAGTGATTAATGGAAGATTGTTTTATAAAAATTCAAAACAATGCAACATTAATATGCTGAGTGTCATATTATTATTGACCGAAAAGTTTAAAATTGTTGAATGCCAAGAATTACGATTGTGGCATCGAAAAGGCGTCACTTATCTTCATAAAGGGTAGGCACGTTTAATTGTTTGCCCATTCAGTATGATGGTAATCATATATTTCTTGATTAGGATTATGACCATAGTTGGAACCTGTGTACATTTTTCGCGACATGTCAAGCCACCTGTACATTCACGCTCTGCTGAAAATGTCTCATGTCTCAAACAGGTTAGCTTCCAAGCCTCGATGGTTGGTCTCGTGACATGTCATGGAATTTAAATGCGTCATCGGTCTTGAGACTGGTCATGAGGATAATGTACCTGTCGCGCGTAAGGCGATACCAGTCACAAAGTTTAGGAACCTGTACAAAGATGAACATTTTGTTATGGTTTGCTTGTTTGACCTGTATCTTATTCTTGATCGTTTAAGCACCGTGCAGTGGCAGATAAACGGAATGGTAGACGCTATATAAATTCAATTATTTTGAACTTTTTCAACTTTTTGATAATAAATGTAGCGAGTTACGAGGAGTTAAAAATCAATAGTTTTAGACATTTTAAACGCACACTGGGAAGTAAATGCGTCAAAATTGAAATTTTTTCATCTTTTCATAGATAAATATTGTTCGTTATTACAAGCTACGAGGAGTTGAAAATCAATAGTTTTAGACATTTTAAACGCACACTGGGAAGTAAATGCGTCAAAATATGAAAATTTTCATCTCTTCACAGATAAATATTTTGTTATTGCGAGTTAAGAGATGTTGAAAATCAATCGTTTTAGACATTTTAAACGCACAAGGGGAAGTAAATGCGTCAAAATTGAAAATTTTTCATCTTTTCACAGATAAATATTGTTTGTTATTGCAAGCTACGAGGAGTTGAAAATCAATAGTTTTAGACATTTTAAACGCCCACTGGGAAGTGAATGCGTCAAAATTTGAAAATTTTCATCTCTTCACAGATAAATATTGTTTGTTATTGCAAGTTAAGAGGTGTTGAAAATCAATCGTTTTAGACATTTTAAACGCACAAGGGGAAGTAAATGCGTCAAAATTGAAAAATTTTCATTGAAAGCTACGAGTAGTTGAAAATCAATTGTTTTAGACATTTTAAACGCACACTGGGAAGTAAATGCGTCAAAATTTGAAAATTTTCATCTCTTCACAGATAAATATTTTTTGTTATTGCGAGTTAAGAGGTGTTGAAAATCAATAGTTTTAGACATTTTAAACGCACACTGGGAAGTAAATGCATCAAAATCGAAAAATTTTCAAGTTTTCACAGACAAATATTTTTCGTTATTGCGAGTTACTAGGAGTTGAAAATCAATAATTTTAGACATTTTAAACGCACACTGGGAAGTAAATGCGTCAAAATTTGAAAATTTTCATCTCTTCACAGATAAATATTTTTTGTTATTGCGAGTTAATAGGTGTTGAAAATCAATAGTTTTAGACATTTTAAACGCACATTGGGAAGTAAATGCGTCAAAATCGAAAATTTTTCATCTTTTCACCGATAAATATTGTTTGTTATTGCGAGTTACGAGGATTTGAAAATCAATAGCTTTTGACATTTCAACTTTTCACATTACTGCGAGTTACGAGGATTTGAAAATCAATAGTTTTAGACATTTTAAACGCACACTGGGAAATAAATGCGTCAAAATCGAAAAATTTTCAACTTTCCACAGATAAATATTGCTTGTTATTGCGAGTTACGAGGAGTAGAAAATCAATAGTTTTAGACATTTTAAACGTACACTTGAAAGTAAATGCGTCAAGATCGAAAAATTTTCAACTTTTCACAGATAAATATTGTTTGTTATTGCTAGTTACGTGAAGTTGAAAAACGATAGTTTTGGAGTTTTTAGACACACATTAGTAAGTAAATTTTTCAACTTTTCGCTATTTTTTTTTTGTTTTTCGAGTTACAGTAAGATTCCGTTTTGTCACGTTCCGTTTTTGGCATACTCCCATTTTTTGTCAACATTCTTGTTGTACATAATAAATCTTTTAAAAATGTGCATTGTATTTGACTTTATTTCCAAACATGGGAGTCATATTAATCCTCAAAAGCCCAAATCATTTTTTTTTAATTTTGTTAAAATTGTCTTACAGGTTCAATACTTTACTGTGATAATTTTGTGATGTTTTTCGCAATGTTGTTTTAAAAAAGCGTTATGCATTTAAAGGTTATGGTGAAGATATGCGGAAGCCACGTTGCTAGGCACCGACTCGCTTGTTTACATTAGCAAAAACTGAAATCTGAAGTGAAAATTCAAACGCACAAATGAGAGTTTCCGAACATTTTCTTTTGGTCATCTGCACATTGGCAGAAAATTTGAAGTTTTGTTAGTAAACGATTAAAGTTTCGCGAGTGTTTTTGCAGTGGTGTGTGAAAAAAGTGCATTTGAAAAAGTGCAATGAAAACGAGAAGAAGTGTTTCGAAAAGAAACCCCAAGTGAAGAGAGGCGATATTTTCGCACAAAATAGGAGCTACAGATGGCATTCCGTCAAAAACTCGGATTGATTGTATAGGAAAATATTCTAGCTTCCTTAAGTAGCAGTTTCGTGGCACACCAGCAAGGTTAGTGTGTTGAAAAACGTATTTTTATATTTGCTCATGTCAGATACATGGTTAGGCAGGGGAGAGGGGTGTGTGTGGCGCAGCAGCTATGTTGTGGCTTGCATGTATAATGTCCTTAAGTATGTTTCACACTATATGTGTCGTATTTAATGATAACAATAAGTATAGAAATGTATTGTTTATGTATAATACAAGTGGTAGCAGTGTAACTAGTGTTAGACGGAATCAATTTTTATAGTCGAATGTAGATGAATGCGCTACACCGCATAATAAAACGTCACTACAAAACTTGGCACTAAATTTGCAATACATATCGAAAGCCCGTATTTAGGAATACAAAACTGATAGCTCCCAAATAGTTTACGATGTCTTTTTGAAAATGCATTTTCAGATATAGTGCACTTTATATTCGTAAATATTGAATTTTCAAACCTCCCTAGGTGCCAAAATTTTCTGGTAAAAAGAAATAATAAATTAACACCAAACATGAATTCAGCGACGTAAAATTACCCCAATGTAAAGTTTTTATCAAATTCGGATCCCTTTTGAGGTTTTGACCGACTTTTTATGGAAGGTGATCACTGTGCGAAGACTGAATTTGATGAACATATGAATAAAATTGAATTTTCTTATTTTTTCCTTTCATCTAATTCCATTTCACACATGGTTAAAAATCCTTGAAACATTTTTGAAGTCGTAAATTGAAAATCCAAACTTTAAAAATAAGGTTCAATTTTTGGCACGGTTCCGGTTTTGGCAACAGCGAAAAATAAAATTGTTGCCAAAAACGGAATCCTACTGTACTAGGATATGAAAATCACTAGTTTTGAACATTTTAAACGCACATGGGGAAGTAAATGCGTCAAAATCGCAAAATTCACTTTTTACAGATGAATGTTGCTTGTTTTTCCGAGTTATTGGGACTTGAAAATCAAAAGTTTTGAACATTTGAAATGCACAAGGGGAAGTAATTTCGACAAAATGGAAATTTAAAAATGCGTTTAAAATTAGAGGTGTGCCCAGCGCCGCCGCGCCGACGGTTGCATGTAAAAATAGTAAACAACTCGTAATAACAAACAATGTTTATCTGCGAAAATTTGAAAATTTTTCGATTTCGATGCATTTACTTCCCAATGTGCGTTTAAAATGTCTAAAACTATTGATTTTCAATACCTCGTAACTCACAATAACAAAAAATATTTATCTGTGAAAAGTTGAAAATTTTTCGATTTTGACGCATTTACTTCCTAATGTGCGTTTAAAACGTCTAAAACTATTGATTTTCAACACCTCTTAACTCGCAATAACAAACAATATTAATTTGTGAAATGTTGAAAGAAATACAATTATCTCATTTTCTATATTTCCAATTATCCGCCAAAGTACGGTATCCAATATTTTACCCATTTTCAATACCGGTTCATTGTCGACATGTCACATAACAAGCAAACCTGTTTTTCTATTGTCGCGACTGTTCGCAAACGAACATACATGACACAGTTCAGTAAATGTACAGCCGCTTGACAAACCAGTTTTGTTTTGAAACATGTACAAATTTTATGACATGTCACGGGGAAAATGTATCGTGTCATAGTACACGCGCTTGTGCCACATGTCGCAAGAATCCGCAACTTGTACATGTCACGAGCAAACATGCGACCAGTCACCAGATGACTGGTCATAACCATGACATTTTCCAGCTATGATTATGACTGAAAAGGATTCAGGGACCTTAAATCGCCATACCAGACTAGAGTCACGTTAAGATTCCCCGCGGATTTTGGTAAAGGGGGAACAGTGTGGTCTCACGGTCACTGATATAAACTTATCCTGAAGACTTTACACACACACGTAGTAATATAACACACAGCTGCTACACATACATATTGTCCGATTTTCGATCTTAGTAATAATTTGACTACCATACCGACAACACGCCTTTCTTCTATCGTGAAGCTATTCTTAAATTTATGAATGGAATCATAAACATTTGGCGTCCGCATAATGTTCATAAAATTTTAAACTTGACGTTTACAAAATTAAGACCTCTTCATAATCCTCGCACACTAAATTTTTCTTCATCATATGGCATATTATAACCAATCAATATTTGTAAGAGGTGTTGTTTGTTGGAATAACTTGCCATTTTCAATCAAAACTTGTAATACAAAAATAGCCTTTAAGCGAGAGTTATTGCGCGAACTCAATAACATGAATTAAAATATTAGCAGTTGAGAGCAAAAATTAGAATAATAGATTAGCATTAGTTTTAATGATTCATAACTATCATGAATTCTGATCAAAGCAAAGTGTAACATTTAAAAAGGCAGGTGCCTTACGTTATACGGTGGAATAAGCAAATAAATAAATAAATAATAAATAAGAAAAATTGAATATTGTCACGGTCAGTCACGTAAAAACGTGATTATTCTAGAATTCATCAAGAGTTTCGGAACCATGTAGTTACTATTCTCAATGTTTCCTTTTTCTTTCTTGGCAAACAAACTTTAACTGCGATGCTCAGTCCTTTGAGGCCAGAAGCGGAACTCGAACTGTGCTCGTTCATCAGAACCATTTTTAATTTTGGCCGTCCCATTACGAACCATCCTAAGCGCGTTTGGGGCACGGTACATGCAGAAATTATCTACCTTTGTCCAAAAAACAGAAAGAGAGGAACAAAAAAAAATTTTTTTTTCTGTGCATTCAATCTGGATATTTTACTTTTTAACATAGTTTATCAGTTGTTTTGATATGTGGTAACAAAATTGTAAGCTATGTCGAATATTCGATACGATCGTTTGCATGAAGTTAACTATTTTAACTTCGTGGTACACCCTTCGCTCGGGAACTGCTCTGAGCTAGGATGTGGTGATTTTGCATTCCCAACACTAAAGCCAATTTGCATACATCTTTTTTCGCACTTGACTGCATACTCTCACGTTCGGTTTCGTTCGCTGCGCTGCTGTTGGTTGGTTTGGTATCTATGTACGTACATAGTCTACTTCGCGGTGTTGTAGGTAAGTGAAGTGAGTAGATAAAATGAAATGAAATAAAAAGCACGGAAAAGAGAAGGGGGCTGGAGGCGATGGGCCGGTTTACATGCTTGAAGAGAAGGAAACATATGTGACCCGCATCAGGATTGTTGATGGTGGACCGGGGCGGAAGAATTTCTAGGCGTGATGTCAGTCTCATTTTAGGTCAAGCCGTGTCAAGTGAGCTGAGCGGCTTTCATCTATTTGATAAACTCTATTACCAACGAGAATTGCATTTACTGTGCGCAGAGAAGTTTTGGTCGGCTGATGAGCTGTTCCAACGGCATATGCCACATCGTTACGTGTTAATGTGAAATATGTACACCCATAATACGATTTGTATTTGGCTTATGACTTTCCGCGTGGTTCTGATGAATTTTTGTGCAATGATATTTGCTAGGAAACATATGGCAAGACAAGATAATCGAATCGCAAATATTTCCAGCTATAAGTAGCTTTCAACTTATCCGTATAACAACCTTACTTCAATTGACAAACTTTCACTCGCTGAGATATTTTATTTCTGACTCGTTAAAGACATTGCATATTTTGCTAGCTACTGTTTCAGCATCAGTGATTTGGTTTGGGTGTACCTACTTTCGAAGCAAAATGTGGTGCACTTTTTCCGCCGAAACTACCATTATTGCATTGCGGGTAATTTTTTGATGGTCGTGCTTGCCTCGTGAGAGAAAATTGTGTTTTAGATAGCATATCAGTCACAAAAATGAACTGATATAATAAAAGGAGCTTATAAAGAAAATATTCATAGCACCGCAAACCACCTTAGTTACTTCATTATGCTACTCCGCATGTTGTTGTGGTAGTCAAAGTTATTACGGTGGGAAATAAATCTCTGAGCATTTCGTTCTCAGTGGACCGTCTAAATTTACCTTGCCAAATTGGATATACGCACTGCTTGTAGATTAATTCAGGTGATTTACAATGGTAAGTGCACCTTAGGGTAACATGATGGAAAATTCCATGGTGCTGTCCTGTGCCGCTTATTTGAATGCCTATGACGAGACTTACGTACTGACAGTGTTATTTTCAATAGACCGGTGAATCTGAAAGGAAACAGAAATTGGTTGTCAGTTTTTTGAATATTTTAGGTTAATCGTAAAATAGTACTTTACACAGAATAGAATAAAATAAAAATTAGTAAACGGTGGTAGAAATTTTATGAATGACCATGCTGGGGCAACTTCTCTGAAAGAAGCTTGATAGACACTGAGTCAAAATACCACAAATTTTCAATACCACTGATGCCATCTGCCCTTTGCTGGTTACATGTCGGAACAGTGCAGTGAGCTGAGAGAGTTAAAAAAACGATCATGAGGAAGAAAAATAACCAGCATCGATAACAATCAACGACTGGGGAGATCACCTGTTGTCCGATTATATAGGAGTGAATTGAGCAGTTTGAGTTGTTGAACGACAAATGTACACAAACAGAATAAGGCTTGAGAATTAGGGATTGGTATACTAGAGCAAAAAAAAAAACAAAAAAAAAGTGATATTCGGAAGCTGAAAAAAGCGCGAAAAGAGATCAACCACCTGATCATGATGATGGATGAAAAAGTTTGCATGGTTGGATGGCGCCATAACATGTCGGCTATAATTATTAAGACATAACTCCCTCAAATTTGCTTATACAATACTCTTCCGTATTCTGTTTAGCAGATAAGGCCTATTGACAGAATATTTTGAATATTACCACAGCGAGTTACGAGAAGACGAACAAAATTACACTATGACAATACTATCTGTCGACGTTTGCTTCTTTATTTTGGTTGCTGGTTGTTGCTTTGGCACTGGGTACAATCGTTGTATCTGCTTAGTCGGTACTGGCAGTAGATTTCGAGATACAAAATACATCACTTATTGGGTGGCCTTTTGATTGTATTTTATTGTGGTCTGATTTGGTACGCGGTGCTAGGTGAACATACTTCGAATTCGACATCGATGTAAACAGGGATCTGGATTTTAACGTCGTCATGTTCGCCTTAGTGTTACATGTTATTCTTTGCAATGAAGTTTTCTGGCCACGGCTAAACTTCTTAACGTTACTATTACGGACGTGGTGGAGCTGTATGTATGCTTAAGATCATACTCCAATGACTGTTCCACCTCGTCTACCGCTAGTCTAACATGAGTAAATCGAACTGGCGTATTCCCGCATGCAAAACAATATTAATTAGTTAAATTTCGCCAAAAGGATGGGCCAAAGACAAAATAATTTAATAACCTTTATCAACAAAAAATTAAAGGGAACAGCTTGACCAGCTCTTGAGATATTCATGATACCAAAGGCATGGTTCCAAAAAAACGCATATAAAATTTTGTATACGATTGCTTGCATATTGAAATCGTTTCAGTTCAGTATCTCATTGGATCTTCACTTTGTGTTCGACGATTCGGAAAATAAAAAAAAGGAACAAAAAGTAAAATAACTGTTTTGGTTATGCAAATGCTTACAATGCTATTCTATTTTTATTTCGATTATAGAGCTTTTAACCTTAAGCTCATTCGCCTCTTCGGGTTAGAAAAATCTCTTATGAAATTTTTTTACCCCTATGTGCAGGGTCGGGACCCGAACCCAGGTGCGCTGCGTACAAGGCAATCGATTTACCAACTACGCTACACCCACCTCCTACGCTACTGCTGATGTTCGTTACTACAGGACGTTCAGCGCTGCACGGCTGACTGTGTGCGAAGCAGTAACATAAAAAATCTACTGCCCCTAGAACAGCCACCAGGCGCGAGTGGTACTACCTCTCTTTCCTTGTTTTACTCCCTCCGCTCGTTCACTACTGTCGTCCGAATAGTGAAAAAATTAAATGAATTATATGAATAAAATTAACCTAATAAATCAGTCTAGTCCGTGATCTCGCACAGACCAGAAGCTAAATACACACCGCTCGTTCACAGCAAAGCAAACAAACGAATTTTTACCCGCGTCGCTTCGTTTCTTCTTTACACCAGTAACAGAAAAAAGCCTCGTTGCCCCACGGTGAGCAAAATGAGCGAACAAAAAAGCAAAGTGCGCCCACTAAAGGAAAACACTGTCGTGATTGACTTTACGCAAACTCGACGAAGACCTACAGTGCGTGAGGTGGAACAGTTAATAAAAGTGAACATGAATCTTGATCTTGCGGCAGTTACACACCTCCAGCTGCATCATACAAAAAACGTGATACTAATAACGTTCCAGACGCTATCCGATGCAGAATTCTTTAGTGTGATGAATAATATGCAACACGAAATTGAATACGACAACATTAAAACCAAGATCCCCGTCTATATAGACCGAGATTTTACTGAAGTTTTATTACATGATTTGGCACCGCGCACCAGCTCCGAGTACATTAAAAAATACATGTCCCAATACGGAGAAGTGGAATCCGTTAAGAATGACACCTGGAGAAACTTTTTCCCCGGTATTCTCAACGGGGTTCGTATCGTCAGAATACAGCCGCACAAACCTATACCATCTTACTTGACCTTTGAATGCAAATCTTCTCAAGGGATTACCTACATTCAAAAAACCCTTTGCACATACCCTGGGCAGACGGCCACGTGCCAGTTCTGCAACCAAACGGCACACTACGGTAAACCATGCGCTAAAACTGCTGCGGAAGATGGATCTACTACAACACGCACTGATAAACAGCCTTCCACCGCTAAACCACAGTCAATCGGCCAAAAGATAATCCCCGATAGCCCAAAACAAACATCCAGTACACCGGCCGCAGGAATGACCAAAAACGAAGACGGATACACCAAGGTCACTAGTAAACACAAGAAGCATCAAATATCAGCCAACAGTGAGCAATCAACCAACTCTAGCGATAGTGATATGGACGTACACGAGAGCGATGGAGAGGACACACAGATTAACCAACAAGCAGCAAACGGTAAAGGGAATAATGGCAATAACGCTTCGCCCCCGTGAAAGATAACGAGAAACAGCAAGCAGTGCGCCCAGGACAGACGATCGCAATAATTTTCGCATACTTTTGAAATGTAATTACCTGAAATGTTTATTATTTCTAAAAAAGGCGAATGACCCTTGTGGTTAAAACCTTTATAAATAATAATAATAATAATAATAACCTAATAAAAATATTATGAAAATAATAAATTTAATAAATTTTATCACATGAAAAATTTGAACTACACGAATAAAATAATAAAATTAATAAAACGAATGAAATGGTTGGATTGAATAAAATTAATGAAACAAAAAATAGACGAAATTAATAAAATGAATAAAATGCATTTAATAAATTAAATAGCTTACACGAATTGAATTAATTAAATAAGTTGAATACATGTAATGAATTAAGTGAATTAAATTAATTAAGCTGAATTAATGAATTAAACAAATCAATCAAATCAAATGAGTTACAATAATTAAATGAATAACATTAATTTAATAAATAAAATAACAGAAGTAAATAAATTTATGAACTTAAAAAATATTAAAATAATAAAATAATAAAATGAACAATTTATATAAAGTCTATAAAAAAATGAAATGAATAAAACTAATGAAATGAATTGAATGCATGAATTGAAAAAAAATATATAAAAAACGAATAAAATAATATGACGAATAAGATGAATAAAATGATTAAAAAGAATAATATGAACGACATGAACAGGATGAATGAAATGGATGAAATTAATAAATGAAAAAAAAAAAAACAAAAAAAAAAAACGGATGAATAAATAAATAAAATAAATTTGGCATAGGGATAAAATTATTAATATAAATAAAATGAATATAATGAATAAAAATTTAAAAAAAAAGAATAGAAATAAATTAACTTATTAAGGCGAAAAGTTATGCAGTTTCAAATGAATGAATGAAAAAATCCTAAGAAACTGATTGATAATGAATGAATAACTGAAACTAAAGTCATATAAAAATGAAGAAACTGAAAAATGTATGAACTAGAAAATATGGGTAAAATGAAAACAGTGAATAAAATAAGGTTAATGCATAAAATGAATAAATTGATTAGAATACATCCTAAGAATGAAAGGAATTCAATTCATCTACTGAATAAAATTAAGGCAATAAGAATAATGATGGATCATAAAAAAAATAATCCGATATTCAAAACGCATAAAATAAACCAAACGAATACAACTCATTAAATTAATAAACTGAATGAAATAATATATGGAATTAAATTAAAGACAAAAATGGTTTAAATAAAGCAAATGAATAAAACAAATTATACGAATTTGAGAACCATTGTTTCCGAAAGTTTTGAATTGATTGTGAAACTCCCATTATTTGAAGAATGGCTAATTAATACCTATATAATGCAATCTCCAGTGTTTGCTTTCTTTTCTGTTTTCACCTTTTCGTTCTTTTTTTCTTGGCGTCGTCGTTTTGTACTTTATTGATGTACCTGTATTAGTTATTAGGATACTGGAACGGTCAACTTGTTTTGGAATTCAATGATTTATTTTTGGTCACAGATTCCTGCAAAAAATATTTAGGGAAGCCCGGACCCACCTAAGCAAATCGCCATACTAGGTGGGTAAAGGGCGAACACGAAATTATTGCGACACCGAAAATGTCATGCCAATTTTCTTATAATGTTTAAAATCAAACCAAAATTTTAGGGTAGTTTTATACATATATTTACTTCAAAAATCAAAAGAAAAGGTAATCGATGGAGCCTTGAGTGTAAAATTGATTTTGCTTGATGCCCTCCATCAATGTCTTTACAGTGTCATCCGGTACCAGTTTCTCAGTTTTTTTCCATTTTCTTAACATGTTCTTCTCGTCTTTGACTGTCTTCTTGCTCTTCCGAAGTTCCCGCTTCATTATTGCCCAGTACTGCTCCACCGGGCGCAGCTCCGGACAGTTTGGCGGATTCATGTCCTTTGGAACAAAATGGACAGAATTGGCCTCATACCACTCCAGGACACTTTTAGAATAGTGGCATGATGCCAAATCTGGCCAAAATAGCGGAGCTTCGTCGTGCTGCTGCAAGAACGGCAAAAGGCGCTTCTCGAGGCACTCAGATTTGTAGATCTCGCCATTAACTGTGCCCTTTGTCACGAAAGGCTCACTCCTCAGTCCGCAAGAGTAGATGGCCTGCCAAATGAGATATTTGGAGGCGAACTTCTACATTTTCTTCTTCTTAAATTTGTCGTCCACATACAACTTGCTATTGCCGGTGAAAAACTCCAACCCCGGATTTTGCTTAAAGTCGGCTTTTATATACGTTTCGTCGTCCATCACACAGCAGCCATATTTTGTCAGCATCTTCTCGTAGAGCTGCCGTGCCCGAGTTTTAGCCGTCGATTGTTGCCGCTCATCGCGGTTTGGGACGTTCTATACCTTGTATGTATGTAGTTCAGCTCTCTTCTTTGCATTCTGGACGTAGCTCTGCGACATGCCGATCTTTTTAGCCAAATCACGGCTTGAGACGTTGGGATTTGCTTTAATCATCCGCTTCACCTCCTTTGCCGTGGTCCAACGTCAACCGCTCCTGGAACCGCTTCAACACTCTGGAGACGGTTGAATGGCGAATGTTCAACATTTTTCCCAACCGCCGATGCGACAGGTCAGGAAATTCCAGGTGCTTGGAAAGAATTTGTTCTCTCGACTCGCGTTGGTTCACCTCCATTTTCGTTGAATCGAAAAACACGACTTCGAGTTTGACAGTATGTAAACAATACACATCAATGAGAAAGTGTTCAAAATTTTGTTGATTTTTACCCAATGGTAAAAAATATGCCCTGTTGAATGTGTCGCAATAATTTCGTGTTCGCCCTTTAGATGTGAGAGTTTATCGGTCAAAAGTCTTAATTGTTAATTTGAAACCCCAGCTGGTTAGTCACTGCTGTCGATTGGCGCCTAATGTATTTTCTTTGCGGTGGCGTGTGCAATCGTGTGCGTAGCAGCAGTGGTCCAAATAGCCCCGTACGCTCATTTCGCACAAAATTGACGAGCGTCTTAAAATATGTGTTTTCACCAACCCTAACAAAAATCATTCTATTAAATTGTGTTACCGTAACACAACTTAGTTTTCTTAAAGATGTGTGAACCGTAGGGATAAATTATAATCAATTAGTGTAGGAGCAACGGTGAATTTAAAGTGGGCGGTCGGTAAAGAAGATATGTGGATTAGAACGCAGAGTTTGGGTGAAAAATGCAGTGGATTGACGCGGAAAATGAAACGGAAAGAGTGAGAGCGAGAGAGATAGTGAGCGGGAGTTGGAGTTGGTTAGAAGGCTACGATAAGGGAAGGCTATTGGATAGTTGGACTTGGACGATAGAAAGTGTAAGACGTGTTCGAGGTGCCATCGCTACGGCCCTTGTGGAAAAAGTTTAAACGAACATTATTAGCTAGACAGTTACTGCTACGTCCTTTTCCCAAATTGGGTCGCCGTTTTCCTAAAACTAAAAGTAACGGCTCACCGTCAAGGACCCCGTCGCAGGACACGATTGCCTCGTGCATTCCGGCACTTTCGCCTGCTAAACGCCAAGGACGACAAGGCCTGCGCGCCCAAATGCAGAACCACCCGTTTCTCGTGGTCCCGGATACAGTGAATGTAGTAGCTCTCCCGGCCTCGTAGCCCACAAAACAGCTCAACTTACCTGCCTGCCGCACGTGTCATCCCTGATCATCGTCGCCCGCTGCTCGCCGCCATCGAAGACTCACGCCATTGTCACCACCGCACCCGAACCGGAATAAATTTGTACGTAAGGTAGGAAGTGTGTTATTTTCTTTAGGACCGCCACACATCCGAAAGCTCCCCTACTTCCACAACGCCCTGGGACTCGGAACTAAAGAGGCCTTGAGTGCCCACTCCAGGACTCCCATACCAGGAGTCGGAGCTTAGGCAAAACCCCCATCTGGGACTTTGCACCTTCCGAGGCGAGAGCCTTATAATTGGATCCTAGTTTTCCAAAACACTTACATGATATTTCCGCCGTTCGTGAACGGATTTTGACAATCTATAGCTTGATAAAAGGGTATTTTATAGAATTTTTAATGTTATGTACATAGAATTGCTCTTTTGAAAAATTATATGCTTAAAACATGCCGTGTTTTGACAGAATCACCCATATCTCAGCCAGTAAGTTACATATCCAAAAATCAAAAATGATTGCGACCAACAGCTTGAAACTAGTTTCGTTACGATCGGTTCAGCCAGTCCTGAGATAATTACACGACTTTGGTGTACATACATACAGAGGCACACACAAACGGACATTGTCCCAATTTGTCGAGCTGAGTCGATTGGTATATGAGACTCGGCCCACTGGCCATCGGAAAAAATTTCCAAGGCTTGAGCGAAGCTTTCACATTTCTTTTGAAAGAAATGAAAAAAATCTGTAGTTGAGCGACTTTGCGGAATGTACAACATTTTGAATGGAATATTTTTTGTAAAAGTTGTTACTCAAGCATTCACTTCCAGGCCGACTGTTCAAAGGAAATAAAAATTAAGGGGTTATATACACAGTTGTGGCGAAAATCTGAACTAAGTTCATGATTTTTTTTTAAAGTGCTTTATGCAAATTTTATGTGAAAAAGGCGAATAACACTTCATTGGCAGCACTATCCAAGATAGAAAAAAACAAGTTGAATTAAATAAAAATATTTAATGTTGTCGGAGTTATGGCGTATCCCCCGAAGTGTGTTTTTGCCTTTCTCATATAGAAAGGTTATGCAATCACTCTGAAAAACGTCAACTTAATCCCGGCCCGGAGGGCCGAGTGTCATATCCCATTCGACTCAGTTCGTCGAGATCGGAAAAAGTCTGTATGTGTGTGTATGTATGTATGTGTGTGTGTGTATGTGTGTGTGTATGTGTGTGTGTATGTATGTGCGTATGTGTCAAATAATGTCACTCATTTTTCTCAGAGATGGCTGGACCGATTTGCCCAAAATTAGTCTCAAATGAAAGGTGCAACCTTCCCATCGGCTGCTATTGAATTTTGGATCGATCGGAATTCTGGTTCCGGAATTACGGGTTTCAGAGTGCGGCCACACAGAAATTTCTCATATAAACTATAGGATAAATAAAAATAGAATTTTTATTTTTGATGCTAAATGTGTTCAAGGTGCATGGAACGTCGAGATTTGATGCAAACTCGAAAAAAAAATTTGACTATGATTCACTTTTTTGGATTTTGGCACATTTTTGCCTTTCTCATATAGAAAGGTTATGCAATCACTCTGAAAAACGTCAACCTAATCCCGGCTTTCGACTCGCATAGGATTTCTGGACTTTAACAGGGGCGTAGTTGATGGTTTACGGAGAGGGGTTACACCCCCCCCCCCCTCTACTGTTCGCGCCCCTCCTTTAAAAATCTCCTTAAATCACCCCTCAGACCACCACCCCATCCAGCCCTCATACCCCTCCCTTTCAACCCCATCATTTTTAAACCACCACTATATCACAAAGTATACCAATTTAAACTGGGGAGTCGTTCGTTCATGGGACTTTCGCCCTCTTCACATACCCACCCCCGCATGACAAAATGAGTTAGCAAGCAGATAACATTGATCTAATGCTGATTAGGCTAATGGAGTATGATATTTTTTTGTTTCAAGTGTTTCACCGTCGACACGTAGCTCATCAAGTTCGTGGCTGGCATGCCATTGTGTATAAGTGCAAAGTGTACTAAGAATGTAATGGACATTCCACGATTATGTTGAACATAAAAAGCCTCCGTGCCATAGTTTAGAGAAAGGCACAATTGCACCGCTAGGTGGATTAAAACAGGTTTTTGCAGAGGTTTGCGGTGAACGCTCCCCAAGCTGAACCGCTCAACTAAAATCCAAAAACTAAAAAGATTATTGTAGAAAAATGTATTTTGGTGTACTTGAACGGATCGGTTTCCCAATAAAAATTTTTTTCTTGTAAAAACAACATGTTGACCAAAAAATTGAGTTTTGTGGTTTTCAAAATTTTAAACAAAGGAATCGAAAACGAAACACGAAAATGTAAATACAAACAATTAAAAAAAAATTATGGAAATCGGATGTTCAGTTTTTGACTACAGTTCACCGCAACGGTACTTATCAAAAACAAAATCATCCCGATGTTTAAGGGGGTCTTCTTTTATAATTGTGGCAAAAAGTACCTAAAGTTTAATAATTTTATTGAAGCAGTAAAATGACTTAGAGATGTGCGCTATTCTGCAAAATGTTTATTAAGATTTTATCCATAAAATCAAAATTTTCGAGTGCAAGGTGTCAAAAAGGGCGTCCTAAATGGCGGCTTTCTAGCAACAAGATTTTTCGAATCTGCGGGCATTCTCGTTTTTGAACCATTCAACCAATCAACATTGTCGGGCGCTGTAACCTATAAAATCGCAATATTTTGATCATTAACGATTTTTTACAGCCGGCCAAGGTGGAAAAATAATGCGAAAAAATGATACTTTATTTTCAAGTGGCCGCCATTTTCATTCTATATCGAATTTGCTCATGTGTTTTAGGTTGGGGTGCTTCTACGGAATGAATCTTAGAGAACGTTTTGATTTGCTGCTTGTAGACGACGAATTGCGACATGTATCGTGCCCGCAGCAGAAGTCGGTTTCCAAAACACCTTTTGCTGGAGCCGCCATTTTGGATGCCATTTTTGACACCTTACGCTCGAAAATTTTTATTTTATAGATGAAACCTTAATAAACATTTTGCAAAATAGCGCACATGTCTAAGTCATTTTACTTTAAAAAAAAAAAATATCAAACCTAAGGTATTTTTTGCACAATTATATAAACCCCTTAAAGTTTTATGTTAACTCTATTCGTGGAAGAATCAGCGCGCTGCAAACGGCTGTCATTTAAAATCTGGCTCTTCGATCTGGATGAAATTTTCTGGAAAATGTTCTAACATGCGATTGTCAAAGATCAATGAATGTCGAATATTTTCAGAGTGTGAACTGTATTTTAATTCAAGAAAATTCGAAGATGGTTAACTCGGAGCTATGCGTACGATAAGCGTCGCAGCTGGAATTAAGAATAAATTCATGCCTGAAGAGGTATAAACTCTTTTAAATTCTGCATCACAAGAAAATGATTCAAATGATCTAAATACTGGTCGCAGTGGTTCGTCTCCAACAAAAAAAGTGGAATATAGCAAAGCAGACAGTGGATTAAATTGGAGTTACTGAATATCTGACAACAGTTAGTCTTTCTGCAGATGATTACAGTTAAATTTTGTCATGAGTTTTCTTGTAATAATTCTATACATATCGTTTTCGCTATCTTATTATTTGATGAATTAACAATTCGATTTTTAAATTACGATAATCATGATAAGATCTTATGCAAGGGGAGGGGGAGTTCACCAAAATCTTACGAACTCTTATCTGGGGGGCCTTACGTAATTAGTGTACGACCCCTAATGTAGGAAACCTTTAGAATGTTAACGGTATCGACATTCTTTTCAATACACTCAAGTTTTTTTTTACGCGGTTTTTTTTTGTGCGGTATTTTTTTACGCGGTTTTTTTTTACGCGGATTTTGAAATTTACACGGTTTTCATTTACGCGGATTTTGAAATTTACGCGGTTTTCATTTACGCGGTTTTTGAAATTTACGCGGTTTTCATTTACGCGGATTTTGAAATTTACGCGGTTTTCATTTACGCGGTTTTCATTTACGCGGCTCGTATCCCCCGCGTAAAAAAAACCTGAGTGTACCTCATTATAGCATGCTTCGATTGCTAGTTAATTGCTTCTCAATAAGCTCCAAAAAGTAGAAGTGTGCAAAACTCCATAGAGCTTTCACAACCGTTTCCACAGTGACTTCCAGAGGCTTCCGCCACATTGTTTGCGATTTATTGTTATTGCTTTTTATAATCCCCGAACCTATATTTTCGGTGTTGTATATCAACCGACCGACGGGCTTGGAAATGGCAGATACCCTCCCTCTTGACGAAATAGTTGAAGAGCAGTCAGTACATAGAACGAAAAGTTGTTTTCAGTCGAAATGTGATACCCGCGTGCCAATCAAACAACTGTCGGCGCTGACTAGATCTGTAGGAAAATGATGAAAATCAACTTCCAACTGAGCGGTCAGTCACGACTAATGAATGACTGTGATGGGCTGTAAACGGCTAGCTGGGGGTATTATAAATGTCAGGATATCTCTGCGGTCAGATAATAGACGTCAAGGGTTTTTCCGGCTCAATCCAGTGAAATGGTAGTATGTGGTTTCGTGGTTAGAAATGAGTTATCAAAGGTATTAAGCTACTGACTGGTGAGGTAGGGACAGCATCCTTGTTCCCCGCCGTGAATGTTGAAGAGTGGAACAATTTTGTGGTTTCTCACTCCTGATGTGGGTTAGTAAATTGCGGTGAAGCAACAGATAGTCTTATTTGGTTTGTCAGTTCGGCAGCTTTGTTCGTTCGCTACTATGATGACAAATTTTGTTCGTATTATTAGATAACAAAGGGTTCAGATAATTTATTCAACCATTCGATGCATCCTGCTATCGAAACCAAAGAATTAAAAATCATGCTTCATTTATGTAAATTTGTTTCGATAGAAAAAAATCTCATTCGTTGATTACAATCCCATTCGTTGTCAGTTCGTTCAATTATCCCACGATATCTCCAATTTGCATCGCAATCCGCTACACGTGCTACACCGATGGAGATAATGGAAGGATCCAACTAGACACGTACGGACATATCATACCATGATCCTATAAGTCAGTTCGGGTACCGACCGCACCCCGGTCGGCCTGTATGCAAGGATTCGAATAATCACAGCGAGACCCAGTGATGGTGCTGTGAGCTGCGGTTTATCACTAGGTCTTTCGCTTAGAATGGCCCGAAATGGCTCAGCACCACCCCTTTCGTTGGCAGTAGAAGCCTGTTGAAAAAAAGTCGTTGACGTCATCAACGACGTATCATAGGTCGGTACAAGTTCAAAAGTCCATGTTTCGCTTCAGCAGTTTCCGGCCGTGTTGTGAATCTTGTGATCCGTATATGATTGAGCATTCAGCTGCTGCTTGGGTATGCCTGGAAGAGAGAGAAAAAAGAACCCAAGCAGGCTGCTTTTCAGGATTTATGTAGATCACAATGATTATATGGTAAATATAGCACAACACAGGACACGGTTGCGTGGAGCATAGGCAGGCGCGCTTGCTGTGAAGGTACAGGCTCAGAGCGTCACATCCTGACGGCAACGGATAGTAAAGGATGCCTGTCTTTGTCAGCTATTGATTGTGGTATGACAGAAAGGATGTTGCTACGGGGATGTACTCTGTCGTGAGGAGAACCTCTGATGTGAGGCTGTGTAATTCATCAGCAAGCTCGACAGTAGCGTAGCGAGACCAATTTCCTTTGACAGGTATTGATAAGAATTCTTGAAATTGTAAGTATTGGAAATATGCAATGGTAAAGTGTTACCTGTTCTTCAGCTGCCGACAAGGTACTATCAGTTACATGATATTGAGGTATTTCTGTATGCTCAAAGGGTTGAAAAAGCTCCATATTTGCGAACGAGAATTCCAATTCATTGAATTTTAGGAATTGTTGAAGTATTACACCGATACACAAGGCAGCTACCATCCATCATTATTGATCAATTCCAATTTTGAGCTGTTTACCGACGAGGCTTGCTAAAGGATCGAAGTAAGCAATGCCTGAGTGCAACCGGGAATTTTTTCTCGCCTCATTCATCGGTGTTCGAAAATATCTTAAAAATATTTTACTTAAATGTTAGTTTTTTTTTTTTTTTAAATTTGTATGTGTTGAAAAACTGTGTATCGCAAAATTGAAAAATATTTCTTGGTACTGCAAGTTCTGACTTCTTTATAGTGAAGAAGTTAACCGTTCAAAGCTGTGAAGTAATCTTGTTCGAGTGTGCAAAATAATATTGTCGATTTAGTGAAAACGTCAGCATCGGTGTCGGTTTTCCACTCATTTGCAGTCAGAATCGTCACCCGGGTTGTCATCGATGTCTTCTTCGTCAACTGCATTTTAGAGCTTTAAATAATGCGGTCCCTGATGCCTGCCACCACCCAAATAAATTTGGTGAGATCAATCCGGTTTATAATAATTTTAATTATCCATTTTGTTGAATATATAAAATTACTCCAGACCGACATCTTATTTTCCCTCCCTAGTAACAAAATCCAACACCCGTAATACCTATGAAGTGTAACCCGTCAGGGTTAGCGCGGGGGTGGAAATATACCCTTTTTTGTGTATACACTCCGTAGAGTGTGTTTGTTTACGTAAAATTATGCTCACAGCTGTTCGGTACCATTCGCATTTAGTTGTAAAGTTTGGTTTGTTTTCGCATTTTTGCACGGTTTTATTCGTGCAGATAGGTTAGATAATTTTTGTTTTATGTTTGTGAATTAGTGGCATAGGGATTAGATAGGCCACCGCTCTTCTCTTGTTGCAAAAGTGTTGTGATTATGCTGTACCATAACGATGACAGCTGTGCGGTTTTTTGATGTTGAACGTTTTGTTTTGGACGTGAGGAAGGTGGCCAGCGAGTTTTTTAGGTAGAAAGTGACGGACCACGACCGAGAACAGACTTCCAGAATATTTATCTTGTTTTCGGGACAGTTTCCCGCCACCGTAACTGTTTAGTTCTGTGTGCGCGTGTGACAGTGAAAATCCTGTCGAAAGGTGCCGCCCCGTGGTCCTGGTGGTCTTTGTTTTGTGGTGCCGGATCGCCGCCAAGGGAAGCTAAGTGCAAAGGAGTTTTCGCTTTCCCGGCTAACCGTTAAGGATCCAACGCACGCGCCCCTCTCGTTGTACAGGATAAATCGAACGAGCCTTGCTCTCCTCTATAGCTAACAGTCAAGGAGAGGGAAGCTGGTAGGACGACGACTCCACCTGGGAAGAACACTGCGGTGTCTTCCGGGATTCCTTGCGGGGAGCAAAGGAACCCGGTGATTCGTCACCAACGGCGCTAGGGAGGTTCCAACAACAGAGCTGAGCCTACATTCCTAGCTAATTGTTAAGGACCGCGGCAGGAGCAGCGAACATAAACAGGGAGAACTCGGCCGGTCGGAAGAAACCGCCCGCCTTTTCGCCCGCAGCAGTAAGTCACCAGCAGCAGCAGCAGCAGCAGCCGTGGAGTGGAGAAGTAGAGGAAATAAAAGTCGGTAAATTTGTTAATTTATTTTGTTTGTTTACTTTTTTTTGTTTATGTACAAAAGTCCGAAATTCAAATAGAGGAACCTATGCTGCCCTGACAAAAAAGGTCCGCCGGGCAAATCAGAACCCAAGTAGTGGGCAAACGCCTACTTACATATCTTCTTGAACAAAATTTCTTAGCAAAACTCATTCCACTTGAGCACAGTGAGATGCTCGACCCATTCTATAACAAATCTTTGACTTATTCAACATTTAAATACATTTATTAGCACGTAGAATACAAACTTTACCAAATAAGACGTATAATGGAATTATGTAAAATAATAACCCGTTAAGATATTTTACACACTTATTATATTGACCACACAAAAAAGTTGCGGTAGTCTTGTTTTGCATCTTGACAAAGATTGCAAATATAATCAGCGCAAAAACCCACTAGTAACTCCGCTAGCGAATGACGGATCTCAATAGTAGCATGTCTGTAATAACCTACGTACTTGGAACTATTGAGCACCAGAGCTATAGGTTCAAAGCCCTGGTAAAGGAGGATGGTTGTGATGATCTGGGCCGCGGTCACCACGTAAAGCAAAATAGGTCATAACCCCAAGTCCAAGGCGTGAAGCGACCCGTGCCGAGGGATGAGTGATCGAGGGGGTGAAAAAGACGCTTGATCGTTAACGGAGCCTGTGGGGTACCTGGGCAACCCCCACAGTAAGCGTCCCTTACCACGTTACTGCGGAGCTCTGGTGTGGCGGACCTTTCTTTCTCGCGCGACTCATGGGATCAATGAGAGACGTGAAAAACAAAAACAAATAAACAGAGGTGCCGAACCCCTTTGCTAAAGGTGGTTTGATGAGGTCTCCCCCCAGTGGAGAGAGTAGTGGAGCGACGAGGGCTGTATCTGACAGCACCAGTGACCCCCCAGTATTGGTAGAAAATAGCCCTACCAACGCGCTGGACGGGCCACTATCCGCGATGCGTAAAGTCGTTGATCAGCTTTATACTATAATCGAGTTCACTAACGCGAAGAAAAATATCAGCAAGAAGCTGAAACAGAGCCTGCTGGTGCTCCGGAAGGCTGTTCGTGTCGCAAGAGAGAAACAGCAGGCTTACGCCAAGAGGGTGGAGTGTGGAGAAAAGTCCGACAGAGGAACCCAAACAGTGGCCTCCAAGAGGGAGGGAAATGAGAAGGCCGACATAGGTACCCAGACAGGGGCCTTCCCCTTCCCCTTCTATGGAGCAGCCAAGTCGCTCGAAGCGGCGGCTGAGTTCCCCTCGAAGGGTAAGGGCAAGGGCAAGCGCAAGACGGCGTCGAACGCGAAGCGCTCTAGGAAGTCACCAGGCGAGGGTGCAAAAACCAACACCATACGGCGTGCAACCGTCACGGCCAAACGCCGTTTGGTCGAGGTAAACCGAGGCGCAAATGACCCCGCCGCACAGTGGCTGGAGGCTGACCAAAACCTCAAAAAAAATAATTTTGAAATATTTATATATTATATTTTTTTCCAAATTTCTCATGTATTGAATGATGTATATTCAAAATTTTATGGTCATTGGGTAAGAACAAATTTTTTAACAAGAGTTTAAACGTAGCAAAGTCCGGATTTTTTTTTTAATGATTTTCATTTCCGAAACCACCATTGCTCTGTTCACTTCATATGCAAGTTGCTCTTTTGATTTTGGTCCGATTTTAGCACAACTAGTCTCATTGTGTAGAGGAACGAAAAAAGTTGGTTAGTGAATGAAATACATTTGGTAAATTTGCTTGGAACTATGACTTTTTAGTTTTAATATGTTTGAGGTGGTCAGATCAAAAATACTTTTTTCACTAATGTATTCTGTACAAATTTCGGATACATTTCGGAACGGTCACATAGTATACATTCTATGGGAAATAACCTCTACTTTTCGAATATCATGGTCTCGTTCTGCGCCTAGGTGCGCAAAAAGTTTTAAGGAGATTTTGAAGCTTTGTTGCTGATATGGAGGCGCATGGTGTTTTGTGTAAAAAAGTTAGCCAATCTACAGTAAACCAGCACATTATACAATGGATTTAAAGTAGTGTTCTTCATTTTTTATGATATTGCTGACATTGGTGAACAGTAACGGAAAATCTATCATGAAAACGGAATCATAGTTATAAGAAAGGTTCAATGACACTGTATGGAAAAATGCATTTAATATTTTACGATTTTTGACATCAAAAATGAGCTCAGCACCTCAAAATTACCTTAAATTGTGATTTTCAGCCAATTTAGGTAACATTTGAGGTTTTGTCCGACTTTTATTTGAAGACCCGCCACTGTGCGCCGGGCAGGAAGAAGGCACTAGCAACTCGGCGCAACTGGGGCAGGGGGGCGTAAACCCCTGGACCCTGGTCACTAAGAAGAAGCCGACACCGACACCGGATAAACCGCGGCCCACGAAGAAGGCCAAGGACAGAGGCGAGGGCTTGTGGTTAAAGACCGACAAAGACAAATACGCTGACGTCCTAAAGTAGATGAGGGCGGCCGAAAGCCTCTCGGCCCTCGGGCAAGACGTGCGCAGCGTGAGACGCACCAATACAGGCGAAATGCTTTTGGTGCTGAAGCGAGGCGCACAATCCAGTGCTGTCTATAAGGCCTTGGCCCAAGAGGTTCTGGGTGAAGGCGCCCAGGTGAGGTCGTTAGGGGCGGAAATGACTCTCCAGTGTAAGCATCTGGACGAGTTCACGACCGCAGACGATGTCGTCGTAGCTGTCAAGGAGCAATGCGATGTAACAATCGAGCGGGCCTCTGTGCGCTTGAGAGGGGGACCCTCCGGCACCCAAGTAGCCTACTTCAGGCTACTGAAAGCAGATGCCAAAAAGGTTATCGTGATAGGTAAACTGAAGATCGGCTGGTCAGTATGCCCAATTAGCATACCCCAGCTGCCTTCAGTGGATAGGTGCTATCGGTGCCTTGAGTCCGGTCATAAATCGTACAAATGTAAGGGTACAGACATGTCGTCGCAAGACCAAAGGGGGCTCCTCACCCCCAGAACGGTCTCCGGACCGGTTGGCAACGATTATCGAAGTACTCTTCCCGTCTCGAGCCACAAGCCCCTGGCCACCTGCACTACGAGACAGTGCGGGCACGGTCGAAATGGTGGCTCCAGTGACGAATGAAGAACTACTCGCAGTGGCTAAATCCCTAGCAATGAACAAAGCTCCAGGGCCGGATGGAGTTCCAAACAACGCTCTCAAGGCAGCGATCATAGCGAACCCGAACATGTTCAGGCTAGCTATGCAGAGATGCCTTGACGAGTGCCGTTTCCCCGATAGATGGAAAAGGCAGAAACTGGTGCTGTTGCCGAAGCCCGGGAAGCCGCCAGGCGACCCATCGGCGTACAGACCAATCTGTCTGATAGACACGACTGGCAAACTGCTTGAGAGGATCATCCTCAACAGGCTCACCCCGTACGCGGAAGGTACGGACGGTCTGTCAAGCAACCAGTTTGGCTTTCGGAAGGGTAAGTCCACAGTGGACGCTCTCAACTCAGTGATAAATACTGCCGAGATAGCGATCCAACGAAAAAAGGCGAGGTATTCGATACTGTGCGTTAGTGACACTTGACGTGAAGAACGCATTCAACAGCGCAAGCTGGGATGCCATCGCGCTCTCGTTACACCGGCTTAGCCTACCGGTGGGTCTGTACCGGAAAGTTACTTCCAAAACCGCGTACTGATATACGAGACCGATGCCGGTCAGAAAAGGGTTCCGATTACCGCCGGAGTCCCGCAGGGCTCGATCCTAGGCCCGGTGCTATGGAACCTCATGTATGACGGGGTTCTGAGACTGAAGTTCCCTCCTGGGATCAAGATCGTCGGCTTTGCCGACGACGTAACCTTGGAGGTCTACGGGGAGTCAATTCCTGAGGTAGAACTAACCGCAGAACACGCGATTAGCACGGTGGAGGAATGGATGAGCGCGAGAGGCCTGGAGCTCGCTCATCATAAGACGGAGGTAGTTATCGTCAACAACCGCAAGTCGGCACAACATGCAGTTATCCATGTGGGAGAAGTCGCGATCACTTCACAGCGAAGTCTGAAGTCTCTCGGAGTCATTATAGACGACAAGCTGACCTTCGGCAGCCATGTCGACTATACGTGCAAGAGAGCGTCGACTGCTGTTGCGGCACTATCGAGAATGATGTCCAACAGCTCAAAGGTGTGCGCCAGTAGACGTAGGTTACTGGCAGGCGTTGCCGTATCTATCCTCAGGTACGGCGGCCCGTCATGGTCAAGAGCACTGAGGGTAACCAGTTACCTAAAGAAACTGGAGAGCACCTACCGCGTGATGTGCCTCAGAGTGATATCTGCCTACCGCACGGTATCACACGATGCATCCTGCGTGATAGCGAGCATGATGCCAGTCAGGCTGGTCATTCGGGAAGATGAGGAGTGCTTTGAGCTACGTGGAAATAGGGGAGCCCGCGAGCGCACCAGGGCGACCTCGGTCGCCAGATGGCAGCGTGAGTGGGACAACTCCTCGAAAGGTAGGTGGACTCACCGGCTGATACCTAGCATATCGAGCTGGGTGGGAAGACCCCATGGGGAAGTTCACTTCCACCTGACACAATTCCTGTCAGGCCATGGCTGTTTCCGTCAGTACCTCCACAGGTTCGGGCACGCGGAGGTCCCAGTCTGCCCGGACTGCCCAGGTGTAGATGAAACTGCCGAACACATACTGTTCGTATGTCATCGGTTCGACGTCGAAAGAAGAGCAATGCTTGACGTCTGTGGCTGGGACATAACCCCTGATACCCTTATTCAGCGGATGTGTCAATCGGTGGAGAAGTGGAACGCAGTCACGGCTGCTACCATCCAGATTGCCAGTAGGCTACAGGTAATCTGGCGAACCGAGCAACAGACGACGGGCACGGCTAACTAGTGATTGGTTAGCTGGAGCGAAAAAGGCCGAGCGCAAAAAAGGGAGTGAATGGTCCGTTCATGCTGAGGCAGGTTTGGAGCAGCGACTGGCAACCGCGTAAGGGGTAAACCCAGCCACCCCGATGCAAGGCAGAAGAGTGAGTGTATAGGCGTATATGTGGACTGCCTCATGCCAAGATGGGAGGGTCGTAGTGTAGTATGTTGGGACTTAGCTATCGATGCCTCGTGGCGTGGCAGAGGAGTGGCTCGCGGTTATATGGGAAAACTTCAAAATGATTTAAACTAGCGAGCACAGCACTTTTTGAGTTCTTTTTGTGGTCCCAAATGCCTGTGCAAAATTTGGTAGCGATTGGTTGCTTCCCAGGTTTGCGCATTGCGTTCAAAGTTTGTATGGGATTTTATATGGGGAAATAAATTATTTTGCATTTACGTTAATAAAGATCGCTATTTCACTCAATATGAAAAACCAGCTTTACAAAACTATAGTTGAAACCTTGGTTAACAACTTTGTCGAAGACCGTAATTAGCTACGAGTTTTCAAAAAATAGTTATAACGATTTTAAAACTTATGGTAAAATCCAAATGCAGAAATTGATTAGTTTTTCCAACACTGCCGGTGAACCGCCGATATTGACATTAAAAACTTAAATAAATGAGAATATATTCATCACAGAGACTTGGTACCTTTGAATGAAATGTTCAGAATGGATTGCTGAATATCATAGACGTAGTCAGAAAATGAAAAGAAGAAGGGGGGGGGGGCATGTGTACTCCCCAGTCCCTGTTTAGATTGTTTTGTATAAGACAAAGAATCATTACGTCCTTGTAAATATCAACGACTGAACTTTCTTAATATTTTGATAGACCCAAATATGAATCATATTACAATCTTTGTTGTGGGAAATAACATTTAAAATATTTAGAATTTACACCTACAAATTTATGTGTTGTTTTTGCTTGGGGCAAAAACTAACTCATGTCTGGAAATCGCGTTGGGTTCTGACCTGAAATATATTTCTGGTTCGCCAACATCACCTCTGATTTGCGTGAACCTAACTCAATTTCATTAAAAAACGCTTGTTTGAAATAACTATCCTGGTTTCGTTCCTAGATTCTCAAACGAAAACGTCAATAGAAACAGTTCCGAGACTTCAAGGAATCTAAGAATATGCATTTTTTAAATTCTGACTCTGAACGGCTAAGAAAAAGGGTTTTAAAATATGGAAAACTTATAAACCGCTGTATCATTTGAAATGAGATAACAGTAGAGCCCTTAAATAGTAGCACTCAAACACGTAAGATTAATTTTTAATTCGGCGGTTTAAGCCTGCGTTGAAAATGTGCTGCTTATGTTATACTAAACTATCTAAACAGGGAACTGGGGAGTACACAAGCCACATCCCCTCTTGTTTTCATTTTCTGTTTACATCTATGTTATTCAGCAATTCATTCTGAACATTTCATTCAAAAGTACCAAGTCTCTGCAATGAATATATTTCCATTTATTCATGTTTAAAGTATCGGTGTCGTGGTGTACTGACAGTGTTGGAAGAAATAATGAATTTCTGCATTTGGATTGAACCATAAGTTTTAAAATCGTTATAACTATTTTTTGAAAACTCGTAGCTAGTTACGGTCTTCGACAAAGTTGTTAACCAAGGTTTCAACTATAGTTTTGTAAACCTGGTTTTTCATATTGAGTGAAATAGCGATCTTTATTAACGTAAATGCAAAATAATTGATTTCCCCATATAAAATCCCATACAAACTTTGAACGCAATGCGCAAACCTGGGAAGCAACCAATCGCTACCAAATTTTGCACAGGCATTTGGGACCACAAAAGGAACTTAAAAAGTGCTGTGCTGAAAAATGTCATTTTCAAGCCACTCTAGTGAGCATCCAAGTCAGTCTCACACGGTATGAAAACGGTGAGCACCCAAGTAAGTCTCGCCTGGTATGTCAGAAGTGGGGCCTAAGAAAAATGTCCCACATGGGATGCCAGGGGGATCGACAGGGGTGTAATAAAGTGGTACGATCGAGAGTGAACCAGGTGATAGGGTGAGCATCCAAGTCAGTCTTACATGGTATGTTAGAGGCTAGCACAAAAGTAAGCCTAGCAAGGAACGAAAACGGTGAGCACAAAAGTCAGCCTCATGTGGAGTGTTAGAGAGTGAATCAAGGTGCGATAGAGAGAGCACCCAAGTAAGCCTCATACAGGACGTATGAACGCGTGAGCGAGAGTGAATGAGTACATCAAGTACAGCCATCCCCCCAGAAGTAATACCGACAGGTAGTCCCTGGGGGGAACGATGGCGGAGCCCAATGGAGTTTAGTCGGTATTAATGGCAGCGTCACCATTCGAGACCGACTCGCCTTCAGTACACCCCGTGTGGTAGCTTGGCATCTACTAATAGCACGTATACTGGGCTAGTACGTAAATGTATTCTCCATTATATATATATATATATATATATATATATATATATATATATATATATATATATATATATATATATATATATATATATATATATATATATATATATATATATATATATATATATATATATATATATATATATATATATATATATATATATATATATATATATATATATATATATATATATATATATATATATATATATATATATATATATATATATATATATATATATATATATATATATACAGGGTGTTTGGTTCATGGTTAAGAATCTCTCGGGGGGTGATAGACTGCCATATTTGGAGAAAAAAATTGTTCTACACATACCATCAAATCTCAACCGTTACAGAGTTATTGAACTTTTTGTGTAAAAAACTTATTTGTCTTAAAATACCTCTAACTTTAAAAGTATACTTTGTATTTTAAATATTTCAGTACCATTCGAAAGGTGAGAAAATTTCCTATTGAATGGTGTTCTCATATCTTTTAAGTAATTAGTTTTAATTACCTTTTAGCTGTAAAGTAGTTAAAAGTTAGTGTTTTTGAGAAGGTTTTTGCTAATTTTCTCGAAATAATGAAGTTTGATTATAGCAATATCCATTATCCAAAAGTTGGGTCTTAGGACGATTCATAATTTGTTCTTGGACGTCATATTTCTATCTCTTCTCGTTTCTATGTAATTTCATTACTATACTTTTCCTGTAACCGACTTGCAAGTGCTTAAAAGACTCTAATCTAAAAAATATGCTTTATATCATTATTTACAAGATTTCATTGGAAAGCTGAGAAAATGTCCAATCAGTGTATGTACAAATATCTTTTAGTTAAGTATACTGAATGATTTTTTACTAACGAAATAACTCAAAATTTGTGTTTTTGGAGAGTTTTTTAACTATTCTAATTATTAATCAACAAAATTTATCGTTACTATTGTTCGTTTGATGCCCCTTAATGTTCTCTATAACTTTTTATTTGACACTTTGTCTATATCTCTTTTCATTTTGCTGCTATTTAATAGTTAACACAGCATGAGCTCGCCACAAATGTAGTGGGTTCGAAATCGTTATTTTTGCATATGAAACGATGTGATAAAAACGATTTTGCGTCGAAACCAAAAGAGATAATTGAATGAAGTCAAAGAAAGAACCGTAGAACTTGCTGAGATGCATTATTTCCATGATAATAATGGTGATGTTTTTATTTACTATTTTAAGAAAATAACGAAAATACTAATAATAGCACTAACTTTAAACTAATTTACTTTTAAAAGAATACTAAATTCAGTTAACTGAAAGGTATTAATACATTTTTCACTGTAAAATTTTCCTGGCTTTCGAATAAAATGAAAAAAAGTACAATAAGTGCCATAATTTTTCAATTAGAGCTAGTACTAGTGAAAATGAGATAAAATATCCAAGTTGAATAACCCAAAATCATGAAAATAAGAAAAGGTAAGTGTATCATGCCAAAGAACGAATTAAGCAGCTCATCAAGACTAACACTCTGAATTATTTAAATGATGAGGTTAACTATTAGTATTTTCAAGAAATGAACGAAAAATCGTTTAAAATTGTTTAATTTTCAATAAATTACTTTAAAAAGGCTACTTAAACTCATTAGCTGAAACATGCGAGGGCATCACTCAATGCGAAATTTTCTCACCTTTTGAATGGAATGAAAATATTTAAAATACAAAGCATATTTTTAAAGTTAGAGGTATTTTAAGACAAATAAGTTTTTTACACAAAAAGTTCAATAACTCTGTAACGGTTGAGATTTGATGGTATGTGTAGAACAATTTTTTTTCTCCAAATATGGCAGTCTATCACCCCCCGAGAGATTCCTAACCATGAACCAAACACCCTGTATATATATATATATATATATATATATATATATATATAATATATATATATATATATATATATATATATATATATATATATATATATATATATATATATATATATATATATATATATATATATATATATATATATATATATATATATATATATATATATATATATATATATATATATATATATATATATATATATATATATATATATATATATATATATATATATATATATATATATATATTGTTACCATTTGGGCCCTTTACCCTATAGACCAGTTGCAAAAAACGAGAGCAAAACGCGAGCAAGGGAGTTTGCCATACTGCTGTTCGACACGAACGTATGCAGTAATAGGTACGCTATAATACTGCGTATAACAGTTAGGAGGCTTAACCATACTCTCAAATATGTGTCTTGGATAATGAAAGTGTATAACGTTTATTTTGTAGATGAATATTCAATGTAATAACTAAAATACTTAGGAGGAAATTATAAGGAAAGCACACGTAAATTATATTCAAACGGTCTAAATAAATATCAAGCTTCAATATGTAACACACGAACACAAAACATCAAATTACACGCACGTTGGGAAAACAGGAAACGCTCGGGACTGGGAAACTATGGGAAAGCATGAAGTAAAACCAAACGGGAGAGGAAAATTGCGAGTGAGAGGGAAGCTACTGGGTTAGGATAGAAAGAATGCGAATCACTTTTGCTGTAGACTTCAAGAAAGGCAGACATCAAAGTTAAAACTTTAAGAAAAGTTTAAGAAGATAGATAGACACGAAATATTTGAACGTAAAGTATATGGTGAAGCAAATAGAGGAGTGATAGAAAGGAATTAATTAAATACCGAGAAGGAATCAGGTATGAAACGAAGATTAACAGTCCCAGTACACCCAAAATCCGACGGGTATGTTTCTATTACTTTTGGGTAAGATTCTATTGTGTTTTCGGCAACAGACCACGCAATTGCGCATTGTGGTATTAAACTCATATTCCCGCAAAGGTAGTAAACGGTGGAATGACGAATTTCGGTTGCTGTTCATGTATGCGCATCACACAATCAAACACTTTTTCAGTATGTGTCAACCTCGGCTCTGTTCGGATGTAGGATAATTCGGTCGATTGCTATGATAGTATTAGTACCGGGTCAAACCAACCGGAATCCTGGCGGATCTCTGACCAAATTCAGGCTGGAATCTGCCCCAATATTGGCAGAAACCAGCCAGAATTACGGATTTTTTACTGGGTAAGTTGGATAGTGGAATAAATAGTTTGGGCGGTTTCCGGATCCGGCCTAGCTGCCAGATCCGGACCAGTCCCCAAATCCAGACACGTGCCCAGATCCGAACTAGCTCCCGGATCTGGACCAGTACCCGGATCCGGACCAGTACCCGGATATAGCCCATCCCCTTTCCCTTACCAAGTCCGGACCTGAACCAGACCCAGACCTGGTGCTTAGATCCAGACAAGTGTCTGGATCCGGACCCTCGGTTCGGATACGTGGATCCAAACCATAGGTCTTGCTTCCCGTACATGACGGGAAGGACTGTTCATGTTTTATGCAGCCGCTACCTTGCTGTTAACGTCCGTGATAGAAAAGAAATTTCAATTTAACACCAGCCGAAATACTCCACCACTATTCCGAGTCGTTTTTTCTGACTGTGCTTTGAAGCTAGCCGAGTGTAGGCCGATCTTCAAATACGGAATGTGTCGTGTAGAGAAAATCGAATCTCGTCTTTGTCCACATAGTGTTCACTTCACTTGATGCGCAATACAATGACAAGCGAAGTGCTACACACTTCCAGACAATCCGACGCGATAATATTTATTGAATAAGAATTGATGAAACATGAGTGCGACGCAGAGAAGATTTGAATGTGTTGGTATTGCCGTTTGAAGAATTTTTCCATTTTAGCATGAAACGTCTTGCTATTAGAGCATTTTGTTCTTATTACCGTAAAGGTATTTCGGCCGAGTTTTGGGTGTAGCAAACCCATAAGATTTCCCTCCCTCGTCAATATTATCCACTTGCAGGACCCATTAAATTAGATCCTAAAGCCATCGGAGTGGCCTAGAGTCCGAGGCGTGGTGTCCCTTGAACGGCCCGTCATTGATAGTGGCGCCATCACCGCTAAAAGCCCGTCAAAAGTGCCCATGAGCACACTGAACCAGCCACGAGGTTCCATCGAGACCTCCGAGTCATCAGCAGGTAGCTGAGTCCAGCCACGAGGTGCCAGAGTGCCCTTGTATCGCCAGCCTGTCGCCGAAGACCAACCGCTGGTCGCATCGGACCCCGCCACCCAACAGCCCACGTGTACCATCGTCACACCAACAGCAGACCATCGCAGCAACATCCCGACGCGTCGTCGTAGCCAGCGCAACAGCAGCCGACCGTTTCCAGCTTCGTCTCAGCGTTCGCCGGCCGGCCTTGTATACACCCACACTCACACACAAAAATTGTAAGTTACAATAAATAATTGAAAAAAGTGAAAAGACCGTGTTTGTCTTCTGGTTGGAATAGAGTGACGTCGAGCCGACCCTGAAGCCTCCGTGCCTCAAGCTCGAGCTAGCCATGAAAAGAGGCCTTCGGAGCCCACCCCAAACGGTCCCCGTGGCTATATATATATATATATATATATATATATATATATATATATATATATATATATATATATATATATATATATATATATATATATATATATATATATATATATATATATATATATATATATATATATATATATATATATATATATATATATATATATATATATATATATATATATATATATATATATATATATATATATATATATATATATATATATATATATATATATATATATATATATATATATATATATATATATATATATATATATATATATATATATATATATATATATATATATATATATATATATATATATATATATATATATATATATATATATATATATATATATATATATATATATATATATATATATATATCTTGGAAAGGTCCTCCAGGCCTCGGAAAAAATCTTGAAAGTTTGAGCGAATTCTATACATTTCCATACATATATGAAATGTAAAACGAAGCAAAGCTGTTGATGCCAATTTATACGCATTCCATTGATTGTAGGTTGAGTAATTAATGAATTAGTGAGGCACCCTCCCAAATAGGATGAAAATAGGCAATTTACCGTAAATATTACACTTTTTGTTTAAAGTGAGCCGGCGTCGACTTTCGTGGTAGTCCTGGCATATGTGCTAAGTATAATAAGAATTTAATAGACATTTCCACAATTATATTGAACATACCCAGCTACGGTAGCGCAACCATAATTTGGATAAATGAGAAAGGCACAATGGCATTACTGGGTGGATTGAAACGGGTTTTTTCCGTGGTGCAATTTGATGTGAGACACCCTTTATTGTCTTTGATTGGGAATTGTCTTCACTAAGAACATTTAAAAATTTCATTCGATTTCTAGTGACTGTCTCAAATCACCACAATTAATACATTCATGAAAAAAAATTAGACCCACCCGAAGCAAAATCCTGGCTACGGGCCTGCCTGTCTGATTAATATTCGAATATCTCGCTGAAAAAATCTCTTACCTTATGCGCCGCGTTGGGAATCAAACCTTGATGAGCTGCTCACAAGGCAATCGATTTACTAACTACGCTATACCCGCCGTTCTACTTTCCGAATAGCGCAACAGCAACACAATTCACCACCATCAGTGGGTGATGTGCATCGAAATATTGTTGAATGTGCATTGACATTCAGCATTATGTCACACAGTAGGTAGCACAATGATATATAATTATATGTGATGTTTGTGAGTTGGACAGAGAAACGATTTTTAGTTTCTGTTTCGGGCGAGATGAGAAGGTAGACTGACATTCGTCTTCTTCCTAACGAATCGAAATAGATTATTGCAACATTTTGATAAAATTCGATTAGCACATCGTACATTATCTTCACCACTTTACCAAGTCATGAGTTGTTACAGGATTTTCACTTTTTTCTACTAAACCGAATTTCGAGATAATTGAAATTCGACGGAACACCCACACCGAGCAGGATTAGGTTAGAATCACATGATCCTCGCTACGACACCGTCCGACAGGGTTATGATGAAAACCGTTTCGCCCACCAGAAAATCACTTCAAAAGTGATAGAAGAAGAAAAAATTATGTGTAAAAAAAGAGTCAGAGTGCACATAAGCTCGAACGCCAGCACCAGCCGACCGGGTCGGTAGCGGCGGGAAGCGATTGGGAAAGAAATTATGTTTATGCAAAAAAGGCGAAAGCTTCCTTCTGGCAGGAAGATAGATATAGTCATAATTGGATCGTTACACAGGATAATAAACCGGTTTGTGGAACCAGGAGAAATATCTCATTTTAGATGTTTAGCCTCCTGGGGGGCTAGAGACGTTTATTTGCATATGTATATACATTCCCCGGTGGGAGGCGTGAACGATGTGATTTTCTGATGTCAACTAACGAACGACTGGAGTCACACCTGCTACATTGTAGGCGGATGGAAATTAAAATTGTTGGAATTCGATGTAAAATGAGCACATTTGTTGCGTGATCCCGATTGGGGAATTTTTGCAGCTACGGCAACCGAACCGGAATTTTACACCCCAGTTTCCAGTAGGTCAAACAATTTGAACGAGAAACAGCTGCACTGGCCAACGGTCCGAATCAGCTGAAACACCGGCGAAAACAATCGATAAACCATACTCCTGAATGATACTTCTGCCATGTTATTTTCGATCCGGAAGAAAAGAAAAAAAGCTCCACCGAATATGGATTGGCATTTTCACCGACTGTTTTCGATTCTGCTGGATCGTTTGTCGGCTGACCAGCCGGTGAAAGTTATTTATTGAGACACACACACATACTCTGGCGATCCTTTGAAGCGGGAAAGGTGGCGGAAGGATGCCGTTTTATGATAAATGTTTTTCTTCGATTTCCGCTCTTGTTGTGCTACATTTTTAAACAGGACTTGACTTTTGTTGAAGCATATTTACTTAACGGAAAAGGTCTCTACGATCCTATAATTTGCATACATTCTTCGTCGGAACTAATTGGTATTGATTCGAACCCGTAGTTCCTTTGATGGACCCAATTTTTTGACCATCCACATTGTCAGAACGGTCAACCGGTAGCCGCTAAAAATAGTAGCGAGAAATGAATGCTACATCAATGATAAGTATGTGATTCCAATCGAACGGGGGAAAGGTACTTGTCGGCACTTTACAACTCCAACCGCCCCCCCTCCCTTCCTCACTTTTCCGTTTGATTGTTCGCTGTGCATGTAGGGCATATAATTTATTGAAACGAAAACGATTAGAAATCACTTACGTAGCTCAATTGAGGGGGTACGGTTCAGAACCGTTTTACTGTGTAGAACTGGATAACAAAGTACGATTGCGAAATTGCAATCTTTTGAACTCATGGGGAGCATTTTCTGACATTTTTTAAAAATACTGAAAGAAATTATGCAGTTTTAAGTGATTGTTTCTGAATTTTCAATTCTAGCAAAAGTTCCGTGTTTGGCAAGCAATTTGCAGCTGCGGAATGTGATTTTATAAACCCAACAACTATCAAAAAGTACATCTTGGCATCTTCTCGCTTGTTCAGTCCTGTACACAAATTCACAATTGATATAAAGATAGAGACAACTTTGTAGTAGCCATGATGGATTGCAAAATTTTTAATTGAACTTATAGAGACTCTAAAACTTCTTAGAAACTATGCTAAGAAACTGGTTTTAAACCATCTTCATCCACTAGAGTACATCTTGCATGCCGATGCCAGATCCCTTCATCCCTGAAATACTAGCCGTTGGTATTCACTTAGCGAAGCAGCTCTTTTCCGAACGTGAGCCAGACACGTTCGAGACATCAAGCACCATGCTTTCAATTAATGTCATTGAATGTAGCTTTCCTCGCTTACTCCTCTTCACCCCGAGGCATATGCCCAGTCAAGCTCAGTACCGGGCTTATTAATATTGCATGAAGCTGAAATAACAATTACGACTTCATATCCATAATGGTTTTCCGTAACGCTCACAATCTAGCCATATGCGTTGCATAGTTTATCCGGAGCTCAGGTGTACCCGAGACGGGTCCAGTCGGATCTGATGAAACACATCTTCTTTCGTGAGATAGATTGCAACCGGGCAGGTATGCTGGGAAAGGTATGTCTATCACACACTTCCCGTGCGCTGCAAACATCTTTCACCGAGAAGTTCTTTTCTGGACCGGGAATGCTCGGTATGTCGGTTCGGAAGAAGACCGACACACTCACACGCTATTCCTGGAAGCAATCAGAACAAAGATATGCAACATTGATGGATGATGTTGCGCCAGCCAGCATCGGTTGAGTTGTACTGGCGAATGTGATGAATAGAAAATTTGCACAGTGCTGCCAGCTGTGAGATTATGCAGAGCGGGGAATAGTAGGTCAGGAATTTTCTTTGCAGCTGGCATGATCGGATTTTTCACATAGCGACTAGAGTGTCATTTCAAATTTTCTCAAGATGATGTTATGTGTATTGTGAAACTCAGTTTTACAACTAAAGTTGCTAAAGGTGCCTGGTATCTTTAATGCTTTTATTCTATAACATTTACAATATTAAAATCACGAATTTGTTGTATTCTGAAAAAGTGTTGAAATCACCAAAATTTACAATTTTTCGAATAAAGGTTTGACCCAAATCGTGGATTATTATATTAGCACCATTTTTTGAAAACATAGCGATACTTTCGTTATTTTAAGATCTGCAAAAATAAGCAGTATTTGCTTCTCAAATTCTCTGAAAACTATTTGCAATATGGTGTGTCTTTAAAGCTAATGTAAACAATTTATAAATTACTTATTATTAGAGAAACTGTTTGGTGCAAATTTTCCAAATGGGAAGATCTTTGGATAAAACCAAATGTTTGTGCATAAGGACACAAGATCTAAATAAAGTATGGTTTTTATAGTGTTTCGGATTCTCCTCGTCAGTAACTAACACCAACTCAATGCTAGTTAGATAAGTCCAAACCAGCACCAACCTGCGTACACGCAAAACGAGTGACTTTTTTGGATTTTAGTATCTAACTAGAGCCAATCTGGTGACTTATCTAACTAGCATTACGTTGGTGTTAGTTACTGACGAGGAGAATCCGAAACACGCAAAAAAAAACTTTACTTTACTATTTGGTACTTATTTTGGGGCTGTGCCGGTACTTAGAGTACAATCACAAAAACGCGAAATGAGACAGGATACAGCACTTATTGGTCTTATTTACAATAAAAAGGATTAAAAAATTAATTTTTTGTCGGCGGGAGCTCGGGAGCAGGTTACAATGCAATGGTGGCTGGTATCTTAAGCGGTAAAAAACACAATTTTTGCGAAGTTTTTCAGAAATTTGGGTGAGACGAATTGATAAAAAAAATTACATTTCAATAACATTCTGTAGTTTTTTATGCAAAAATATCGACAAGTGGGTGACGAAGCTTTTTGTAGAAGTTCCCTGGAAAAAACACGATTTGCGGTGTAAACTGCCATTCAAAAACTACTTAACCGATTAATTTGAAACTTTGCATACACATTCTATGTAAAAGATACCTAACCGCTACGTTGAGTTTTTGAGATAATTTTTCAAGTAATGGTTTTTTTGCTCATTTGAAATAATATTCACTATCTTCACGGCCGCCATTTTATGAGTAGAATTTATGATCAATTCGCTTCACTAAAAATTCTAAAAAAATCTCAAAAATAGCATTTTTTACGCTGAAAACCCTTACACCCTCTCTTAATTTCGCTGGCGGGTTGTTGGGTTCTTGATGGCGTTGATGGGACGATACGTCGATCAACAGACCTGGGACGATACCGGATTGACCAGTGCCAAGAGGGGAGGACTTACCCTTCAGCGGGTCTGATCCAAGGCCAAAACACTGTTCAACACACGATCGGGGAACAGAACGAAAAAAAAAAATGGCGAAAGTTTACGGTGCCAGGAAAACACTGGTGAAGAAATTTTTGAAAAAATTTAAACGGGGCTTCACAAATTAAAACCAAAGTTTGTCTGGAGAACTAGTGTGATTCTAAAGGGTAGATATCAATAAAAATTGTCATCTTAAATTTTCGCATAAACTCTTACATAAAATGCTTATTACATCGAAAAAGTAATCTATGCAAGTTTTTAGCTCAATCGGACATCATTGAGGAAGGGGACGGGAGTACACGAAATGTTGAAAATCGATTTTTTTTTGTCGAAAGATGTCTAAAAATAGCATAATACACCAGCATCTAGTGTCAAAACAAACGAAAACCGCTAAAAACAAATTTAGATTTTTTTTTTAGTTCCAAGGACTTAGAAATTTTTGAAAAAATCATTCGAAAATCGAAAAGTTTATTGTAATGCCCTATGATTGCAAAAAAAATCCCAACTAGTGCCGGGTTTAGGATTCCAACTACATCAATGTGAAAAGATTTTTGAAAAAAAAAAATGGAACGGGACTTCACAATTTAGAACCAAAGTTCTGTTATTTTTTTTTAAACAACATCTTTTAGGTGAAAATGGGCATCTTTCATCGAATTTTCCTAACGAACTGGGCTTGCGAGCAGAACAAATAAAAAAATACGTCTAATCTGTCAAAGATTATATAATCTTTGACATATTAGACGTAGCAAGGTGTACGGGCTCACCCAAGGCAATGCGAATTGTATAAAAGAAACTACTTAAATTTCTACTACTTTCTTTATATTACCTGATCGAACTACGTTTATATTAAAATCTTCCGAACAATGACGCAGGTAGCTACAGGGTCCGAAGAGCCCGGCTCCCTTTCGAAACCAAATTTATTTTTTTTTAAGCGGAACAAAAAGTTTGTGGTCTTTCAAAACTCGTAATGAAGTAATTTTAATATAATGGAACTCTGAATCCTTAGTAATTGTTGGTTTTATTATGTTCCGCAGTTCAGTTTGTTTGTAAAATTGGATGGTAAAAAAATGTTCAAAGTCCCAAGGAAGTTACGAAAAAATCCTTGGTACGACACGATATTTTTAGTAATTTTTCATAGTACAATTTATGATTAAAAAATATTGAATAAACAAAATCTGATCAAAACTATAACTAAACCATCATGGTACTTAATTAAGGGTGAAATTTGTTTGTTATGACATCTTATTTTAAAAACTTCTAAATTCCATCACAAAAATGCTGTTTTTTTTGCTACAGGAACAGATCCCTTACCAACCAAATTTTTTTTATTTCCTGAAAACAAAATTAGATCTGCCAGGAAGCTTACGGCTAGCAAGTGTCTCGTAGAATTTCAGCTCCACGATTTTTTTTTAAAATCGGCTTTCGAAAATGATTCATCGTCGAGCAAGATATATCAATTGAGCTTCTTCAGCACCTGGTCGTACAGCATATGGACTCGGACTTTGATCGCTGCTTATTGTTTGGTTGGGTTGTTTATTTTATCATGGTAACATTGATGGAAATATTTCGTTTCTCGCAAGTATGGGAAAAATCACACCTCGAACCGTTCGTTCACCATTCACAAAGAAGTTTTTTTCGCCAATGAAGCATTTTGTTTGCATATAACATGAAGCAAAGTAACTTGGTCAAACGAAAGCACCTGAGTGCAAGCTGCAACTGCAAATAAAGAATCTAACCAATTGTCGTTTTGTGTTATCCCTTTCCAGCAATGCTCTTCTTGAATGGGTCGCGGTTAGCATCGGGTTTTCATCAAACAATTATAGTATATTTTGATATCATTTTCCCACAATACAATAAATACTTAGATACTCATTTATCGTTTATGGGACATCTGAAAATCGTAGCGGGGATGGCAGAGTTTCCAAGTATTTTAAACCCAAATCTGGCACTCTGAATGAATAAATCTGGACAAATCTGGCACTTTCGAAAATAAGTCTGGAAACATCTGATACGATGCAATTTTTATTCAATTGTTGGTGAGTTCGTCAGTTCATCGAGGTGGTTGAGAGACATTACTAGATATTTAAATCCATTTCAAATAAATCGATAACCTTTAGCCCTACAAGCTCTTCAATGAAATGCTTCACTACGAGCATTTCTAAAATTTGGTCGAAGACACCATCTTTCTACCTCGTCAGTATAAAAAGTTATTTTTTTAGTCCGATCATAGTAAGCCATGCCGAGTTTCAATTTTCATCAGATTGTGGGGAATATTCACACGAACAATCCTTTCAAAGACACCTTTTGAATATATACGATTGTTTGGCGTCTAGTGATATAAGTTGGCGTTTCCGACCACTGTGCCATGGGATCACAAGAGGCGACTATGCACAACGAGTTTAGATAGCGCCCCCCGGAGCAGGCGCGGTGAAGCCATTCACCAGAGGTGGTTTGGTAAGGTCACCAGCAGCAGCGAAAGTTATTCAACAAGAGCAGGCAGAAGAGCGGCAGCAGCAACAGCAGCCAATGCAGAGCGGGGTGATTTAAACTCCACAGAACCCAAAAGTAGTGGCAGCGAAGCGCTTGGTGAAGGAGCTCTACAAGTCTATGGACAACAAGAAACAATGTCCACATTTTGGAGATGATTCTCAGAATTCGAGAAACGCTAGTGTCTGCCGTGAAGGAGTATGACACGGAAACGCCGAGGGCTGACGTAGCTGAGCGAGCCTTGGCGATGGTTAAGGCTACTATATTCCTAGCCCTTCCGAAGCCGAGGGAGGGGAAGCTGATTGGAGTGGAGAACATGCCAGTATCCATGACTCCAAAGAGGGCCAGAACCTCGCCAGGAGCCGGAAGACCAGGCAGGACCAAGAGGCAGACGTGCGACGATGCACAGTGGTCGGAAATGCCAAAAACGTGAACTTAATTCACTAGAGGCCAAACCATCGAATATATTCACAGGGTGTCTTTGGAAGAATTGTTTGTATGAATATTCCCCACAATCTGATAATAATTGAAATTATGCATGGCTTACTATGATCGAACTAAAAAAATTAACTTTTTATACTGACAAGGTAGAAAGTTGGTGTCTTCGACAAAGTTTTAGAAATGCTCATAGTGAAGAATTTTGTTGAAGAACTTGAGCTTGTAGGACTAAAGGTTATCGAGTTATAAGACGTTTTCTATGGCAACTCCCTTAAATCTAGTTTTTTTTAATATAACTTTTTTAATTGTAACTTTGCGTGCAAACTATGTTCAAGACAAATATGTAGGTAGCAAAGCTACATAATATTGTTGAAGACTGTATGTAAAAATACTTATTCGTTTCAAAGTTATTGAAGATTTTTACATTTTTTTACACCAACTTCAACTACGCATAAGAAAGAAAGGTGCAAATCAAAATGCACGAACAGGCACTTTTTTCACTGTCCAAACTATGCACAATAAAGCTAAGAAGGTTTGGTGCGTGGCACTCTAAAACCCTATGAATAGGGTAAGCTTACTTTATCATGTTTTTTTACTTTTTCCATACAAAAATGAGCAAACAAAATTTTTTCTCATTTTTTTCCGTTAAATTTAGTAATTAATAGTATGACATCCTTTTGTAAGCATTAAATTCGTTATGACATGTCTATTTGAGTATATATTGGTTTGGGATCTCCAATGATATTAAAAAACTTCACATTTTTGCTCCAGCGCTCAAAAAATCTGAAATATTCAGGTATAAGTTAAAATATTACTAGTAATTGAATATAAAACCAAGAATTTAAAAAATGGGGGCAAAAAAAAACCAAAAAAAAATTTTTTTGTTGATTTTTGTATGGAAAAAGTAAAAAAAACATGATAAAGTAAGCTTACCCTTTTCATAGGGTTCTAGAGTGCCACGCACCAAACCTTCTTAGCTTTATTGTGCATAGTTTTGATTGTGAAAAAAGTGCTTGTTCGTGCATTTTGGTTTGCACCTTTCTTTCTTATACGTAGTTAAAGTTAGCGTAAAAAAATGTAAAAATCTTCAATAACCTTGAAACGAATGAGTATTTTTACATACAGTCTTCGACAATATTATGTAGTTTTGGTACCTTAACATTTGTCTTAAACATAGTTTGCACGAAAAGTCACAATGAAAAAAGTTATATTAAAAAAACTAGATTTAAGGGGGTTGCCATAGAAAGCGCCTTATAACTCGGTAACCTTTAGTCCTACAAGCTCAAGTTCTTCAACAAAATTCTTTACTGTGAGCATTCCTAAAACTTTGTCGAAGACACCAACTTTCTACCTAGTCGGCATAAAAAGTTATTTTTTTAGTTCGATCATAGTAAGCCATGCATAATTTCAATTATTATCAGATTGTGGGGAATATTCATACAAACAATTCTTCCAAAGACACCCTGTGAATATATTCGATGGTTTGGCCTCTAGTGAATTAAGTTCACGTTTTTGGCGTTTCCGACCACTGTGCGGTGCTCTCATGCCGAAAGGAAGGACGCTACTGAACACGGGAAAAGCTGGAGTATTACCGTAGGTCGGAAGAAGAAGCACAGGAAACAGTAAAAGGAAAGGAGAAAAGAAGAAGGAACTCAGAAAGCGATGATTCGTTTACCGCTGCAGACAAAGCGCTGGAGGTAGGCAAAGTTACGGTTGGATTGTCGAGATGCTCATTGAGAGCCTTCCTACGAGTAAATGAACAAGCGGAGAAATACTTCAAGTGTTTGGACTTTGGACATTTGGCAGGGGCTGGCGAAGGCCCTGATAGATCCGGGATATGCTGAAAATGCGGGGAGACGTGGCATCTTACGAGAAATTGCACGCATAGGCCGAAGTGTTTGCTTTGCACTCCAACGGACGGAAACGACCATCAGACGGGTGGCCTAAAATGTCCTGCCTATAAGAAGGCGACTGCAGGCTAACGGTAATGGAGATAACCCCGATAAATCTGAATCACTGTGGCACAGCACAGAAACTGTTGTGGTAGTCTACGACAGAAACTATGTGTGATGTCGCTTTGATTGCAGAGCCGTACCAAGTGCCCCCTGATAACGGTAATTGGGTGACGGTTAGATCGGGACCAGCTGCGATACATGTTATGGGAAGATTCCCCGTTCAAGAAGTGATAGAAGCTAATACGAAGACTTCGTGATCGCAAAAATCAACGACGTCTTCGAGTGCAGCTGTTACGTTCCTCCAAAGTGCTGTGGAGCAGTTCAGCCTAATGCTGTAGCTGTTAACCGAGCAGTTGATCGATCAGTAGCCGGTAATCATTGGTGGTGACTTCAATGTCTGGGCTGTGGAGTGGGTCAGCAGAGTAACCAACACAAGAGCTCCTGCGGGAAGCTCTAGCGAAATCAGACGTACCATTGTGCAATGAAGGTTCTGTCAGCACACTTCGAAAAGTTGAGAGGGAGTCTATCATCGATGTCACATGCTGTAGTCCTTCATTGACGGCGAACATGGATTGGAGAGTATGCGAAACGTATACGCATAGTGACCATCAGGCGATTCGCTACCGTATCGGTCAACGGAACCTCGCGGCAGTATGGAGAAGGATGACCGGCGAGCTAAAGTGAAAGGCGAAAGCCTTCAACAAAGATCTCTTCGTTGAAGCACTTCCGCCGAACGGCCGGATCGAGAACGTGGATGCGGCTGACCTAACAAAGGAAGGATTGTGACGCCACAATGCAGTGAAAACTGGAACCGCGCAATAGACAGCGTCCAGTTTACTGGTGGAACGAGACGTTTAGTACGCTACGCGCTGCTTGTTTCAGAACCAGAATGCGGGCTCGTAGAGCAGTATCAGAGTCAGATAGAGAGGAGCGCAAGGCAGCGTTTCCGGAAGCTAGGACCGCTTTAAAACGGGAGGTCAGGCTTGGTAAGTCAGATTGTCACAAGGAGCTAGCTGTGCCGAGAAGTAGACACCAATCCCTGGGGCGACGTATACTGACTCGTGATGGCGAAAATCAAGGGCCCGAGCAAGTTGAAGATAATCGTCGAGGGTCTTTTCCTGAAGCACGATCCAACTATATGGCCACCGACACCGTTCAGCGAAGAAGAAGGAACAAACACGGACGATCGCCAAGTGACTAACGACGAGCTCGCAGAAGTATCGAAGAGCCTGAATTCAAAGAAAGTGCCTGGTTCGGACGGAATACCAAACGTGGTGCTGAAAGCTGCGATCCTGGCATATCCGGATATATTCAGGATGGTGCTGCAGAAGTGCCTAAATGAAGGCAACTTCCCTGAAATGCGGAAGTTTTTGTTGCCAAAGCCAGGGAAACCACTTAGCGATCTGCTGGATACACTCGGAAAACTCTTTCCAGGATCATCCCTAACAGGTTGACGAAATTCACAGAAGGTGAGCGTTGGCTGTCCAAAATGCAGAAAGCTAACGTGAAACAACAAATCGGGATTCGAGAAATTCTGCGCCGGGAGCTCTCCGACGGTGTAGACCACCGCCGGGGACCAGTTGAGTAGTACGCGACGTAGCACCGGGTTCGGGTCGTCGGGGCACCAGTGAACCGGATGTCAGGCTTCACCGGGATCGCCGGACCGACCTCGACACCCCACTGGGTAGTTCGTGAGTAGGTTAGATCCACCGTCGGGGAATAGACCGAGTAGACCGCGTGCAATTGCTAGCAACGGGTCGCTGGGGCGCCAGTGAACTGGAGGCTACGCTCCACTCGGAATCGCTGGATGGACCTCAGTACCTACTGGCTGGCCCGTTGAGTAGGCTAGATCCATCGCCGGGGACTAGATCGAGTAGTTCGCAAACAAGTAAGGGTGGGCGCTGAATGGCTCATCGGCGAAGTTGAGCGAAATGGAACGAGAGGGAGCCAAAGGGCTCAAGAAATTGTGGTGCTAGAACCGAAGAAGAATTATCGGGAGAACTTCCTTCGCCTGGGAACTCTCCGTCGGCGTAAGCTAGATTCATCGCTGGGGACTAGATTGAGTACACCGCGACTAGACACCACCAGTCGCGGGTCGTCAGGCCACCAGTGAACCGGACGTCAGGCTTCACCGGGATCGTCGGACCGACCTCGACACCTGGCTGGTTGGCTCGGTTTCGGGAGAATTTCTCTCGCCAGGAAATTCTCCGTCGGAGTAGGCTAGGTCCACCGTCGGGCACTAGATCGAGTAGTTCGTGAACAAGTTGGGAACTCAACGAGTAAATGGCGCTGAATGGTGCGAGAAGGGAGTTGCGGTGCTAACTGGCACAAGGGAGCCCAAGGGCTCGATGAATTCTAAAACATAAAAACCCCTCCCCGAAGTAATGCCGGGGAGGAATCAGGTTCAGGACAATAGAAGTGGTTTTTTTGGGTCGGGTGATGACAGAAAAAACCCGTTCCCTGAGACATTAGGGTTTTTGTATATTTTGCCCCGTCTCAGGGCTTCCTTGAAAGTTTTTCAATGCTCTCAAAAAACAAGAAGATATACAGACATTATCCCAATTTGCCGAGTTGAGTCGATTGGTATATGAGACTCGATCCTCCGGGCCTCGGAAAAAGTTTTCAAAGTTGAGCCATAACCATAAAACGTGACATAATGTATTACATTAATGATTGCCAACACAAGACTGGGTAATGTTCGAGATCATTGCAGCCCAGCTGGTTAATGTTTTTCATTAGAAAGTAAATAGTATAAAAATAGACGTTTTGTTTCAGAGTAGCAGGTATTGATTATTATTAATTCATAGTCACACAAATTAAAAATACCCTTGTTATCAGACATCAATTCAAACAAGTGATTCTTACAAGCGCAATAAATGTGACAACAAGAATACAAACAGCAGTTAACATGGCAAACTGTTTTTGTTTCGCGCTCAACATCAATCATACCTCGCACCCCTTCTCCACAGTTCTCCAAATACTTCTCTGACGTGACACTTCAATCTAATTACCGAGAGTTTTGCTCCAGAGAACGGTCAAACCACCATTAAATACAATTAAATATGGGTGGGAGTCGCAGTATGATATGCCGGACTCGAAAGTTCCGCGTAAACCAGTTGGGGGCAGTTAGGGATTCCGTTTGTTTCCAAGATAAACAAATAAACGACATTGCCTCGGTACGAATGCTAATCTTTGGCATCGCAGTTGGCATTTACATGGGTGAAAAGTGCTCCCTCCTGACTAACAACAAGCAGCAACAGGTGCGGGTGAAAATGGGTGGTATTTGTTTGAGCTTTGATCGCATCACTCCCCGGAGCGGGCTCATTCAAGGCTGTCCAATAACCCTCGCTCAACGATGGTTCGTGATGACCAATCATTCCGCGGTTCATCGGTAAACGACAGTTTGACGACTCTATCGTTCAAGCGTATCATTTTGGATGGGTTGATAAAAATCACACTCACACCTTTGGGAGCGCAGTGCGGGGTCAAGCACTTGTCCGTGTCCGTTTCTGTGGTCGTTAGCCTCGCGCTGCGGTTTGCGATAAAAAGCTGATTCTTGGAGATGAGCTGTAAAGGGATGCTCTCTCCTTTCTAGGTAGGATGAATAATGCTAACCAACCCTTCGGTCACTCCAATGCTCGAGAGTGTAATTATTCACCCGCATCGAGGGAATTCGTTTATTAGCAGGGTCAAGGAAGAAGTTAGAAAGCCGCCGTTGGCTCAACAGGTTGGGGCATTCAATTAACAGCCTTGGCTCATCTCAGTAAATCGCAGAGCATTAAAAAACGATAGGAAGATACCTCTTGTTAGGGTTAAAAAGGGCCTATCATACTTTATGGATTTGTCGACGACAGCGCAGCTTGTGTTTGCAGTTTTGCACGGTCGAAAGGATGAATGCTAAACAGTCGTGTAATTACTAATGAGAAAATAATTGCGGTATTCAGGTTTGTTGGATCTCTCGGGAAATTTCGAGGGGTGAGTTCAAACATAAACGGTTCCATCACGGTACAAATCTGTATGACCAGCGAGAATGATTCAGTTAGTAAACAAGTGACAAAACATGTGTCCTGATATTGTCGACCTTGAATGAGCTATAGAGTTGGAAAAATTGGGTTATACGAAAGGTGTTGCAGAGAAACCACGGCCTTTCCGATTTTATAATCTTTATTCTACGGGGATTATAAAATCCCTAAAATTTTAGATTTACATTAGTTAGTATTTAGTTGAATAGGTAAATTCTTACGTTTAGTGCCCTCTTAGGTTGCTAACTGTTTCCTCCATGGTAGTTTACTCCACGTATTAGCCACTGTAAGTTAGGTTAGGTTTTAGCGGTTATTCACAGGATTGCTGTGTCATGTTTTATGTTACCTCCAATCTGGACGTGTTCTAGACTGGACCAAGTATATAAAGGGCGATTAGAAATAATACAGTCCGCTATTTAACACCTACATTAATTTTAAGTAGATCGTAAGTTCATAAAGTTTTGGTTTAAGTAATTCACGTTTTGTACCTCAATTCAATATCGAAATATCTTTAAATCCTTTCTACCACTAGATTTTAGTTTACTTGTAGCCTATAAGTTAGATGTAGTATAAGATTTCAAATAATTTTAAGTTTAGTAGTAAATTTACCGCTTTAACACAATCGATCACTAGATTCTAAGACGTAAGCTAAGACCATTTTTATAATTCTATGATTTGACATTCTCATGAGTCATTGCCATTGGCTGACGTTTTGTTTACATGTACGGTACGGGTAAAGAAGATTAATTGTGGACGAGGGGCTTTGTAGTAACCCTCCCCCCCGGTATGCTGTCGTGGAACCAGCCTACTCTATGTTGGTCCAACGTCCAGAACAGCAATCTTTACAGCGGGCCGTGCCATCAACTCTCCGGATGTTTGGATTGTAGCACTTCGTACCTGCCCGTCCTTCGATTGGGAAATGGAAACCACACGACCCTTGGGCCAGCAGTTCCTTGGTAATGTGGGGTCCACGATGACTACGATGTCTCCCATCTTAATAGGTTTTGCCGGCTGGAACCATTTGTTCTGCGCGTGATGCTGGGAAGATATTCCGTTAACCAACGTTTCCAAAAGATGTTTGCGTAAACTTGAGACATTTTCCAGGTTTTGCGTAAGGTATCTGTGCCGTCGTCGAATAGGATGAAGGGTTTAACGCCATTCGATGTTCCCAAGAGGAAATGGTTTGGTGTTAGAGCTGGTGCTGATTCATTGTCGGCTGAAACGTATGCCAATGGCCTAGAATTTACGACCATCTCAACTTCCATTAGCATATTCCGATAAATCTCGTCCGTAGGCAGTCTTCGTGGCTTTATCTGCGCCAGTCCTTTCTTGACTGACTGTATCAGCCGTTCCCAACTCCCTCCCATATGGGGAGAGGCAGGTGGATTGAAGATCCAGCGCGTAGAACATGTAAAACTTCTCACCATGTGATCGTGGTCAACCGTTTTCAAAATGTCTTTCAGCTCCCGATCTGCACCGATGAAGTTCGTCCCTCGATTACTATAAATTTCGAGCGGAACTCCCCTTCTAGATATGAAATTACGTATGGCCATGAAACAGGAGTCCGTCGTTAGACTGTGTGCTATTTCAATGTGTATGGCGCGCACAGTGAGGCATGTTATTAGCACACCCCATCGTTTTTCAACACGTCGCCCTACTAGTACTTCTTGTGGACCGAAGTAGTCTATAATATATACGAAAAAGGTCGTGCGTAGGCTGCTGACCTGGCTGCAGGGAGACTACCCATCATTGGTGGCTGTGGCGTTGTATTACGTATTTTACAAAATTGACAGTTTCGCCTAATGCGATCGCACTGTGTACGTACTTTGGGAATATAGTGTTTCTGCTTCAGTTCGTTCAGAACCGTTTGATGATTTTGATGGTGATAGAGCTTATGAATCTCACGAACTATAAGTGTTGTTATGTAGTGTTGCCGGGGCAAGAATATTAGCGAGATCGCCAACAAAGTTACATTCGTCTATTCTTCCTGGAATGCGTAAAACTTGGCTTTCGTCCATTATGGGATGTAGTTTGGACAGCTGACCTTTTTCTTTGAGACGCTTTTGTTGTATTTGCTTCGATAGGGTGTGAAGCCAGTGAATTGTCTTTGGGGAACATTTCTTTTTGAGCCAGGCGGTAGATGCACATTTCTGCTCGTTTCAGCTCTTCATGAGATAGAGGACCGTACTGGAGACCCTCACTTCTTGATTTCCGTTGAAGATTTACTACGTATCGTTGCACCCATGCTGCCGAGCGTAACAATCGGTTCCATTTCGAGAAGTGTTCCCACGATATTATCGACGCGTAAGCATTGTGGTAGAGAACGGTAGGGCGAAGTTCTTCATCCGTCGATCCGAAGCTGTTGCAGTGGGTTGGCCAGTTTATCTTGTTCGTCCACAAGAATTCTGGACTCCTAAACCAACGACTGTTCGGTGAGAGGTCGGGAAGCTTTTGCCACTTTGTTTCTCCATCCGCAACATTGAGTTTGGTCGAAATCCAGTACCATTCGGTTGATGTAGTAGACTCAAGTATCTCGCTCACACATGCAGCTTCGAATTGGCTGTACCGACGATGGTCGGAGTTAATCCAGTGCATGACATCCTTTGAGTCTGTATAAAAGTAGCGCTTCACGATGCTTTTAGCAAGTCGAGCACCCAGAACTGCTGCCTGTTGTTCTAATCGGGGAATAGTCACAAACTTTAGCGGTGCTACGCGAGTTTCATCGCTTTCTTCGAACCTGAAATACGACACCGCTGCCTAGCCGCTCTCACTCGCATCTACGAAAGTGTGGAGTTCGATTGTCGTCGTTTCATCGGACGCTGAGGTATGTTTGCGGTAGCACCTAGGTACCGCAACTGATTGAACGCCTGGAAGCACTCGAAGCCACACCCTCCATTTATCCAGAAGATTGCCGCTAATCTTCTCGTCCCAGCCCACACCGGATCTCCATACTACCTGTAAAAGCACTTTCAGATACATAAGAAGGTTGGCGATCAGTCCCAGTGGGTCGAAGATAGTCATCAGTGTTCGAAGGAGTTCTCTTTTCGTTGGGTTGGGATGTCGTGGGGAAAGCTTGAAGGTGAAGCAGTCTGTTTTCGTATCCCACCACATGCCGCGTATTTTTTCGATGGCAGTCTCTGAATCTATGCTGAGGCTCGTTTCGACGTGCGGTTTGGCGTCAAGTTTTTCAGTAGATGATCGGAATTTGAGTGCCAGTTTCTTATCTCGAATCCTGCGTGAGAATGAATGTGGCGGACTTCTTTCGCCAGCTTAACGGCCTGTTCGACTTCCTCAACGCTCGTCAGCATATCGTCCACATAGTTCTGTTTCGTGATGGCTTCTACAGCACGTGGGAATTCTTTGGCGAATCGCTGGGCATTAAGGTTCATGCAGTATTCGGTTGTGGCTGGGGAGCAGGTTGCCCCGAAGCTCAGGACGGTCATAATATATTCATGAGGCTTGCCTCCGGGTTCTTCGGCGGGCCAAAAAAATCTCTGGCAGTGTTGATCATTCTCGTTCATTCTCACTTGGTGGAACATCTCGTGTATGTCCGTCGTAATGACGATCTTATATTCTCGAAACTTATAGGGTACCGAAACTAGAGAAATGAGTAGGTCGGGTCCTTTCAAAGATATTCCGCGAACCTCCGCTGCTGCATCCCAGACAATGCGAATCTTGCCTGGTTTGTTTGGGTTGACGAACGGACAAACCGGTAGATACCACACTCGATTGCGATGAATTTTCAGTTCTGTAGAGGTCAACTTTCGTACATAACCTTTCTTCTCATGTTCGCTTATTTTAGATTTGAGCATACTAGCTAGTTCTGCTTCACGTTCCATTCGTTTCTCTAGACATTTCGTTCTCGTGAGAGCCATTGATCTGGAGTTCGGAAGCCGAACGTCGTTGTACTTCCAAAGAAGACCGCTTTCGTATCTTCCGTTCTTTAGAGTGGTGCACTGTTCAAGTAAACGTATGGCGCGCTCATCCTCCTTTGATTGTAGAATTTTGCGGGGTGAAATTATTCCCATACTGCCTAAAGCGAAGTACTCTTTAACGGCTGCGTGTAAGTCCTCGTCATGGCCTTATTGGCGTTATTGTTTATCAGGGCTGTGCACACCTGATATGTCGGCCGAAAGCTTAACCGAGTTCTTTTCCCACCTACTGGTTCCACCCGTCCAATTCAGGCAGAGTGGCTGGGGGTTCCTTCCAACCCTAGTTCGTTGTAAAGCTCTTGTTCCATCAGGGTTGATGATGACCCATCATCAAAGAACGCAAACATTGCAATTGATTTCCCTTTTCCTTTTATAATAACCGGTACGTACCGAAAGAATACAGAACCGACGCCACTGCGATGAATGTTGCAACACTGATTTAAATCTGTAGGTGGAGGTGGTGGCGCTAATCTTGCGTCCCTGTGCTTGTTATCATTGTGCAACAATTTGTGATGTAAAAATGTGCAACCATTTTGCCCATATGGATCTTTGGCGTCGCAGGACGTGAAATGCTTTCTTAGGCACCTACGACAAAGTTAGCCTTAATACTTTCCAGCGCATATCTACGTTCATAGACAAAAAACGTTTGCATTTGGAAACAGTCTCGCAATCCGATTTGCAGACGATACAATCATCTGTCGCTGGCTCACGCGGGTTTTTCGACAGGCACTCGGAGTGGACGTTTAAAAATCCTTGGTTCTTCCTCTTCTCTGTTTTCCCAACTATGTCCACGTCCGGGGCAGTAACTTCACAAGCAGCTTCCACGATTGTTTTAAGCCATTCATTAAAATTTGTGAGTTTCACTCTCCGAATAGGTTTGCGGGTTAGCGCCCAGCTTAGTTTAACTGTTGGTGGAAGTTTTTCTTCTAGTTCCTGAAGGATTGTTACGTCATAGTAATACTCGTCTAACTCGCAGGCCTGTATAGTAGCGCATAAGTTCTGTACTGATACGCCGAAATTGATCATTGTTTTCAGTTTTTCGATTCTCGGTGGTGGTATGTCTCGAATCTTCTGGATGATTGGCCCAACGATAAGGTTAGGTCGCCCGAACAAGGTTTTCAGCGTAGACATCACCGTACCCACATTATCTGGGTGTAGCAGCAAGCTTCGCGTTGCATCGAAAACTTTGTCTTTTAGACAGCGTCTTAGGCGAAATATGTTCTACTTGTTGGTATACCCGCACATTGCAGTGCTACTCTCAAATGTGGCAAAAAATAGGGGCCAATCCTCAGGATCTCCGGAGAAGGTTGGTAGATCTTTAGATACGGCTTGCCGTGCCGCCAGTTGGTTTTTTGAGAGAGCCCGCGCGTGTTGAGAATAGTTACCGGTCGTACTGCGGTTGCTATCCGTGTTTCTTTTTGAAGTAACGGATAGTACGTCGGAACAGACCGGCGTAGGAACTATGGAAGTATCGGGTTGAGGTCCGTTCTCCAGCCATTTGTCGACTTTCTCCTTACAGCTGATATTTTCCTCTTCTTCGTTTGCGAACTCGTATTCACTACTGCATTCTTCCATCAGCACAAGTTCTTCAAGGTGTCTCATTTCCAAAGCTTGCCGTTCTTTCAGAGCTATTAGAAGACGTTCACGGTCTTTTGTCGTTCGTTTTGATGACACGATTGACTTTGTTTCACTCTGTGACTTTGTCTCTATAGCAACATTGTCAGGCTTTCGCCTGAGAAGTGCGATCTCCTTTTGTAGCTGATTCTCACGTATACTCCATTGTGCTTGGAGTTTGTAGATCCGCTCGTTCATCGATGTGTTTTTCTGCTCCTCTAGCATATTGATCTGATATGCAAAATTGGTACGCTGTGTCTGAAACATGCAGCGTAATTCTTCGATTTCTTGACGTAGTTTTGCGTTGTCACTATTATCCGTACATTGTAGCGTTGGCCCCAGTGGCAGATAGAGCGTTATCACGAACGTTAGTAGCTTTTGTTATTGGCGCGACCGTCAATGATTCATCTACGATGGTAACAGCTCCTGCCCATTAGAGGAGACTGGAGTTGAAGTTTCCGCTGGCTGGGACTTTTTCGTCACGCATTCGTCACAGCACCAGTCGTAATCACCGATCCCTTCATCTACATGTACACAGCTGTAGTGATACCACTTGCTGCAGTCGTCGCACTGCACCATTCGGCTATTGTCCGGAGAATTGCACATATTGCAGCTCACGTTCGTTTGCGGCGATTATTCACAGGATTGCTGTGTCATGTTTTATGTTACCCCTAATCTGGTCGTGTTCTAGACTAGACCAAGTATATAAGTTTTAGTTTAAGTAATTCACGTTTTGTACCTCAATTCAATATCGAAATATCTTTAAATCCTTTCTACCACTAGATTTTAGTTTACTTGTAGCCTATAAGTTAGATGTAGTATAAGATTTCAAATAATTTTAAGTTTAGTAGTAAATTTACCGCTTTAACACAATCGATCACTAGATTCTAAGACGTAAGCTAAGACCATTTTTATAATTCTACGATTTGACATTCTCATGAGTCATTGCCTATTGGCTGACGTTTTGTTTACATGTACGGTACGGGTAAAGAAGATTAATTGTGGACGAGGGGCTTTGTAGTAACAAAAGGTTTTAACCGTATGGTTATTCGCCTCTTTTTCCGGGTTGGCAAAATCTCTTATGAAAAATCACTAAGCCTATTTGCGGGGTTGGGAATCGAACCTAGATGAGCTGTATACAACGCAACCGATTTACCAACTACGCTATTTCCGTCCCCATTCGCCTGTAATTAAATGGAGAATGTCTTACACAAATGAGTCTTATTCGTAATGCAAAATTTATTGATTCTATTCAACGTCTCGGTTCATTCGATGCCTTTTCAAGGGACTCCATAATAAATTACAAACAAGACTGCATAGCGATAATCTAAAAATAAGAATCAGTCGACTCTCGCTTGAGTAGAATCTGTGACGTATACCACTCCATAGATATCACACAATCAAAATCAATTCGGTGATTAAACGAAAGCCAAATAGCAAAAAAAGAAGGAAAAAAATCGCTCACTCACCTGCCCCACCATCGATTTGCCGATTTCCTTCGACCTTTGATACCGTGGCTGCTGGAGCTGTTGTGTGTGTGTGATTGATGAACTCGAAGGTACTCAATTATTTCGGATGCCGCGGGAGGCAGGTCCTTACTCCCGCTGGAATCAGCCGCCGCCACCGCCGACGACGACGACGATGGAGATGCGGGCCGGATCAGGACGGCAAAGGTTCAACAAGCAAAAGGTAACACGAGCAAGTCATCATTTTTGATGACCGGCACGAGTCCTTCCTGGGATGAGGTGAGGTGAAGTTTATCTGTGTCGAATCAAGCTCGAATCAATCGAAGCATTGTCATCTATTGCTCCCAACAGGTGGAGGAGGGTGGGGGACGACACGGCTGTGCTGCTGGAATCAAAGCGGGTGATCAGCGCTGATGTGCATCCGTGCATGTTCCGGAACGTGTGTGTGAGTGATTTGCCGTTGGATCTGAAAACGGAAAGTCAGAAATTTTGACGGTTGGAGTTAGTTAAAAATATCGAACACCGGTTGATAATTGGCTCCAATTTTGACGAAAATTATACGCTTCACGAATAGAGGCAGAAAGTTACAAACCGGGTCCTTTTCTAAAAATAGAAGATGATTCGACCCTGCGCCACGTGGAGTTTTGGGATCAGGGAAATTGGTTTTATCGATACACCCAAAACAATTTCCCAATGCATAAAAAGCATTACATCGTTTCGAACATATTTTGAATTCGAATCATGCCTTGTTCGCATTATAGACCAAATTTACCTACCGCATTATACAAACACAACTCAATCTGCTATGAAATAAGTTGGTTGAAAATAGACGCTACAGTATAGTCTTTTCGCATGTAGAAGTATTAGTTGGTTTTGCATGCTGGCTGAATCTTTGCCCCACAAAGTGGTGTATTCTATACATGGACACTTCTTTGGTGTTTGAACGAACTTCTGTCTTCTAACACAGTGACGATCTTTCGTCTGCAAACAGCTCATTTCAACCACACTAAACGCGTGTGTAGTTTACCCATTCACGATGGTGTGTGCAGCGATGCCACATGTTTTTTTGAAATGTCTGTAGATGAGTAACTAAAATGTCTGTAAAAGTCTGTAGATGGTTGTGTAAATCCTAGTTACACTAAAATTTTACTTTAAAAATAGATTGAAAGTAGAATTCTATTGTGAAGGAATCACTCGTATTCGAAAACAGTTATTCTAGTGCAATTTTACTAAACACTATTACCCTTTAAAAAGTCTGTAGATCTCTGGCTACGTCTGTAGGAGACATCAAAAGTCTGTAAAATACAGACATGTCTGTAAATCTGGCATCGCTGGGTGTGTGAAATAAACAATTATTGTTTCGCGCAGCGAATGGTACAAGCAGTAAAATTTCCGCTCTCTCATTCCACGCTTCAGAGAAAGGTGGAAGCAAATGATTTGTGCTCTGGTTGATTTTTGATGACTGCGTCGACCAGGGCGATTCTGTAAACTGAATTCGCATGCTCGAGATGACATACGAATAATTCAAAGGAGCTACTCCCTAGTAGCAATTCAAGTTTTATGGTACTCTTGAAGACCTTCTTAAAACTTAGAATACACTTGTAGTATGCTATAAAACTAGAATTGCTACTTGGGCTGCCACTTCTGATTAAAAATGCAAAACCAATTCATCACTGCCCTATAGTTTATGTTGACTTACACTTAAATGCTTTTGACGCAAAATATTGTTACAATATCACCTGACTTAAAAATACTGTCGCAATGGTTAATACCAGAAATAATTAGTGTACAGGCTGTTATCGAACAAAAGATCAATTAACTTGTTGGCCCAATGATCCCATATAGGCAACTTTCTCCTGCCTATAGTGCGCTTAATTATTTATCAATCATTAAAATCATTAATAAAATGCATGAGACTGTTTAGCGGCTAGAGCTCCCATACCGCTGGCATATTGAAGGTTGAGAGAACGCCGAAAGTTTATCATATCATCCCAGAAACATAACACGTACCCCATCAATTTAATGATTACCGTATGCTACACTCTGTAAGAGGCAGCAAGCAATCGATGGATAGGCGAAATGAAAAAAGGTTCTTGAGCGTGTATTAGTATTTTTAGAGCGCCCATGTATACAAGTGAAGATGTTCTTTACATGTGTGTTAGTGCAGGTCATTTTAAAACTAATACTCCGATATGGCTGAATTCACGAATACATTCCCAATTGTAAGTTTGTGTATGTTTCTACAGCGTAATCACCATTTCATGCATTTTTGTCCCGGACCAATATCGCTTTATATGCATTATACCAGTTACAATGCAAAATTCTCATTAGAATCATGCTTATTCGCACGTAAATCATACGGTTCGTGTTTTGGGTGTAGGAATACGAATAGTATCCTGCTACTGGCAGTAATGGGTAAGGTGTAAAACAATGTATGTAATTTGTAACACGTCCTTTCAATTTGTTGAAAAGGGGATGTTTTGAAAGGGGGTTATTTAATTGTTGTTCAATTTGATTTGATTTTTGTGTTCGTGCTGCTCAGCTGAAAAAGGGTTTTCGACAGTAACAACAAGCATGGTCAGAATAGTTTTCTATTCATCACAAATTGAAGTAGGTTAAACGATTCCATTTGCTTTGTTATTTTAGAAATGAATTGTTTCGATTTCTAGACAACCTTTTACATTTGGTATGACTTAAGTTCGCAAATTCATTTGCCATCTGTTAAGGTATGACTCTTTAATCGATCTGGTTCAGATGGAACCGTACCTTGACACCGGAAAGGGAAACGACAGACCAAAATGCCACTCCTTCTGACAGAATGATTATTTCCAAGGCCAAATCATGTATGTAGTGTGGATAAGGAGAAGAGAGGAGAGCGGATTACGCTACCTTTCTTTTTGTCGAGTAACGAAATTGCGGGTATATCAGCGTCCTGCCCACTACAACTGGCAGCCAGCAGCGTGTGGGAAGCTGATCAATGTTCGCTGTTGCTTTCGGGCGGTATATCGGATATCCCATGGGGGGGAAGATCGTATTGCTTGGTCGTGTTTGGTAAAAGTTGGAGCCGAAACGCAGAAACATAAGCTGTTTGGAGAAAGAAATGCTCATATATTATGGATGGTTGTTTTGCGTGGTATTGACCTTCAGTTTCGTCGAATGAACACACTGGAAATTGTTTGCCTCCATTGCACGGTGTTTTATAATGGCGTTTTCGTGCTCTACAGTGACGGCACCCAAAACGTTGATTTTTGTTGTATTTTCGCGCTTCTTTCAACACCTGCGGAATAGTTAGACAAATCATACCATCCTTTGATGCAATCACTGTTTTTTTTCTCTACTAATCTTCAGGGGATCAATTTCGCCGTTGATCCTGTATTACTAAAAAAACAGCTCGTTATGATTCTTTTTGTGTTGTTTCTATGGTCAATCTTAAGGGTTTTCCTATTGCAGATTTGTTAGCGATTCAAACGAAAGAAGCATTTTCAGTAGGCTCAATGTAGAATCGTGTCATTTCCCGTGCAAAGTCAAACACCAAAGTTACAGAAAAACAAAATAACATTTCGATATTAGCTTCAAATTCGAATGTTAATTGGATTTCCTGTTGCATTTGCCAAATAAGATATCAACATTTGTTCTCATTTTGCTGCACTTATTTGTTTTTTTATTTCAAACATATAATTGAAGTATCGAATAATTTCAATAACGCAATGAATTTGAAATTTTGATTTTTGTGCCCCAACAAAACATATATACTCAGCATCCTTGAAGAACAGCGTGTAAAATGATGTACTCATATTACTTCCTTGTGTGACTGCTCTGCTGATTTGAATCTGAGAAGAAACATGAAGATCTAGGTAGTATTCTTCCAAACAAATAAAATTTCAGTCATTCAGTAGACGTCTATTCGGTCGAGTTCACCTTTAAACTGCCATTCTTTGCTTTGCACTGATATAGGCGAATTTCTTGTTATTGTTATTTCTTGTTAAATCAACGAGGAGAACAACTAGCACAAGTCCAAGTAAAAGTGTTAATTCAACCACATTCATTAAAGGTCTGCCTATTAAGAAGACAGTTGTTTTCTCAGTCGTTGGTCAGTTGATTAAAATCCAATATCTTACTGCAGCTTTTGAAGCGTTTGTACCTCAGTTGAAATGCCTATAGGTTTCACACAATCAAGTCACTTGGGACCATTGATCTTTGGTTTATTCGTCAAAGATCTATGCCATCATGGCTAAAAAAAAATTGTATTATGAACTAAGTGGCGAATCCATCTCCGAGAAGACTACAAATGTCACCGAGAAGGTAAAAACCTGTTTTAATCGATCTAGCGGTGCAATTGTGCCTTTTTCATTAATCCAAACTACACGAAAAAAAAATGTTTCCAATATCGTGAATAAAGTGCCATGAATCCAAAGTCATGTGTTTTATAATTATGTTCAATTTCCCTTCAGTAACGCTCGCATAACGCTTATTTTAGTGGAACTATTTGTTTTTATTTTGTGAACTTCAATCACGGTTTCCGCCAAATCTTTTCTAATGCGATTTTCAGTACTCGAACTAGTTCACAAATTTATGAACATTATTCATAAAATCAAAGGTTGACTCATGATGATTTCATAGATATAGGAACCCTAGTTCACAAAATCAAAATATTCTGGGTATGTTCTCATGAACTATTTCGTGAAATTCAAAATTGTATTCATGAATCCATTTAATTCTCTTGAACTAATTCATGATCTCTAATATATTAGGTACGATCCAATATCCGTGCTCGTGAAATAGTTCACGAAATCAGGAAATATCATTCATGTATTCGTGAACTGGTTAATGATATCTAGTATAAGTCACGACTCACGTTCATTTTTGTGAAATAGTTCTCGAAATCATTAATTATTATTCATGTATTCGTGAACTGGTTCATGATGCCCAGTACATGATTTTCAATCTATTTTGCGTGCTGGTGATATTTAGAAGATATCGATAATCATTTACAATTTCACGCAACATGATAATGAAATTTTCCGGTGAACTCTCACACTCTCTTGGAGAATTATTAGTGGAATCATTTTTATTCCATGCACTGCGACCATAGTAATAGACACAAACATTAGATATAAAAAACCCTTAGGACCTCGAACATCGTTGATAATGGTGATGTCTGGATAGAAAACGGAAACTACGCTGAGAATCCCAAATAGTGTGCGTGATATAATTCACAGAACAAGATATCGCGAATCAATCATACTTTTATGATCCAGTTTATATTGTCACGTTATTCCGAATAAAAAAAATCGATAGTAACCAAAAAGTAACAGATCACAATTAGGCGAAGAGAATTTACGAAGACCATGGTAAAACTGCTGATATCATGAACATTAGTCATATTACTTTTCGTGTCAAATTTGGAAGTAAGTTTTAAAATAAAATATTATGATAACATGAACAGAAATTACGAAAATCATGACTTGAAATCATGAACATCATTTGATTGTCGGCTGTATATTCCCAAATCATGAACTAGAATCACAACAAAAACTAAACATGTCCAGGGAACAACAACAGTACCCTAACCAAACATTCTAATGTAACGCCATGTATATATTCGGGGCGAACTAGTTTTTTGAAAACACAAATAGTTTCATTCGAATTCGAGGTTTATCATTCATAATTTCAGGAACTTGGTCAATGTTTTCGTAAAATGTTTAGTTCACAAAATCGTTTTGTTCATGAATTTATGACTGGTTTTTTCGTGTGCTATTCCATGGCTGGTTATGTTCAATACAGGGTGTTTGGTTCATGGTTCAGAAGCTCTCTAGGGGAAAAAATCGTTCTACTCATACCATCAAATCTCAACCATTACAAAGTTATTGAACTTTTTGTGCTAAAAACTTATTTGTCTTATAATACCTCTAACTCAAAAAATATACTTTGTATTTCAAATACTTTAGGTGCACTGGAAAGGTGAGAAAATTTCGCATTGAGTAATGCCCTCACATGTTTCAGCTAATGAGTTTAAGTAGCCTTTTCAAAGCAATTTATTGAAAATTAAACAATTTTAATCGATTTTTCGTTCATTTCATGAAAATCCTAATAGTTAACCTCATCATTTTAATAATCCAGATTGTTAGTCTCAAAGAGCTGCATACTTCGTTCTTTGACATGATACACTTACCTTTTCTTATTTTCATGAGTTTGGGTTATTCAACTTGGATATTTTTATCTCATTTTCACTAATACCAGCTCTAATTGAAAAAGTATGGCACTTATTTTACTTTTTTTCATTTTATTCGAAAACCAGGAAAATTTTACAGAGAAAAATGTATTAATACCTTTCAGTTAAGTGAATTTAGTATTCTTTTAGAAGTAAATTAGTTTAAAGTTAGTGCTATTATTAGCATTTTCAATAATTTTCCTAAAATAGTAAATAATAAACATCACCATTATTAAAATGGAAAATGCAAGTTCTACAGTTCGTTCTTTGACTCCATTCAATTATCTCTTTTGGTTTCGACGCAAAATCGTTTTTATCACATCGTTTCATATGCAAAAATAACGATTTCGAACCCACTACATTTGTGGCGACGTCATGCTGTGTTAACTATTAAATAGTAGCAAAATGAAAAGAGATATAGACAAAAAATCTTTAAAATAGTGACCGACCATCTTAGATTGCAATGAAACTTTACACGTTTCACCGTCATGCAAGACTAAACATTTTCCACAGGTAATAAGATTATTTTGACTCAAGAGCATCTTTTCAAAAGGGCGTAAACGTTTCTACGTGCATGAATTTCAAATTTTTTTTGTTCGATTACTGTATTTTATACAGCAAAACTATCTGAGAACGAGTTACAGGGAATGAATACTTCTGTCTGAAAAAATATACACTGAAAAAAATGTGTCATTTTTCAAAAAAAACAAAAATTTATGATAAAAATTTAAATTGCGAAAAAAACCATTTTTTTAAATTTTTTATATTTTGTTACCTAAAACCTAAAGAGAAAAGAAACATTTTGAATGTGATTGCATGATGGAGAAAAAATTGGTAAAAAAGTTTTCTTAACAATAACTTCGTACATGTTTTTAAATATCTTACTAATAGACATACAAAATTGTAATTCTATTACAGAATATAATTCTAAGTACCATTTAAAATCAAAATGCATTTAACAAAAATCTTCCAAAATGCGATAGTTTTCGAGATATTTGAAATTTTGCTCCTTCAAAAATAATTAATTCGTGTAATTATGCTCTTTTTAAAAGTTATTCGCGTTACCCCATCAAAAAATGTCAAAAATTTAATGTTTATCGTTTTAAAGACGTAAAAGCAACTTTTTAGTGTATTTGGATCCTGGAGAAGTTTTCAATAAAAAAGTTTTCCTAACAACAACTTTTGACATTTTTTTTTTAATTCTTACTATTTGCAGTCAAAAATATAATTTTCTTTTTGAATATGATTCTAAACGCCATTTTAAATCGAAATGCTCTTAACAAAAAAATTCTAAAATGTAGCAGTTCTCGAGATATTTTAACTTTTGTTTTAACAACACAATTATTTTGTTTTATTACGACCTTTTCATAAGTTAGTCGCGTTTCTCCATCAACAATAATAGGTTTTTCAAAAGGCCCGTAAACTTTCCTACAACTTTCTCTTTGACATCAAGGCGATGTTGTGAAACATTTTAAAGTTACATGAAAACAATTTATATTCTGTAATAAAATTACAATTTTGTATGTCAATTAGTATGAAATTTAAAAACATGTACGAAGTTATTGTTAGAGAAACTTTTTTACCGATTTTTTCTCCATCATGCAATCACAATCAAAATGTTACTTTTCTCTTTAGGTTTTAGGTAACAAAATATAAAATTTTTTAAAAAATGGGTTTTTTCGCAATTTAAATTTTTATCATATCATTTTTGTTTTTTTGAAAAATGACACAACATTTTTTTCAGTGTATTTTTTTTTCGGACAGAAGCATTCATTCCCTGTAACCTGTTCTCAGATAGTTTTACTGTATAAAATACAGTAATCGAACAAACAAATTTGTTGTTTTGCAATAGGGCATTGTAAAAAACTTTTTTTTTTGAATTCTTAAAGGCCCCCCTTCCATATTGTGACAAATGTCAAAGTAAGCTTAGATTCCAAATTTCAGATCATTTGGACAATTTTAGACTCCCACCCACTTCGCTTGAAATTTTTGAAATTTGTCTTATGGGAAAATATAAGGGAAAAATATATTAAATGCTATAATTTTTGAAGTAGCAATCAAAAAAGTTTAGTATTTGAATGGAAACTTTTCCGTTTCTAGAAAAATGCGGGAAAGTGGGGTACTGGGTCATTTGGCCCCAAAATCCCCTATTTTTAATAGTTTTTCTGCTCCGTGATGAAAATCATACATACTTTGCAGTTTTTCTAATGTGAAAAAATCTCAGAAATCGAACGGAATCTTTTTGACCCTTTGTCCGAATACGAGAAGTTGGGGTTATAGGGCCTTTTGTGATTCATATTAAATTTTATCATTTTCTCGTGCATATATCTCTATTATTCTTCATTCAATTTTAATAAATTGTATCTTATTGAACGTGGAAAACCCTTAGAAACAAAATAAAAATAGATTCGTTACCGATAAAATTCAGAAACATTAAATTATCTGACTTATAGTCTCGATTACACATTTTTATCATGAAATCACACATATTAACTCCATTTAAAAACAAAACTCTTATTAAATTTACTACTTTTAGTGTAAAATTCGCTGTGGGATCAAATGAGAAAAGTTTCCATCCTGGAAAAATAGGGGAAGTTGAGGTATTAGGACATTTAATGGAAAAAATGTGATTTGTAGAGTTAATGTCAAAAATTTTGATGTTTCTGAATTTCACCCGCTAACGAATCTATTTTTGTTGTATTTCTAAGAGTTTTCCACGTTCAACAAGGTACATTTTATTAAAATTGATTGAAGAATAATAGAGATATATGAAAGAGAAAATGATAAAATTTAATATGAATGGAAAAAGGCCCTATAACCCCAACTTCGTATTCGGCCAAAGGTCAAAATAGTTTCGTTCGATTTCTGGGATTTATTTACAATAGAGAAACTTCAAAATATGTATGATTTGCATCACGGAGCAGGAGATTTTGGGGTCAAAATGACCCAGTACCCTCCTTTTCCGTATTTTTCTAGAAACATGGATATCTCCATTCAAATGCTAAGGTTATTTCCTTTAAAATTTTTAAACCATTTTCTAATTGCTACTTCATTGCTACCATTTTCTAATTGCTACTTCAAAAGTTATAGCATTTAATATATTTTTCCTCCATATTTTTCCATAGAACCAATTTCAAAAATTTCAAGCGAAGTGGGCGGGAGTCTAGAATTCTTCAAATGTTGTGAAATTTTGCATCTGAGCTTACTTTGACATTTGTCATAATTATTTGCGATGCTCTAGTGCTTAGTCCGCAATTGGTTTTTCGGAAAATAGAAGGAAAATGATGAAAAATGTCGTTTTCCGTTTATCTCTAGTACATCAAAATAGGATTTTATGAGCATTTGCCGACGTTTTTGTACTAACAATTATAAAAATAATGATAACTTTGCTAATGACACCAAGTCTCTAATTATTTTTTGAAGAGTTACTTCTCCATAATTACCATCACCCGATAAGAGTCTGAGTTGCCTGGCTGAGCAAGGGGTTCTTTGAATCATCCAACTCCATGTGCAAGCGGATCCGCGCTTTTCAAACTCGAATCGGAGACTACCCCGAAGATTTCGACCCGATTTGCTGGGACTTATACTTTGTACTTCTTCATGAAGGGCTCGTAGCCAGCAATATCATTTGCCTGTTTTAAACTATTAACCACCACCCGAAGCTTATCTGAGCAAATTTTCGATATTCCTTTTATGGCGGAATACCGATCCATCAGAACTCGAGAAATCTCCAACAGATGCAAACACTTTTTTGTCTTTTGTCTGGAAGAAGATCACGAAGAGCCGGTGGCCGAGCTTGGATATACTTTGAGCCGGGGAGCCAATTTTGTTTCGACGTCCATCTAGTAAGAGAACCAAAAAGGGGAAACGTAAAATAATACCTAACTTGTGTATGTAACGGTATGCTGACGGCTTACTAGCATAACACTGCTTCACTGGTCACTGGACGGTTAACGGTATTCAGAATCAGAAACACAAAAGAAGGGAAAAAATACTGAAACCTCGACGAGGCGGTGCGGACGCAAGATAAGCTTGAACGCGGATTAGCACAATTCTTTGTCGCTATACGCTGCACGGACTGGCAACAAAACACTTGTGTCTCGACCGAAAAAGCTCGAAAACGAATGACTATATTCGGTTAAAAACGCTTTAGAAAATACAAAGCCTTCAAAGTTGACTATTTCGGAATTGTGTGATCTAAACAGGAAAGATCAATTTTTCAACACTCACTTCACTCTTCTGCATTTTTCTTCTCTCTAAGTTATCTAACATGGCAGTGAAACTTGATATACAAAATCTGAATACGCTAATTAATTCTGCATTACACATACGAATACACACATTTTCCGAATTCAACGAAATGAGTCGAATGGTATAAGAGTATTGGCCAACAATTTTAAGCAATTTGTAACTCATTTTAATTATTGTTGCATCATTTATACATATATTGATTACCGGTTTATATGGAAATTTCGCATGTGGCCGAATACTTCAACCCGTAACACAAGAACCAGAACTCCGATTCAAAGGAAATTTAATAGCATTCAATAGGAATATTCTAGCTTTCATTTGAGACTGGTTTCGTGAAAATCTAGTCAGACATTTCCTAGAAGAAGATATGGATTCAACTCAGGAATATAACCACTTTCCCGAAGCTTCCGGTTCCGCCGAAGTTGTCCAATTTGGTCAACGTGGGTTTAATTGGGCATCAGTGAGTTGAAACTATAAATTCAAACATTTTCGAACACATTTTATGAAGTTTTGCATCTTTTAGATACCATGGTGATTCCGATTTATATGAGAATTTCATGCGTGGCCCCACTCTTCAACCTGTAACTCCGGAACCGGAAGTCGGAATTCAATGAAACTCAATACCAGCCTATGGGAATCGTTGTATCTTTCATTTGAGACTAAATTTGGAAAAATTGGTTCAGCCATTCCTGAGTAACCGATGTGCTTATTTTTTGGTCACATACATACATACATACACACGCACAGACATTTGCCTAACTCGACGAACTGAGTCGAATGGTATAAGAGACTTAGCCCTCCGGGCCTCGGTTAAAACGTCGGTTTTCAGAGTGATTGCATAGCCTTTCTATAGGAGAAAGGCAAAAACATTTTTAGCAAATGTTGAGTTATGCAATTTTTTGGTGAGCATTTCTATGTTTCATAGACATTAAATCAATCCCAACTTCTCTTTCTATGAAATAAAGACCCTCATTGCATTAGATCAAGCTCAATATGAAAGGAAATCTGAGGATTATGATTGATTTCAGAACTCTGGAATTTTCTATTGTAATGTTTTCAGGCAGGTATTTGATATTGATGTTATTAGACAATTGCGAGATCAAAATCAATAGATCAGTTACATATCAGGATCCCATTCCGACAATCTTTCAAAAGTCCTCATGATGTTTACAACAACAGATAATCAATGTACGGATCAGATAATTCTTATTGCAATATTGAATTAAATTATATATTATTCTCTATTATATATTCCTTATTCCTTATTCCTTATTCCTTATTCCTTATTCCTTATTCCTTATTCCTTATTCCTTATTCCTTATTCCTTATTCCTTATTCCTTATTCCTTATTCCTTATTCCTTATTCCTTATTCCTTATTCCTTATTCCTTATTCCTTATTCCTTATTCCTTATTCCTTATTCCTTATTCCTTATTCCTTATTCCTTATTCCTTATTCCTTATTCCTTATTCCTTATTCCTTATTCCTTATTCCTTATTCCTTATTCCTTATTCCTTATTCCTTATTCCTTATTCCTTATTCCTTATTCCTTATTCCTTATTCCTTATTCCTTATTCCTTATTCCTTATTCCTTATTCCTTATTCCTTATTCCTTATTCCTTATTCCTTATTCCTTATTCTTTATTCCTTATTCCTTATTCCTTATTCCTTATTCCTTATTCCTTATTCCTTATTCCTTATTCCTTATTCCTTATTCCTTATTCCTTATTCCTTATTCCTTATTCCTTATTCCTTATTCCTTATTCCTTATTCCTTATTCCTTATTCCTTATTCCTTATTCCTTATTCCTTATTCCTTATTCCTTATTCCTTATTCCTTATTCCTTATTCCTTATTCCTTATTCCTTATTCCTTATTCCTTATTCCTTATTCCTTATTCCTTATTCCTTATTCCTTATTCCTTATTCCTTATTCCTTATTCCTTATTCCTTATTCCTTATTCCTTATTCCTTATTCCTTATTCCTTATTCCTTATTCCTTATTCCTTATTCCTTATTCCTTATTCCTTATTCCTTATTCCTTATTCCTTATTCCTTATTCCTTATTCCTTATTCCTTATTCCTTATTCCTTATTCCTTATTCCTTATTCCTTATTCCTTATTCCTTATTCCTTATTCCTTATTCCTTATTCCTTATTCCTTATTCCTTATTCCTTATTCCTTATTCCTTATTCCTTATTCCTTATTCCTTATTCCTTATTCCTTATTCCTTATTCCTTATTCCTTATTCCTTATTCCTTATTCCTTATTCCTTATTCCTTATTCCTTATTCCTTATTCCTTATTCCTTATTCCTTATTCCTTATTCCTTATTCCTTATTCCTTATTCCTTATTCCTTATTCCTTATTCCTTATTCCTTATTCCTTATTCCTTATTCCTTATTCCTTATTCCTTATTCCTTATTCCTTATTCCTTATTCCTTATTCCTTATTCCTTATTCCTTATTCCTTATTCCTTATTCCTTATTCCTTATTCCTTATTCCTTATTCCTTATTCCTTATTCCTTATTCCTTATTCCTTATTCCTTATTCCTTATTCCTTATTCCTTATTCCTTATTCCTTATTCCTTATTCCTTATTCCTTATTCCTTATTCCTTATTCCTTATTCCTTATTCCTTATTCCTTATTCCTTATTCCTTATTCCTTATTCCTTATTCCTTATTCCTTATTCCTTATTCCTTATTCCTTATTCCTTATTCCTTATTCCTTATTCCTTATTCCTTATTCCTTATTCCTTATTCCTTATTCCTTATTCCTTATTCCTTATTCCTTATTCCTTATTCCTTATTCCTTATTCCTTATTCCTTATTCCTTATTCCTTATTCCTTATTCCTTATTCCTTATTCCTTATTCCTTATTCCTTATTCCTTATTCCTTATTCCTTATTCCTTATTCCTTATTCCTTATTCCTTATTCCTTATTCCTTATTCCTTATTCCTTATTCCTTATTCCTTATTCCTTATTCCTTATTCCTTATTCCTTATTCCTTATTCCTTATTCCTTATTCCTTATTCCTTATTCCTTATTCCTTATTCCTTATTCCTTATTCCTTATTCCTTATTCCTTATTCCTTATTCCTTATTCCTTATTCCTTATTCCTTATTCCTTATTCCTTATTCCTTATTCCTTATTCCTTATTCCTTATTCCTTATTCCTTATTCCTTATTCCTTATTCCTTATTCCTTATTCCTTATTCCTTATTCCTTATTCCTTATTCCTTATTCCTTATTCCTTATTCCTTATTCCTTATTCCTTATTCCTTATTCCTTATTCCTTATTCCTTATTCCTTATTCCTTATTCCTTATTCCTTATTCCTTATTCCTTATTCCTTATTCCTTATTCCTTATTCCTTATTCCTTATTCCTTATTCCTTATTCCTTATTCCTTATTCCTTATTCCTTATTCCTTATTCCTTATTCCTTATTCCTTATTCCTTATTCCTTATTCCTTATTCCTTATTCCTTATTCCTTATTCCTTATTCCTTATTCCTTATTCCTTATTCCTTATTCCTTATTCCTTATTCCTTATTCCTTATTCCTTATTCCTTATTCCTTATTCCTTATTCCTTATTCCTTATTCCTTATTCCTTATTCCTTATTCCTTATTCCTTATTCCTTATTCCTTATTCCTTATTCCTTATTCCTTATTCCTTATTCCTTATTCCTTATTCCTTATTCCTTATTCCTTATTCCTTATTCCTTATTCCTTATTCCTTATTCCTTATTCCTTATTCCTTATTCCTTATTCCTTATTCCTTATTCCTTATTCCTTATTCCTTATTCCTTATTCCTTATTCCTTATTCCTTATTCCTTATTCCTTATTCCTTATTCCTTGTTCCGTATTCTTTGCTTCATATCTTTCGTCAATCGGCAACACATCAATGCATTTCCCATTCGCTGCCAAGTGTAGTGTATCCACCCATCTCTCATATCCCCTAGAGCTGGTGCCTCGGTACGACAATGTAACTGACGCGAAACGATCCCCCTTTGTTGCCCCGGTCAGGTTAAACAGCGAAGGTAGCGTTAAAGCTCACTTCCTTTTTCCGTCCATCATCATCATCATCATTGTTTTGCGCTTTGTTCGCACGTATGAAGCAGTCCAGCTTATCATGAAACGGTAAGACTTCTCATCCGATGGGGCGTTTAATAACTCTTCAAATTTCCCGCTCCACTTGCTTCTTATCCGGTTCGACATCCCCCCGATCGGTACTCAAGCCAGAAGCCTAGTAGATCTGCCAGCGTCGACGCCGTCATCGTCATCGTCCTCGTGTACCCCCCAGCAAATGAGGCTAGCTCACGCGATAGCAACTAGCAAAGATAATCGCGTCTATTTTCAGCTCTTGCTTTGCCTTTCACTAGCCGTTCGCGTGCTTCAGGTCCTCCAGGACTACAATGGAAAGGCAAAAGTTTCCACCGACAGTGCAATGTAAGCAGCAGAAGGATGGAGAGCCTCCGGGGGAGGAGTGGTAGGGTACAATTTTCTTTTTGTACTGAAGCATGTTCCACCATGTAAAACGGTACTCCCCTGCGCAATCGACGGTCGGTTGTGGCAGAGTGTGGTTCGACGTCAGTCTGAAACGGATCCGGCTCACAGGTTGCAAAACGTCACCCGGAGGGATGCGGAAGGATGTGGCGCATTTTATTTAAACGATTGTGTACTATCTGGTGGAATATGAATTATTTCTATTTGCCGGTGGTTCATGGTTTGCTTCGGTGGTTCACTTCCTATTTTTATCGGTTTGATTTATTTTTCAAATAGAACGGGGGTTATAAGGGTGAAAGAGTTAGAACATTCTGACATTGTAAGAGCTTGTGTAGAGCAGAGATCAGGTTGGAAAGACAGACAAGAAGTCGATGCACTTTTTCGTTGTTTCCGAGTGATGATAGTGATGGATTTTGTTTGATTTACTCCTACAATAACAATGATTCTAAGACACAATGTTGTTGAGTGCCGAAGCATTTCGCATGAATAGTAGGCTCTGAATAAATCTATCGGTCTATCGGTATAACAAAACTAGGAAGGCTCAGGAGTAGGGGTTTACTTTCACCATCTTTCTCTTTAGAAAATACATAATCCAATAAGTCAAGTTGAATTATATCATTTGCTACCTCATATATGTCCGTCAACCTACAGATGCAGACCGCTATTGTCATGACGATCGAACCGAGGCATCAACCGAGAGTGATTGAGAGATAATGAAACGTAACAGAGTTTCACGCTCGAATTATTCCTGCCGGTCGTTCGCACAAGAACAGAATTCCGATTGTGTTGGATATAGGAGCTGTAGGCTTGCCATAGATCGATAAACATCATTCAAACACTAGCTATTGAACAAAAGGAGTCGACGGCACCGTGCTGTGTCTGTTTGTCTGTGTGATTAGCCCGAGTGTTAGGGAACTAGCCGTGCTCAGCATCGAAACAGATTCGTTTGCTATGTTTCCATCGAAGCGTCGTGATCGATTTATCCGGCTGTGCCCGGAACAATTCGAGCTCCGGGACCGGAAGGGGTGGCGGCCTTAGATTTGATTAACAGGGGAATCGCTTGCCGTTCAGTTCATCCGGATCCGACTAACCAGTTCGAGCGATGAGATAAAAGCTACAAACAAGATTAGTTGCGCAGTCCAGCTTTGGTGGTGGCGGGGTGTTGTTCAATGCGATAGGGTCCATGGTGTTTGGAGTCAAGAGTTGAAGTTTTATAGTAAACCTTGAAAGTTTGAGAGTCGGGTATTATTCAAATAAAGGGTGTACGGAATCAAATTGCATTACAAGAAAAAGTTTGTCAAAATTCGCACATGCCGCGGATCGTTTTCAAACTTTCTGGGAATAAAATAAATCATTGTTTAAATTTTTCCACGTTTGTTTAATTTAATTCCATAGCGATGTAAAAATGCACGTACCTTCCTCTGCCGCAATTATCAGCCAAATCATAATTTTTGGCAGCTTTAATCTACTGCTTTCTAGCTTACTCACTCGTAGCGTGCTATAAAACTTCAATTGTTACTTGGGAAGCTTAAGAACATATACTTTTAGAGAAAAAATAAAAAAAATCTATTTTTTAACCGACCTTGACATATATAACCCCTTTAGCGGAGATCTGGCGCTAGAACACTAAGTTCATGACCAGACAACATGTTTAATGTCGTGACAATCGTCACCACAAGCACAGAAACCGCTCTCCACACGACCCCAATACACAGGAGGAGCGTATTTAACGTATAATGATTGGACATGACCCGAGATATCACCCGAATGAGGTCACAACCTTCATCCATCTCCATGAACCAAGGTTTGTTGATACCATTGGGATTCTTAAACTTCCATTGTTTCACGAAATTTGTCAATTTTCGAGCGGCTTCCGATAAGAAATACTGAAAAACTCGTTGAAGCTACGCGATCTTTCGTAAATATCATCTTCTAACGATCAGGTGTCTGCCTCATTACCATTCTAATTCAAATGTTCGCCTTCTCACTATCCGGAATGGAGCAATGTTTAATAACTCAAACTAAGGTAATCTGATTTTTTAGATAAAACACTCAGCAACTCCCATGTTTTCCCTTGAAAATAGAAGGAGTATTTTTCATGCTTCACCGAACGGAACTGTAGCGATGTGGGCATTGTCGGGAAACTCTCTGGTCTTTACGAGGAAGCTTAGGAGAGAAAATGATTTTCCTCTTTCAAAAATCTTTAGGTACATTAGAAGATATTCCCACAACGGGATGATCTCGCTCTTTAGGGAGCATATAAATTAGTTATGGCCGGTGGCGTAGCCTTCTTAAGCATTTATTCTCGGAGCGTTCCTTAAAAGAATGCTTCAGGTTTCCTCCGCATAATTTATATATGGGATATGTCGAGAAATCCTGCTGATTCTCTCCACAGTAGGAAGACTTTTCACGGCGAAAGGCTCGACATGAGGCCGACGGAAAATAAGTTGTTTTCTAATACACCTCGATTTTCGTTGAACGCAATTGCTTGCAAACCAGAAGAAGCCATCTCCATATTTTGCAGTTAAAGCCCCTGTCGGTGACTACCCCATCAATCTCTACTTACCGACCGGGTACGTAGGCAAAATATTTCTTCGTGTACGGCCGAGTGCTGTTTAGTTAGATCGCGCATATATCGATGATGTTAACTGGCTTATCTTTGGTCTGGAAGTTAACCATCCAAGAGCCGGTTGCATTAGATGGATATCATTTGTATCGAAAAGCAGATTTAACGACATTATTTTTGCCATCGTAAAGATATTCATATCGACCTCCATTGAGCCAGAGGGGATGTCGGTTGTCGGAGATACCTTTCCATTATCCAACAGTATCATGCGCGTTTCAGTACCCTCGGATTGGAGGGCACGAAAAATTAATGCTGAGGAACATATGAGAGGCTGAGAGCAAGAGTGGGTTAGAAATTCACTGCGAGCAAAAGTGGTATACGTTTTATTAAGAGCAAAACCGGTTTAAGTACCAGTCACAGCAGAAATGGGATAAAAAAATCTTAGCTCAAGAATGGGTTAAAAAGATATACCACTTTTGCCCTGAGAGGAGAAATATTCCATTTTTATCCTAAGAATGGTTTCAGAAATTATTTATCACAAATCAATGAAACAATCATCAATGTGTAAGTTATTTGAAAGTTGGTGGTCAGCAGACACAGAAAATTGACGATTAGCGCCATTTTAAAATCCAAGATGGCGACTTCCGGTTACCACAAAATAGTGAGAACCAGTATCAATATGGGTGTCATATGTCGTCGCTGTTGTGCTATCTTATGACAAACGCCATTTTGGAAACTGAGTTAGATATGCCACATTACTTGTCAAAAAAATCTCTACATAGCGGCGTTTTCAGAATTTTGACATTCTGCTTGGTTACTGGCTATAGTTGGCTATAGCGAGAAACGTGCTGAGAAATTTTAAATATTTTGCTTCAAATGACTGTGTATGGGGATTGGCTCAAGTTATCTTGATGTATAAGGTGTTTTTATGTGTAAAACTATCTGTGAAACACAATGGTATAATCACTTTCAAAAGAAAAATACGCAAATTGCGAGAAAAATGCAGTTTAAGTTTTCAACTGGAAATATAGCATATTTGGCAACACTGTAACCAAAAATAACTATCTTTTCTAGATTCCTTGACTCATTTCCTTTAAAATGCACCTCACCGGTTGTTTATAGACCAAATGAAGCCAAACATATGAATAAAAGTTACTAATTGATGATTTTTTTCTATGGAAATTTTTCCATGCACGATTGTGACACGCCATACAAATTTTGTCATCAATACACGCTTATGTCATCAATACACGCTAATTCAGTCTATAAGACAACCGATCTTCGTAATATTTGAGAGATTAATACAGAATAGATAGAAGCATTAATTGTCTTCTTTGAATTGTTTGTACCATCAAGATATTCATTCTCAAACTTTAAAAATCGTTTTTCTCGAAATGTGCACAATAGAGTGACAGGAAAAAAAATGGCCCCTATCGGCCTACCCTTGAGTCGGTTTCGGGTCCCACCAGGAGTACTTGCACCAAATTTGAAGCAAATCGGACAAGTCTAGCTAAGATACAAAGACACCTAGGTTCTATAACGCTAACTAAAGCCTCAAACATTTCTGGGAATTTGGGAATCAAACCTTATTGGTTAAACTAAAGTAGAATCTCCGGACCAAACAAAACTAAATTTTGTTGAAATTGTTGAAGACTTCAGCAAAGTTTTCAAATATTGCATTAGGAGCAGCAGCGTAGCCAGAAATTTGGTTTGTTGAAAATCGTTGATGTTTCGAAAATGCTTAAATTTCAAGTAAGATTGATACATGAGTTTGCATTAGGAGCAGCAGCGTAGCCAGAAATTTGGTTTGTTGAAAATCGTTGATGTTTCGAAAATGCTTAAATTTCAAGTAAGATTGATACATGAGTTCCAATGGGACAGATGAGCACCCGTTGCACTCGAACTCACGCAACTGGCAAAGTAAAAAATCCACCGAGAATTGTCAACAATGAACTTCATTTATCATGAGTTCATTCATGTCGTCATCATGTAGAACTCAATAAGATAATTTTAAGATTTACATACGTCCTACTTGTGTCTTAAAAATATACGATATTCTTATGAAATTCACTATATTTTTTCCCTGTGCGTACAAATATAAAAGTTCCACGGCTCCGTTTACTCATCTCAAAGAGCCGTGTCGAGCAAACGAATTACTAAAAATATTAATTTCATGCAACTTCATTATTCGGCACTCCATGATAACCATGATAAGAAATGAGTTTCCAAACTTCCAAACGCTGCTAAATTTGCTTGTTTTCTAAATCGTCTATTAGATATATTTTTAGAAACGCGTGCCCACCCTTTTCCAGTCGGCTAGAGCCACCGTTGTAAAGAATATAACATGAGCTTATTTTTGCACATTTTTTTTCAATTTGTTTATTTGATAAGGCACGTATTCGTTAGCTTAAAGGTGCCATTTTTTCATTGTTTTACATTTTGAAGTTCTTAAAACTAGGGGGTTACACAGTTCAATATTATTTTGTTTTATATAATGAAACTAAAAAAAATTTACAGTTAACTTATACATATACAAGAGGGGATAATATAATGTTCGTAAGATCCGGGCGACGGGTTATTTTGTGTGTGTTTTTTGTATAGTAATTCACTTTATGATTTTTAGAAGGGAGATTATTGAAGCAATTAATTATTAACTAAGCGGAACATTTTACAAGCTTGTTAACTAGAAATAACTAGAGAGAGTGGTTGAAGATTAGGGGGAATCAATTAGGGCTATTTTAAAGTAGTGGTTCTGCTGGGCATTTCTTAACGAGATTAAAATTTATCGACTAAAACTAGAAGATAGGGGGGCACATAAGTTTTGGGAAGATATTCAAGGGGAGCAGGGGGTGAAGTCATACATTTGTGTATCAGAGACATAGGAGAGACGGTGGACAAGGCTGAACGGGGGGGGGGGGGATATAAACTTTCAGTTTCCGGCATCAGGAATCAACGACCAGGATTACAGATTCGAACGGATGTATCAAGTATTGGAACGCCGGGCGGTTTTCCTCGAGCCGGCAGGGGTTCCTCCAGACGATTTCTTAGTACTGCTCAGATACGGATCGGAAACACACCGCGTTGCGCATGTGATGTTGTACTGTAGGTCTCGTGTTGTTGGTTCATTCGACAGATGTTTTGTCTCGTCTTGGAGTCGTATCAGACCATCGTTGGGGTACGGTAGGCGGAAGATGGCTCTTCTGGGAATGATAAGAGAAAAGATAGGGGCGTTTAAATTTGGATATTGATGGTTTTGGAGAACGTGTATATAAGGGACATGTCATTCACGAAAAAGTTATAGAGAAGTGAGCTTAGACATGAGCTCTGGGGAAGGCCCATGTAGCTAATTCGTGATGTCGATAAATCACCATGCGAAAAATGCATATATTTTTCAGACAGCAAGTTTAGCAAAAAGTTGTTTAGAGTCGGTGAAAGACCATGCTGGTGCAGCTTCTCAGAAAGAATTTTGATAGAAACTGAATCGAAAGCCCCCTTATATCTAGGAAAACTGATGCCATCTGCTCTTTGCTAGCATAAGCCATTTGAATTTCTGTTGAGAGCAACGCAAGACAATCGTTCGTCCCTTTGCCTTTGCGGAAACCAAATTGTGTATCTGACAGTAAGCCATTTGCTTGAACCCAATTATCGAGGCGAAACAAGATCATTTTCTCGAACAACTTTCGGATACAGGACAGCATCGCAATCGGTCGATACGAGTTGTGGTCGGAGGCTGGTTTTCCTGGTTTTTGAATGGCGATGACCTTCACTTGCCTCCAGTCATGAGGGACAACATTACCCTCAAGAAACTTATTAAATAAATTCAACAAGAGTCTCTTGGCAGAGTCTGGCAGATTTTTTTTTGTCTGATTGTGATATTGAGTGTACGGCGCAAATATGCGGGGGTAGGGACTTTACGATCGCGTGGGAATAAGCGTTTATTTGTTCGTTGAGACCATGTTGATCAGATTATAAGTGCAATAGCGTTCACTAAATCATCGAGACATTTTTCTGTTTTTGAAATCATGGGCGTAGTTGATCGTTGATGATCGTGATTACATGTCCACCTATGTGTATAATGGCTAGGGGCTCGAGCGTTTGTATGTTAACATATTCGATTATGTTGGTTTTTGTGTCTCGCGGGTGCTAGCGTGTAACTTCGCTTGTATACATTCGATTTTTTAACTGCGAGCCCATTTCCATTTTCGCCTGTGTTCTTGAATGATCGCGTGGACCGTGAATGATACATAATTTTCAGTATTCGGTTCAGATGCCAGAAGCGAGTGACTTCCCTGGTATCACTAGTTTTGGGTCGTGGCGCCATAGAACGTGTTGTCTAGTGGCTATGAGCGTTATTTTTTATTAGACCAACTGAACGCATTGACCTATGTTGCTGGAGCCGAGATTTGAGAATTCCGGATGATCGCGCGAACACGAGCGTTTGTAGGTTCACATTCGGCATTCCTTGTTTGTAAATTAAAATGTGCTGAACGGTTCACTTTATCACCGGAGGGTAGTCCTGTTTGGAAGATCGCAGACGTAGATATGCGGGGTTTATCACGAAGGGCCTCCATAGATCTTTTGGTATTTTGTTATCTTCGGCAGTTCTGGCATGGGATGCTCCAAGTTAAAAAGAGAACCTGGGCACATCGCCAAGTCCAGGGTACCTCCAACGAGAACTTGGCCCTAAACCCACTTTATACACGAAACGTTATCTATTCATATCATATCATGTCGTCCTACGCAGAGTTACAATTTTTCAAATTCATTGAATGAAAATTGATCATATGCAGCCGCATTCATTTTCAATATTCAGTGGCGAAACTGAAAACGTCAAACGAACCAACTGCTCATTCATTCAATGCAGAATTTCATTCATCTCCGATAATTGTACGAGGCGAACGTGCAACAACGAATAAGACGCATCAAAATAGACCTTGGCACAATATAAGCGATGATAAATAATATTTTATGTTTTAGCAATATTTGAAAACATTCACTTGGAGAATAAGTGAAATGAATATTATTGTACGATACTCAACTGAATTAATAACATGAATTTTTGAATGAATATTCTTTCTATTCATCGCGAGTCGCATCAGGTTCATTTTCAGTTCTCATAAAAGAGTCGATTACATATTGATAGTTTCGTAGTAAAACAACCGGTATTGAAATTGGTATTGTTACGACACATACTTCCACTGACAGCACGAAACGCGAACAGCAACGGTACACTACTGGGGTACAAATGTACCCCACGCCAACTTCGACTCCTGCTCCCACGAAGGCCAAAAGCTTTACCATCTTGTCCTAGTCTTACTATGAACTCTAATTTGAATTATGGTTGGAGTCCCAGATCGGTAAAGGGCGAACACGAAATTATTGCGACACATGCAACAGGGCATAACTTTTTTACCATTGGGTAAAAATCAACCAAATTTTGCACACTTTTTCATTGATGTGTATTGTTTACATGCTGTCAAACTCGAAGTCGTGTTTTTCGATTCAACGAAAATGGAGGTGAACCAACGCGAGTCGAGAGAACAAATTCTTTCCAAACACCTGGAATTTCCTGACCTGTCGCACCGGCAGTTGGGAAAAATGTTGAACATTCAGCATTCAACCGTCTCCAGAGTGTTGAAGCGGTTCCAGGAGCAGTTGACGTTGGACCATGGCAAAGGAGCTGGAAGACAACCGGGACCGGAGAACAAAAAGACGGAGGGAAAGGTGAAGCGGATGATTAAAGCAAATCCCAACGTCTCAAGCCGTGATTTGGCTAAAAAGATCAGCATGTCGCAGAGCTACGTCCAGAATGCAAAGCAGAGAGCTGGACTACATACATACAAGGTACAGAACTTCCCAAACCGCGATGAGCGGCAATAATCGACGGCTAAAACTCGGGCACGGAAGCTCTACGAGAAGATGCTGACAAAATATGGCTGCTGTGTGATGGACGACGAAACGTATATAAAAGCCGATTTTAAGCAAATTGCAGGGTTGGAGTTTTTCACCGGCGAGAGCAAGTTCTATGTGGACGACAAATTGAAGAAGGAGAAAATGTCGAAGTTCGCCTCCAAATATCTCACTTGGCAGGCCATCTGCTCTTACGGACTGAGGAGTGAGCCTTTCGTGACAAAGGGCACAGTAAATGGCGAGATCTACAAATCTGAGTGCCTCTAGAAGCGCCTTTTGCCGTTCTTGCAGCAGCACGACGAAGCTCCGCTATTTCGGCCAGATTTGGCATCATGCCACTATTCTAAAAGTGTCCTGGAGTGGTATGAGGCCAATTCTGTCCATTTTGTTCCAAAGGACATGAATCCGCCAAACTGTCCGGAGCTGCGCCCGGTGGAGCAGTACTGGGCAATGATGAAGCGGGAACTTCGGAAGAGCAAGAAGACAGTCAAAGGCGAGAAGGACATGTTAAGAAAATGGGAAAAAAAACTGAGAAACTGGTACCGGATGACACTGTAAAAATTTTGATGGAGGGCATCAAGCGAAACTGCGTTCAATTTTACACTCAAGGCTCCATCGATTAACTTTTCTTTTGATTTTTGAAGTAAATATATGTATAAAACTACCCTAAAATTTTGGTTTGATTTTAAGCATTATAAGAAAATTGGCACATTTTCGGTGTCGCAATAATTTCATGTTCGCCCTTTAGTTGTGGTAGTGTTCCTATAGTTGGAAGTCTATGTTTCTATAGTTGTAATATTTGTTTTCGGTCATCCACATGGGTTATTTCGTACCATTTTAACGAATATAATGATTAGAACATTAAACATTATCGAATTCTAATAGTATAATAGTATAAATGGTATAAACAATTATTCATGTATTTTCAGTTTTTTGGTTTTACAGTAATGTGTTCGACAGGATACCCGGGTATCTTTTCATATTTCAATCCATGAAATTCCAGTGTTCTTCTCCAAGCTGGAGATTGATATTTAGTGACTTCTTAGAACATCCCCAAGCTTAGCGTTTTGGGGAATAAAATTGACAATGTGGAAAACGGGGGCCTGAGCAAGGGCTTCTAGATTTTTTTTACCCCGTAACAGCCGACAAGAGCACCCGGGTACCCAAAACTGAAATGCTCATAACTGCGTAATTTTCTAACCCATTTTGACTCTTTTAGCTGTTTTGGATTCAGGAACCCATCTACTTTTAGACTCTGTGAAAATGAACCGGATGAATTCATCTGGTTGTCGGGATATCGGATGTTTCCGGAATAATGATCCGGTATTGGAATACCATTTGTAAATTTCAATGGGATACTGGCAATATGGGTATCAAAATTCATGATTTGACCCCGAAACGGACATTCCTGAACAGGTTTTCGTGGGGCCGTGGGTTGCCGTTTGGATGTCAAAGCGCCATATGATCCCGTAACGATGAATAACAGATTTATGAAACAATTGTAACAAATTTGATTTTTGGTTTTTAAAGGGTAAAGGTGTTTTTGTGTTGTTGGTTCAAAATCATAAAGAGTAAAAATAATAAACGAGGACAATTACGAATAATCAATTTAACAACTGGCTACTTGTGTACTTATTTCTATTTTCCATTGAAGGTAATTTTCGTAATTTATTGTCACTTTGAAGTTGTCAACCTCGTTAAAACGACCCCAATTTATTGAATGGAAAAAAGATGTTACATATTCCCAAACTATGTATGTAGAGAATAGAAAAAAAACACAACTCTCCTATCAGTGGTAGCTGGACTGAGAAAGCAGGCGATTAAAAAGTGAACCAGAATAAGAGTGTGTGAGCAGCAGTGGAAACAAAAAAGAAAACATCTATCCGTACCAGTTTGGGATGAACGGAAATGGTAGTACAACTAATGCAACAGGTAACACAACTATACCAACATGACAGGCTGATTTGACCCAATAGTCGTGCCATACGTTTTTATGAGAACAAATAGCCAAAGCTATTTTTTGATACTGGAAACTGCAGTTTAGCTTACATTTATGCATATGTATAAATGTTCATGTTGCGTTTTGTTTTTACTTAGCTTTGCAGTTAGAAAAATAAAGCTATTACTATTTCTACTATACCGACATGGCGGACCGTATTGGCCCAATAGTTGTAATACACGTTTTATTCGAAAAAAATAGCCAAAACTATGCCTTTTGATATTAAAAAGTACAGTTTAACTTAGTATTATAATGCATATGTTAAAATATACATGGTGGGTTACGTTTTCACTTAGTTATGGACTTAGAAAAACAACTGGCTCTACTATTACAACTATACCGACATGTTAGGTTACCCTGGTCCAATAGTTGTAATACACGTTTTTATGCGAAAGAATAGTCAAAATAATAACGTTTGATATTGGAAAGTACGGTATAACTTCTTAGTATAAAGTATATGTAAAAATATGCACGATCGGTTTAGTTTTCACTTAGTTATACGCATACAAAAAAAAACTACTCCTGCTAGCGAAATGGTTAGCGCGCTACCGTCGTTATGTAGCCCGCAAAGAGAAAGCATTTTATGCAGATATTTGATACTATTACAGCACAAATAGTACTTATAGTATTCTAAGTAATATTAGATATATGAAATTTATAAACTGATATATTTCCCTTAACGTTATTTAAATGATCAAAAACAACCAATTTTCATCACTATCACAACTATACCTGCTATCGCAACTATTGGGTCAAACTAGTGGAAATCTCAAAAGGAAAGTTGATCAATATTCTTGAAAACACAAACCTACAATTTCCAGAAAAAAAACTATGGTAGAAAAAGTTTTCCTCCCAAAACAAGAACCCAGCTAATGATTATGGTTGATCTGCATAGGAATTACATATGTCATCAGAGACATCTTTTGGCTTACTGTAAGCTTTTTGGCTTATAGCTAGCCAACAAGCTAGGATTGTTATCTCTTTTTGGTGCCATAACACAACTCGATCACTCGAGAAATTGACGCTTGTCATAATCGTGTTTCAGTATATCTTAGCAACCCATCACAATTTAAAAATTCGGAGAACACCATATTGTAGAGATTTTAAGATTCAGTAACGTAGCACATCTAACTCAGTTTACCCCAAAATGGCGTTTGTCATAAGATAGCACAACAACGACGAATTCCTGCTCACTAGGATCCCACTAGTTTCTTACTTCGTCACTCGAATTTCATCATATTGGTACATGATATTACCCCTCTCATTTCCTAATGTTGTGCAACTGATATCCCAGGGAAGCAATAACCCTTTTGTCCTGGTTAGCTTTTAAGTGGATGAGCCTAATTTATTTTGCAGTCTTTAACTAATAGCAGAGAATGTTGTACGTTGAATTACTTATTCATTCCAGCAAACAGCAAAAATAGCACAACAAACGGTGCACCTACAGCAGAAATGACGTCGACTGCGATCGCAATTTCCCATTCGTGAACTATTCATAGGCCAGATAATAATAGTCCTTGTGGACTAGTGTACAGACCCGCCTTCGAGTAAATGCAGCAAAAAGAGGTGCCTCACAAACCTAGTTCAAAATAGGTCAACCTATTTAGCCGAATAAATAATGTCGGGTGAAGGGGGGTGTGTGCGTGTGTGCTTGAAAGAATAGCTTCAGCACTGAACGATGACTAACAATAAATCATTTTCAACTGATTGTCGTGTCTACGGCAGAGACAGGCGACATTTACAATGGATAAATGGATAAAAACAGCGCTCTTTGAAGTAGGAACTTCAGAGGCTTGTCTTCGAGCAACCCTTGACCTTCTCCAAGATTGTCCTTTGAAATACTGCTCGGAGGAAATTTTCTCAAACAGAAGAAGAGAAAAACTTTTCTCTTTAAGTGGTATAACTGTTTTCGTGAACTTTTTTTTTTTGTTTAACCAAACTTCTCTTACGTTGGCTCAATTTTCGCGTCACTGATGGCTGTTTTCGTAATCTGATCTTATCCTTGCATCCAAATTGTGCGAGAGAAGAAAAGCAAAAATGAGCTTTAGCAGTCCGTTGTTTATGCTAACGTCCCAACAACATTTCGTGGCGCGGGGATATACCCAAAGACTGAAGTGCTGCTGTTGAATCGCGCTGCCCCACCCACGGACAAACTTTCTCACTGACTGCCGAGATCTGTACGTGGGGCGCCTTTATCGAGAACAACAAAAGAAAACAATTGCTTGGCATTTTTGCTTTTCGAGAGCTTGCCTTAATTCAGCGCATTTCTATTCACTCTTCATGAGCCGCATGTCAAGAAGCTTTCGACTTCTGCAAATTCTGTAGTCAGTCCGTCAGTCAGTCAGTCATCGAAGATTAGCAATTGTTAGTGAAAAAAATACACCGAACTGTCTAAAGTTGACTGGCTGCGTTCTGCAGACAGTGTTCTACTCGCTGCGTCAGTGGTTGAGTGACGTCTTTCGCATTAACGAAGTAGGCTGCGGTAACAACCGTCGCAGGAAGTAGAGCTAAGAAGTTTTTAAAGTGATTTATGGTTGAAAAAGTATTTACCGATTAGTTTTTTTGCTATTTGTTGTGAAAAATTTATTGAAGATGAAACTTATCGCAAGTTGACGCAATAAGCAGATGGGTTGTAGTAGCAGTAGATCGAACAGGCGCGCAGCTCACATTTGTTTGGAGAAAATAAAAATATTTCCCTCATATTTATTATCGTTGGTGTTGGCACTTTCCATTAATTAGTTGGAAAAATAAATCTGCATGAAGCAACCACCCACACACTACTCATTCTCTGTGTCGCCGCCGAGCTGGAGCTGGTGAGGTGAGGACAGGAAGAGGCACAGAGAGGTATGTAAAATAAATTGTGTTTAAAAATTAATGAAATCTACCACTGCGGGGCAACCTTAATCCGTTTACTTTCGGCTGGCGGTGGGTTATATTTTTATATTCTTATCGCCGCGTAGAGCACACATTATTCACGAACCACATGAGCCTTTCCCCCAAACTACCGCTACCATCGAAAGCATCATAGGCGAAAGTAGCTGCTGGATTAATTCTCCTACCAGGTACGAGCTTCGAGTTTAAATCGCACTGGTGTCGGTAAATTGGTTTTTATCACAAGACATTTCCTAGACTCAATAGTAAGAACAATTGTTTGAGGTCCACATTTATTATAACAACTCTGTATTACTCCTCCGAAAAAAAGCAATTTTCCGCGAGATTCGTCGAAGCAGATATGAAATTGAGTGCGTGTGTGCGCGCCGGTTGTTGGCTCAACTAGACCGATTTACAGCCTACCTGCCTGCAGCTAGCTAGCCAGCCATTGTCGGGACGACAGACCAGCACATCAACTTGACCTAGACATAAAAAGCAAAGAAGGTTTCCCCACGAGGAGGAAAGGGGAGACGCGTAAAGTCAACAGTCACTCAGTCAGCCAGCCACTATACCTTGGGTAGTATCAGGCACATACAAACTTTCCACGTTTTCACTTTTTCGTCCAACAATCTGAACACACAGTCGGACCGGTCCCCGGTCGGTTAGCCTTGTTGTTCCGCAGCTCTGTGGAAAACTACACACGGACGGCCCCAACAGGGCCAAGTTAATTGATTCAATTAAACCTGTTGACGTCATCCAGATGCTAACGGTCTTGGATAGAATGCTGGGGGCTGGGGCACACGTTTGTAAAGGCGGCACGTTAGTACCGTTCGGGGAGTTGGAATTCTGCTTGCACAGCACGTTCTTCCAAGTTTTGCTCGAGTAGGAGACCCCGGGACGACCCCGAAAAATGACGCTGGCAAAAAAAACGGCTTGTTCGTTGTGACGTGACAGTGAAGACACACTCACGCACATGTCTAGTTCTGTCAACAGGAGGACCTCCTCGGGCGGGATTTGGGAATTTCGATCATACTCTGGAGCTGTGTTTCGTTAGCTATCCCTTAGCTAAACAACTAAGATTAATTGAACCATTTTTGATTGATTGTGTGTGAACTGTGAGGACCAAATTGTATTATTAATGGTGTTAGATTGCTTTTGTGTCCATGAAGGGAATATAAAATCGTTTACTTCGTCAGTTCACATTTTGTCAAGGTTCAGAAGGTTTCCAAAAAACGCTTTCTAAATCTATCAAATACAATTGCAGATTTTGATGCCTCTTCTAGTAATTGTGCTTTTCTGATTTGTGGAAATTATGATTTCATGGTGGTATGGTTTGATGGAAAAGCGTTCGCCCCGTTTTACGGTATATTAAGTGCTTATATCTATTGAATAATAGAAGCTAGAGTTGCGTTATAAGAAAATGTTCATCTTCAAAAACTCTGAAAAACATCTAAAGGCTAGGTTGGATAAAAATGAAAGTTGAAAAAGATATATTAAAAATATGGTTTTTCATGAATTGACCCTTTGTAATATGTTTAAATTTTTTTTTATAATTATTAAATTTATTTAGGCCCAAATGCGGTAGCTCAACGAGGCCGATTGTTCGTTTTTTACAATAAATAAAAAAACAACTATATTAAGTTTTTTGTCTCGTTTAGACGCAGCTTTCTGCTGCGTGTTGAGATCCTTTTTCTAGGGGGCGAAATATTGCCAGTGTTGTCCACTGCCATTTGAGGTTCGAGCCGTTTGTCTTCTTTTGCGTTGTCGTTCATGTCCATGTCCTCATCCTGCTGCTTTCCTGCTGCTCGCGGTCAGATGTTCCAGTTTGTGTCTTACTCTTATCGGTCGTCATTGTATGTTCGTATTTTTCGGCATTCGTTTCATTGTTGTTGTTGCTGGTTGTTGGTGCTTGATCCGGAGATGTTGGTTTTGCAGCTGTTAGTGGTTTAGCGTAAGATGGTTCTGGGCTGATTTCAGTTGGATTGGTTAAGTTTTCCTTTACAGTTTCTACGCAAGGTTTTCCGAGGTGCAGCTTCTTCGTGCAGAACTGGCACGTAGGAATTTGCCCTGGGTACGTGACTAGTGATGTTTGATGAATGAGAACATCGTCACTTCCTAACGCTGTGACGGTTATGTATGAGGGAATTGGCTTGGTCACACGCATTCTCACCAAACGAACACCGTTAGGGATGCCCGGGAAAAAAATTCCTCCAAGTCTCATGTGTAACGGAGTCTACTTCTCCGTATTTTTGCAAGCATTTCTTAATCGCGTCGTCAGGGGTACGCGTAGCCAAATCATGGACACGAACTTCTACAGCGCCGTTCTCGATGTATATGGGAATGCTATATTTAACATTGCCGCATTCGGCGGTGTGCTGCATGTTGTTTCGCGAGGCGAATGACTCAGCTTGGTTAATGTTGTTGAACGAAATCAGCACGCAATGTTTGATATGATGCATTTGTAGGGTTTTCACTTCAGCCAAATTGTGTTTCATCTGCACTTTTAATAACTGTTCCACTTCCCGGATGGCTGGTCTTACGGGGCATTTCGAAAAATCAACAGCAACACAGTTCGGCCGTATCTGGGTTGCTTTTTGCTGGGCACAGGCCCGTAGACAGGCTTTTGTTGCGGGAGGGGCTTTAAAAAAATATTGCATAAGGCTTTCAATTTTGCTGACTTGACATAGTCATTACAAACTGAATAAAAATTTTGAAAAGTTCTAATTAAAATTCCAAATCTAAGATAATAGAAACTAAAAACCCTAAAACATGCTATTTGTTACAAGAAAGGCTATAGTACTTCGACGAGTTATTGATGTTGAATTTGATTTTTATTATTTATTTACGAGTTACAATTTACTTTCATTACAACAACGGAAATTTTAGAGTTCAAAGTATTTACAAGCTAACCGAATATGACGAAGACCGGAAGACTAAATAAGTCAACTTTCTATGATGATTTCGGTTACACCTTATAAGACAATTCGTCACTTCGCTAAACAAATATATTGACACTAATCTTTTCAATAATTGGTTTGTTTTACACATAAAAATAATTTGCTCTAATTTTTTCCACAATTACCATAAATATTGGAAGATGTTAGGCTACTTGAACAAAGATGTAATGTCTATTTTATTACAGGTTCATTTGACCACAATTTGAGAAACAGTTTCAATTGAAATTGTTACACTTAACGTATCAAAGTCCTACGGATAACGAATACGTGAGGGTTTTTCGAAAATGAGAAGATCAGAGCTTTTTTTATATAATTATTTTATTTGATTCGGTTCAATGCGTTAGTTATAGGGAGCTTATTTCCATGGCGTAAACAATCAAAATAATAAAACGTTAATGGTTGTCTAACAGACCTCGTGCGAGCGATTAGCGATTGCGCATGGGAATCTGTGTACAAGGCTGGGAAATATTTTGCCTAACCAACAGTTTCTTGGTGGCCATTCATTTCTATCTCGTACACTTTCATGTTATCATAATGGTTACTGACATGTTCATGTTCTTATTTCATCCTTGTTCCTTGCCTTTACAGGTCACGAGTATGGGCTTCCTCAATGATGGTGCTGGTTGTTGATTTTGATATACTTGACGCAACTTTTGCTGTCAATATTACCTGAACAGCAGCCACAAATTTAGCAATTGCTTTGGTTCAGGTAATTGTATTAGATACTATGGATGTGCAAAGGTGTAATGTGTATAATGATACTATCGCATTATGTTTTGTACATGCAGGGTCAGGTAGGAAGAAATGAGTAGGCCCACCTAGATTCCCACTACAAACAACACCATTTAATGCATGGAAAATTACATGCTAGATATATCCTTTATAATGAATTCCATTTCTTCCAAATAAGACATGAATCTTTCGCCTGGGCTAATTTGTTGAACGGTATCAGCACTGAAGGGTGCGCGACGCTTGGCATAAATACGTTAGTCATAAGTACGTTAGGCATACATACGTTAAGCATAAATACGTTAGACATAATGGACGATTGGCATAATATACGTTAGGTACAAAAATATAAAAATAATCGCAAGGCTTTCATTATTATAGAGATTTTGCTTGTTTTTTTAGATTAGAAAAAAGACGCTTTGATAAAACATAACTTCGCATAACTTTAGCGAAAGACTCCAAAGTGAAAAATACCATACGAGGTATTTAACCTTTGAAAGTGTAGTTTTTTTTCTATTTTTTCTGTAGACGAGATGAAGAAAATATCCTTTCATTTAAGTGAACAGTTTTGGTACAAGCACATTTCACGATGTATTACCAATACAGTTGCATCCAGATATTCAAAAAAAGCAAAATAATAAACAGACATTAACTTTTGGATCCTATGGAAACTGGCAGTGTTACGTACAGGATCAACATTAGGCGACGGATTCTACGTTTGTGACGATACCTCGGTAACTCGTCACAGTACAGGACTCGACTGCGACTTCCGTAAGCATAACCTCCATTTTCACCTTCAGCAAATGTTTCACATCACGAATACTTTATGCATTTCATGCGAAGAGGTCGGAAGTCAATTGTATTTGATTGGAAATACGGAAGTATCCGTATTTGGTTGGAGCACCACCTCTTGCTTCTGCGACTCACTCATCTCGACAGATCACCACTGCAAAAATGAAAGTAACAGTTTTTTCTTCCGACGGGTCACACAATATGAAAGGAACTATTGTTGTTTCACTCAGCATACTGAATAGGTATCGGGCCCGGTGCCTTTAGTGGTCGAATAGCAATCTTCCTCAACATTCTTTCATTAATTTGTTCAAACCAAACAAGATACAAATTTGTGAAGAGTCACCGAAAAACATTTTTTAACTGAAATTTATCTCTGAAAAATTTCGGGAGGGGCTTTAGCCCCCTAGCCCCTCCTCTGGCTACGTGCCTGGCTGGGCACCGTCACTCATCACTAAATCGCACAGTAGGTATAGGCTATTGTTATATGGATTGTTTGTGTGATAGGCACTGATTGATTTTTAGGTACAATTGACTGTTTCACTTGCGCGGGACGATTTTTTGCTTCTGCTCAGGGCAAGATATGAAGACAAACTGATGTTTAAATTACTTTCACGAGCAAGATCCAGAAAAAAATTTCGGGTGGGGTCCGAAATTTTGATTTTGGAATGAACATTGTACAATAAATTATACGTCAAAAGCTCATTTAATGAAAATCAGTTTTGGTGGTAAAATTTGGTTTCAAATGATTTTATGTTTGAAACTAGTATAAAACTAAAACTAATTTAAAATTTCTCAAAAGGTTAAAAAATTTCGGAAGGGGTCCAGACCCCCAGGACCCTCCTCCTGGATCCGCCACTGTTCACGAGCGACAATATAAAATTATAGTTTCATTTTCATTATAAAATATTTAATACTTTCTATTATTATAAATATTGGGCACGGTGGTTCTAAATTTTTTTCATAAGAAAATTTACTTTTTAATGGTTCGAGCTTTTCATTGTCTTCCAGAAAATTGAAAAAAATAAGATTAAAAAAAAACTTCCAAGCACACTGGAACTGAACGTTATGTATTTTTTATTTTAAACGAAATTTATTAAAAACGGTGTTTCTTAAAAAAATGATTTTCTTCGTATAACTTTTGGAGTTTTGATTTTTCATTAAGATCGATTTAGAAATATCTCTAAATTTTTTAGTTTCAGTTATTTTGAATTTGTCTCAGTGTACCGAACCTCATTAGAAAGTTGTATATACATTTTACTAAAAATAAATTATTTTATGAGTAAATATTGCAAGATATAAATATATCGTAGTTGTCATTTTTTTATCTATACTACAAAGCATGCTATTTCATATGACAGCAACGGTATTTAATGTTAAATCCCCTAATCAAGAATAATGCTTTTTGAAAAAGTTGTATTTTTTATATAAAAGTTCTCATAACTTTGAAACGAAAAAAGTTTAGTAGTTGGTGTTTTAAAGCAAATTATGCACCCTAAAATCATTTTCATCACTTTAGTGTAAAATAAAACTGAGTTTTTAAAATCAAACCATTTTCTAAGGAGCATCCTAAAGTTTACACTTGGATTTCTCGTTCAATGGAAAGCATAAAAGCTAGAGCTTGCGTGTTTTCAGCAAATTTGCCTAAAATGTGTTGTTGCATAACTACATTGAAGACAGTTAAGCTCTATTTCGAGCCGTTAAAAAGGTCAATTTTAAATATTGCTAAAATTAGAACCACTCTAGCTCCCGTTGAAACAAAAAGAAGAGCCTTGCAAAGTACATCAACTTTATTAAACATATTGTAAGGTTAAGCCATTTAATTTTAGCAAAAACTAAATTCACATTCTGGACAGCTGTGCAATGTTGTATTAAATTTTGTAATATCTAGGACATGCACAACGGAAAAATAGTGTTTAGAAATTTTCAGCCCATCTCGGTCAGAGCCGTCAATATAGTGCCGCAACTGAACAATAAAATGATGAAAACCTGGCGTGACGAATGATTTTTTTTTAAAACTCGTAAATAAAAATAAACGAAAACTTTTAAATATACGGAATTACACAATGTTTGCACTGATCAGTGTTCATGAATCTTCTTTCATTAAGCTTCTAAGTATGTGTAATTTACATAAAAAAAGTTTTTTTTTTTTAGAAATCAATTATTATCTGTGCCATGATTGGCCAGTAATATTGATCCCGTGCATTTCATTGCATTGTTAGCTCCGCCTTTTTTACGACGTTAAACCATACAGTGATTATAAGACATGGCATGTTTGAATTGCTCATCATTCGTTTACCCGCCATCACTAGCAAGGTGTTTCCAACAGCATTGATTACATGTTACTCTCGGGAAAAATTTGCTAGTCTACTTTATGGTTAACAATATGCTTCATGCTAAAAACCGTTTACCCTGTACAGTACCGGGTTTTAATTTTTATGAAAATTTTGTTTCATTTTTGCTCTCATTTCGTCAATTTTCGACCGATTTGGATGCAATTCAGTCTAGTTTCTGAGTCATTACTAGCATTCGAATTCGTTGACTGGTTCCGGAATTATTCGGAGTCTTTGTGGGGCAGGGTAACACTTGACCAGGTTTTTAGTTAAACCTACGTAAATCTGCGAAAAATTCAATCCTTCAAAACTCAATAAATTGTAATATACAGCAGTATATTGCGTATGCAGGATTTTTTGCAGAATTTTTGGTTTACTTTTTCAAAAGTTATAAAAGTTTCTCTGAGATCGTTTTTTTTTGGTCAAGTCTCTCCACAGCGGGGAGACTTGACCAAGAGAGTTTCGAAAGATCAAAACAAAAGTTAATGGCACAAAACATGCTGTAACCATTTTTTCATATTTTCGATATCGTTAGCAGCGAAAAATATAAAAAGAAACTATAAATTTCATAAATCTGGATTTTTAAATGTATTTCCTTTTAGTGATTAACTGTAATACTAACATTGCATGTTCACACGGCACGAATTCAGCGATATAACTGCTAATTTTGTTCACTAGAACTATAAAGATATAGTCCGGTGCTTAAGATGGGATTTTTTTGTGATGTGATTAACATTAACAGTGGCTTACGTGGCTTGCGTGGCTTAATTTTTTGCCGGTTGTCACGGTAAAGATAGATACGTCTACCTTTATCAAGGACACATGATAGTGAACTCGGGTGATTCGAAGTTATTCTGCCTAAGCTCGACCCTCATTATCAGAAGGCAAAAATTAAGCCCGCACGATATTAAGCCTGTTCTAATGACCCTGCCACTTCTAGTTTTCCGATCTGTTTACTTCACATCCTTGCTCTCACTTGAGTACTATGGCTCTAAGTTTCATAACTTTCCCTACCCAGTAATCTCTAGCTAATTGAATGTCGTTAAAACGTAAAAAAAAAATTAACAGTAAGTGCTACAGAAGAGTAAATATAAGAAATTTTGTATCTTTCTTCAGCTTTATTGCCACTTGGTCAAGTCTTCCCAGCATTATTTCTGCGTTCAATGTCGTGCAATTGTTAGTAACAAATATTTTGAAAAATCATTTTACTAACTTAATAAGGAATTATCTGATATATTAGCACTTTAAAAAATTAATTGCTCGAGTAGCTATGTCCATGCAAAGTGTGATGAAAAATTACATCATTTAAAGCAAATTTATTGATTACGGAATATATTCTATGAGGAAAGGATTTTTCATTCCAAACTTTCAAAATTACCCGAATGGATCGAAAAAAGTATAAAAATATTTTGACGTAGGACTACGTCTTTGTTTTCGATATAGTGGTGCACGTTGCAATTTTTTTTAAATTTTTATGAACCAAATAGAACACGTTATTGCCCACTGTAAAATTTTGCAATTGGTCAAGTCTCCCCAGGTTGCCCTATATCCCTCAGTTATAAATCCCCACGGGCACATGATGGGTGGTCAACTATTTTCGTCCGCGTCCCTTATCATCTATTGTTATTAGCTGAATTATCAACAGTACTATCTTTGGAAATGAACCACCTTGGTTATGCAGCTATTTCTGTCTCGTGTTCTTCATTTAATTATTTTCAATATTGTACACATTTTGTCGTACCGACTAGGGGACTAATCCATAGGGCATGAAATATGCATGGGAATAACGCATGGTCTTGTGAGAGTGGAATAATGACTTGGGGGTTGAGAATTGGCAATACGTGAGAAGGGTCGAAAACCAGTTACCGATTGCCATCAGTCATATCAGCACGAAGAACGAATATTTCATTTCATGTTGATTGGTTCGCTGGTAGTTAATTAAATCATGTTCATTATATTTTTTTCATTGAACTAAGTAATTTCATATAGCTTTGAGTAGTATATCCACTATACCATTTATTGCCATGGAAACCATATTTCATCATAATAATATTATAGTTTGATTTTTGTGTTAAAAGGCGACAACCCAGAAGCCCCTTCTTTATTTATTACGTCTTCAGCATTTTCTGGTTTTGGTGCATTGTTGTTTTGAATTAGTAATTTAGTTTTTTCCTGCTTCAATAAACCGGCAACAATTTTAATTTTTTTTCGGAACAGTGTTAAATCAAACGGTAATTGGCTTCACAAACTCTAGTTCACTCACAAGAGCTTTCAAGTTTTTATGTGAAAATATATGAAAAAATGGCAATAGAAACAATAAATAAAAAATAAACAATAAACAAAACTTTTATTTCTTGTTGAATATAACGGTTTCTGTTCAGCGTATAGCGATTGCGGAATTTCTTCTCAAAGAGAATTATGACAGGCTTTGAAACCTTTCTCCTAGGTTATATGAAATTTGCTACTTTTGTGGCCAAGGTGTGAATGGAGTACAAGAAAAGCCTTGTAGGTGTATCGTTAGATGAACAGAAGTCGGTCTAATTGAACCTCTTTGTAACCTGGTTCAATTGTTGCTAATAACCGGAGTAGTTCCCGCAGGGCCGCAGAGAGAAAATGTACGGGCCCGCACCACTGTGTATTGCCTGAGTACAAAAAAGTCAATGTTTGAAATCCATTGGAGTTCACTGATATTATGTATAGTACACTGAAATTTTATATTTATGTACCATTTTTTTGCTCTAGTTGTTTGTAGTGCCAATGAAGGAAAAAACGTAGAGTTTTTATACTTTGGGAGTTTTAATACCTCTTCGACAGTTTTGGTGACTTTGAAAAGCGCCATTTTTGTAATAGTATTTAAAAAAGTAAGGAAATGACAAGATTAAAAATGTAGTAATTACAAATATTAAAAATATCTAAACGGCGATCAACGGCAAAAAATAAAAAAAAAACAATAGGAAAACTAAATATTAAAAGAATGTACAAAAGAGAGGAATTCCACGAAGATCCGTCCGAAAATCTTTAAAATCGTGACCGACCATCTTAGATTCCGATGAAACTTTACATATTTCACCGTCATGGAAGACTAAATATTTTCCACAGGTAATAAGATTATTTTGACTCAAGAGCAACTTTTCAAAAGGGCGTAAACGTTTCTACGTGTATGAATTTCGAATTTTTTTTGTTCGGTTATTGTATTTTATACAGCAAAACTATCTGAGAACGAGTTACAGGGAATGAATACTTCTGGCCGAAAAAATATACACTGAAAAAAATGTTGTGTCATTTTTCAAAAAAACAAAAATTTATAATAAAAATTTAAATTGCGAAAAAACCCATTTTTTAAATTTTTTTATATTTTGGAAATAGAAACCTAAAGAGAAAAAGAAACATTTTGATTGTGATTGCATGATGGAGAAAAAATCGGTAAAAAAGTTTTTCTAACAATAACTTCGTATATGTTTTTAAATTTCATACTAATTGACATACAAAATTGTAATTTTATTACAGAATATAATTCTAAGCAACATTTAAAATCAAAATGCATTTAACAAAAATCTTCCAAAATGCGATAGTTTTCGAGATATTTGAAATTTTGCTCCTTCAAAAACAATTAATTCGTGTAATTATGCTCTTTTTAAAAGTTATTCGCGTTACCCCATCATAAAATGTCAAAATTTTAATGTTTATCGTTTTAAAGACGTAAAAGCAACTTATTTAGTGTATTTGGATCATGGAGAAGCTTTCAATAAAAAAGTTTTCCTAACAACAACTTTTGACATATTTTTATAATTTATACTACTTGCAGTCAAAAATACAATTTTCTTTTTGAATATGATTCCAAACGCCATTTTAAATCGAAATGCTCTTAACAAAAATTTTCTGAAATGTAGTAGTTCTCGAGATATTTTAACTTTTGTTTTAACAGCACAATTATTTTGTTTTATTACGACCTTTTCATGAGTTATTCGCGTTTCTCCATCAACAATAATAGGTTTTTCAAAAGGCCCGTAAACATTCCTGCAACTTTCATTTTGACATCAAGGCGATATTATAAACCATTTGAAAGTTACATGAAAGCAACCAAAATATATTTCAACCATAGGGTCTGATGATTAAACTATATAGTTGAATCATATTTTGGTTGTTTTCATGTAACTTCCAAATATTTCACAATATCGCCTTGATGTCAAAGAGAAAGTTGCACGAAAGTTTACGGGCCTTTTGAAAAACCTATTATTGTTGATGGAGAAACGTGAATAACTTATGAAAAGGTCGTAATAAAACAAAACAATTGTGTTGTTAAAACAAAAGTTAAAATATCTCGTGAACTATTACATTACAGAAAAATATTGTTATGAGCATTTTGATTCAAAATGGCGTTTAGAATCATATTCAAAAATAAAATTGTATTTTTGACTGCAAATAGTATAAATTATAAAAATATGTCAAAAGTTGTTGTTAGGAAAACTTTTTTATTGAAAGCTTCTCCATGATCCAAATACACTAAAAAAGTTGCTTTTACGTCTTTAAAACGATAAACATTAAAATTTTGACATTTTATGATGGGGTAACGCGAATAACTTTTAAAAAGAGCATAATTACACGAATTAATTATTTTTGATGGAGCAAAATTCCAAATATCTCGAAAACTATCGCATTTTGGAAGATTTTTGTTAAATGCATTTTGATTTTAAATGGTGCTTAGAATTATATTCTGTAATGAAATTACAATTTTGTATGTCAATTAGTATGAAATTTAAAAACATATACGAAGTTATTGTTAGAAAAACTTTTTTACCGATTTTTTCTCCATCATGCAATCACATTCAAAATGTTTCTTTTCTCTTTAGGTTTTTGTTTCCAAAATATAAAAAATTAAAAAAATGGGTTTTTTCGCAATTTGAATTTTTAACTTAAATTTTTGTATTTTTGAAAATTGACACAACATTTTCTTCATAGTATATTTTTTTCGGATAGAAGTATTCATTCCCTGTAATTTGTTCTCAGATAGTTTTGCTGTATAAAATACAGTAATCGAGCAAAAAAAATTGAAATTTATACACGTAGAAACGTTTACGCCCTTTTGAAACATTAGTCTTGTATCAAAATATTCCAATTGCCAGAGAATATCATGGAGATTCATACAGCGAACACACCTGCAAAGTTTCGTTCGAATCGACGATGGTCATATTTTGCGGTCGGCCGGTTTCTCATGGAATCCCTCAAGAGCTAAAAACAATAAAATCAACCACATACACAAATGTCAATTGTCAAAAAATGTTTAATCGAGAAAAACCAAAACAAAACCTATAAAAATTGATAAAGGAAAACAGGAAACTAGAAAAACATATTGCGAAGATTAAAAAAGTCGAACATTATTGAACAGATGGTGAAAAAATAATGAAATTTTTTTATTTTTATAATCAATGAAAATTAAAAAAAAACTACTAAAAAGAATACAAACATTAATATAAAAACGCTTTTAATCCACCTAACAGTGTGATGGGACATTTCTTATAACTCTTATCACTCTCTTCGGATATTATATCCTTTGAGAACATTTAGAACTTGATGCTTCGCGATGTTTTTGATAACACATACTACATGGGATAGTGGCAGGACTCAGAGAATCGCTCAAATCAGCATAGGACAACATCAGTGCTAGAAATCTCAAACCAAATCAATAGAAAAGCGAAAAAATGGCCCATGAAATAGACATACCATCGAATTATTGTTAATGCTCTGTTAATAAAATATCTAAATTGTGGTGGGAAAACAGAATTTTCCTATAAACGTTATTTATTAATCATTCGCATGTATGAAAAAAGCCTTATGTTTACATTTGGGAGTATCGCCCTTTTCACAAAAAAGCGTTGAAATGAAATCGCAGCTCCTGATATCACGCTATCTCTGAAGTGCATGCGTGCATAGTTCCAAATTTTACTTCGACATCGACTTTTTCTAAAGGTGACTTGCCAGTAGTATCCTTGATTTGAATTATTATCGCTAATCCTAATGCCAAAGAACAAATAAAAACCTCTCGAAAACGAACCGTTTGGGAAAATCATCATCATTACTGAAATTTTCATTTTCACGAAACTTTTCGATAACCTTCCGTCACTTGCGTTAATGCACTGGGTGTACAGTGCTCAGAAAATCTAGCAAAATCGTCTTAGGGCACCAGCGGGTCTAATTCAGAGCTATCTGCGCGGCGAGTTAAATCTGTAAAGAACACTAAAAATTAATATCTATTCCATAATTTTCAGTTCAGCAATTCGAGAGATCGTGCTCACCGCAAGCCATGAAAAATAGACTACGTTGTTAAGCGATGGTCACTATTTATTAAAAAATCACGGTTAAATAAAAAATTAAACTATTAAAATATTTCAAATAGTTTATAATTTTCACAAACATATTAGGAAAAATTGTTTAATAAGCTTTCGTAATATTGTGTAGGAAAAAAGCTGAAAACTTCAGTATTTTTCTATCTGCAACATATAAACCCTTAAGTATACCAATTAATTGGTATACGAATTGGAATAGGTTCGCCAAATTTTGGAAGAAGTCTATAAAATAACCCCTTGACAGCTACCTAAAAATTGTTGTAGTTCGATGCAATAAAAAAATCATATTTGGCAATTCATATTTGGCTGATAAAATTGGGGTGTCAATGTATTATAATAGATATTCAGCATTCGAAGAAGTTTCTTTCGAGTGTAGAACGACTTTGTTTCTACTTACTTGAAGTCAGCGGCGTAGCCAGAAATTCGGTTTGGTGGGGGTTTGGTGAAAATCGATCTTACTGTCCAAACGGCATAATTCCGAAACCATAAATTTTAAAGTTTTAAAATTATGCAGAATTATTTTCCAGAAAATAGTAACAAGGTTCGTGTCTTTAGCGAATTTGTTGAGACTTTATTGTAGTCATGAATATTAACCTGAGAAAATTCACCATAAATATTTCTTGGACGATATACCGTCAAAATTATTTTATCAAATGATGCGCTGTTTAAAGTTTATAAAACTCATTGAAGATACTAAATCTCCGAAATTGGCGGTTTCAAAATGATGCTATCTTGACCTTAAATTACTGTTTTTAAACATTTGACCTATACATATAATTGGTCATACAACAAAAATCAAATGCTCATCAAAATTGATCAGAACCTGCTAGAGTCGAATGGAAATCGTCATTTTTCATAAATTTCTCTCTACATTCGGAAAGTGTTATCCTCGTTATTAATCATATTACGTTTTCGTCTCAACTCGACGCATTCCCAAAATAAAAACCTGTTTTAATCCACCTAGTGGTGCAATTGTGCTTTTCTCATTTGTCCAGACTACGATTCCATGGCTGGTTATCTTCATTACAATGGTGGAAATGAATATTACATGTTCAGTACGATTTGCACATACATACAATCGATCGACAGCCACGATCTTGAGATACTATGTGATATTGAAACATCGCTTGAAACCAGCGGCGGATCATGGAGAAAGATCCGGGAGGTCCAGGTCTTGCCGAAAATTTTCAACTTGTTAAGAAATTTGAAACTAGTTTTAATTTTAAAGTAGCAACCCCTCACTGCATACCCCCCCTCGGGCCGGTATAATTGAAGATTTTTAGAGTGATTGCATAACCTTTCTATATGAGAAAGGCAAAAATGTACCAAAGTCTAAAAAAGTCAATTTTTGTCAAACATCTCAATGTTTCATGCATTTTAAATTCATTTGGCATCAAAAATACAAATTTGATTTTGAAATTTTTTCATTTCAGTTTATATGGGAATTTGCTGCGTGATTGCACTCTTCAACTCGTAACCCCGGAACCGGAAGTCCAATCAATAAAAAATTCAATTGCAGCCGATGGGAAGGTACCTTTCAATTGAGACTAACTTTGTGCAAATCGGTCCAGCCATCTCTGAGAAACAGAGGTCACATTTTTTTCCACATACACACATAGACACTAGGGTGGGACAAAAATTAGATTCCAGCTCCGAGCAACTTTTTAGGTATCATTTGGGTCCTAGAACAACTGTGGAAATTCTTAGCTCGATCGGTGAAACTATATTTTTGCGCCCACTGTTTAAAGTTTACATGGGATTTTGTATGGGAAAATGAACTTTTACAAAATAATTTCTCCAGAAGTCGCCCATTACTTCTTAAAAATAAATCGTTACGTGGCTTTTATAGGAAATTTAACAAAGAAACAAAGTCTCGAAAACCACGAAACGATCTGACGCTTGAGAAAAAAGTTATTAAGCAGAAACCGATTGATGCTCTGACGATTGATAAAATATTCATTTTTTCTAGCACCACTGCTGTTGGTTGTCCAATTATACGTAATTTTGTTTTAATTCTCTCTTAGTGTGTCTAAATCGTTTATTTATAGTATTTGGCCACTTCGAAAGGTTTTGAGGGATAAATTGAGGCTTCTTTTGTTCATAATAAGAGAAAGTTAAAATTTTTGTATATAGTTAGATCGTCAAAAGCAGTGATGCTATGAAAAGTGAAATTTTCATCAATCTTCAGGGCATCAATCGGTTTTTGCTTAATAACTTTTTCCACAAGTATTAGATCGTTTTGCAGTCTTCTAGACTTTGTTTCCTTGACAAATTTCCTATAAAAATCAGACATCTACTTATTTTTAGGAGATAACGGGCGACTCTTGGAAGAATTAATTTGCAAAAGACAATTTCCCCATAAGAAATCCCATGTAAATTTTAAACAGTGGGCGCAAAAATATAGTTTCACCTATCGAGCTAAAAATTTGCAGAGTAGTTCTGGGAGCTTAATGGAACCCAAAAAGTTACTCGGAGCCTAATTTTATTTTTTTCATATAACCATGTCCCACTCTAATAGACACACATACATACACACACAGACATTTTCCGATCTCGACGAACTTTAGAGTGAATGAGAAAGGCAAAAACATTTTTAGCAAATGTTGAAAGTTATGCATTTTTTTTGGTGAGCAGTTCTATGTTTCATTAAATCAATTTTAACTTCGCTTCCTATTAAATAAAGACCCTTATTACATTACATCTCTACAAAAACGAGCTCAATTTGAAAATAAATCTGAGGATTATGATTGATTACAGAACTCTGGAATTTTCTATTGGAATGTTTTCAGGCAGGAATTTGATATTGATGCAATTGGACAACTGTGAAATCAAAACCAATAGATCAGTTACATATCAGGACCCCATTCCGACAATTTATCAAACGTCCTCATGATGTCTACAACAACAGGTTATCAATCTACGGATCAGATAATTGTTATTGTAATATTGAATTAAATCAGTCAGAATCAATAGATTTTCAACTTCAATCCAATTTTTTTTGTTGGGTGTGGTGGAGGGGGGGGGGGGGGGGGGTGTTGTATGGTGGTAAACCCCAAAACCTTCTCGTGGCTACGCCGTTGCTTGTAGTTATTTATTTTGCTTTTCATTTTCCGATATTTTTCAGATCGATCCGATGGTTATAACTTAGAAAAATTGCAGTCAGAAGGTTCGTACAAATGAACATTTTTGCACTGATAAGTTATCAAGTTCCTTCCAGACAACTTGGAAGTGTTCGGTGATTATTTCTAGCGGTTGTAGATAGAAAAATGAAATACAAAATTCGTTTTATTGAAATAATGTTTGGCTTATTTCAATGGATTATTACAATATTGAACAATAAATAAGCGACAAAGAGTAATCAACAAACAACAAGCCATAACTTTTAAAGTATTCAAAATAGATATTTAAAGTCTTTAGTAAAGTTATTCGAAAAAGTAAGAGCTACAAATTTGCTGAAGACATCATTTCGATATAATCACTTCCAAGAAAATTTGTGAAAATATCTCACTCATAGGGGGATTAATCAGCAAAAGCACAATAATAAAAGAAAGGGCATATTACCTCCATTAAATTCTCCAAAGATACTATTGACCTAAAATAAGCCTTTTCGGCGTTAATAATAGATTACATGCTTTTGGTCATATTTCTGGCAATGGGAAATGATAAAAATCTTTCGTCCGCATTTAATGTTAAATATCTCTTTTGATAATAGTCCTATTTCAACAATCTATAGCTTGTTCGAAAGGTATTCGTTTAAGCTGTCTAAAAATATAAATTGTTAATGTATATTGTCAATTTCGGCAGACAATTTAAAAAAACTGTAAAAAACGCCATTTTTGCGCATTCATATCTTGGAAACTAAACTTCAGAATCAAAAACAAATTAATAGCGTTCATACTGTTTTTAGTTCTTTCATTTAAAATTGGTTTGGATAAGATCGCTTCAGCCATTGCTGAGAAACACGAATGAGAATTTGTCCGTTACATACACACACACAGACATTGTCCCAAATCGTCGAGCTGAGTCGATTGGTATATAAGACTCGGCCCTCCGGGCTTCGGAAAAAATCTTGAAAGTTTGAGCGAATTCTACACATTTCTTTTATAAGGAATGTAAAACCATAAAGAATTGTAAAACGATCCATACAAAGGTTGTCCATGTTCCATAAAACAAAACTGAAAATCCATAAAACAGTGTGAATGATCCATAAAAAAGGGCGATTTGATCCATAGATTATGTAAAATTGAACCATAAAATGGTCGCAAATGAGCAATAAAATAGTAATAAAAGAACAATTAAAATCAACCAATGACCCATAAAAATATTTGAAATGTTCCATAAAATGTTACATTTTGCGCCATAAATTAACTGGCCGGCTGGCTTTGCTGGTTTTTGGATGGCGAATACTTCACTTGCCTCAAGTCATGAGGGACAGTACTACCAACGACACGACTAGACACTGGAATTTCAAAACTGTATCGCAAATCTGACTACCCCTCAGTGACTCAGGTAACTGGTAATGTCAAATATGACTTTTCGTTAGAAAATGCATGAAACTACCAACACTGAAAAATCTGTTGTTATTTTTTCCAAATAACCTCTTGCATCCCTTGGTTACGCAGGGAAAAACAAATACACGACAACAATACAAATCTTGATTTTTAAAATATGTTATAATAGTCTGATTATTGCGCTAATGTTACTACTATTTTCAGCGATCAAGATACGACTCATGGATAATTCGCAGATCGGGACCAGTTTGCTGAACAACGTTCTCTTCGATAAAGTTCGTTTCCCCCCAGTAACACTCCAATCTTTTGAAAGAAATGCTAAAAAGGTTTCACCACTAATGACAATTGCTACCTGGTTTTGCTGATGAAATTTTCTGACATCTTCCTAGTTAAACCCATTCCGAACCTGTTCGGAATTTTGAATGGAATCAGTAGGGATTCCAACTCAATTCGGTTTCAGAATCAGTCGTTGCATTTGAGTTAGAATCTATACTGACTCTATTCAGGAGTCCGAATCAAATTTCGAATGGTTTGACCGGGTTGGACAGCTTCAAAAATTCCTGCCAACACGCACCAGAGTCCTTCTGATGATCGTAGTACCCTCACATTTGTGCCTGCATTAACTGGCTGTAGGTATCTGAAGCTGTAGTGTTGGAAATTAAAAACAGAGCTCCCTGGAGGTCGAGCCCATTTTTAAACGATTACCTGCGAGATTGATAAGGGTAACCTGGCGTCCCGGTACGTGATGTCAGACAGCTCGAGAATTTAATTGATGTTTATCTTCCAGATGCCACAAAGCTGCAAGTTTTATCTTCTACTTTCCCCGGTCATCGTTGTCCGCCCTTTCACCCCTGTGGTATACTTATGAAATATCACAAGTGTCCGAATTAAAAAGTGAGAAGAATATATTTTCAATCCTGTGGTGATGTAAATTCTTAAAGACTACACATACTACAATTTGGTATCCCTTATAGACAATATAATTTAAACAATATCAATAGTACAGCCTTTGTGAATCCTTCTTGATCATGATCTGCCTTCAGCGCCCCTCAAACAGACACATCACTGTTCAAAGACAACCGCATGCAGCGCTTCTTGTGCTTGTACGATGCACCATCGCTGAATCGTTTCTGACAGATTTCACACTGAAATGGTTTCTCGCCTGTATGGGTCCTGCAACCAAAAAAAAAACTTCCTTTTCATTAACAACCCAACTACTATAAACTCTTTCTCACCGGCGATGTATGCTCAACTGATCCTTTCGCATAAAATCTTTCCGACATATATCGCACCGGTATTGCTGCCCGCGGCTATGGGTGAGTACGTGCGTTGGCAGGGCGGATGCCGATTTGTACAATTTACTGTTGCAGATGGGACAGTCATACCTACGCTCTTCATTGTGATGATTTTCGACGTAGGTTTGCAGCCGGTGAATTGTCGCATTGCGCGCGCCGCAGTACGTACAGGTGTACTTGTCCGTATGAATCTCTTTATGGCAACTCAGATGTTGCGTAGACAAAAAGGTTTTTGGACAAACCGGACACTGTACGTATGGATACGTTTCATTAGAGTGGTCCTGTCGAATATGTTCAATCAGTTCACTAGATTTTCTGTGAGGTCGCTTACAGAGCTTACAGATCAAGAGATACGGCTTAAACCGTACCGCTGGCAGAGATTTGTTTAAATGAACAATCTGACGATGCTTGCAAAGACCGTGATAGTTTTTGAATTGTTCACTACATTCCTCACAAACGTGAGGATTTAAACTTTCGTGCACCATTCTTACATGATTCTTAACATCAAGCGAACGACTAAAGTAGGTGTCACACAAGTCGCAAACGAAAGGTTTTTCTTGCGTGTGTAAAAGCATGTGTCGTTCCAAACTTGACTTAGCTGTGAAGGTCTTGTCGCATATGTTACAGGTAGGAATCCCCTGGCTGTTGTGTACCCTTCATATGTGAAAGTTCAGTTTAGAGTTACACCTGAATGTTTCATCACAAATATTACAGCTTTTGAATATCGTCATTGGTGAACGAATTTTGGCATTATTTTCAATTCCATGAACTTTGTTTTCATGGACCTTCACCTGATTTGGGGAAGAAAATCCAAGCTGACAGACGCTACATTTGTTCGGTCGTGCCTTTGTTTCATGTCGACCCAGATGACGGTTATATGCGATAACCTGACGGAACTTGGAAAAACATTCTTTGCAATGGTATCCCACGTTTGTGGCATGTACTTCCGACAAATGTTGGAGTAACTCGTTTGCGTCTTCAAAAACAGTTACGCAGGTATAACACTTTCTACCAACGACGGCTTTCAATGCAACCGATTTCGTCGAGTTTCTAAATCTGGTTATTGTTTTAGGTGCGATTACTGCTGTATCCTTGAAAGGTGATCTAAGCAATGGTTCATCTGGAGGTAGTGTTAATTGTAACGACTGTTCGTTCTCAGCTTCTACGATACTACATAGTTCTGTTTCCTCAATGAACGCATCTACGGACGGATGTTCTAAAACAATTTTACTGTGAATCTCCAGTGCCGAGGTTTGTGCAGTCGCTAACAACTTCGTAAAATCTTTCTCAGCTGCAAGAAACGCCGTCCAGATTGAATGTAATATTTCGGCACGAGCGATACATTCGCCGCATATCATCAACAGGAGATCGTCGTCCTTAAAGTGAATGTTCAATATTTCAAACACAATGGAAGGGACAATCTTTCCCTCCAGCATATTGCGTATGGCAATCATATTGGTACTGGGATGAAAGTTTATGCACAACCGGCAGCTACCAACTTCCAGTAAATCACCGTTGCTATAATCGATTAAAAGGAACAATCACTCACTCGTAAAATTAATCTCAATCTACATACCAATGATAGAACAGAGTCGGTTCCTGGCACCAACAGTCTTCCGGTTGCGTGTCCTGTACGGTCGTAAAATGCTGCTCGCAGATCTCGTACTGAGACAGTTCCTGTTTATCACAAACTGCTACCGGCAGTCCAGTGCCGACCTATATTACCTTGAGCCACCGTTCCGAAAGCAGGTCGTACCGCGGAAAAAGCTTAAACGTTCCACCCGTGGTTAAACAGGTAGGCACGGTACAGGGCATGATGAGATGTTCAAGATTTAGCAATAATTATTATCTATCTTCTATTTGATTCAACACAAAGAAAAAACTCATTACGAAGGCGACACCCTCCTCCCCGTTGGAAATTTTTTTTCATTTAATACCAGCAAAACTCGCTAAACCGAAACAAACAAAACATGGTTGCTACACAGCAACCGAAAATCAGCTAAACAAAGAAGTGTTGCTGAAGAAATTATTTTGTTGCGCGCATCGAGGGGTGACTCAATATACTGGTAACTAGAGGTAAATCGCTCGAGACACTTTTTCTAAGGCATGTTGCATTGAATGTCTAGTCGTGTCGTTGGTACTACCCTCAAGAAACTTATTAAATAAATTCAACTCTTGGCAGAGTCTAGCAGATTCTTTAACAAGTTAAATTTGATTATGTCTAACCCTGGGGCTTTATTGTTACAGTAAGTGGGAACTGCACCATCGAACACGATGTTTCGTTCGCGTTATCGTGAGGGGACACGGCGCGGTAGATCTTCAGTGCCGGGGCGGAATCCGGACAAACCTTCTTGGCGAAATCGAATATCCAATGGTTTGAACATTCCACGCTCTCATTAGTACGGTATCGTAAGCACCAGGCCGTGCCCTAAAGAGTGCTAATCGATGTTTCTCTCGTTAGCTCGTCGACGAACCGGCGCCAGTAACTACGTTTCTTGGCTTTCATAGAACTCTTCATTCACGTTTCTAACGTCGCGTACTGATGAATGCTAGCGGGTAACCCGTCGTCCCGGAAGGTCTTATACGCGGCGACCTTCTCCGCGTATAGGTCTGAACACTCTTTGTCCCACCACGGGTTGGGAGCATTTCGTCTCATCAGAATCCGACACTAGCTTAGTAATAGGGCTAAGCTAGCGCCGGATTGACGCTAGCTCCAAAAAACGGAAATACACTTGGTGTTCCTGAGCAAACACCTAGTCAAGCGTGATGTTCTGCAAAAAAGGAGCTCATTATAAACTGATGAGGACTAATGAAATCGAAACATTTGGTTTGGCTTAGTAAGCCAACGCAAGATGCACTATGTTGTATTCCTTCTTAGTGGAGAACAATTTAGGTAAAACCTATTTTTCTTCATTAAGTAGAGAATTGTTTAAAAACATCTTGGCACGTGAAGAGCACAAAACATATAACTATATTAGTTATGAAAATTGCTAGCTTAGTCCTGTCACTAAGTTAGTGTCGGATTCTGATGAGACGAAGTCGAAACGCCAATTCCACAACTAATTTAGTTATAGGTTTATTGCTCTTCACGCGCAAAGATGGTTCCGTTTGATCTCGAAACACTCTGTTGATTAAATTGTAGCCCAATTTCTTGGTACCATAATGAGGGAAACCGATATGAGGCGACGGAATGAAGAAAGCAAGTGTCAGACAGTATTGTACTTTGCATCTTTGATATCAGATTGAATGACTTGCAAATTTGAAGTTTTTTTTTCTCGATTCTCGGCATGCTTGGTGCTGTTCGGTGGAATGAGTATCAGTTCACCGAAAGCGTGCATTTCTGGCACATCTAGGAATCGAATAAGTTTGCATTAATTTTAAATGACTAGAAAGTTCATTTGATTTTTTTAGTCTGTTGATGAGGTTCTTTAATATTGGGTTCCTCGACATTGTTAATTTATTTTATAAAGAAGTTCTTTCAAATAACAATATTTGCGCTTTGAGTTCTTCCGAGAACTAATTTTCGCCCGCTTCGTTTGTATCAATTGAAAAGAAAATAAACATGCGCCAATTGAGACTGAAATTGGAAAATTTCACGCGGGCTCAAAGGGATTGCAGTTTGCTAAATTTACCATCAACCAGAATTAATTATTTATAATGGCTTTGTCAGAGTTGGGCTTCAAAATTTGTTTTCTTAGAAAAGCAATTGAACGGAAATAAAACGTCCGAAAATATGATCGAAAGATGCTGATGATTTTTTAATTTCACTTTTCTCGACTTCTAAACAACTTTTGGATTTTATCAAAGCCAATTCTCAACCATTCTTGGAAAAATCCAATCAATAACTGGTGCTAATGGCAAATTTCATCCCATTTCTGGACGCTCTTGGCAGTATCCGATATTACCGGATTGAAACGTGCCCCTGAATACAGTCCAGATGAGCCGACAGAAGTAGAGTAAATATCACCAGTTCGTCAAACAGATGACGTCAAATTGACGTCCGCCATCCGTTTGTGTTCACGTGACAGGATACTGACAAGGCTTGTCGGCGATTTCGCAGACTTTTACCATCAGCCTGCTGGTTAGGGATTTCCGCCTGTCCGCCACTGACTGATATGGTCGTGAACGAACCGCTCAAACGAGTTGTAGCAAATAAATTTTCGTATATAATTATAAACCAAATCAAATTCAATAATATCCGGAATCGACTGATGTAACACCATCGTTTTCGATCCTGGATTTTTTTTAACCCGAAGCTATCATTTTTCGACCGAACTTCGCTAGCAAATTCCGACAATACCTTATCGATGTTTTTCCTATTTTGCACAATTGCGGTGAAGTGGAAAAATAAAATCCCACGCTTCACGTTTTTGCCGAAGTGAATGTATTCATGAGCAACATTGGTCCGTTGGTGGTATACATCTGCATACACGGCTATACATATAGGTACTACTGTGCTGACTCGGCAACCGAATTCAGGGTGTGTGGTCGCGCATTTGAGAAACGAACCAGGTGTGGTGAAAATCGAGAGAAAGAAAAAAAAAACCAGCGCAGCAATAAACAGTCGAGTGGGATGCTGCTGTAATCAGGACGGAATTGCAAATTACCACTGACATTCAGACAATTGAATTACGCGTAATCATCTAACCTATACGGAAGTATGGTGGATCTTTTCGATCGGAATCTGTTTACTGGGAAATGTCAATTGAAATGTTGTTTTAAATGGTGTTTTGGGGTATCGGAAGCAGTAGCAGTATTGGTGTTTTAATGCTTATCTTCGCTAACTTAAAGTGCAGATAATAGCATTTTAAATGTAACAGAGATCGGAAAGATTCAGCGATATTTCTCTAGAGGTAATTTTAATACATGTATGTAATTATTTATAACAAAAATCAACCAAACGCTGCAAATACACGAGTTTTTCTCTGATTTTGGCAGCGATTTTTTTGATGAAGGTTCAATGGAAATTTTGCTGTGTACAGACGAGCCTGCCTGGAGGCAGTATAGCATAGGGCGTGTTTAAATAAGAATTTGTAAAGCTACTCGATGATTACAGATCACAACAGAGAGAAATGTTCCGATGTAGTGCCACGAAGCAGCAAGTAGTTTTGAAGATTTGATTAGATACGTTTCGGCATATGACAAGCTGAAAGAGCAGGAATGGAAGCAAAACCTGTAACAAGTGCAGGTAAACTACTAAAGAAGAGTCAAAGAGAGAAGAACATACGAAAGAATAGGAACATGCATTTTAAGGGATCATCTATAAATGACGCAGCATTATATAGGGGAGGGGGAGTTTTGTATTTTGTGATGTTGTGTGACAACAGGGGGTCATGTCATGCTACGTAGTTTTTTTTTTAAAGGGGAATAGGAGTTGACCTGATATCACGACAATCTTACCCGTTTCATCTAACATCGTTTTTTATTTTTACGGGGTCCAGGGGGGGAGAGTTACCGTTAAGCTACGTAATTACCAGGTGGGTATTTAGAGGTTTGTGACGAAATGCTACGATGGGGGAGGGGGATGTTAAAAATCACTCAAAAAATGCTACGTCATTTATGCATGGTCCCTCAAAACTGTGAAGGATGTGAAGTGAAAAACAGGAACGCCTTCGAAAAAATAAATGAACAAATTTTAAAATTATATGCTGAACTAACTGCGAGTTCTAACAAGTAGCTGCGTCGGTAATAAAAATTATAAAATTAGTAACACAGGGAAATTAAATGCACATTTTTTGAGAGACACTTGTACTAAAGAGAATAATGAATTATCTTTCACAAGAAAATATTTGATTTATTAATTAAAAATAATAAAAAAATTGATTTTTGTGATAAAATTCTGATATTTTCAGATATATTTACTGCGCTCAATTAGATATAAAATATCTTAAATATCCGTTTGTGTGATATAAATATTTTATCAAACCAACCAAAATACATTATACTGAAAAAGACTGAGATATAATAAGATATAACCGATACATTTTCTTGGTATAAAAACTTGATATTTTAACAACTATCCAGCTATATTTTATATCAAACAGAGATATATATTTTGCCGTGATATAATATCTTATTTTGATATAATTTTGATGTGAATTTCTGATCGGGGAGGGTAAGGGTTTCAACAAGAAAAAAAATCACTTTCTTTGCGATTTTTTTTAGATTTTTGTGATAATTTTTCAATTACGGTGTCTACATGTTCACGATCAGATGTTCCTCCTTTTTTATTGCCCTTACGGGTTACGAGAGTAAAGCTGTTGTCATTGGTATTGGCTTCCTCGTCGATGCTGCTAACAGTTGATTCTGAAGCATTAGATGCTGCTTTTATAGTTGTTATTATGGCCTGAACAGCTGCCACAAAATTGGTAACCGTTTGTGGTTCTGGTGATGGTATTGAAGTCTGTGTTTCGGATTGGTTTTCCGAAGGTGTGTGGGGAATCGGCTGTGATGCATTCTCCTCAGCATCTTCCGCACAAGGTGTTCCATGATGTGCCGTCTGGTGGCAGTATTTGCACGTAGGTGTCTGCCCTTCGTGGGTGCATAGCGTGGTCTGTTTAATGTTAGTTCCATTATAATTGAATTGTATAGGCAAGTGGGAGGTAATAGGTCTTTCCACTCGCATCCTCACCACAAGAACACCGTTAGGAGTACCCGGGAAGAAGTTTCTCCAAGTATCAGGTGTAACGGATTCCACTTCTCCAAATTGCGACATGTATTTTGTAATTGATTCACGGGGAGTACGCGGTGATAAATCATGTACTCTCACATCTATAAAATCATTTTCTATGTACACTGGGATCTTCATTTCAACACTGTCACTTTTAATCACGTGTTTCAGGTTGTTCTGTAAAGCGAATTTCTTTGCTTGGTCTAATGTGGTGAATGATATCAATACTGCACTGCGCTGATGATGATATTGAAGATAGGTGACGTCTTTAAGCCTAAGCTTCATGTTCACCTTCAGAAAATGTTCCAGCTCACGGAGACTCGGTCGTGTAGAACAAAATCTCAAGTCAACAACCGCTGTGTTGGGTCGAAGCAGCGCTTTTTCATCAAATTCACTCATGATGGCTGGAGTACATACAATGGTTCTTTTGTTCTAGATGCACTAACTGTCGTTCACTTTGCTCATTTATTACTCTTGTTTAGAGGGACTTTGGCAGATGTAAAAGTAGATCGAACGGTTTCCTTTGTTCTTAAGACAATGCACACAAGATAACAGTACTATGTTGTGGTTCGTTTTGCGCTGGCTCAAGCAGCGGCAGAATTTCGTGACCGGTGTCTTTGGTGGTTGTAAATCGACTGTAAGTTGACGTTTAACCGCATGGAAAAAAGATAAGGACGCATCTAAGTGCCTCAAGTTATTTAAAGAATTGCATTTATATTGTAATTTTTCGAAGTTTTCGCGTGCAAGTACCAATGTAATACACTCTGTAGCGACCGGAATGTTCGAGTTAACATGAAAACATTGTTTCGTGAGAATGCCGAAGGGAGCTCCACTTACCGAGTTTGAAAAAAAATAAGATATTAATTTTGCGGCAAGAGGGCTATTCTTTTCGACAAATAGCCTTTAAAGTTGGAAGAAGTAAGACTGTTGTTTATAACTATTTAACTTTACGTGAAAACTACGGAAAGAAAAAGGGAAGTGGACGCCGGCCTGTAGTTTCTCCACGCGATAAAAGGTTGATTAAGCGCCTGGCGGTAGAAGAGAAGCTCTCATCACAGGAAATTGTGCGTGAAACGTGACTGACGTTTCGAACAACGTGACTGTCCTGATAATTATTTCCATCACCAAAAAATAAAAAAATTAATGTACGAGAAAAAAAAACGTTAATAAAATTCTTAATACATGTTATCTACGTTGCTATGTTAATGAACAATTTAAAATAATTTACCAAAAAAAAATATTCCACAGATCTTTTTAAATAAATTATGAGATGCAAGTGTCCTTATAATTATTCCTGACAGTGTATATGAGAAAGGCAAAAAATTCTGCGCGGTCGAATTTTTAAACCCGTAACTCCGGAACCGGAAGTCCGATCGACAAAAAAATTCAGCTTATGGGAGCGTTATACCGTTCATTTGAAATTAAGTTTGAGAGATTCGGTTTAGCCATCTTTGAGAAAAATGAGTGATTTTAGAAAACACATACACACATACAGACATTTGCTGATCTCGACGAACTGAGTCGAATGGGATATAACACATGGTCCTCCGGGTTGGGATTAGGTTGACGATTTTTAGAGTGATTGGATATCCTTTCTATATGAGAATGGCAAAATCTCAAAATGTTCAAAATTAAGAAAATTTACTTAGTACCCTAGGAAACACAACCAGACTGCCCATGAACATCGACAATTTGGTACCAGTGTGCAAAATTTCGTGCACGCGTTCAACCTCAAAGATGTTTTGGCTCGTTGTACAGGTTCGCCGCGAACATCGAACCAAAGTGAACGATGTATAAACTCTATTTCAAACATCCGTGTACGTACACCGGGTGCGTACACGAGAACGATTTGCACAAGGCAAAAAGAGTCAATGCTTGTGATGATTAGAGTGAGAAAGAGAAGACTAGTGCCTCGAACCTACGCACACCGTATCCGTACATGGGGTTCGGTTGTGCAGGCGAACATGTGCACGTGTTTAGGTACTAAATAGTGTGTTTGCGTTCGTACACGAGGTATGGGTTTCATATGAGCACAGAACCAGAGCGAACATTGTATGCGATGTGCATATGGGAAGACTGCCCACAACTTCTCCAACACAAAATGTTTGGCACACTTGAAGTCTAACAAGTCTAATAAAAACTTAGAAAAGGGGATTCCACCAATTTATCCAAACCGTCAACTAGCCCCGGGCTCCCCTATTACATCAGCGTAACACATGCTCTGTAATCAATATACTTTTGCGTAGCCTCTAATAAATCGAAAGCAAAACAACACAAAGTCGGTGTGAGCAATGTTGCCAGAACTTTGGTCGAAATTAATTTGTTTACCGTGGTTTGCGGTTTATTAAGGAAATTCTTATGTGACTGCATTAACCAATCTGTAACTCCGGAACGAAAATTAGATCGGTATGATATTCAATATCAGCCAATTGCAGCATTGCATCAATCATTTAAAATTTAGAAGATGTTGGAAATCGATCACGAGTTATCTGAGGAATAGGTGTAAAATTTACTCTGAACATTGGCAAGTTTTCCCGGGCATCAAGACCGTCCTAGTTGGCCAACGTGATCGAAGCGACTACAGATCTTCAAATCTAAGTAATTTAACACACATTTTAACAAGTTTTGTATCATGTAGATATTGTAATGGTATCAGTTTATATGGGGATTTACTGCATGATCGCTCTTTTCAACCAGTAAATTCAATAGCAACCTACGCTCTTCATTTGAGATTAGGTTTGAGAAAATTGGTAGGGTCATCTCCGAGTAACCAATGTGCCATTGTTGGTCATATACATACACGCATACACACATTTGCCGAACTCGACGAAGTGAACCTCTGTTAAACAGTCGATTTTCAGGGTGACTGCGTAACATTTTTATAGGAGAAAGGCAAAATGGTTTATAAGGGAAATTCACCTGTCATCGGATTATTTAACTCAGCTCCGGAACCAATACTTCGTTCAAATGAAATTCGGGAACAATCAATGCGAATACTATACTTTTTATTTATGACTAAGATTCTGAGAATCGAGTCAGTAATATATGAGAAACATGCTTGAAACTAATTTCGGAACTTGACCATTTCCTCAAATTACCGGAATGCACTACAGTTCTCAATGTGATCCAAGAGAAAATAGTGAACGGACTAACAATTTTAAGCAATTTAAAACTCATTTCAATTGATTTTGCATTATTTGTATATTATCATTATTACCGGTTTATATGGGAATTTCGCATGCGACCTCATACTTCAACCCGTTAAGCAGGAACCAGAATTCCGACTCCAATGGAATTTAATGACAGTAAATTTGGATGCTGAAGTTTTCATTTTGGACTATATTTGAGAAAATCGGGTCGGATATATCTGAGAAGCAGATGTGAGTTCAGGAACTTAGCTACCTTAGTCCAATGTGGTCAAAGTGGGTTTGATTGGGCATCAGTGAGCTTGAATTATAAATTCAAGCAATTTAGAACACATTTTATGATTTTTTTCTATCTTTTAAATAACATGCTGATTCCGATTTATATGGGAATTTCATGTGTGACTTTACTCTTCAGCCCCTAACTCCGGAACCAGAAATCGGAATTGAATGAAATTCAATGGTAGCCTATGGGACGTTGTACCTTTTTAAGCTTGATAAAATCGGTTCGGCCATCCCCGAATAACCGATGTGCATTGTTTTGGTCACATTCATACATACATACGCACAGAATGGATGGGAGGGGGTTGCTTCTCTAATCTTCCGGCCATCACATAATATGATTTGGTATTCTTAGTATGTATAACAAACAAGGTGCTGAAAGCGCACTGAAAACCTGTCAAACCTATTTTTCATTTGATTGTCTGCCCTAAATATTATCACAAAAGGGTCGTTCATAAATGATGTCGCGTTTTGACCGTTGGAAAAGAGCGTGAAGTAACACATATTGCCGAGAAAAAAATAAAAATCAAATTAAGACATACCTGTAGAGCGGGGATAATAAAACCAACAACAATTTAAAAAAAAGCTTGGAGGGCAAGTGCATTTTATATTATTTATTTTTGTTTTATGCGAAACATGGTTTATAGGGGCCCCAAACAGATAGACAATATTCGATAACGAATATCACGTAACATCGATAATAGAGCAGTGGGATTAAGGTCAAGTTCCCTCTGGGTCGTGCAAAACTGAGAAGCAACATCAATTTTAGAACAAAGAACCGACGTCCATCTCAAGCGTAAAAGTTCAGTAAAAATTTACGGCGCAAACAAAGGTAATTGTAACGTCCCCCCATTATTCCGTTTAGTTCGTGAGTTTTATTAGATTGACAGTGGACCACACAATTGATGTCCAGGTGACCGTCATAATTATATTGGGATATACCAGTTTGGTGGCTATAGTGTTCTAGCGCATATTAGTTCAAATGGCAAAAAAGTATTTTAATCTTGGTTGTACGAACATGGATGTCTGTTCTTTGCAGTTATCAACGAGAGATTCCTACTTCCCCATTCTATAATGATCTATAATGGTCCGACACTTTTAAAAACCGTAACCGTAACCGAATCTCGATTTTGCCATTATCCATGAACATGAGGATATTGAATTTGATTCTAATGCGTCACGATCAGTGACATTTTGTAGATTGTTCTGCAAAATGATTTTATTTGCCTGGCGCAATCTATCGAAAATTATCATTATTGAATGCCTGATATGATGGCATTGGATAAAGGTAACTTTCGCATGGCTAAGCTATGAAACCTGTATGTAAATATTCCAAAAACTCGGGCTAATACGAAAAGACTCGAAGTCACGTTCTTTGGCCAGAGTTCCACTTTTATTCTTCATATTCACAAATCTCGACACTAAACGCTCACTTCGGCAGGAATTGAAGTTACAGTTTCTTTTGTTCTTCAGACAATCCTAGCCATATATAAGATAACTTTTTTCGTTCGTTTCGTTGATTCGCACTGAAGTAGAAAATATACTGGATACAGCGACTGTTGTTCAAATCGGCACTTTCCGACAGATTCTACAATACAGTAATTCCTCCAAGATTCACCCAAAAATCTTTAAAATCGCGAACGATCATCTTCGATACAGATGAAACATTAGACGTTTTACCAGCTTGGGTTCTAAGTATTTTGCACAGCAAAGCAAAGCATTTTGATTCAAGAGCAATACTTTAAAGGGGCCTAAGAGTTTTTGCAGGCAACGTTTTCAATTAAATGTAGCTCGAGATCTGTATTTTGTACTGCAAAACACTCCGGGAAAAAGTTGCAGGGAATAATCTCTTCTTCGCAAAAAAAATCAATCAATCAGCTGAATAAAAAGTTGTGAATTTCTTTAAAAATAAAAAAATTATATTAAAAAATAAAAATGCAAAAAAACTCATTTAAAAAAAAAATACTTTTGGTAATAAAAGAGAATGGAAACATAGGTATTGTCGGTGCATCTCGTAGTTGGTAGTTAGTAAAAATGTTGTTCTTACAACAGCTTTAAACATGTTTCTAAATTTCATACTAACTGGCAGACGAAAACATAATTTTATCACAAAATACGATTCTCACAGATGTTTTAAATTTTGTTTTCTTTCTTTCTTTTTCGAGAGTTGTCCTACTTGAGCTGTAGAGCTGGGTTCACGCCCTTCGCCATCCCCATCAGAATCACTCATAACAATTGCAGGCGAGGCGGGAAATGTCACCCACTAAAACACTGCTTTAGTCCTATTGCAGCGGGCCATGATTCTGATTGTGATATCGAGTGTACGGTACAGTTGTGCGGGCAAATGGTCTTTACGGTTATTTGTGCGCGCTTGAGACCGCATTAATCGAATTGAAAGTGCTACAGGGTGCACTAAATTATTGAGGCGTTTTTGTGTTTGTGAAATCTTGGGCGTAGTTGTGCGTGGATGATCGCGTTCGTCTTTGTGTGCCATCGCGAAGGGTTCGGCGTTTGTATGCTATCGTGCTCGATCTCGTGGGTTTTTTTGTCACGTGGACGTTTGTATGTCGCGTGTGTCACTTCGAATGTATAAATTCGATGTCCATTCGCATATTCGCGTGTGTTCTTGGATGATCGCACGGACCGGGAATCTAATACTTAATTTTCAGTGCATGGTTCAGATGCTAGAAGTGAGTTCTCTATCACTATCAACTCTAACACTAGAGCTGCCGGTTATATCGCCATGGAACGTGTTGTCTAGTGGATATAAGCGTCATTTTTGCCTTTCTCATATAGAAAGGTTATGCAATCACTCTGAAAAACGTCAACCTAATCCCGGCCCAGAGGAAAACGTCAACCTAATCGACTCAGTTCGTCGAGATCGGAAAAAGTCTGTATGTGTGTGTGTATGTGTGTATGTATGTGTGTGTATGTGTGTGTATGTATGTGCGTATGTGTCAAATAATGTCACTCATTTTTCTCAGAGATGGCTGGACCGATTTGCCCAAACTTAGTCTCAAATGAAAGGTGCAACCTTCCCATCGGCTGCTATTGAATTTTGGATCGATCGGAATTCTGGTTCCGGAATTACGGGTTTCAGAGTGCGGCCACACAGAAATTTCTCATATAAACTATAGGAAAAATTTAAAATAGAATTTTTATTTTTGATGCTAAATGTGTTCAAGGTACATGAAACGTCGAGATTTGATGCAAACTCGAAAAAAAAATTGACGACGAATCACTTTTTTGGATTTTGGCACATTTTTGCCTTTCCCATATAGAAAGGTTATGCAATCACTCTGAAAAACGTCAACCTAATAATTTTTTTTCGACTCGCATAGGGTTTCTGGATTTTAACAGGGGCGTAGTTGATGGTTTACGGAGAGGGGTTACACCCCCCCCCCCCCTGTTCGCTCCCCTCCTTTAAAAATCTCCTTAAATCACCCCTCAGACCACCACCCCATCCAGCCCTCATACCCCTCCCTTTCAACCCCATCATCTTTAAACCACCACTATATCACAAAGCATACCAATTTAAGCTGGGGAGTCGTTCGTTCATGGGACATGACAAAATGAGTTAGCAAGCAGATAACATTGATCTAATGCTGATTAGGCTAATGGAGTATATTTTTCTGTTTCAAGTGTTTCACCGTCGACACGTAGCTCATCAAGTTCGTGGCTGGCATGCCATTGTGTATAAGTGCAAAGTGTACTAAGAATGTAATGGACATTTCCACGATTATGTTGACCATAAAAAGCCTCCGTGCCATAGTTTAGAGAAATGAGAAAGACACAATTGCACCGCTAGGTGGATTAAAACAGGTTTTTTCTGATTGGTCCAACTGAAGGCATGGACCTAGGCTGCTAGGGCCGAGAGAAAGAACTTTCGGACGTAACCAATTCATGATCGCGCGAACACGAGCGTTTGTAGGGTCATTCTTGAGACCGCGTTTGTAAATGAATTAGTGCTAAAACGTTTACTTAGTATCCGGGGTGTTATCCTGTTTGCAAGATCGTAAGCATAGGTATGCGTGAATGATAGCGAAAGGCTCAAGCGTTTATATGTCAACGTGTTTGCCGCGTGTGCTAGCGTGTATGTAACTTCGCGTGTATAAATTCTCTTTTATAACCGTGAGGCTATTCGCATATTTGCGTGTATTGGACTCTATGGACTTAACAGCCTCCTTTCTGTATCTAGTGTTCTTCGAGTTGGGAGAAATGATGAAATCGAGTACGTTGGTCAGCTTAGGTATTGGTATAGGTCGTCAACCAGTTATAATCTTACCATGTGTTGTGTATTGCAGATTTGAAATTTTGAAAAGGACGTATTGTTGAAGTAAAGGGCGAACACGAAATTATTGCGACACCGAAAATGTCATGCCAATTTTCTTATAGTGTTTAAAATCAAACCAAAATTTTAGGGTAGTTTTATACATATATTCACAGGTATTTAACGGCTTTCTCAGTCTTAATACTCTAGGCAAACGATTTGATTTTAGATTGCCCGACGTTTCGGCCGTTTTTTGTGGCCTTTTTCAAGGGAAAACTGTATTTTAGACATAGAGAGGTGAAAGTTACAATGGGATACAAAAACATGGACTTTTAACATTAATATACACATAAACGTTTAACTCACTCTAGTCTTATCGTTTTTGTCGGAGTCGTTTATTACCAACAGTGGGAGGTTCGGTGGTTTTGCGTGGTCCCATGTACTGGATATTGTTAGGATTTTTCGCGATAAACATTCGTTAGCACTTTTGGTCGCGGAGCTCGATGTTATCATCAACCGGTTTTGCAACGTCTGGTTTAAAGATGGTAACCCGATGGTATCTATCCATCGTTACCCAAAAGTGTGCCATCACTTGTATCTGATGTGGTTGTATTATTGCGGTGAGTGTAGGTTGTTTTGAGTGAGTGCGAAATTCCTGCGTAGGTTGCGTTGAGTCCATCCACATCGGTGCGATGATTTACGGTGTTAGCTGTGTTCGTGATATGGCGCATTTCCAATATTGGGAGCGCCATCGACCGATAGGTTCTGGCAATGATTTCTACTTTGCTGAGATCGAACGTATGATTGTGTTGTACCACGTGCTCGATGAGAGCAGTTTTATCTCTGAGACTGATCATCTGTTCATCGTTGTTGTTTACTCCATCTGCTTTTAATTTTTGGTATTGCTTTATGTTAGTTTTGTGACCATATAGTCTGGTTTTGAGCTGGTTGCGTGTCAAGCCTAAATATTTCATTCTACAGTCCTCACATGTTAGGCTGTAAATGATGTTGGACTGTAGCAGCGGGTCCACTGGATCTTCGATGTTGTCGTTTGCCTAGAGTATTAAGACTGAGAAAGCTGTTAAATACCTGTGAATATTCCGTAACCAGTCGACAAACACCCAATCATTTACATATGTTTACTTCAAAAATCAAAAGAAAAGTTAATCGATGGAGCCTTGAGTGTAAAATTGAACGCATTTTCGCTTGATGCCCTCCATCAAAGTCTTTACAGTGTCATCCGGTACCAGTTTCTCAGTTTTTTTCATTTTCTTAACATGTCCTTGTCGTCTTTGACTGTCTTCTTGCCCTTCCGAAGTTCCCGCTTCATCATTGCCCAGTACTGCTCCACCGGGCGCAGCTCCGGACAGTTTGGCGGATTCATGTTCTTTGGAACAAAATGGACAGCATTGGCCTCATACCACTCCAGGACACTTTTAGAATAGTGGCATGATGCCAAATCTGTCCAAAATAGCGGAGCTTCATCGTGCTGCTGCATGCACGGCAAAAGGCGCTTCTCGAGGCACTCAGATTTGTAGATCTCGCCATTTACTGTGCCCTTTGTCACGAAAGGCTCACTCCTCAGTCCGCAAGAGCAGATGGCCTGCCAAATGAGATATTTGGAGGCGAACTTCGACATTTTCTTCTTCTTAAATTTGTTGTCCACATAGAACTTGCTCTTGCCGGTGAAAAACTCCAACCCCGGAATTTGCTTAAAATCGGCTTTTATATACGTTTCGTCGTCCATAACACAGCAGCCATATTTTGTCAGCATCTTCTCGTAGAGCTTCCGTGCCCGAGTTTTAGCCGTCGATTGTTTGTATTTGTATTTGTATTTAAAATTTGTGTTCATCTGACACTAAGTCTTAATGAACTAAACTAAAAATAATTAACCTAATGTAGCAGCAAACGGTGACGAAATTGTGATGAATTATAATTGAGGTCAAAGTGCTCGGCAAGCTCGTTGAAGCGACGAACCATCGCCAAAATCGGACTATTAGCAGCGTAGTTGGTGTTTCGCATTTCGATGTGTAATAATGTCCGAGGGCGAAGAACACGGGTTGGGGCGTAGAGGTTGATTTATCCAAGGAGATCGGGAACATCATACTCAGCCAACAGAAGCTTTGATATGAAAATGGCCTGCGAAGTATGTCTACGTTCTTGCAAAGTATGTAGTCCTAATAGTCTGCAACGGTTCTCATATGGTGGCAGGTTCAACGGATCATTCCAAGGCAATTGACTTAAAGCATATCGTATAAATTTGCGCTGGACAGCTTCAATCCTTTCACTCCACGTTGCATGATAAGGGCACCAGACGATGTTTGCAAATTCCAACAGCGAGCGCACCAGTGAGCAATATAAAGCCTTGAAACACAGAGGATCCCGGAATTCGCTAGAAATTTTGAACATAAAACCTAGAAGTCGATTTGCTTTGTCGATGGTCGCTGACAGGTGATTGGTATAAGTTAGCCTTTCATCGAGAATAACACCTAGATCTTTTACGTGGTCAACGCGTTGCAGCTGAGTTCCGGCAATGTTGTAGTTAAAATTAAGCATGTCTCTTGTACGATGAAAACTGATAACAAAACATTTCGTAACACAAAGGATCAACATGTTTCTTTGACACCAATTGTAAAATGTATCAATGAGACACTGTAACTCACGGCAATCGGCTTCATTCCTTATCACAAGAAATATCTTCAAGTCATCGGCGAAAAACAGTTTCCCTCCACGCATTAGAACAAAGACCGCATCATTCACGAACAATGAAAATAGTAATGGACCTAGTGTACTACCTTGGGGAACTCCGGAATTATTGCAAAAAGATTCAGACACGTTGTCGCCAATTTGCACGACGCACTCGCGGTGAACAAGGTAGGATCGAAGCCAGTGGCAGAAACTCGAGGTACATCCTAGTTTATCAAGCTTTGCAAGCAGTATCTCATGGTTGACTGTGTCGAAAGCGGCCTTAAGATCTGTGTAGACCGTGTCCACCTGGAGTTTCCTGGATATGTTTTCAATGCAAAACGATGTGAAGCTAACTAAATTCGTCTCAACCGATCGACCAGGGAAGAATCCGTGCTGACAAGGGCTTATGTAATGTTTACTAGCAAAAAACAGCACCTCGTTGATGAGCGCTTCGAAGATTTTCGACTCAACTCTCAGCGAAGTGATTCCCCGGTAGTTCACGATGTTGCTTTTGTCATTTTTCTTGTGAACCGGAAACATAACTGAAAACTTCCAATCATCGGGAAATTTTTGCTGCTGAAGCGACATATTGAAAAGGTGCGTCAGTGGGATCGCTAAAATATCGGAACATTTTTTCAGAACAGCAGACGGCATAGCACTTTGTCCTGGAGCATAAGACGATTTTGTTTTCCGTATTGCAGAGAGAACCGATTGCACTGAAATAGTGAATACATCCATATCCACTGCCCCAATGGGAACATCACGGGTCGCGTTTTCGAGCTCGACGGCAGATGGCACATCAGTCGTGAAGACACTTGAAAAGTAGCTGGCAAATAGGGAGCATTTTTCCGCCGTTGTAGTCGCTACTTCGCCATTGTAGACCATCCTAGACGGAAGACCCGTTTCCTTTCTCTTCGTTTTAACAAAAGCCCAGAATCCCTTCGGATTTCGTCGTAAGTTTTGTTGGATGCGGTTCACATATCCTTTGTACAGCAATTTATTGTAACAGCGGTACTCATTGCTGGCGAGTGCGAAAAAGCGCTTGAGAATAGGGCATCGACGATTTGTGTACGCACGTAGGGCTTTGGCGCGGGTGCGTTTCAGATTCCGAAGCATGGCGTTAGACCATGGAGGCTTCTTGGGAGGTTGATATTCTGGCACGGATTTTTCAACACAGTCAATGAGTAATCGGTTATAGAGATCGACTGCAGCATTTACATCAACTTGATCAAGTAGTACACTCCAGTCAATCAGCGATAGGGTGCGACGTAGTGCTGCTAAATCAGTTTTGCGAAAATTACGACGATTCACAGCTAAAGCTTCTTCATATTGTGGTGAACTAATTATGGAAATGGATATTTCCAATGCGGGATGATAGTTATCCAAAGGAACGATAACACTGGAAGCTTCACTCACAGAACACTCAGGCAAAGCATTCTCATTGACGAACACAAGGTCAAGAAAACGGGATTGATGGTTGGAAATCGTGCTTACTTGATTTAGTCCGTGAAAAGCCATCCCGTCCAGAAGTAAGCGGCTGGCAGGATTTGTTGTCGAGGATAACGGGTTAGGGTAAGCGTATCCACGTCCAGAAGAAACCCACATCAGTCCTGGTTGGTTGAAATCACCAAGAACTATTATCACATCGTTTGCATCTGCCTGAGAAGAAGCATGTTCTATAGAGTCGAGATGGAGCTGCGTAATAGTGCAGTCAAGTCGCTTTTTTGGAGGAATGTAAACAGCTCCATTAAAATAGCTCTTCGTCTGCGTAGTAATCTTCGTCCAAACAACTTGAATGCTTGATGAACTATCTACACCAAATTCACAGGAGGCTAGTGCAGAAGAAACAGCGATCAAAACTCCCCCGCCGCGACCATGAACACTGTTATGTGCGCTTCGATCCGCACGATAAACCGCATAAGAATCCCCGAAGAGCTGCATCGATGTAATACGATCATCAAGCCAAGTTTCCGTCAGAACATAAATATCGTAGTCGCCGTCAAGAGCAGCCAAGTACAAGTCCTCGATTTTCGTCCTTAGCCCTCTGACGTTTTGGTAGTATAGCCGTAAATCGTCAGTGCCACGTGGCAATCGTGCCGACATGCTGAAGGGGCGTGATGTAACCGATGGCATGCTAGAAACCAAAAGGTTTTCAGGAAGCGGATCGTCATTTAAAGCAAAATACTCGCCTGGGAAGGGAGTTCGGAAGACCCCCTCACGACCTCCGAATGCAGGGCCGGGACGACTGAGCTGGTCGCTGGCTGGTAGCACGACTGCGTCGGAGCGCTCGGGGGCTTCCGTAGTACGGTATAACAGGCGTCCCGGTGATGGCAGCGCAACTTGAATTTGTTTGTGCAGTCTCGGCGATGGCGGCGAAATTATTCTTCGTTCAAACAACGGCAAATTGTCGGACATGCGTCCCGATGGTGGTTGAATTATTCCGTCATAGCTGATTGAACTGATGATGGTGAAGCAGGCTGATGAGTATCGGCCTGATCTGGCGACTGATCTGGCTGCGGATAGAGGGGTTTCCAAAAATTTCCAGCTGATACGGTGCGATTGCTCTTGAATTCGCGGAAAAGAATTCCTTCGGGCCGCGTTACCGCTCATCGCGGTTTGGGAAAATCTGTACCTTATATGTATGTAGTCCAGCTCTTTTCTTTGCATTCTGGACGTAGATCTGCGACATGCCGATCTTTTTAGCCAAATCACGGCTTGAGACGTTGGGATTTGCTTTAATCATCCGCTTCACCTTTTCCTCTGTCTTTTTTGTTCTCCGGTCCCGGTTTTCTTCCAGCTACTTTGCAGTGGTCCAACGTCAACCGCTCCTGGAACCGCTTCAACACTCTGGAGACGGTTGAATGGTGAATGTTCAACATTTTTCCCAACTGCCGGTGCGACAGGTCAGGAAATTCCAGGTGTTTGGAAAGAATTTGCTCTCTCGACTCGCGTTGGTTCATTTCCATTTTCGTTGAATCGAAAAACACGACTTCGAGTTTGACAGCATGTAAACAATACACATCAATGAGAAAGTGTACAAAGTTTGGTTGATTTTTACCCAATGGTAAAAAAGTTATACCCTGTTGAATGTGTCGCAATAATTTCGTGTTCGCCCTTTATATTTCTCGACTAGGTTATTTCATTAACGAGGGTGATTTAGAACTATACGTAGAGGCATCTCCCGTGGGTCTGGAGGCGGTTTTGGAGCAATCAAACCCGAACGAAAAACCTCGAATCATTTCATGCGCTTCGAAGACTTTGACAATAACTGCAACATACCCGGAAAACACTTTCACTGATTTTATCCTTTCCATCAGACGATTGAAGTCATGCACCGATAAAACACTTGCATCAATAACACGCAAAAAGAAAATTTGTTCATTTAAGTGCCGCACACCTTGATTGACTTTGGCTGTTCAAAGTTTTCTTGCTTCTTGAAAAGCGCTGTTATTTGCACTTTGTGCTTAGTGTCTGTTTCTTCCTCCCAGGCTGGAATCTTACTCAGTATCTTGGTCAAGAAAACTTTGCTGGATTGTTAATTATTTTACAAAAATCCAGCAACTACCAGCATCATCTGCGAGGTAATACTAAAGACTAAAGGGGGTTCACACCCGTATCTCTTAAGCAGTGCAATAAGCAAGAAAGAACAGCTGATCTCGAACATATTTAAGCATTAACGCTGACGACATGGACATGTACGACAACGTAAAGAGAATTGAATTGCCACCAAGATGCAGTAGGTGGTGAGGAAGCAAATGTTTCTCCGTCGCGAAACAAGTTCTACACACGAAACACCAAGTTCGTGTACGTGATCTGACGGATACCCACTAACATTCGTGTTTTGTTTTATTTTTTACTTATTGTATATAAAAGACCTAAAAAAGAAGAGAAACAAAGAGAGGCTCTCTTTTGCACATTTCAATAAGTAGAGAAATATTCCGATAAGCAACCACAATATTCGCAATTGCCCTAGCTCAAAAGTAACGGTACTTATAAAGCGCATTCATCGAGCACAGGCTTCATCTTTGAGAAATATCGAAAACATTGCCATATGAAAACGCTAGAAATATGTTTATTAAAAAGATAACTTACCCGCACGTTTGACAGCAACCGGCTGCCAAATCCTGGTCCAGCAGCAAATCGATTCGAGCTTGCAAACCTCTTGCTCGGTTTCGATTTCTTTGGTTCACCGCACACACGAACTCGCACCGTCCCGCACTGCCAATGATTGCGAATTGCTATTTAAACTAATTGATAACAGTTTTTGCGTTTGCATTTTTCATTTTCGTGCTAATTGTTTTTGACAAAATTGTCTCTTTTTTTGCTCTGCATTATTCGTGCCAATTTAGAACCCACCTGCTTTTTGGAATGGCCTTACACGCCGCCTGCTTCGCTCAAATAGACCTTTTGTACGTTTCGTGTATCTATGTGCGTGTGGCTGTGTGTGTGATTGTGAAAGTGCCGAGTAAAGTGCATCTAGAGCGTTATGATTGTGCAGATGACAAGTGCGGGGTGGCGACAGTGAAACAGTTCAACACATCCAAGCAGGGCTCTGACAATGGCAATGGGCGGCGTTTGGCGCAAGGTGATGACAGCGGCGGTAGGTGCAGCTATTAGAGGATGTAACTAGAGTGTAAAAAAGTTGCAACCATGGAGATGGTGTGACGTGCAAAACAAACAGAAAAAAACCATGATCAGAAAGTGCGAAATCCGAGTGAAGCGAGTGGAGGGATTTTTTCGTTTGACCTACTCGAAATCAAAACATATATGTAATGTTCTTATTTTATTAATATATTTATTATATCTAAATTATTTTATATACTTCCAGCTTTTTGCGTTCTTCTTTCATTCATTTTTGTTTTCAAGTAGCTGCATGTTTTCTTCTCACTTTATTTCCTTTCCTCTTTGGTTTTGCAGCATGTTTCTCTTTTTTTAAATACTTCTTTTTTTTAAATAACAAATATTTCCATTCGACGGCGATATTAACAAGTTTTGTTCTTAGTTGTTTTGTTATCTTCAGTTTTTTCCTCTTTTTGTGTTAACTGACCTCTCCTTTCCCGTTGCGGGTTGTCCTATTCATGTTTTCTTTTTTTTTCGCTAATCACTTCGATTATTCTTGCAAGGAGTGAGTTTTGCTTTGGGGACGCGTGTTTAGTCACTTTTTGTTTTTTTCTGTGTCACTTGTCGTATTCTGTTAATCTTTTTCAACAATCCTTTCATAGTGCGGGAGCCCATTTGTGTTGTTTTTTAATTATAGTTGTTTACTTAGCAGCTTTTGTTATGATTTGCTTTTCGAAGTGTTGCTCTTAACATCATTTTTACAAGAGGGTTGCGCTTATAAAATAATGTATCGGTAATGCTTCCTTCACTCCACGCACTACCCCTTTTTGTTCAAGTTCGTAAAACATAAAAACAATGAATATACACGATATGAAATCGAAATTGATTTTCGTACTTGCTAGTATAGCCCCTCCCCTGAACTTCTCTTTTTAGCAAAGTTTTCCATCATCTTCAACAGAAGCCTGTTGCCCTCGATAAAGTAAAACCTTTAACTTTTAGATTGTTTTTTTTTTGATAAGTTTGAAAGTTATTGCTAAATGAAGTGGGATGATTTGCTTTTGGTTGTTTAGGTTTTTTTTATCTTTTGTTGCTTGCTGTTTCTCTCTTGTCTTTCTTCATTGTCTTTTCCAGTAACTTTTGTGCAGCTCTGCCTTCGCCAAAGAAAACCTCATTCAAATACCCATGATCGATAGGTTAATTTTTATTCTCTTGCTAACTACTTTTATTTTTTGTTGTAATTAATAGGTTTTTTTTCGGTCGCACTAAGTCAGTCTTTTCTTTGTATTTTTATATACTTTTTAGGGATTTTTACTTGCTAGGAGTCGAACCATCGGTTCGCTCTCAAATGGGCTCTCGCACTAGGAAAGTTTTTCTTCATCGTCATTGAGTTGTGTCATTTCCGGTAGGTAGGTAAGTAGTTTCGAACCCGGAGGTTCGAGAATTGGACGCCGACGTTTCTGTTGTCGTCTGATTTGACCGAGACGTGCTTTAGAAGCAGTTTGTCATTACATATATGTTGCTGAGGCTGTTTTTTTGTATACAATTCAACAGATTGTAATTGGAATAGCTGTTGCGGTTTGATTCTATTCGAACCGGTAACGATTTGATTCGTGTGTGTTTTTTACTACGAACAAAATTCCTCCTCTCATTTGAGGATGGATATGGCACGGAATGAGGGGTGAATTATGGAGAAGGAAAACGGAACGGGGTGAACGAAGAATGTCCAGAATCGTCGCTGACCGAATATAGATAAACTGGATTGAGGCAGACCTACAATTGAAATATTTTCTTTCGGGACATCAAAAGTTACTTGTCGCTTATGACGAATTGCCTTACAACAATTTACAGTGAACAGTGTTAGTTTTGAAAGTGAGTGAAGTAAGGACATTTCTTAAATCGAGTGAATAAGTGTATCCTGTAAGTGTAGTGAGAACAGGAACAAGAAAATATTGAGAAACGAGATGCACAAAAAAAGAGACGAACAAATCGTAAAATTATTCGAGCAATCGTTTCCATGTGGAATCATAAACTTTTTCACTGACGCCGCCATTGATTGTTCATTTTTCACCGGAAAACATTTCAAACTATAATCGATGCCAAATCCCAAGCCTATGCTTAATCAACCCTCCCACACACACGGACTGACGTCACTGCGCTCTGGCATCAATTTTGCAAATCCTCATACCATTCAAGGTAGGTAGGTTACAGTAGCGGAAGCCTGTTGCAACCTGTGTTCTTCCGCCATCTCCATCGCCGGCCTTAGTGATAAAAAAAACAACTTCGGCAGCGGTTCAGATCTTATCAAATTATAACCAGGTCGAGCCCTGGGTTGTTCGAAGGTGTGGGAATTTTTTTTCCCCGCTGATTCGGAACGCGGTAGCACAGTGGCACGACTTAGAACAAAAGGTGGACTAAAGTCCAAATTTTTCCGTATCGGTTCATATAGGACGTTTTTATATAATTTTGGTACGCTGAATTCGTTTTCGATATTAAAACATTTCAAAAATGAACATTTACTATTCATTAGGGTGTCTAAAAAAATTTTTTTTTTCTAAATCGTTCTTAAAATTTGTAAATGTATATTAATTTTCGTGTGCTAAATCGTTTTGGATATTAACATTTACAAAAAAAAATTTCATTATACATTAGGGTGGCTCAAAAATAAAAACTTTGTTGTGAAGGTTTAAAATTTTTTTAAAGACATTTTTGTGCGCTGAATTCCTATGTTAGTTATAAAAAATAGAAATTAACTTTACTGCTTATTAGAGTGGCTCAAAAGTAAATATTTTGTCTTTTATAAAGATTTCTTTCAATTGTGATTTCGAAATTTATTTTCCGAATTGAAACGAATTGATTGACATCTCATTATGGGGCTTTAGAAATGACTATATTATTTTAAAGAATCAAATAAGATGGGATTGTCTAATTTTGGAACGTTTAATTCATTAGTGGGTTACTTGGCATGAAAACTACATTTTTTTCATTTTCAGAACAAACATTTTGAGCGTCTTAGTGGAATATTGATTTACATTCACTAATCAACAAGATGGTTAACGATTTTGTTGGTTGTGTGTTTTAAGTTGCTTAGATTGCTTATTTCATACCTTAAATTAAAATAGATCCAAAATCCTTTTTTCGCGTATATGGTTCATTTAAAAATGGTCATATTTTATTTGGATAATATCGCATACCCTTAAGCTATATCAGTGCTATGCAAACTCGGAAAAAATAGTCTCACCAAATGACTAGAACTCAACTGTGTTCACTCAATTTGACAGTTATTGCGTAAGTTAGCAAAAATAGTTCATGAAACATTTTATGACACATTTCAGATGGTTGAAAATATTTACTGAATTTTAAACATTCTTAATTCCTTTACCACTTAAAAACCATACTTCCCACTCGGCTCCTCACTCTTGATCACTAGTAAAACCCTTGTAGATCATGCTCTAAATGCTATTTGAAAGTTGTGCATAAATTAGTGTCATTATTCTAGTCATAAAGTGAATATTCAAATTAAATATCAGTAATAACCATGCGTCTCCATCCACAGTTTTTTCAAATTTTGACTGCTTATCGCAAGTTTTCGCAAAACTAGCATAGCTTCATTTTAAAGAGGAAATGAAAAGCTTTCGAATGAATATAGTGTGATCGCGGGCATTCACGGGCGTCGTTGTTGTTATCGCTTTAGAAGTTCGAATTCAATAAAAATTCATGACAAATAGTTATCTAAACACTAACTAAACCAACTAGTGACTTATTTTTGGCGATTTTACGATGTAATTTTATCACACGGATAATTTTGGTGAAGTAATGCAATTCATAAAATCAACCGTTTCTTTGAAAAACGAGAATAACCGTATATAGTTCCTATAGTCAAATAATAGTCAAATAATGCAAAAACACTTGAGTTATGCCCTTCAAAAAGCTGTCAAAAATTCATTTTCCATTCAAAACACCTAAAATCTCGCGAAAATGTCTCTGATGGCTCAGCTGATACGAGAAAAATACTAGTGAGAATATCGCATAACCTTCATATATGGACTTAAGTCCGGGCTCGTCCCACTGTGGGTAGGTAGGTAGGATGACGGTGTGGAAGGGCTCTAAAAATAAACTTTCAATTCTGGTTACATGCAAAGTGGAAATAAAGCTGAAATTACACACGCTTTTTCGGGGCCGGTGGTGGTGGTGGTGGTTCGCTTCCCAAAAGGCCTACGGTTGGTTCGGGTTGACTGGAGGCGAGGAAGTTTCCAAGTGGATTTTGAAGTGGTTACACGGGGTTGAGTGTTTTGCAATCCCCTCAATTTTAGGTAGTAGGATGAGTGGGAGTAAGCAACAGTTTGCTAATGGGTTGTGAGCTTTCGCCTCGTTCCTGGCGTTTGCAAGCGTCGAAGACCTACCCGCGTTCGGTGGATGATTTGAGTTTGTTTGTTTGTGTGCGCTGAAGGTTAAAAATTAGAAGTTTTTAGATTGCTGATTGGTCTGCTGTTTGGCGGTGAACATTTGGTTGCTTTACGATATTAAAACGTTAAAGTCAGTTTTGTGTAGTGAGCTGCGGAAAGCTATCTACTGATCGAAGTTTGTTTTAACTGTTTTATGCTCTTTTTCAGTTCTTTAATTTAAATGCTCCGAACAATTATGACCACATCCTATCCACGTACACACCCACTGTTCGTCGACGGTAAACCTCGCGAACACTGCTCTGTAATGGGTTTGAGGGAGGAGACTCAGGACTGAAAATTGAAAACACAAAGTTTTGCCTTCTTTTATCGCGTCCGATGGATGGAAACTAATAAAAAGAGCAGCAGCATTAATTTACGGAACTTCGAAGTCGGCTGACTGCCTGGGAAACAAAAATGATCAGTTCACGTTTCCGGCAGTTTTCAACCGTACCCCGCTCGTTTGTTCGGCGAACCCGGTGAAGAAACCCCTTGCGAGGATTCGTTTGATTGCGTTTTTGTTTGTGAGTTTTTGTTTCTTCGGGGTGGAAGAACGCACCGAAAAACTTTTCTCACCCTCGCGGGTCTTCGATTTCGAATTTCAGCAACGTATGTCAGTGAAAGATTACAGAAAGAGTGAGAGAGAGAGGAAAAGGTCAAATTGGGGATGAAGTTACTTCGTATTGCGTGGGTTAATTTTTCGAAAACTGGAGTTTTAGTACTTTTCCGTTTCGATTTGCTAGTAATGTCAAAATGAATTGTTAAAATATCAACATTTGGTTTGTTTAGTACGGAGCTACTATAATTCGAAGGTTTATCTTTTTTGCAGTGCTAGAATATTCAGAGCTGCAAAATTATTGTTTAAATAAGATGTTTTGATTGAGTGTTCCAAAATAACTGAAAATTTTAAAATTTTCAAGGGCACCGAAACGTCAAGATTTTGACAACAAATCAGACTTTAATTTGGAAGTCATTCAAACTTCCGGAATCCCAAATATTTTGATGCTTTCAAGAATTTTTAATGATTTGAACCTTCTGAATTTGGTTACGCTTCTCACTCTTTCTAATACAATTTATTCATAAAACTCAAAGATTACTTCGCGGTCACAGGTTACTCACGACAATGTCCTTACATTGTCGTAAGCGATTCTGCTCCATATTCTGAGTCTTCAAAGAATCAAGAATCTTTTGAATCTTCTTGATTTTTCAAATATATTAAAAGTGCTGAATTTTCTGTATTTTCTTTGTTTTATTAATTAAAATAATTATATAAATCTGCTTAACGTTCTGTATTTGCTGTATTTCAATTTAAAGTAAATTTTAAAAAAATGAAAAATACAACAAATACAGAAATGTCATTCATAGTTTTCCGAATCATAAAAATCTTCTGAATCTTTCTTTTTGAATAGGGATCTTTAATTTGGAAAAATTGTGCCAGTTTTTCATATGAATTGGTAGCGTGTGTCCTTATGAGTACACTCATATCATTCTTAAACCTTAATTATTCTTTTATGATTTTTAAATTTAAAAAAACCAAATTAAACTCAACCAGCAAACTGACAGTTGTCCTACTAAATGACGTATCTGCAAATATCTCGTTCGCCTCATTGTTAACCGGGACAGCACCCCACACAGCATGATCTGGTACTTTGTCAATCCGCTAGCAACCTGCCATCTGAAGTTTCATCTGCAAACTATGGTAGATCTGATAAGGCAACCTATAGGGTCGTGCAAGTCGCATGGGTTTGGATGTGTTATTGTCCTAAAAGGAAACAAACTAAAAAATGTTTTTTTCAATAGTTTCGGGCCAAAAAATTGAAAAAGGACTGAGATATTAACTCACGGTACTAATCTGCATCAGAATATGCCTTAACCCGCACACCCCTAAGGATCCCTATTGTAGCTTCTGAACCTTTTCTAAATCTTTTAAATCTTCTGACATTTTTCAAATCTTAAAAAGCTCCGTAGTTTTTGAAATCTTTGAATCGTTGCGAATTTCAGAAGTTTTCAGAATCTTGAAGTGTTCTAAATCTTGATCGGAATTCAGAGTTTCTGGTGTCTACTGAACCTTCCGAATCTACAGAATCCTTTCAATCGAAATCTTCGAAAAATGTGGTCCTTGAATCTTCATAATCATTGTAATTAGCTAAGATCAGGGAATTTTATGATTGCTGAAACTTCTGCATTTTGAAAATCTCTTGAATTTTATTAGTATCCGAATTCTAAATCTTGTGGATTTGTTGAATTTTTGTAGAGTCCCCTTATTTTTCTCAATTAAAAAATCTACGCGCTTTATCTGATTTTTCGAATTTACATAATCTTGTGTACCGTCTGGTTGATCTGAACCCTCCGAATTTTCTAAACCGCTGTAGTCTTCGATATTAGAATTCTGAATCGTTGAACTGTGGGGTTTCGTTATGCTCCAGAATCTTCTGCATCATTGGAATCTCTAGGTAATACTGAATCATAAAGAAATTAGTCCTTTTAATTTTCGTGATTTTGCGAAAGAATTTACTGAAACTTCTGAATTGTCTGCGTTTTCGTAATTTGAAATGTTTTGAGAGGTCGAATCTTCTGAATCGTCTGCATATTTTTGATTTTACAGTTTGCTGAGTCGCCTGAGTCCTTCTGTATCTTCTGAACTTAAGTGTTGTTCTCCTGGTATCTTTGGAACTTTTGTAATCTTTTGGATCTTTGAACTAGTTCTAATTTTCAAGTTCTCCTGAGTCATTAAGTATTATAATATTTTTTTTAGGAAATCAGAGCTTTTCGTATCTCCCGACTACTTCTTGAAATTCTTCAATTCTTCTGTTTTTTTTTTTAATTTTATGTCTGTTGACATGTCTGCATTCTATGAATTCTCTGAATTATATGAATCTGCTGAAATTTTCTGGGTCCGCTGAGTTTCCGAGTCTTCTATCCTCTGCATTTTAAATTCGTCTCTATTCTTCTGATCTTCCGAATTTCATTTCGTTTTGAACCTTGCGGTTTTTATGATGGTCAAATATTTCCGAACTTTCATAGTCCTCGAGATTTGGAAGTGGAGGGTTTTTCAATTCTTCAGTGTCCTCTGAATCATTCGCATATTTGAGTGTTCTGAATCCTCGAAGAGTTAAGAGTTTAAATCTTCTTGATTCTCTAGACATATAAAAATATTGCCGAGCCCGAGGAATTTCTGCTGCGTTTTAATAATACCTTACTGAAATTTATTGATTCTACTAAAACATTTAAATCTCATCTGAATCTCTGGGACCTTTTCAACCTTCCTATCAGGCCTGGAAGGCATTGTTCCCAGTAACTTCTTTACGAAAGAGCGTACTGGTCTAGGGCTAAGGGCCGCACACTTAGTATGAGTATAAAATCATGCTGGATCTGAATTCAAATGAAACAATAAAGTTGATCTTCTAGTGTCCTTGGCGGAGTCTTAGTTTTTCCCCTCTAGCCGCGGAAACTAATTTTAGGAAAAAATTTCAAGAGCAATGCAGAAAACCGAACATTACAGTTTTGTGAAGTTTTAAAAATAAAGTTCGCTGTAAGTTTGTCTGTAATATCATGTGAAGGCAGGTGTTCAAAGATGATGGAGGGAGTATTTTTTCGATAATTTTTAGAAATAAAACTCTGTGTATTTGAAGGCGACATGGTTGGTAGATTGTTCCGATATTTCTGATGGTTGGAAACTTGTGAATATTACAAACCGTCCATTTTTCAAGAGCTCCGAAGTTTGTTCATGTTTGCCCGTCGTTTATTTTAAGTAAATTCCAGCCAGTAATCATGAACTGTATATTCATAAAACCAGTTGACACTAGGTGTTTGAATACGACGGAGGAAGCATCTATTCAGGACACTTTATACTAGGGTGCCAATGACATGTATAGGATAAAAGTAGCCTGCGACTTTTATACACTTCAAAAGCATTAACACCTCAAAAAAATGTTTATGCCCAATTTAAGTAAAATGAGGCATATTTAAGGGGTTACACCCAGATAAGCTCAGAATATTCTGATATCCTGTCTAAAGCAAGCAACCTACGTTACTTGCGACAAGCCCCTCTATGAGGACTACCGTGTCTACATGCCCGCTCACAAAGTTGAGATCGACGGTGTCATCACAGATTCGAGTTAGTCTTTCGTGGATCTACTACAGCAGGGGATTGGCTGTTACAAGGAGCTCCTACTCAAGTGATCAAAGATTTTGAATGACAATCACACTGGATGGGGCAAAATAGTGTATCTTTTCAAAATCGTGTCGGGTAACCGTCCGGGGAATTTGAAGTAATTCCTTAAAAGATGCTATTAGCATTCTTTTGCAAAACTACTAAAATCATTATACTCAGGACCATCTGCATCTTTTGAATCTGAAAATGTACGGAATTTAGAGTTTTTTAACTCTTTCGAATTTTGTAGCTACTAAGAGAAGGATACTTATTCTATTAGTTCTTTTAAATTTTCTGCGTCTACTCAAACCTCTTAATCATTTAAACCTTCAAAGTCTCGTACATTATCCGACTCATTGAGTGTTCTGAATTTTGAAATTACTCAGTCTTGTGAGTATCAATTATTTAGTTTCCCAATTCTTCAGAGGCTACTGAATCCTTTTATTCTCTGAATTATTGGATTTTCAAAAATTGAACGCATTTTGAACCTCTTTACTCTTCTATATTGTTTGAAGTTACTTTGAATCTTCTGCATCCTTTGAATTATGGAAGCTTCGATCCTCAACTGGCACGACAGGATAAATTTGGCAGGGCTGCTAAATCAAGGAACGGTAGAGTTCTTATGGTTTCGCGGATTTGGTATCTGGGAAGCTGTCGAGCCAACTCATTTCGTTTTTTTTATATCATAATGAACAAACTCCTTTTCAGTGAATCGGGACTATACAACAACGCTATCTTGAACAAGTCAGTTTCAAGACTATCTACAAAAAAAGCGAGCAAAACGTTGTGGCTGACGAACTATATCGAACCCATCGATCCCAAATAAAAGTTTAAACATGTCTCGAAAACGAATTGTACGAGAATAACGGATAATATAAATAAATACAATAAAACCTGTTTTAATCCACCTAGCGGTGCAATTGTGCCTTTCTCATTTCTCTAAACTATGGCACGGAGGCTTTTTATGTTCAACATAATTGTGGAAATGTCCATTACATTCTTAGTACACTTTGCAATTATACACAATGGCATGCCAGCCACGAACTTGAGTTGACGGTGAAACACTTGAAACAAAAAAATATCATACTCCATTAGCCTAATCAGCATTAGATCAATGTTATCTGCTTGCTAACTCATTTTGTCATGCGGGGGTGGGTATGTGAGGAGGGCGAAAGTCCCATGAACGAACGACTCCCCAGCTTAATATTGGTATGCTTTGTGATATAGTGGTGGTTTAAAGATGATGGGGTTGAAAAGGAGGGGTATGAGGGCTGGATGGGGTGGTGGTCTGAGGGGTGATTTAAGAAGATTTTTAAAGGAGGGGAGTGAACAGTAGAGGGGGGGGGGGTGTAACCCCTCTCCGTAAACCATCAACTACGCCCCTGTTAAAATCCCGAAACCTTATGCGAATCGAAAAAAAAAAATTTTGGCCGGGATTAGGTTGACGTTTTTCAGAGTGATTGCATAACCTTTCTATATGAGAAAGGCAAAAAGATTATCATGGAATCAGAAGACACAAGCCAAATCCCACATTTGGCTATTCAGATATTTTCAAATAAAAAAAATCTTACCAATCTTACAAATTATCTGAGGTTTTTGTATCTTTTAAATCTTCTAGTTCATCCCCGTCATTAGAAATTTTGAAACCTCCGGTACCGATCTTGTAAGTGGAGAGTATCATAATTTTTTAGAGTCTTCTATATCATCCGAATCTTTAAGTATCCAGCCTACCAAATCTTCGAGTATGCTCAGTTCCCCGCATATCTAGAGTACTTCTGTAAATTTTCCAAGCCCCCTGGCATGACTTCTGAATGGAAATCTTCTGAATCTTTGATTAGTTTCGAACTTTTAGAGAATATTCAGAATCTTTGAGTCTTCTGAATGCTTAAAGCATTCCGATTTTATTCGGTCTTCCGAATCTCCTGAAACTACTGATTCTTTAGAGCCTTCTGAATATGAATCGTTCAAAAATTAATTATTTGAATCTGCTAAAAAAATGTTTTACGGTGGCTGCCAAGGTTTCGGGTTCTTCTAATTCTAGAGCTTTTGCGTTTTGAAATTCTTTGAAATTTTGGAAGATTTCGGACATTTCTGGATCTTTTGAATGGTGCTGGTCATTTCGATCTTTTATATCGTCTGAATGATACAATCTTCTGATTTTTGAATATCTTCCGAAGGTTATGAGTCTTCTACATGTGCTGAATCTTTTGGCTCTTCAGAATCTGCCGAAGTTTCAGAACTTTTATAGCATTAGGTATCTTTGAGTTATAAGTTTTCATTGTGTGATCTGAATTTTTAAAATATTCTGTCTAATGCATCTAACAAATCTACTGAATCTTCTATTTCTTCTGAGTGCACTGAGTCGTCAATGAATTTAGAGTATTTATAATATTGGTTTTCTATTGAATCTTTTGAGCTTACTGGACTTCTGCATCTTTTGAATTAACCTTCTTACGACAGTTGTCTTTCGTTAAATTCCACCATACAATTTGAATGGAATCATGTTATGCCTAGAAATGGTTCTGGTTCAACAAATATGTTTGATGAACTACTCCTGGCTAATTCCTCGGCCACTTCGTTATCACCGATTTGTTGGTGGCCTAGAACCCAGAATATCAACACTGTATTCAGAGTTGCCAGTTGTTGTAAAGATGTGATGCATTCCCAAAAAAGTTTGGACTCACATTTCGACGACAGTGCTTCTTGGCTGCCTGAGAAGATTGCGATTTTCGCATGTCTGTAGCTTCGTTTCCTACAGACCTCCGTGCAAGTGTATATTACATATACATCTGTCTGGAAAACTGGCCATCGCTTCTTTAATTATTGCTCCGTAGACTCAGGTAATTACTTGTGAATAGTGCTATGTTTAATCGTCCATTTTTCAAGTGCATAGAATTTTCGAAGTTTCTATAAGCTTTTTGAATTATATAAATCTTCTTACTTTTTAAATAATCTGAGGTTTTTAAATTTTGCAGATCTTCGGAATCGATTAAATTTTCTAAGACCTCTAATTGTGCAAATAATCTAGATTGAAGTCAACCTCGGAACTTTATAAATTCTCCTCCTTTGAATTTTCCATGTCCTCTGAACCATCTGAAACTTTTGAATCTTTTGCCTGCTACGAATCTCTACGTGTGCAGTTTATTCGAAATATCTGAATCTTCTTAATCTTACTAATCTTCAAAAGTTTTTTCTGCATTTCCTGAATCATGGAAACATTTTGAGCCATCAGAATTCTCCGAACCATCTTAGCATTCTGGGATTTAATATTTTGAATCTTCTGGTATCCGTACCTTCCACATTTCTGAATTGCCTGAGATGGCGGCTTATTCAGAACTTTCTCACTTTTCTAGATAGTTCAGGAAATTTTGAAGATCAGCTTAATTCCTTGAACCATCTGAGTATTTTTTTAATTTTTTACTTTTTGGGGATCTTCTAAATAATCTGAATACTCTACAACTTCTGAATCTTATGAATTTTCATGATTGTTTATTTGCTTTGAGATTTCTGTCCTATGAAATTACTGCTTTGGATATTCATTTCCTTCGAAGTAAAGTACTTCTATTGAATCTTCTAGATCTCCGGAGACCTCTTTATCTTTTGAACCTTTCAGATCTTATGAATCTCCTAAATCATCTTTCAAAAATCCAAATATTCATCCAAATTTTTGAAATCCTCTTCCGCGGAGTTTTCTAAATCCTCAAAATCATCTGAGTTTTCTGAATCTCACGAATCTACCATATTTTTGAATGAATAGTATCTTCTAAGTATCCTTATGAGCCATGCCCCTTTCAGTTTTGAGATTATCTGAATCTTCTGAATTATCAGAATATTCAGAGCCCTCTGAATGCTCTGAATCATCTGATTTTTCTTAGAATATAGCGATTGACACTTTTGGCTACCGAACCTTATGCATTTTTGACGTTTGTGAGTAGTTTGATTGTTCGGAATTTTCAAATTTTTTTCCGATCTTCTAATTCTTATGATTCATGTCAGCTCTTTAATTTTGTTAACCTGCTGAACCATTTAAATTTTCTGAGACTTCTGAATCATGATTCTATGAACTGTCTGAGGTTTTCTCCTACGAAGCGGTTACTTTGAATGTTTATTTCCGTGAAAATACAATACTCTTTTTAACTCTTTTAATCGATGGAGTTCTCTTAATTTTCTGAATTTATTTCTGGAGCTTCTAAATCCTCCTGCACTGACTTTTGTAAATTTTTTGAATAAAACTTCTGAATCTTATAAATTATCTGAACTTCAAAGTGAGCAGTATTTAAAAGTATCAAGGGACTATTTGAAACTTTCATATCTTCTAAATTTTCTAATGCTTCCAAGTCTTCTAAGTCTCTCGAATCGGAGCTTTTTTTTGAATTTTACGGATCTTTAGAATCATCGATAATTTTAAAGATTCTCGAATCTTATAAGATTCAAGAATCTTTAAAATTATCGATGATTCTAAAGATCCAAAAAAATCAAAATAAAGCTCTGATTCGGGAGATTTAGAAGACCTTTAGGGTTCATTTCTTTGATAATAAAATATTCTTTTGGATCTTGTTAATCTTTTAAAACTTTCTCATTTTCTGAGTTCCCTCAATAATCTTAATGAGAAGTCTCTGAATTTTTTTAATCCTCTGAATCATTTGAATTTTCTGAATCTTAGAATTTATGAGCGTTTTAAAACTTTTAAATCTTATGCATCTTTTGAATCTTTTTATTGCGCATTTCACAATAGATTGGACTATCAAACAAGCGTACAACTTCCTTCAAAGTGTGACAAAAGTGAACATTTACGTTGAATATCGCTTGTATGTCTTCGGTGCACTTATTCCTTAGTTCATAATAAATAAGAACATTGAAGACTCCCAAACGATGTGATGTGTACGTGCACTTTTATTAGACTTTGAACAAAGGTGCACGTTTGAGTAGTCGCCAAATTTGATGTGAAATGCGCAATAATAGGTTCTGAGCGCTATTAATTTTCTGAATTATCTGTGTAAATGTAAATGTAAAATGGAAATGTAAAGTAATGTCTATTAGAATCCGAAAAAATCATTTATTGCTTAGCATCGTCTCTAGTGGCCGAAGCAGGAATGTTTTGCCAGCAATTTGTTTGGAAAATACACGGGCTCGTGCTACACGTAAAATGAAAAATAAATAGTTTGCCAGCATACGCAGGTTTAAAACTCGACCTTTTCAATTCGAAATATTGCTAAAAAGTTGGATATTACCGTTTCTACCGTGGAAGTTGTTTTTAAGCGTGTCGAAACGAAACTTCCATCGCTGAAACAAATGTAGTGTCCACATAAATAGCTGCCAAAATATTCTAGATCTCACCAGTAGAGGCGCTGCTAGAGAATAAATAAAGTTTGCGGAATCTAACTGGAACATGCTTTATGTTCAGTCAGTGGAGGAAAACAGGAAAGACCAGAACAAAAATAGGGTGTTTGATCTTTAGCAAAGTTTAGAAACTTTCGACAATGTGTGTTGTTAAAGATTGAAGGCTCATCTCTTGTAAACAGTGGAACCATTAATTTATATGGGTTACATTTGAAATTGGTCAGTAGATGACGGAAATTGGCGTTTGAGGCCATCCTAGAATCAAAAATGGTGGTTTTTGATTACCACAAAACATTGGAACCTTCATCAATATGGGTGTCATTTGAAAAAGGGTACGGAAACAGAATTTGATATGTTAAGCCATTTTAAATTCCAAGATGGCGGTTGTCCCTTTACGCTAGACACTGTATGGGTGATGTGAGCAATTGAGATTATCAATTACAAGAGAGCAACATTCGCTTTTATAACTTACTAGAAACCTTGAACAAAATGAATGTCATTTGATAGGAGATGGCCAGTAGTTGATTAATATTGAAGATTAAAGCAATTTACAAAAAAAAAATCCAAGATGGCGATTTAATATGATTCTAGTTTTCAGTCAGTATCCAACCGTGTAATCGTGAGTTCCTTCTCGGGACTATTAAAGAGGTGGATACTTTATCACCTAGTCTCTTCGCTCTTGCAAATGTTGCTTATATAGCAGTCGCTGTTTGATGGTAGGAAGAGCGACCACTTTGTTTTTCATATGTTGAGATGGCGTTTTGGACACGAATTTCATAAGACAATCATTATATTTCGTTAAATATACGGTAGCAGTACCAAAACAACTTGACTAAGATAATACTGTTACCGTTTTTCCCTGTTGATGAAGGTGTAGATTTTCGAAACGTTGGTATTAGACTAATTAGTATAAGTCACTTCATAAACGTTCCTGATTGATTTTTGTGAAAATCTAACATACCGTGTGGAAAAAAACTGATTTTTTTCGTTTACGATTTTTGTCCTTTCTCTGTTCAACCTTAATCCCAAACGAAACGCTGATTACCAACAGAAATTTTGTTCTGCCGGCATTGCCTACTTCGATTTGTCAGTGGTAATAAAGACGCTGATTCCCTGTGGATGAAGACTCGCCATCTGTACCGTTTGTTTACCATTTAACTGTCAGTGTCATTCCAATCGAGCACGAGACCTTTCAAAAGCACCCAATCCGAAAAAAATCGCTTCGAATCTTTCTGGAACGAGAGCCATTGACAGGTCTAGTGCTCGATTGGAATGCCACTGACAGATAAATGGTAAACAAACGATACAGATGGCGAGTCTTTATCCAGAGAGATTCAGCGTTGTTAAGTGGTACATGTACTCGGAATCTTTTGCGATTCACAACTAAGCAAACAAATGCAAGTTGAGTGAGATTGACGACGCCGAATCTCTTAATGCAGCCACGTCATTTCAATCTTTTGTTTACCAATTATCTGTCAGTGTCATTCCAATTGAGCACGAGGCCTATTGGCGATTTGCGGCAAAGCCAAAATTAGTCATGCGACACCTATGATTCAGCTCATGAATTGGCAAAGTGATACAGTTTGCTTTTTTTCACCCGTAAGTGAGTCGTAGCTTACAACAAAATCTTCATTATCTTCTCGGAAAAAGCTTACCACTGCCAAAATATGAATGAAACGAGTAAGAAATTTAGTTTTATTTGCAATTATTCTGAAATTACAGCCATTTGCAACTATTTCACTCATATATTTCTTCGAAATGTAATCGGGGTATTATTGTGGTTATAAAAAATCGTTCCATAAATAAAGTTCCAACTCGAAACGGAGACCCAATCAGTACCAATGTCGAACTCCTTCATATTTTGAACTACGTAGGAGATTCAGTGAAGACTATCGGAGAGAAGGGTCGGCTGTGCATGATACAAAGCTGACACTTTCCTATTAGCCGGATATATTCTTTCCTCGCCTGATCTGGAGAGTTTCATGAATTTACACCATCTCATGAAGGTTTAGCTTAACTTAGGACGACCGGGAAATGCTGTTGCGGCGGCTACGGTGGTCAACAAATTACATTTCAAAACAGCGCGCATATAGCTCTGCGAATAATGTTAGAAACCACTATGTTTTACACTCTTTTCGCAAGATGTTTACTCATCATCTTGTAAAATGATGGTTTTCCTTCATTTTCATAAACAATTATCAACAAATTGATCGGTAATTTGGTGTTTAAAAGTCATTTTTTACCAATGTTTACATAAAATATATGCACTATGACAGAACAGAATAAAATCAGCAACACTTTCCTTCCAGCGCTATCTGCGAGCGGTTTCAACGTAGAATCGCCAATCTTAGATCCTTGTTCGAGAAAGATTCGAAGAGATTTTCGTCGAATTGAGTGCTTTTGACAGGACTTGTGGTCGATTGGAATGCCACTGACAGATAAATGGTAAAAAAACGATAAAGATGGCGAGTCTTTATTTGTGTGTGTGTGCTGGCTGGCTACATTCGCGACACATCAGTAAACAAACAAATAACTAAACAGCTGATTGAAATAACGTGATGTCCCTGACTACAATCGCACCAAAACATAATTCTCTGGACCTTTCTTCGTTCAATCCCGGATGATGCAACAATAAAAAGGTAAACATCAACAAAACCAGTGACAGATTGACAGACAGACATACAGACAGGCAGGCAGGAGTGTTTAATAGAAACATTAATTGTATACGGTTTTTAGGTTACGATTAGTTCCCGAAGCAAGTGGTTTCCGGCTTCATATCTTTACTTCAGAGACGTTATCGACGATCCTGATCCTTTCTCTTAACTATTTTTTTTTTTTATCTAATTCATTTTTTTTTCGTCCATTCCAGTTTGTCGTCATTCGCTTGTTAACTTTGAAACGATGATAAAAATTAACCTAGGTGGTGGGTATTCAAATTAAGCTTTCAACTAGTGGCACATCGGCTGACGCCTTACAAAAGCCCTCGGATAGAGGAAAAGAATAATGCTTTTCGACAATTTTGAGTGTCTTGCCTTCTGTTTGTTTTTATGTACGCTATAACAATGACATCGAAGAGAGACTCTGCTGTTGTTGTTGTTGTGTTTTTTTATTATTCTGAGGTGTTTGTTCTGATTATTCTTTGATGTCTTGCGCGGTTTGCGTTTTGTTTTGTTATTAGAATCTGTTCTCTTGTATTCTAAAGTAAAGATATATTGTGCAAATAGACATTTATATATTTTTCGTGTTGCTTTTGTTTAAATTCAATTTAAATATTGACCTTTTAATTGTTGGTTTATGTGTTCGTTTCAATTTGCATGTAGTAAGTGTTGTTTTCTTCATTTTGAAAGAAAGGAAAACTTGACTGAACTATCCACAACCAATTATATTTTTTTTGTTTAAAAACCCCTCTTTTAACAGTTGATTGTTCATTTAGTAAATTACACTTTTCTGTCAGCTGATCAGATCGACCTTTACTCTTGGAAACATCAAAATAAAACAATCAAAAATATATATTCTCCATCTTTTTGTTTTTGGTTTGATTTTTGTCAAGAAATTTCCTTCTCTTTCACACTAGTAACATTAACCATTTTATTAATCAGTCACTGTTTTCAACAGGGTAAAAGTTCGGTTGCAGCTTTACATCAACTGACATTACACGGGTCGAGGGTCGCGTCTCACGTAATAATCCCAGCTGAATCGAGACGAATCGAACCAGCTGGCAAAGTAGGCATGGTCTTTTTACGTGCGTGTGTAACTAAACTGAAACAAATGTGGAACAAAACATGGTCGACAAGGCGACACGGAAGGTGAGACCATTCGAAGAAAAACATAGAGATTTCGTTTTCCTATCGTTTATCTGTCACGACGGTGCGTAGCGTTTAAAACGTTATCTTTTTACACGAGAGCTAGCTTGGGTTAGTTACTTTGTTTTCTGTTTTTTTTGTTGGTTTATTCTATTTACAATAACGACCTGTCGCTTGCCGGAACAGAATTTGTAATCATATAATAACTAAAATTTTGACTAAAATAAGATCTTCGCGGACTTGTTTTTTTTTTCTTTTTGTTTGTTTGTTGGTTTGGTTTCTGTTTGGTTCTCATTACCATTGTTTTTTTTTCAACACACGGGGCCCCCCGTTTGGTTTGGCAAGTGGCAATAGCCTCTAGGCTTATGTTAGTTGTTGATTTTGCTACCTCACTTGTGTTCTACATGTTGTTTGTTTATTGTATAATTGGAATGTGACACGATATCTGTTTGCTTTACGCACGTAACCTTAATGCGGCTCCAGTTTGGTGGCTAGAAGATAGCGAGTGGACAGAGTGAGTGTTGTTTTGCGTGTGAGTGTGTATGTACATGTGTTGCTGTTGTTGCTGGTATGTGTGAGTGTGAAGGGTGTTTTTTTCTTATCGCTTAGATGTGACTTGTTACCTTTTTTAAAGTTCACTAAGATTGGATTCATTTGATTTGTTAAAATTGTGACTTATCTATACAATATAGCTGCCTTGTCCATGAGAATAGTTTTCCGCAAGATTTTTTTTTGTCTGACTTAATTCCATTAACTTGAACGATCTTGGATGTTAGTATTTTTACAAGTTTCTTCCACAGATGGTATAGTAAAAGTTCGTTTTTATTTTTGTTTTTCGTTTGTTAAGTGTGAAAACAAAACAAACCAGTGAGATCAGGGCTGCAGAATGCTGTCACCCCGGCACGCATCATGAACACTATTTCGATCGGAGCAAAGTCTCTTAAAACCGAACAAGTGGGAAAATATCGTTTTTGATCGTTTCGTGTTTCGTCGCCTGGCGAGTGCTTTTAGCATTTGTCTCGCTCTCGCTCAGCTTAGGTTAGGTATCCATGTGACTGATAACTTTTTCGAAATTAATAGAAAAATACACATACTTTGTTTTGCTTTCTTTTGATACACTTTAATGTACTTACAGTTGTTCACACTTTAGAGTGTTTCGTATCGCCAGCGTATATGCGCGGCACTGCACGGTTCGTCAGTTTACTGTCTCTCTCTCTCTCTTCTTCACTCACTTAATGTTAATCTGTCACTAGCTGACAGGTAGGGATGGTCAATATTTCGCATCACTCTTGGTTTTGTCTCTTTGTTGTGGGGTTTTCGGTTACTCACTGATGGATTTCTAATCCACAGTCCTTGTCGTATCGGTTGTTGCTGCTTCTGCTGCTGCCATTCTCTGCGCTGCTGCGAGTGTCCTTAATAAATATATATACTTTTTTATCTATTTGAATTGTTTTGTTCTCTATGTACAGCTTTCCATCCAGATTCTCCGCGCTCTATCCGGATACTTCTCTCAACCGATGTCACTTGTCGTCCCTAGTTGTCAGTTGAGTTAGTTGCTTTCCTCTTAAAAATAGTGTTTTGTCTCTACGGTTAGTTGTTTTTGTTTGTTTGTTTGTTGGTTGGTTTGTCCGTCTGTGTGTTGTGTTTTTTTTTGTTTTGTTTTCTATTTATACAGCCTAACGTCCTCGTGCCCATCGCAATAAGGCGTCGGCTAACACATCCAGATGTGCTTTCGTCTGGAAAAGAGAGAAAAAAATCCACATTAGAGCGCTATAGTGAGGTTAAGTTTGGAATATTAGTGAACAAAATGAATGAAGAATTTGTAATTTTGTTGTGTGTTGACAGACAGAATATTCTCTTTTTTTATTTCGATTATAGAGGTTTTAACCTTAAGGTCATTCGCCTGTTCGGGTTAGAAAAATCTCTTATGAAAAATTTCTAACCCTGTGTGCGGGGTCGGGACTCGAACCCAGGTACGCTGCATACAAGGCAATCGATTTACCAACTACGCTACGCCCACTTCTTTTTCTTAATATTGCTTGTGGCACTTAAAACTGGATTCAAACCGCTCTGCGCACCCAACATTCTTCTAATAAATTCTTCTCATAGACTGGTTAGTTGGACTGGCCTGTCTATAAGAGTACCATCTCTATCACTTAAAACAGTGATTCTCAACCTGGGGTCCGCGGACCCCCAGGGGATCGCGAAGTTGTTGCTGTGGGTCCGCGAGCGAAAATATCTTTTCCGAATGGATATTGAAACTTTTTCTTGTTTCCTAACAGACTGAAAATGAAAATGCCAGGTGAATTTGTGTTAAGCGATGAAAAAAGTCTGTGATAATCTTTTTAAGCAAAGTTGCATGGCTTACACTGTCGCTGCCCTATTTTCGGCTTGCCGAAGTTTTTTGTGCATTGAGTCCTAAAAATGCATTTTTGATTCTAAACTAAAACTGAATTGAATGGTAACATGTCTAATGTAGGCCCGTAACCAGAATTTTGGTTGGAGGGGGCTCAAATACTGCACAATATAGTTACTATGATTAAAAGACCAACAAATATGTTCACAAACATTATGATCTGGCAGGTGATTTGTGGTTGAGATGAAATCAGCACTCTCTGAATAACTTGGGGAACACGAAACGGCGTAATATACTACGCTCGAAACTTGTTGCTATGGTACGAGAAAAATCACGTGTGCCGGAAAAGATGGACCAACCAAATTCACTGGAGCTTTGCCCAAGTGAAACATTTTGAGCAATTACTTACCCGCACTATGAACCAGCACCACCAGCAACGGAGTAGAATATTAGCATCATTATTTGCCCGACTATCATCGATAGCCGGATTTTATAAGATAACATCTGCCAAAATTGCTCTACAGCAGAGCGTTGCCTGTGCAAACGAGAAGCCCATAATTCCCCCATGCCAATGGTCCAGATTCACTCCCACTATATGGTATTTTGATAGTGTTTGCGATCGGATCAACCCATGAACTCACCATCGCCATGGTCCTGTAGATCCCATGTATAAACCAAATTTTGATGTATTTATGGGTTGTTGAGACCATTTTATGATGTTTTGATGGTTGTCAAATTTGAAACGGACCATATTCAAGGTCTTTTTAAGAGGTTATATGGTGTTTGAGCCCATAAGAATTTGCTCGGGTGAACAGCTAGCAATAGGTCGTTAGGACACCAGTGAGCCGGAAGCTACGTTCCATTCAAAATTGTTGGACAAACACCTACTAGGCTAGGGTCTACCGCCGGGGCTAGATCGAGTAGATCGGAACGAAGCAGGGAACTAAACAGCTCAGGGAAACGAACATTGATAAAGAGAGAAATCTACCACTGCGAAATTCGCAGTACGATAGACTCCCGAGAGGAATTCCGAAGCCAGGAAACTCAGTCGGAGTAGAGTATTTTCACAGCCCAGTAGATCTCGATAAAGCTGGGCGCTAAATGGCTCAAGAAAGCGGGTATCTGTGTTGGGAGAAATTCTTCCTTCGGAAAGATCTCAGTCGGAGAATGGTGAGTTCACCGCCAGAGACTATCCGAGTAGATCGTTATAAGGCTGGGACCTGAATGACTCACGGAAACAAAAACTAAATGGAATGAAGGAATCAGCAGTTTAACAGTTCACTAAGACGAGAGTTAAATGGCGGTAGATGGAGGTGAAAAGCCAGAGAAGAGTCGATAGTTAAATTGCTCAAAGGTCGAACCATTTCATGGATCAAGTAAGGCTTCAAGATAGCTGCGACAAACTCGTGAGCAAAAGAAAGAGATGCAACGAGATCACAACGAGCCCCCCACAAAGTAATACCTTCATGTAGTTCTGTGAGGAGGAAGTGAGAAAAAAGAGTAAGGAGTGTTTCTAGTAATTAGCATAGTATAGCATAAGAGATCGCCCGTGATTGCTACTCCGTTATTGACCAGAACCAATTAAGATTGCAGAATGTTCATTGGAACAACATACTTCGGAATAGCATGATGAGCCACATTGTACAATCCACATTAATTCCTGCATACTGATCAATACCAATGCTGGCCACGTTTGAATGCAGATCTTCTGGGGAGGGAAGGAATGTTAGTCCAATACATGTCACTGCTAGAAACCGGGGAATCCTCTGTATCTCTACATGTATCACGGAAAGGGAAGAGTTGTTAGTAAGTGTGCCAATAGCGTTATCATATAATAATAGCTCTGGGCAGACGGCTGCTGAAAATTTGGCAAATTTATCATTTGACGTATTAATACGATTGGTCAACTAAACCACTTGAGCTCCGGATAGCCGACTACAGACAGTGCTTATTAAAGGCTTTAAATTTTAACAGTTCTACATTGATGCTGTATAGCAGCATTAACAATGCAAACGGGCTGTCAATCGCTACATAGTAGTAGCTGAAGATGTACAGCTGATAGAAGGCTACGTTACTACGCTAACAGGTTACGTTAGTCGGATCTTCGAAGTTGTCGAGCTCCGCCTGCAAAGTGTTCGCCAAATACCCAGATTCAAAAACAGACTAAATATTGGCACAAGCTTCACCATGTCAACTGGAACAGGCAACTATCAATAGCTAGTTAACAATGAATACACGAATCACTTCCGAATCTTCACAGACATCGAAATGGACGCCAGGAGAGAAGATTCCGGTCAGGCCTCTCAAAGTGTTCGGTATTATCAGCAACTGTTCTCACCATCTCCCACAAGCCAGTACATCTAACAGGTTTTCCCTTCTACGACGCAAGGCTTCCGAAGCCGTGCTGGGTCCCGGTCATTACGGCATCAAGTACATCGCCAAGGCAGATCCACTTGCTGCACTTGGTCGGACTACTAATGATTAGTGGACTGTTACTATAGAACGAAACAAAAACTGCCTAATGGAAACAATCGCCAACAACAGCACATCGGACACAGAATCTATACGCTGATCTTCCGTTTCCATCAGCTACAGATTCAGCAGATTTGGCACTATCACCAAAAAGCAACTCAGTGGCAAACTCGATGAGGACACCCGCAACATTCGTCGCTAATGGACAGTGGTACGATTAAAAATTTGTCAAACAAGAATGTGTAAATGTGTGCAAGTTCAATTCTCACTTTGCCGGGAGACATGCTGGTAGACTTGAGCGATTCGTAGTAATTGTGCCTAAGCTCGACTCCTGCCATCAGAAGACAAAAGATTAGTCCGTAAGATTTTAAGCCTGTTTCGAATGGCCCTGCCACTTCTAGTTTCTGTATATTTCACATGCTTGTTCTCACTTGAGTAGTATGGCTCTAAATTTTCATAACTTTCCCTACTCAGTAATCTCTAGCTATTTGAATGTCGTTAAAAATAAAAAATACAGCATAAAGAAAAAATGCACTCCAGCTATCTTTTAAGCGAAGGCGAATTGCCAGGCCTTTCATTTGACTCTTTTCATCTAGTTTTGTACAGCCAGTATCCAATTTTCTCATCGCAAACGCCAGATTGCTTTGAACTGCATCTCGTTGATAACTGTCTTTCATATCTTTTTAGGTTCCGCTTAACGTAGGCCTAATATTTTTCTGTTGTTCGCTGTTGTTTTTGGAAGGGGTCATGTCCTTGGGTACCATCCGGACGTTGTTCGCAGCATACCACTTCTTGGCCTTTTTTTCATAATGGCAAGTTACCCAATCCGGCCAAAACAGAACGGCATAATAGAGGAGTAAAAACAACAGACATTTTACCAGGCACTCTAGCACATACATTGATGCATGGATGTGGATGACATTCCCAGCTTGCTTGCGGACATCTCGAACAGAGAGGTTGGGGTTTCGCCTGAAATAGCCGGTCACCATTTCCGGCGTTTTTGCGGCCTCCGACTTTCGAGTTCTCCCCGATCCAGTCTGCCTAGTTATTGATCAACTTTTCCGAACACCTGATCCTTTGCTTCCCTTACTTCGATGTCATTTACACGACTGATGAGTAAAGGTCAAAATCAAACAGTAGGTACGATACCACACATATACATCTTCAAAATGAGGGGTGCGCAGTTTTTTTTTAATACACGATGAAGAAAAATGAGTCAAGTTGAAGCTGATCAAGTTTTGATCGTAACATTCTTTATTTACCGGATACAAAGCCCAAAACTCAGATTCTGGCCTTTCAAATTCGCTTGGAAAAATACCGAAAAATCTATTAATCGTAAGTGACCATGATATTAGGTGAGATTTTTGACGGTAGGTCGTGGGATAATTATCCAAGAACCAGACTGAACTTACGCTTTCTATAGGAACTCAAATATTCCCACAATCCAGTGAAATGTATAATTTCTGTGAAATACTCTCTGAGAGCATGCTCGCAACAAAACCTAATATGAGTTACCGCGTATTTATCATCATCACCATCATCGTGTCCGAAAAATACGGATACTTCGAAGTCGATGGCATTTTGCAGGTTGTCTACTAGGAATAACGTTAGCTGATCTTTCTTCCGGCATTCGCGCTACATATCCAGCAGCTCACTGTACTCTGTCCTGTTTTATCAGCTTTCCGATGCCAGCATGTTTGTATACTTGGTACAGTTTGTGGTTCATGCGTATACGCTTTTCTCCATTTTATACTCTGCTGCCTAGTATGGACCGCAGAATTCTTCCCTCAAATTGTACACCGAGCACTCGGTAGTCAACACTCAACGAAGAGCAACATGAATCATTACCGATTTATTTAGAGTAAGTTCGGTAGGAGTCTGTAAGTTGCGGAACTTTAACTGATTACATAATCCTTACAAAGTTCCTATTCTCAGCCGGTACATGCCTTTTTACCTCGTGACTAACATCGTTTTCACATGTCACTAGTGTTTCAAAATATATGAATTCGTCGACAACCTCGTATCGTACCCTATGGATTTCCATCTCGGAACCATTATCGTTTAGACTGCTCTGCTCATTACTAACTACCATGTACTTTGTATAATCAAAGTTTACAGTCATACTGATTCTCGTAGCCAAAATGCCTCTCCCATTGCTCTGCGATCAACGCCAATGATGTCGATGTCGTCTGCGAAGCTAACAAACATGACAGCTCTCGGGATGGCGGTTCCGTTCTTTTGCATGTAGAACAATAAATAGGATAGTGCACCGCCCTACTTCAACCCATCTAACATCACAAACGAGTAGGGGATTCCTCCGGTTTCATTTGACCCACCCAGCGTCTCGAAACCAGCTCTGGTATTCGCCGACAAAGGATTCAACTGATGAGCGCAGTATGTGCTAAACAGATTTCGAGAGAGTACCTTGTAGGCGACACTGAGAATTGTTATGTCTCGGTAGTATAACACTCGATTTTGTGGCCCTCCTTGAAGGTAGGGCATATGGGGTAGTGTTACCACAAGTGTAGATTTATTTGTAAAAGTACAGATTTTTCGATTTATATTGGTACAGATGCTGGACGGTACAGATTACAGAGTTTTGTAAAAAGTACAAAAGTACAGATTTTCGGAGCCAAAATTGTAAAACGTTATTTTGAAACTTTTTTTTTATTAATTCGTTTATTTGACATGGCTCATAGCGGTAGCTTAACGGAGCCGTGGATCTTCTTTTTTGAAACTTTTGTTTGGCGGACAGTTAAGTAATAATGAAAAAGTGTGTACAGGATATGCAAAAGAGCTCAGTGCATCAGGTTAGTTAACATAAACGAAAAAATACAAGAAAAGAGTGTACTTTAGGCAGATGGAATTGACGCAGAAGATGAACATCAATCAAAGTATTGGCATAGAATTCTTTGATTATTAATGGAGAAAGAATAAAACTAGTTTGGAAAGGATAATGTATCTATAAAACTGCCAAATTATCGAAACATTAGTATACAACTAGTTAAACGAATGTATTAACTGTTTTGTTGGTGCAGATTTTGGTACAGATTTTCGCAAAAAATAGTTAGGATGGAAAAGAGTTTTCACTTCAGGTGAAGAATAAAATGTGGTAACACTGGTCCAGACACTTGTCTGGATCTAAGCACCGAGTCTGGGCCTGTTTCAGGGGCGGATCTGGCAAGGCAAAAAGGGGATGGGTACTGGTCGGGATCCGAGAGCTGGTCCTGATCCAGACTGAACTAGCTCGGATCCATGAACTGATCCGGATCCGCAGTCTGTCCCAGACTCAAGGTTTGGGTCTGGGCCTAGATCACAACCAGTACAAAGCATAATGTGATTTTAAACCAACTGTTCTCCTAAGGGAGGAATATTGCATATTCTTTACAATGTAAGTATCCCGAATCAGGAATCAGAATATATTGGTTGAAATGGTACGTTCCCCATTTGTAGTTGGGGATTGTCGCCTTGCCATGTGTTCTCATCACTTCCCTCATCGGAAGCTGGGACGAGAAATGCGGATAGAAAATAAAAACTAGTGTCAAATTGATCCAGCTCTGAAACGTCACTTTGAACCAAGCTGATCCAGAATGAGAGCGTATGTGAGCAGAGTTGGAAACAAAGAATGAAAAATGGAAAAGAAAACATCTATCCACATGTCCCGTCCCAGATCGGAAGGAAAGGAGAATAGGAAGAGTGGGAAAAAACAGCACAAATTAAAGGTAAGTTAAACTTACAAATCTGCGAGAAAGCCTAAAGCTCTTTGCCGCATTGGATAAGGAATTTCAGTATGTCTCTGAGTTTCACTCGTCCAAACACGGTGTCATCTATGTAGGGACAGACAAATACTCGAAATCGCAATTGCGCTACATCTGACCAATTTCATATTAGATAGTATGAGGTGCCCTAATCGGATACACAAAGATCACATGAAAATGACTCAGCGCGCTGAATAGTTAGCATGTGATAATTAAGTTTGCAGTGGCGTAGGGTATGACGTTTCTGTATTGAGAGATGAGAATGTAGTACTTTGGAATGAGAGTCTGTATTTCTATGACCTCATTCGAACTACCATTCAAAACTGCTGACTATCATTTGCCAGTTTGGAAGCTATGTGTTATACCAGATACGACGAAAAACTCACTATTAGGCATTCAAATGACCCTAGTCGCTTTTGCATACTACCAAAGCATCAGCCCCATGATCATAAAACTAACGCCGAATAAGTCGAGTTCACAGCGTGTGGTACGTCACGACCAACGAGCACCGACGGCAACACTATACACCGCGTCTTTGCGGCGAAGCAAATTGCCAAAACCGATTAAACAAAAATCGTCTTGTTTGGGTCAGATGGCATAATTACGACCTGAAGAAAGCTAGGAGAGCGCATGAAGGCAAAATGCTTGCAACCTACCGAGAAGCATGGAGGAGGTATACTTTTTACATAAAGGTCTCTAGAAGTCATGGATCTTAATTTAAGTTTTTCTCTAGGACGAGTGATGGTATGGAGCTCAATGTCTTGGAACGGCGCCAGTGCCTGAAAGGCGAAAATTTCGCGGAACTTTTTCTTTCACCAAGACCCTAAGCATTCAGCAAAAGCAATATCACAGTAGCTCAAAAATAAGAAAGTTAAGGTCTTGGATTGGATTGGAGCTACGAGAACAAAACTCCACAAACTTGAGGGAGTTAAAAATCGAACCATCCGTCTTACAAAAACTTGTAGAGTCCATGCCGGATTGATGCCAAGCCGCAATCCTGGCGAAAGGAGGTCACACGAAATATTGAACATGAGAATAGTTGAGGGTGTGTTTAATATTTTCACAACCGATGGCAGTTCAATTGGGTTCATAGCGCATTGGGTAAGCCTCTTCTGCGGGAGATAATCAACGAGCACTGACGCGTGAAATTATACACCACGTCTCTGCGCTGCGGCGAGAGCGAGCGATATGCGGGAAGAAACGCACAAAGCAAAATGGCAACACTCTGCACGGCACAGTCGTCAGCGTGTGCGCTTTGCTTGGTTGATAGGACAGTGTCACACTCAGATAAAACATTGAATGAGTTGCTGCAATCGGTTGGTGGAGAAGTTATCAGGTTTCGTTTCTTTTTAACATTTGACACACGGTCACTAGGTAAACCAGGATCATTCAAGGTTTACGACGGGATCCAACGAAAAGCTCAAAACGGACTCGCGACTTTTAAAAAAATTTCATTAAAGTACAATAGATTAGAGACAAGAGGTTTTATGTTTATGCACTTTTTCTGGAGCCAAATTAAAAATACGCTTTTAACCCTAAAATGGTTTTGTGGGGTACATTCGTACCCCAGAGCTATTTGCAATCCCTGTTATTCTGTTACGGTTTCTTTCAACTGCAAGCAATATTTAAAGTGCTACCTATTTTTTCACTTAACAGTCTCCATTTAAAGTTTATCTGTGGCACAAATGTACCCCACAAAACCGTTTACGTTAGTGTTTTGTCACATTGATTATATCTTTTTATAAGCCAAATATCGATATACAGTAAGCGAGAAACTTGTGTAAAATTGTATAAGCTTCAACATTGCTGAACAATAGAATTTGTTATTTGATATAACAAAGCTACTTTAGTAAAGTAACTAGAAAATGCGCTGGGATCGTTCTCGTAATTTTAGCTTTTGCGGATGAAATAGACAAAAAACATTCGTGAATATAATTTGTATATAAGTGTTTATGTACATTCGTTCTGTGACTCTCAGATCGATTGGTTGTTCTTTTCAGTCCGTGCAGCGTAACAATAAAAAGAATTGTGCTAATCCGCTGCCAAGGTTATCTTGCGCCTTCTCCGCCTAATCGAGGTTTTAGTATTTTTCCCTTCTTTTGTGTTTGAGCGGGTTTACCGGCAAGTGAGCAATGAAGTAGTGTTTTTTTTTCTAGTAAACCCTCAGGATAACGTTACATTCACAAGTGAAGTACTGATACAATAGTGAACTTCTCATTCTTACCTACAAAACTAGGCTACGCTGGGCAATAGGCCCGTGCAAAAATGACTTGCCTTGATAGTGGTTGATGGATGTCGAAACAAAATTGGCTTCCCGATTCGAGGTTCATCCATGTTCAGCAATTTGACGTGACGTGACTTTCTTTTGGACTTTTGTTTGAATTTATTGAAGATTTCTCGATAGCCTCAGCTCAATAGAAGCTCTCCGTTTAGTGAAACCTAGACAGCACATTCCCTATTTTCTGGGGAAAATACGGGAGCTCTTGCGTACTTTGTCTGTAAGATCGTACAAGATTATCTTAGTTTGGGTTCCCTCGCATTGCTCCATCCCAGGTAATGAAGAAGCGGACTCTTCAGTTAAGGCGGGCGCTTTAGAAGGTGACATATTTGAAATACCGAATGTTTAACGAAATAGGGTTTATCTACTTGAATATAAGATATGATTACCAAATATTGTCACGCTTATAATAATTAAAATAGTTCTGTGTAGTAAGTCCCGTCCTACAATCCAAATGTCGATGGGTTGGGTTTGGCAATCCGGTTCATAATCAGCATTCGTTTTTTTATCCCCAAACCCTGCTAGTATTTTGTTATGATGTGCCTATTAGCTGTTCCTAGTTTTTGATCTTCTTTACCGACGAATCAGAGTTAGTAGTATGTCGTGTTCCGGATTCATATACAAGTTATGGATATCGCATATAATCTGAGATTGTTTCGCATATCCAATCGTAAATACATTTTCTAGAATCGCTTTAACACGCTTTAATTATCGCGCTTAACATGTATATTTTGGTGAGAGATAGTCAATTTCAATAGATATGTAAGTATATGGCCTCCAGTTTGGTACGCATATGCCGATTTTCTGCATTTTGTGCGACTTTTTAGTGGGATATAAACACGTATCATTCAGTTGCAACTTGGATATACCATCAAAAAGGCTGGTTGGGGCTTGTGGCAACGGTTATCACGATATCGAACATATTGTCTGGGCATGCGGTGAGTACTGTTCTGCCAGATCTCAACTACAGATTCCCTTCGTACCCGAAGAAAATCACCCAATATCCCGGTTCGAGATGTACTGGCAAACCGCGATCTCCTCTATAAGTCCCTCGTATACACCTTCATAAAAACCATCAATATTCAATATTTATTTTTCTTGTCATTCTCAGAAGTGCTTTCTCATGCCTGTACCGTACACCAACAATGGTTTGATGCGACTCCAAGACGACACAAAATGTCTCTGGTGAATGACCCAACCAACATGAGACCCACAGCACAACATCACACGCGCAACGCGGTGTGCTGCCGATCCGCATCTGAGCCGTACTACGAAATCGTCTGGAGGACCCCTGCCGCCACGAGGAAGACCACATGATGCATCCTGATGAAGACTGTCCGAGTCTGTAATCCTTGCCGTTGATTCCCGATGCCGGAAACTGAAAGTTAATATCCTTCTCCTCCTGTTAGCTTTGTCCACCCTCTTTCCTTTGTCTCTGACACACAGATGTTTCCCCACTAGTTCATGTTTCCTAATATATTAGCCACGAATCAATATCCGTGCTCGTGAAAAATTTCATAAGAAAATCATAAAATGTTATTCATGTATACGTGAACTGATTCATGATTTCTAGCTAATTAGTCACAACTCATGCTCATGAATAGTTCATGATTCCTAGCATAATAGTCACGACTTACCATTCGACCTGATGCAATAGTTCACAAAATCGAAAAATATTATTCATCTATACATGAACTGATTCATGATTCCTTGCGACTTACCGTTCGTGATAGCCAAGATACCTAACAAAAACTAAACATTTTTGCGCGAACTAGTTCTTTTGTAAACACACATAGTTACATAAATACGAGGTTAATTATCCATAATTTCAGGAACTTGGTCACGATTTTCGTAAATCAGTTCAGTTGACGGAATCGTGGTTTTTTGTTTATAAATTTATGAACGAATTTTTTTTACATGTACGGATAACCCTGCGCTATTAGGAAAGCTTGTTTTCAACTTTCCGGGTAGATCTTTCCGGAGAAATGTTTTTTTTTCGGGTGCAATTCTCCGATCAACATGGGGAACGTGCCATTCGAGCCAGTCGCTACTGATTCCCGGTGCTCTACTTATCGCACTCAGTACGGCCAGTACAATCCACTGTATGTTTGCAGGGATCATTTTGATTTTAGAATACGAAAAGAGTCGTTTGAATTAAAAATAGTTTGATAATAGTTATAATTATTATCACTATTGTCTATAACAATTGCCGAAAAAAGTATAACAAAACAAATATACGTTTTCGAATAGATGTGCATGAGTAAAGGTGATCTATGATTGTTCAATTGAACAGAATTAAGAAAACACCTGTCAAAGTTTAATGTATGCGCTAATGTGCTTTTATTGGTTGTCTACTGTTGAACGAGTGTAAATTTTATTTTATTGTTAGCACCTCCCAGTTGTCGACGAGACACGTGAAACCAACTGCTAGAGGAAGAATTCTCCAGTTCGCGTTTAAACGTCGTAGAAGGAACAAGTATTTTGCAGTCGGTGACCCACTTCTTAGTTTCAAGAGCAGTAACCAACAAAAAGTGCCTTCAAAACTACTCCCGCCATGAGTCGTGTTAAGAAGCAGCACTCTCACTGGGAAGGGAGCGGCGAGCTGCAAGTTAAAAATCAGGGCGTGTGGTCACCCTACATATCCTAAACTAGAGGCATAACTATGTCGATAATTTTGGAATCTTCAATTCAGTCAGTAGCGCTGGTGACGATATCACAGGAACCTTTAAATAGATCGTTAATTTTGACACAACTCAAAACTAAATCTGTCGCAGTACAAATAAATAATTCAATTCGTAATTGAAACGAAAAGTTACAAATTAAACGAATCTCGTTATATCGCGTTACCTGAAATCATCATCTCTATACAATTAGAATATTAATATTGCTCCGCATAACGAGCGAAAAAGGAGCCAACTTGTGACAGTGAAAAGACAAACTCGGTGTCAGATTCAGTTCTTAGCAAAGTATCACCTTTGTTTCCACTTCATACACACACACCACACCGCACAGGAACTTTTGGCATGTCAAACTGCCATTCTCATAAGCAAAGCAGGTTCTGGTTGGTATGGACTTTTGTCGGAATAAACATTCGGTGGCTAGGAGTTGGATCTTTCTTGTTTCTTCTTACAACCGTCCTTTGAAGCGAAACGGTACTGTTGGGAAAATAGGCAACGACCGGATGTTTGATTCAGATTCGCTCCAGTTCACGGTGACCGTAAATCCTAAACAGTGAACCAACCACAATTTTGAACGGTGTGTCCATACACGAAAAGGTTGGATGATTCCAGTAGCTTCGGACGACGTTATTTCGAGACGGGTGGGCTATTTAAATCACACCATTTAGAACTCAAATGGTCCATGGCTAACTGCGCGACCACCCGCAACAGGTCGGGGTATAGTATGGCTGATTCACATGGTTGCTACGTAAATAAGGCAAAACAATATTATATCACTATGGAATTATCACTGACGCGGCGTAAAAACGTTATAATCACTGTGCACCCTGCGGGAACACGTTTTTGGTCTTTTTACCGTTTTCGACAAGTGGAAAAAGAACTGCTCAGGTTGTCACACGATTAACGATAACTATCAGTACGTTTAACAATGGCTCAGGTTAAAAACACGATCTGGGGACGTGTTTAGAGAAACGAAAATTGGACGTGGAAAAGGTGGGAAAGTAAACTGAAAATCCGGGCATTTATTTTGATGTCATGCTTGGATTAGGAGTATTACCGCTCTTATGACGTTTTATTGTGCGATTATTATATTTTGGTCGGGCTTGATTGCAGAGAAAAATGTTTCTGGTAAAACGAAATCATCCGGTCGTGACTAAGGAGTTTTTTTAGCTCAAAGGGGGTAAAAAGGGATTGGGTTATTAAACTAAATTAAATGAAGAAAAATCGTCTTTTCTTTTGTTTGCATCGCTAGAGCTTAAATAAGTACAAAAACAATTTTTAATTGATTTTGTAAGAAAAATTGTAAATGACTTTAAATTTGCAATTTCATTATTATTCTGTGAATGTAGCAATCCTAATTTTAACCAAAATTATGTTCGTTGCTACGCTACGTCACGTAAATGCTGTTTTCCATCCACATAGCAACAAAACTGTGTGGGCTAGAGATTAAGAAAAATTCCGAGGAAGCAAATACTTACCGTTTTGTAGAACATACACGCTTGCCGGTCCTCGTCTTCGCCCTCGGGGCAGTCGATGAAACCGTCGCAGAGCACGTGGTCGTCTATACACCGATAGCGACCCTGCCGGTCAGGCGTCGGACAGGCGAACCGTTCCATCCCGTCCATCGCGGGTGGACATTCTGAAATTGGGCGAAAAAAAACACAATTATCACTTTTGTCACGATGACTACTAATGGCGTTTTCGTTTTTTCTTGGTGCTACACCGGTGTAGTGCAAAGAAAGAGATAGACTGATTACACCCAAGTTTGAATGAGTGTAGCACCGACTACACCGGTATAGTGCACTGTCAAAAACGAAGATGCCATAAGTCGTCAGGATTTAGCCCGATCGAAAAGAAATAACAAAATTATAATAGAATGTAAAATTACATCATAAATCAGGGTAGGCTGTTGAAACAAGAGAAATTTATTATATCTAGAGAAAATTTTCAATAGAACGTAAGTAACATTGAGAGCCTCTCTTTGTTTAATTTCTCTTTTGTTTATTACGACATCATTACAACACTTTGCACTATTTTTCCAGTACATATTGAAAGCCGACGGTTTTTACTAGAATATTATGCAAAGAGTAGAGTAGTAAATGTTGAAATGGCCGAGTAATGAACAGAAGAGAAAGACTCCAAAGAGAATCTCTCATTGTTACTTACGTCCTATTGAAAATTTTCTCTAGATATTTAGTGTCACTTTGAAATGTAGCTTTGATAGCATTTTAGACGATTCTGATCGGGTTGCTTTGATTTCGGAAATGGGCGTTCTCGGAAGGCAGGGTTTTCAGTTTTATTTTCAACTCTTCTGCCGCTTATGAAAACGATTAATTTTCCCATTCTTTCCTTTCGATTGTCGGTGGCCTTGAATGGGTTCACTAGAAGCGTAACGGCGTTAGCTGAGATTATCCGCGTCAACGCGAAAATTGAACAGTGAGTGATGCGGGAACAAAAGACCCGCAGGCGATCTCATCTCCGTTGATTGTTATGTAAATTGTTGCAATGTTTAGATTATTTTTTTCTCTCTCTGCTCCCTTCAACAATCGCAGGAAAACGATTACTTTTCGTGCTTGTTTCAGTTTCCATTTCTGATGCTTTTTTTCAACATTATGCGAGCGCGAGTGGAGAGTTGAAAAGTTAAATTTTATTTTACTCACTCCTAACTCCGATTTCCGATTCTTTTTAGACGGATCGGTGGCAGCAAATTGGATCTCATTTCGCGAATTCTATATGCAAATTGCGGCAAATGTATACGATTTGTCAGTCGAAGGAAAAAAAGTGTCACTTTTCGCGGAGCGTGTGATGGTGTGGAATTCAATTAAATTTGATTTCCGATCATTGATTTTGGTTCAACTGTAGTGTGTAGTACTATAGATTGATTATAAAGCACAGGAAAGTATTTGCTTCAATGTATGATTTTAGTTGTAACACGGCTACAAAATTGGATTCGCGTGGTTTGCCAGAAGCGAAGAGGGTTTCACCCAGTTTTCTGCTTAAAGAGCAAAGAGTGATCTTGAGATCATTTCCCGTTATACATACATAGTTACAACTAAAACGACGAATCGTAGCAACCTTTGTCTAGACTTTGACGTTATCATGTTTAACAAAGATTTTCAAGATATTCTTGTTGATGAAGCCACTTACATGGATACGATTTTCTAATTATACCAGAACCACATTTCGTACATGTTGGAACCGAGTATGTCGATCTTTGTTTATAACAATACTCATTTTCCCTGTCTTCACGCACTCTTCTTCCGGATGGGGCCAGGCCCGTAGCCAGGATTTTGTTTCGGGAGGGGCTTAAAAAAATTTGCATAAAGCTTTTAATTCTGACAATTTGATATAGTCACTAGAAACTAAATTAAATTTTGAAAAGTTCATAATGAAATCAATTCCAAATCAAAGACAATCCTAAAAATATGTTCATTGTCACAAGAAAGGTTATAGTACTTACTCTCGTTACAACAAAGTATACTCTAGAGTTCACAGTATTTATGCGCTAACCGAATATGACAATGCTTGACGGTGCTGGAAAACACTAGGTGTTCCAAGCTACACCTTTAAAAGGCGTAGAAGATGCTAAACCGAAATGAGTAGAAAAATATCCATAAAATGTTCGAACGAAGAGAATGTCGAAATTCGTACAAAATCTTCTGATTTAGCAAGCGATTTGTAGATGCGCAGAGACGGTTCAACTTCTATTTTCTTTGTCTGGTGTTCTGCGAGTATTACCAGTTCCAAGGCATCATGCTAACACAATTTTTTGATATATTCTATTTAAATGAAACTATTTTCAAGACTAGCCTTGGTCGGGTAGATTAGAACCCCAGTTAGGAAGGATTTTTGGTAATCAATAGGATCAAAATATAAATTTAAATGATTAAATCAACTGAAGGAAACTGCCCACAATTTAATTGATTAAAGAAAATTGTCTACAAATCGAATGAAAACACTGATTACTAATATCTTCTAATTTTCCTTCAAATCGCCAGTCGCCGTGCATGTGTCGTTCACCGTGCAGTTTCAAAATCACGAAATTTAAAGAACTAGCTCCCTAAATCCATCGGAGAGATCCCAAATCCTTTCGTTTCATCGTTTTATTGAAACATTCCAACTAAAGTTGAATCAAAATTTTAAATACACCGTAAGTTGATCATATAACGTGCACTGGTACCAAACAAATGTCCTCAACTACTTATTCTCGTTTTGTTGGTAATAGTTTCATATTATTTCTAAATTGTGACGTATTTAGATAGGTATTTTTACGGTGACTATGAGGGCGGTTTTCATTTTGATTAAAAAAAACAGGATTTGAAGTCACGTCAAATCCACCTAAACGCACGGTAACTGGGGACTTGACGGTACGTGAAATTTGTTAAATGTATTACCAAAAGAACTAGAAGGTCTACCTTCTGATGTCGCAAAAAGCAGAAGCAAAAAAAATTGCTACGCTATAGCAGGCTACAGGCACCAGTGAATCAAGCTAGCTATTGTTCTATATCAGTGCACATACAAATTGTATCGTTGCCCCCGGCTGCGGAGTAAAATGAGTTTGCCAAATGAAGCAAAAGTGCCTGTGCTACGGGATAACACGAACAGTTAAGGAAGTGGAACAATTAGTTAAAGTGAAAATGGAGCTTAATCTCGCTGAAGTTACCTACATTCAGCTACATCACGTAAAAACTGTGTCTTGATCACGTTTAGAAGCTTAGCACAGGCCGAAAACTTTATTGCAAAGAACAACATGCAACACGAGGTCGAATTTAATAACACCAGAATCAAGATCCCCGTGCATATGGAAAACGACATGGTGGACGTGCGTATCCATGATTTGGCCCCGCGCACGAAGGAGGATTTCATCAAACAAATCATGTCGCAATATGGAGAAGTAGAATCTATTACGAATGACACCTGGAGAAATTTTTTCTCCGGCATTCCCAATGGCGTTCGTATTGTGAGAATGCGAGTGACTAAACCAATACCTTCTTACATGACTATCGAATGCAAATCACCGAAGGATGGCCTGACCAATAAGCAAACAACGCTAATTACATATCCCGGGCAGACCCCAACATGCCAATTCTGTAACTATACAGCCTACTACGGAAAAACATGCGCCGAAGCAACTAGTCAAAACTCATCTACTACTGCCAACTCTAACACGCAGCCACCGATACCTTCAGATAAACCTAAAACAACGATCCAATTACCCAATAATGCAGGTACAACGACCACGACAACCGCTCCCAAACCAGCAACTAGCATCGCCAATAAAGAAGCAAATACCGATGAAGACGGATATACAACAGCGACCCATAAGAACGAGAAACAAATAAGAACCTCTGATCGTGAACAGGAAGAAAGCAGTACCGATGACGACATGGACGGGAACGATAACGTGAGAGAAGGCAGACTGAATGACCACCAAGCGGCCTCACCGCCAAGGAAAAAGATCTCAACACGCAGCAGCAAACTGCGTCAACAAGATCTGGCAGACCGACATTCTTAGAATTTTTTTTATTTTTACTTACTGTAAAAAAAATTAAAAGACCCACGGATCAGTTGTGCTAACGCATTGAGCCGTTTCAAATAAAATTTTAGATTGAAAAAAAAAGAAATATTATAAATATGAACAAGCTCAATAATTTCAGCATCTCTTTATTCCGACATATGGACGGGTATACATCGCACTTACTTCACCTCTGTCGAAGAGTAACGTAGGTGTAAGGCCAACTTTCTTTGATGATTTCTGTTGTTCTGTAGTTGAGTGCCCAGAAAATATAGAACAGCTGCTCTTGGGTCGATTTCAATTTATTTATTATTTTTTCTCTCTTTTTCTTCGTGATCTCTGCTCATCTCTCTCATTTTATTCCATAACGAACACAAATAAAACGAAAACATGAAATCGAAACATTAATCCCAATTTATTGACTGTAGACTCAACTAGTTACAACATTTTAGTCGCTCTCCGTGATAGGCTACTGATGTTTGTTCACTGTATCGTCACGTCGTTTTTAGACTTACATGGACATTAATTGGAAACCATCGAAAGAGACAGAAATGCTGCTGCTTACAACATTAAGTTTATTATGATTGATTGACTAATATGTGGTTTAGCATCTATTGACATCCGTTGAAAAGTAAGGATAAAATCACAACAGATAGTCCTACCGCTACTATGTACGTTTCTGTATGTGAACAACATTAGTAATATACGACGGTATACAATTCTTGGGTTGATGAACACCTCAGAAAAACCGCTGTTTTACCACTTTTTGGCTTGTTTATTTTTTGGCATTTTTCTTGCTTATTGTTCGATTGTTTAAAATATCACTACTTTGCGGACTAATAATGTTTAAATACGGACCGCATTCTCCGCATAAAATGAAATTGAGTGTCAACAGAAATACTATTGCATTAAAATGACGCGAAAACAAAAACTGTCTTCTCGACTATATTGTCATCAACTAACGGAAATGTTTTTGTCTAGCACGCTTGAGTGAGATGCCTGATGTTTCTACTAAGCGTACAGTGCACTAACCTATTACAGAAATTCAATCTGCTTATGCTTTAACTAACTTTATTCTGGCTAATATATAACATAATATCTGAGTTTTGTTAGACACAACCACTAGCGATAAAGTTCTCATTTTGGGACAGTTTTTGAGCTCACTTTTCTATAAAACTTCTGCAATTTTATTATATATTTCGTTTATTTTATTCGGTTCAATGCATTAGCTAAATGAAGCCTTGTGTCTTCAATATATTTCCATGATGTGAACAATGAAAGTGATAAAACGTAAATGGTTGTCCTACAGATCTCGTGCGAACAACTAGCGATTGCATGTGGAGAACTATTTACTAGGCTGAGAAATATTTTTCCTAACCAACAGTGTCGCGGTGGTGTTCATTTCTATCTCGTACACTTCCTTATCATCATAGTGGTCACTGCCATGTCCATGTTCGCGAATTTCTGACGGGTCACGAGTGTCGACTTCCTCAATGATGGTGCCGACCGTTGATTTTGAGATACTAGACGCAGTTTTTGTCGTCAATATTATCCGAACAGCAGCCAAAATTTGGCAAATGTTTGTTTTTCAGGAAATGGTTTTGGAGACTATCGCATTCAGTTTTTACGTGCAGGGTCAGGTTGGAGGAAATATGTCTGTTCACCTAGATTTTCGCCACAAAAACACCATTTAATATACTTCCTAGATGTGTCCTTTATAATGAATACCATTTTTTCCAAATGTGACAGGAATCTTTTAATAGCCACGGTGCAAGTAAGTGGTATCAGATCTTGTAGCCGAGCATTGATTTTCTCATCGTCCATATATATGAGGATCAACCACATGTTACAAGTTGTTATGCAAAATGACTGGTTTCGCCTGGGCTAATTTGTTAAATGGCATCAGCACTGAACGCCTGACATGGTTAAACTCGTTAAAGGCGATGTTCGTAAGCATAACCTCCATAATCACCTTCAGCAAATATTTCACATCATTAATGTTGCTCCAGCCAAATACGGAGGCTATTGACTTCAGGTCTCTTCGCATAAGATCGATCTTATGCGAAAAGACCTGAAGTCAATAGCCTCCGTATTTGGCTGGAGCACTACTTCTTGCTTCTGCGACTCAATCATTCGACAGATCCCCACAGCAAGAATTAAAGTAACAGTTTCGTTTGTCTTCCGACGAGTCACACAATATGAAGGGAACTGTTTTATCACACTCAGCATACTGAGTAGATATCCTGACCGCTGTCTTCGGTGGTTCGAAATAGCAATCTTCCTCACAATTCTCGCATTAATTTGTTGAAACCAAACAAGATTCAATTTTTTTAAGAGTCACCGAAAAACATGTTGTTTCTTAAATTTATTTTTGAAAATTTTCGGGGGGGGCTTTAGCCCCCTAGCCCCCCCTCTGGCTACGTGCCTGGATGGGGCGAGCGAGTTCTAGAGGTTTGGAAGACAATGACCGCTGTAAAAAAACGCCTCAATGTTACCTTATTGAACCGTTAAACGGTGGAACATTGATCACTTTTTCAAAAGCTTTTCGAATAAATCAAGTAGATGTAATTGTTTGTATTTTTAAAGCCAGTACTGGTACCCATAGATCCCCCTCCCCTTGGTGGATTGGATTGACGTTACTGCAAACATCTGCAAGTAATATTTCATGTATCCATTTCAATTAGCTTACTGCATCAATTATCAACAATAAATACTAGTTTATTCTTAAATCGTCATTTAAAGTGTCAACTAGGGAAATAGTCATTCATATTCTATTTATAATGATTGTAGCTTTTCATATTCATATCTAGCACAAAGTTGCTTTAAAATGTTGGTTGCATTATGCCTCGATTGCGGAGCATCGAGGATGCCGGGAGGGTTTATTGGATCTTTTTTTATGTAGTATGCTGTTTCCTACTCTCACCTGCACAAACAAAGTTCAGCTATTAGCTACCCTAGTAACAACTGAGGTTTTATGGTAGTTTTATAGCCACTCATAAAACTTTGATTACTTGGGTAGTGCTTCTACTATATGTGAGGTGTTCGGAACACTAATGTTTATTTTTTCATGTGCCGTATGTTCATTTCAATTATTTCTGATGCTGATGCTGTTCACATGATTATCACAATGTCTGATGTCTTTCTCTAAGATATTTTCGTATAGGAATCGCAAAAACTATCTAACCTTTACTGAATGAATTCCTAATTAATGTATTGCTTCTTTTTCTGTTGTTTCTTTCTCGATGACACTAACAAAAAGACGGGAATATGCAAACGAAATACAATACAAACGTCTACACGATTACACATCGGCACAATAACATACAAACGCTCGAGCCTGTAGCGATAATTTAAACCCGGTCACAAACGCGATCATTCACAGATATAAACGTCCAGACAATTAAGGTACTTCCGAATTTATAAACAGCCATCTTACGTGACACTATTAAAATGCCCACTCTCGTGTTATCATGGAATATGTACTCGTCCGGCAGCTCCTACTACGGAATACGGACCTTATATACACTAGGCAACAAATCTCATGGCACCATAATTATACAAACGCTAGCATACGCGACATAATGCAAGCAAACACGTTAACGTAGAAACCCTCTTGTCTTCGCGATGATACAAATCGGGATACGCATGCGATCATGTAATCGCGATCATCTGCACATACCTACAGCCGCGATCTTGCATATACAGAAACGCCATGGTAATCAAGTCAATATGTTAGCACCTCCGAATTTATAAATGCCATTTAAATTACAATAATAATGGGAGACCTCATTCCCTTCTAGTTCAGAATCATATACTCGTGCGAACATTCAACGCGAATATTTGGCTATGTGCGCGAATTTATACACAAAAAGTTACATTCACGCGACACACGCCTACGTGATCAAACCCGTTAACATACAAACGATCGAGTCCTGCGCGATAGTACAGCCTTGGCCACAAACTCGAACTTGCAGTTGCGATTGTCCACGCAAAACTACGCCTGCGATCTGACAAACACAAACATGTCCTAGTTATCAGGTGTTGTTTTAACCCCAACAAAATATAAACGCGGTCTCAAGTGTGATTATAGAACAAGTTCTAACAGAACAGAATCCATGGAAATTTACAATGCTTGAACTTCCACAATTTAGAGGTCGGATTATTTGGCATATCAATAACTTTATTTGTATGATACAGTGGTGAAGCCAGGAATCAGTTGTAGAGGGAAAGAGACTCTTGAAAGGCAAAAAATAAATTGGACAAAGGCCCGTATAAAAAACCTTTCCTAGTATAGTTTAACCAATACCTAAACTTTACCAGTTGTATTTCAAAGAAAGTCGAGTAAATATTGTGTCTTTTAATTCTAACTAGAAATTTGTATTCAATGACAGATATGTATTTCCACCTCAACAGTAAGGCCGTTAGGGTTAGTGTCTTGTACTTGAGACGAGTCAAGTAGAAGACACTGAAGATGCGCTTAATGCTGAGGACGAAGGATTCAGATTTATAGTTGGAATTGAAAGGAACAGTATTTTACTCGACTTTCTTTCTCTTTACTATTTTGCACTACAAGCGCCCAGGTTTATTATCAGTTATATTAATTTTATATGAAAAGTGACCCATTCGGTCTAATGACCCATTCGATCCAACGACCCATTCGGACTAAAGACCCATTCGGCCTAATGACCTCTTCGGTCTAATGGAGATTGGCCTAAGGGCGTTCGGCCTACCGGCTTTCGGCGTGATGACCCAGCACCCATAGATTCCCTCACAATCCGTCGAGAAAAGGTATCGATTAGTGTTTCTGTACCTGTTGGCTTGTGGCACATAGTTTTTATGTGAGCAATTTACCATCTTCTTGTAGAATTTACGTAACTCGGTACAGATGCTACATCACCTTATTAGCTGCTCGTTCTGTGACTCTCGGACCGATTGGTCTATCTTTCCAACTTGGGCAGCGTAACGTTAAAAAGAATAATGCTAATCCGCTGCCAAGGTTATTTTGTGCATTCTCCGCCTCATCGAAGTTTCAGTATTTTTTGCTTTCATTTGTTTTTCTGCGAGTTTACCGTCATCTGGCCAGTGAGCAGTGCTTTTTCTAGTAAGCTGTCTGGATACCGTTGAGTTATGTTTTTCCATCACTATTTTGATGCAGTTTCAGAAGTTTTTTTAGTTGGTGGCATTCGAGCAGATTCGATGTGCTGGTGCGTGGTACGGAAACCGGCGAACCACTGCTGGATGGCGGTGAGCTGTTTGCTTCATCGTTCGTCGTACAATGAGAGCAAAATCAACGCTATCAATACACCCCAGCTGTGGCTGCAATATACATCGCGGCTAGCAAGTTCCAGCAGCAAAATTAACACTGCCGACGTCCAAACATATTGTGTTGTCTTCATAATCGTCATCAGAAGTGAAACATCAATCCACAACCTACGCCGAAAGGACCACATCGCAGGATGATGTATCTGCAATCAGCGGTGAGATTGTTCTGATTATATTGTTTCTACTTTCAAATTGTTATGCCATTTTTGCCTTTCTCCTATAAAAAGGTTATGCAATCACTCTGAACATCGTCAACTTAATCCTGGCCATTTTTTTGACGTAGGACTACGTCTTTGTTTTCGATATAGGGGTGCACGTTGCAAATTATTCAAAAATGGTATGTAACGAAAAGTGGTCCAATTTTAAACGCATATAATTCAGCCATCTCACGATAAATTTTCAAACTTTTTGCGTATATCGCCTCAAAATACTTCTAAGAATAGATTCCAATAGATAAACCTAAAGACTTTTGATATCATGGCATTAAAAATTTAAATAATGAACAACCTAGTCAAAATATCGCGCATTTACACACAGAAGATAGCGCTTCCCTAGTCCAGCACGACAGATTTGTGTACCTAGCGCGCTACGCTTCTATGACTGACGTCATCATCGACTATTTAAACGGACGGATTTCGCCGAACCAGCTCAGTTGCCTGTTGAACGGCAGGCGGAGCAGATCACTGCGCTATATGTTTTCACAGCCAGTGTAGCTGAGTTAGAAGTCCGTTACAGTCGTGATTCGCTGGTTGGACACTTTTTAACTGGACCGTTGTCCAACTAAAAAGCATCTGAATGTCAAAATCTCATGTCAAATCGAATTTGACAATCTTTTACACTACTAATGTCTTCTTTGGAGAGTTTTTGTCATAGGCTGTGGCCCAACCAACGAATTACAACTGTACACTGTGGAGGTACGCTACCCAGTGCCGTCCAACTCGCGACTGGGCTTGTCCGTTCAAACACTATACTTTCTTTTGTGTTGTGCTCGTTTCCAGCACACTTTTAAGTACAACCTCGAACGCAATTATTCGTACACAAAATCGCTTGTACATTCGAGCTTCATTTGCAAGCACGGTTAACATAGTGTCATGATACTAGTAGTCTCTTTCGCTGTACCCATCATCATTTTGCTTTGTGCGCTTGGGTTCAATGTTTGAGGCGAATGTGTACGTAGGTATATCTAAAGTACGATTCACACGATCCATAAGGCTTCCGTCACCGGTATGGAACGTCAAGACTAATTACATGCTATTAAATGGAAGCATTCACACACAACATCAACGGCACGGAATGTTTTGACGTACGGCACGTATGAACGGTGACGTTCCGTTGACGTTGACGGAAGCTGATGTATCGTCTGAATCGTCCTTAATTTGTTAGTGGGGTTACCATATTCACAGATTTTTCTGTAATGTGACAGATTTTTTTTCACAATTTTTGATCACAGATTCTTTTACACAGATGGTAGATTTTTGGCATTTTGATGAAAATTTCACAGATTCACGCTTGGCCGTATACGAGAAAGTATGTTGTATACGTACCAGCCCGGGAAGTATAGATTGATGGTGTAGTCTCCAACGAGGGCTTTAATTTGCTGGCTTGATTCTTGACACTCTGCAATTAAAGGTCAGATGAAACGAGTACCCGCCGCCAGCAATCGTGGACGGTCTTCCACTCAATGGTGCGCAGAGAGTGCTCAGAATTGTACGAGAAAAGAGCTTATAAGGACTTCTTAAACGTCGGATCTCCCGAGTTTTTCCGAATATACGCAACATTAGAAACACAAATATAAAACTTGATGAAAGCTGGAAACGCTGTTATTGGCACCAGTTCGTTAACGGATTGACGAGAGAACCAATGTTTCGTCTGGTGGCTAGATACTACGTTGGGTATTAGATTCAACCTTTGAACCAAGAACGACAACAGCATTCCATGTAGATCCATGTTCAAGCAATAGACGTTTCGCGATGAAATGATAATACTGTAGGTAAACGTAATGATTGTTTTTTAAACACACAAATTTATCTGACAGCAAATATGCTCGCGCTAAGCATTGTAGTGCGCATATCACAATATAGGGTTCGTCAGATGATGACTACTATGTAAAGCTTCTATGATAATTATTATGACAGTAGTGGTGAGGGCTGTGCTGCATGCATTCTACCCCTCAACTACCCCATAGTTCTAACGAGGCTCGCCGTTGGATGGAGCATGGAAATGTAATATTTTATTTCCTGGGGGAAAACATGGGAGCTCCTGAGTGCTTTATCTGAAAAATGGTACCAGATACAACTCTTGATTTGAGTTCTTTCGCATTTCTTTGGTCAATGAGTAAGCGGATACATAGATTAGAACTGTAGTGAGAAGGCTGACACTTAGGCATTGGAAGTTGATTTCTATGAAACATCGTGAAATTTAAACGATTTTTTTTCTGTATTTCTTGTCAGAGGACGCTTGAAAATTGGCAAATTCCGTGGAACAATGAAAGTTTAGAAATCCCAAATGTATCAACAAACCTTGATTAAGGACATTATACAAGCAAGCCACAACATAGCTCCTACGTTACACACCCCTCTTTCCCCTGCCTATCCTTGTATCTGACATAAGCAAATGAAAAAATGCGTTTTTCAACACACTAACCTTGCTACGTGTGCTACGAAACTGCTACTTGAGGAAGCTAGAACATTTTCCTATACAATAAACCCGAGTTTTTGACGGAATGTTCTATGTAGTTCTTATTTTGTGCGAAAATATCACCCCTCTTCACTTGGGGTTTCTTTTCGAAGCACTCTTATTTTTCTTCTTCCCATTTTTATTGCACTTTTCAAATGCACTTTGATCACAGACCACTGCTGAAAACACCTGCAAAACTTTAATAGTTTACAAACAAAACTTCAAATTTTCTGCCCCTGTGCAGATGACCGAAGGAAAATGTCCGAAAACTCGCATTTGTGCGTTTGAATTTTCACTTCAAATTCCATTTTTTCACAATGTAAACAAGTGAGTCGGTGCCTAGCAACAAGCGTGCGTTCCTGGCTTCCGCATACCACATTACTTTAATCTCAGTTTTTGGTTGGTTCCAGACTTTCGTGTGGGTAATTCCCCCTCGAGTGGGTAGTACCAAATACAAATATGTTAATACGGAATGCTCTGATAATTTTTCGATGACGCGTTTTACGCTACCCTGTACCTGGAAAGGTACAGTGTCAAAGTGACAGTGTACTTTGATGAAATAATGCTAAAACTGGCTGCACTGACGAACTTGTTGTGGATTTTCTGACGTTTGCACATGTTTTGGTTTGTTTCTAAAGAAAAACCGGCGACGTTACAAATTTCAGACTAAAGTTGCAAAATTTTGCTGCCCGTGGACTGAGAAGGTCAAATACTGTATGAGGCAAGTTACACACGTGTATTTATTCTATTCAAACACACCTGTAATAGTTAACAAGTCATGTCGGGAGTCGATAAGTGACGATGCGGAAATTTCGAGTGTTTCTCAAACGACCAGTTTTTAGCGATATGGTCATCTGCAAAAGCTTTGTAACCACCGAGCCTCTGCAAAATGGGATGCAATTAAACCGACATACAAATGTGCGTTTGGTGCAAAGCTTGGAAGATGGTCTACTATTTCACGGTTGTAATCCGCAAACAGGAGAACAAATCAGCTATTCCGTCTTATTCTGTATTACGATGGATCAGATTTTCGAACGAATGTGGTTCCGACAGCTGTTTGCCGAAGCGGAGGTCGAGTTTGCGTCCAACAATTGTGGTACTGGTAGGTTGATTTTTGTTATCTGTGCTAGAGGTATAAAACTAACTCTTGTAGTCATTGGTCGTCCTCTTTATGGTCACCGTCATGGCTAAGTCGAGATGTTACCATTTGCCATAAAAGATGACAAAAGCAAAAATTATAATTATCGTTACGCTTTAGACAGTGATAAAACACACCACCGCAAACCAGAAGTACAGGTGTGAATCGCTGGAATCTACAAAAAAATCTGTATGATTGAAATAGTACTTTATTGTGTGAATAGCACGCAGTGCTTGCGAAGTTATGTGACAAGCATTGAAGAAACGCATTCAGGACTTTTATTACGAGGATGATCTCCCGTACCCTCGATTGCAGGGATTAAACTGAGGGGAAGCGGTTAAATTGAAGGGATTGTTGGCATTCATTAGCAGATGATCGATCAGACATTCGCTTTCAGCCAGGAGTCGACGCAGATCACTGTTCTTTTAACTCTCGAAGCGTCGATAGCATGAGATTATAAATATCACTGCTATATATAGTTGTTCTGCCAAACGAAGAATAAAGACATGTTCCTTGTTGTTCAGAAACATTGGATCGCTCACATAGTTTTGGCCAGCCTCCAGCCACTGTGCGTCCCTATGCTCTTTCGTTCATCAGACTTGTGTAAGATGTTGTTCTCTACTTTTAACATTACTGAATAAACTCGACTTACTTATTGGTACATCGCTTACATTCGCCCATCGTGAATCTTAATTAATTTAATTTCGCTGGTTGATTCATTGCTACCAGCGTAAGCTTCTTATCAGCACCTGCATCCATTTCATTGTTATCCTTATTTTCCTGCTCCAAGATGATACTGATTTCCCGCCAAAACTCCTCAATCATTCCAACGATTGATATTAATAAATCCTTTGAAATGGTTGATATGCGCTTGTGAAAACAGGAGGACGAATTGCGAATATCGAAAGTGTTGAAACTTCCGCATCCGAATAGACTGCCTCAAGATTCCATTTCGCCATCGTGGTGGTAACGCAACTTACCGTAGTTTACTCTCCGGATGCCAGAGCTGAACGGTTACCTTCGACGCATTTTTGGGTGTCGCTGTACTTCCGGTAGCATTGCCTCACTGCAACTAACAGTAATATTCTTGGCGAGTGTGCTTCATATACTGGTAATAGCGCCATCTTATACTTTCCTGGTGAATTTATACTCCACAAAATAATATTTGAGTTTCTGATCGACGAAGCTCTCACCTAGGTATCTGATACATATTCCACTCTCTCCTTAATACTATAGTCGGCTTATGAATATAAAGGAACTGTGTATAATCCGCTTTTTTGCCTTTGACCTATAGTCGATACAGCGCCGCAGCGACATGACGAATTGGCTTAGAAAAAGTTAACTATTGCATGGGAAATATACAAGAAGCAGAAAGTTGATAAACTCGTGATAACTGCTTAGATACTACTTTTCTTTCTGTATTATACTGCTATAATAATACTAAGTAAATTAAATTAATTAAATAAGGATTCACATTTTATTAACGTTCTCCAAAAAATTTCCGATCCTCCCTATCCATTACATATGACTACTGATAGTACCAGTAAAGATTACCATATAGTAGTTAGTAGCATGGCCTTCATTTATACAATTTGATTTGTGGAATTTCACTTTCTTTGTGGTTCTCGAGCGTTCATCGCTTGTCCCATGATTGTCCGGAACAAGGTGAAAATTTGCCACTATCTGCATGAATGCGCTTGTTCTCAACATACTTGTTCGACTTCTTCAAGTTTCAAGAAATCAACTCGCCGCTAATGCTTACACTAAAGCTGAATTATTCAAATACGATTCATAGGATACGTCAGGCTACCGGTACAACACGTCAACATTAACATCAACGGCACGGAGCGTTTTGACGTACTGAAAGCGTGAAAGAGTACACGAGAAATGCACTTCTTATCTTGACGGAACGGTAACGTGACGTTCTCTGCCGTCGACGGAAGCTGATGTACCGTCCGAATCGAGCTTTAGACTCCAGTCCGCGTTATTGAGCGAATATTTGTTACCCTCAACCATCACGTCAGTTTTTGCTCCACTTAGTACAAGTGCATTATTCTGGATTTCTTGGAATAAAGCACCTTGTCCGCCTCGTCTGGGTACTACTTCGGGGACACTTCTGCCGACTCGACGAAAAAGGTTAAATCCATTGAATAATTCTCCTTGGGTTCCCACAAGATACACCTGTGATCATCCCTACAAGATGTCACGTATTTATCATCCCATCTGACCTCATTTAAGTAGCTGCGATGACTCTGCTGCATTTCAACCGTATTATCAATTTAGATCACTGTTGAATATACGCAAGTTAGAATCAGCACCTGCCGTACAAATAACTGCAACTTTGAGTAGAACTACTACCGATGTCTCCGGTGGAAATTCTATCTCATAATAGCGGCTTTCGTGGTTGACCTCCCTCAGCTGATTCTCCGGAAGTTATGATGAAATTCTGCTGAAGTTACGATGAACAAGATTTTAATTTTATTTTAATCAGTTGTAAATAAAAAAAAATGTTACCGTTAAGTCCCCAGTGAAGTAATGTTGCCTTGGCGAGTCCACAAAAAAGAGCGACGAAAACAAAAAAAAAACAGAAAAAACAAAAGCACGACATGCTTGGATCTGTTCTAACAAAACGCGTTGCCATTTCTTATTATTTTTCAGACTTCATTACTTGTCAAACAAAATTCATGCATAGGGTTCTTTAAATCTAGTTTTCGGTGAGTCAAAAAATGATGACCCTTTTGTATGGGACCTTGGCGTATTTAATTTGTATTTGGTAGTACTATTCATACTACTCACGTGTTTCGCCGGCACTGAATGTTCCACAGTCATAGGTTTTTGTTCTTTGAATTTGTTCAGTTCTATAGCAGCACTATTTATTATATACTAGCATGATAGGACGCTCATTACCAAAAACAGTCACAGATGCTACATCGTTGAACAGCTGAATGCCTACAATTTCTCTAATCAAGATTCGAATAAGCAGGTTTAGAAGGGCCCGTCGGTAATACCTATCTTGGGGCCGGACGCGGCTTTCGACGGCTCTGCTCAATGGGACAAAAGTTGTACCCCAAGTGGTTTATGCGGGAATGAGAGTTATCAGTCAACAATCTACAAAATAAATTGTGAACGTAACGTAACATCAAAAGTAACGGCAACAACATTACACGTATCTGAAGAAATCTGAGATGTACACTTTTAAACGAAACCCTGTAAAGGCTGAAAAGATGATCCGTTCTAGCATCATTGACCAGCTGACAGTGTCAAAATCCCAAAACTCAGCGCTTTCCGGGATCGCCCTGTCATCGTCACGTAAAACAATCCAATTTCGCACTGCTAAGTAATAATAATGATAGTGTACTGCTGAAGGTAGGTAGGTAGTAAGTAAACGAAATGAGGACCTTTGTTATACACATCTGACATCAGCAAGTTCAGCAGAACCGGGCGACCCATTACACACGAACTTTTTACGACCGTCTGTCAGTAGCCAAAAGTAGGCACCTACATAAGCTAAGGGAAAGGAAAACACACGAACCGTCTTGAAAGGTCGCAAATTAACGCCTGCTGTGACTCCAGGTGATGGTAGCGGGTGGTGAAGCTGGTGGTGCTTATGTAGGTTAGGTACACCAACCTAACTACAGGTTACAGAAATAATGGTGACAGGTTGGAGGGTGAAATGAAACAGACAGCAGAAAAAAAGTAAACCCCAAATTCTCAACGCGGCAGTTGTAGATTAGAGTAAATGGTTACTTAGGGTGAATAGGACAAAAAGAAATGTCTACGTCGGGGTCTACGTTAATCGAAATTAACGGTTATTTTTCGCTACGTTGGCGGCTAGCGACAGCGTTTCGAGTTTGTGTTGTTATGGCGGAGAAGATTTAGCTTTGGTAAAAGTCTTATTAAGAAAGTTCATTAGGGTTGCCAAGCACTATATTATTCTATTTAATGTTTAATGGGAAACTCTGATCCATCTCACGAATTTATCGCTATAGACTAGATATAGGGTGATGAGCCTATTATCGCTATGTTTCTATTATCACGCTACCCATTTGAAGCCGTTGGTTAGAACAGTGTCTGCCATCTTTGTTTAACGCATTGAGTCAAATGGTAGCGCAACAATAGGGGTACTCGATTCGTGTTTTCGTTGCGCTCAAACACGAGAATTTCGCTGTTTTCAGCGCATGTATGTTATTATCTTGGTACTTAACAACGAAGCACAGCTGTTGATGCCAATTTGTACGCATTCCATTGTTTGTAGGCCGAGTAATTAATGAATCAGTGAGGCGCCCTCCTTAGTATGGTGAAAATAGGCACTTCACCCTACATTAAGTCGGTATTTATCCACAATATGTGAAGTATTATTTGCACTGACAAATTGTTTACCGATTACTAAAATACGTTCATCAATTTTACAGTAACTGTTTGAAACTAATGCCACTTAACACCTCAACTACCATAGCTACTGGGAAAGTGAGCGAGTAGGGCGCGGCCTCTTGGTGCACCAACCTACCCATCACTCCCGGATGTTTCCGATGTGGACCGGAAAGCACTGGAAACATATCGGCCAAAACCAACTGAGCAGTGCGATTATGTCGCTGGTCAGTCAAGCTGGACGTCGAGTAACGAATTGTCGTTTGTCACGCTCTCTCAGCCGCTAAACCTACCGATGCTCATCCTCCCCGGGACAAACCGCGAGCAGAGAGACACTTCCGTTCCCAACAGCAAAACATGTTCACTGGAAAACCCACCTCTAACCGGTTTTTTTTCGCAGGAACTTGTTACCTTCCTGGGTTAAATTATGACTCCTTCCCGCCTCGGAGGAATTGTTTCAAATTCCAAACCTGTCACCTGGACTTACCGAGAAGGCAGCGACCACCGAGCCGCAACAGTTCGGTTGAATTACGGTTGTAAACTTTTCTCCACTTTTCACCGGAATTACCGGTGCCGCATACGCAACAACAAAAAAACGGGTCATTTCGTGCCTCACCTTCTCGGTGGCCATAAATTCTCGCAACTTTATTCCCTGTCTCACTCGTAGACCTAACCGTGGTAGGTGACGTATTCCCCACGGACAGCCCCTCCCCGAGCTACTTACTGGCTCTGGAAAAAGTTTATGCCCTCTCTTGTTGGTAGGTAGTTGATGTCTACTGTTCCGTAGGCTTGTTGAAATCCTCGCTTGAAGATCATTTCAGGTGTTGGTGTTTATGTTGGTGTGATGCGTGTGCTCAGCCCACAGCACTTGGGGAGGGGGGGTGTGGGTCTCGTGAGCTTCGTGGCAGGTAATTAAACGGGCGTATGCGAACGTGAACACTAATTATCGCCTTGGTGCTTTTTTCCTGGAAAACACTTCACTTACACCAGTGCCGCCGCCGCCGCCGTCGGTGTTTAATTCCCCGATTCGACGAGGTCATGGAAGCCGTCTGTGCTCGCATCAGGAATTCATCGGAATAAATAAGTTATAATTATTGAATTATGTTAAGTGCAGCCGCAATTACTCGGAATAAATGCTCCGTGAACTGAGTGGTGAATTCCTTGGTCATGTCGAATCAGGTCGTTTAGTTTTGTATTTCTCATACGGGAATGGCTGAGTAATTAGTCATTGAAATCGAGCTTTCGGAACGAATTTATGATTATTATGCAAAAAATTAGATTTTAGAAACAAAATGATCTTTTCTTTAAGGAAATGCTGATCACAAGGCCATAAAATGTACCATTACGGCAAACCACATTAAGACCACTGTGGTGTTAACATTTCTTGTTAAAGCCGATAACCTCCACCTTATGATTAAAATGATGTCATCTAGCAGCGCAGCGACACAGGCAATAATTAAATGATATACACTTGTTAATGCAATGTAACATAGCTGTTCCTTTCTAATGGGAGAATGACCTCATGGTTAAAGCCAAAATAAAAAAAAAACTAACTAACTCTTTATGACCGACGGCAGAGAGGTGACTCCCACCATCTGGACTAGATACTGATCCATCAACTCATGTACCAGGGATCAACGGCTTTACTTCCCTTCCATAGGAAGACCTCAGAAAAATCTCAATAATCTCGGCTGGGATTGAACCCAGACCAAGTGGGGTGGATGGGGGTCATGCTTACCACTCAACCACCGGCGCCGTCTATCTTTGCCTTAAGTGAGTTAGTTATCGCTTCAAACTTGTACTCCTGTCATATTATTTCCCATACACACTGTATATCGGTCCTGAGGGCTCTGCTCAAAAATACTTCTACGTAACCAAGAACGAGAGACAAATAACATAAGCTGGAATATTTTTTCTGGAATAGCTTAGTTAACATTCGAATAAAACTACGTTACAAATCACCACTGTACTCACCGTATACTGATTTCTGTAAGTCTGCTTGCCGATTCTATTGCCGGCTAGCGGTATGTTGCTACTGATGTTTATTAAAAACGGCAATTTTAGTTCTTACTCACATTGACAACTTGACTTGGATATCAGCCTATTCTGCCACATTCTAGTGGCCAGCCTCTCATTTGACTCCCGTTATTACCGGATAGATTTCTGAAGACGAAGTATTTTTGATTTTCGACGGGCTCGTATAACGTCACTGACAAATTTTAGCCCTCGCCAGATCGATATTTGAATTTTGATGGAACCCCCTGATGCAGCAAACCTTTCGAACCCACCTAAGCTCTTCATCTTTCGCAAACATCCTGCCAAACTCTCACATCCCTTTCGCGGTAGCCGATTTCTGCGTTCCGCTTCTTCATTTTTCATCCGACCGGAAGCCCGAAATAAATTCAAACCCTAAATTGAAGGAACCCCAACAATAACAATAACAACAGCACCACTAAAAATACACATCCACCATCCAGCGATCCGAACCAGCTCCAGCTTGTCTTGGGAAGGACCCCATCACGACCAAATCCCATTCCGGAGGCGGTGTGGGTGACACTTAGTCTGGAAATATTTATGTGACCATTTCCCCCGTATGTGCATACATGTGACAAATCAGGCCCTCTTGCCCTTGCCCACTCCCCCCCCCCCCCCGCGCCCCGGAACCACCAAATAGTTACCCGACTAACTACCCGGGTACCAGCGAGAGGATTCGTAATGTAGTTATGTGTCACCATTTTCGGTCGTAAATTTCGGTCCACTTCCACTTTCGGCTGCGGACTGCGACCGTGCTTCGCTTTGGGTTGGCACCCAACTGTATCAGCATCAGCAGCGCCGCCCAGCCTCGAATGGAATGGGGGGGGGGGGGTAGTTTTGCCCCGCTTTGCTTTCTCTTCCTCGAAGGATTGGATCGGTCGATTCATAATTTTCCCACAAAACTATTTTCACAACATGGTTGTTATTTCGCTTTCTTCGCCTTTTTGCTTCACGCTCTCACCGAGAGCGCCATCTCCGGCTGGGTCTACCTTCTGCTCGGTTGTGTTTTTCTTTTCTTCGATAAACTGAAAGATTCTTGGGGCGGTCGGTTGGCGTCGGTGGAAAGAGAATGCGTAGATAGTCAAAGGTTAGGAACGAAAATCTATTTATATACTTTTCATGTGGGGGGGGGGGGGGGGTTTCCGTTGGTGGGTGGGTGTTGGTGTTCTTTCGACAGGTGGAAGAACAGAAGAAGAAGGGGGTAAACTTTCGGAAATCGAGTCTGAGCTTTGGGTGAAAATAATTGCATCATCGGCGGCGGCGACGGTGGCAACAGCGACGGCGTCTCTTGTGGTTTCTGTTTGTATGGTTTGAACCGATGACGACGACGACGACGACGACAACGACGACGACGACGATTGCGACGGACGGGTGCAGTTTGTATGTTTGGATGTGTTTGTAGTGGGTTTGCTGCTGCTGCTGAGTGCCGAGAAAGTACTCCAGTACGAGTGAATGAGCATTTCAAATGGTGCTTGAAAAGCTTGCATCATCATTGCGTTTGATTTGTGGAAATTGCTTGTCAAACGGTTCTTTCAAACAATATTCGGGTTGATTTATGGAACTGTCTGGTTTGGCTGGTGAAGGTGTGAATTAGTGGTTTTTGTATGAGCTAACGGAAGGAAGGGGAACGAAAATAAGGAGCACAATTTATTTGACACGAAAATACACAATCTCCTCGAGCAACCAATTAAGTCTTTAGATTGCATACTCAAGCGCCGTAATTGGTTCCATTCGAACCGAGTAATGAAATTGAGTTGGAAAATTTCGTGACAAAGGCGAACGAAGAACGAAGCGGGCTTTTATAGCTTCGGTTAGAGAATTAATTTGGTTGGGAAAGTTAGCGGAGCTGTGAAGCCAATTACTGAAATATTTGTTTTGGAGTTTTTAATATAGGAATGCTTGGTTTATTCAAAATAATATCGTACTGTTGGTGAAATTAATACCAACTATAATGCTCAAAGCAAAAAGAAATAGCTACTTGTTCTTGGTCACGTGCACCCAATTAATATTTTCCATTCTACATAGCTGTATGAAGAATTAAGAATGTTTTATTAGAGATATTAATAATAAATTCAGTTCTGCTATTTAATTTAGCAGTTCAAGTCAGGTCTTACACACCATTCAGATTTATACGAATTATTAGTTTTTCCATTTATTCGTTAGATGACAGTTAGATGTCACTAAAAGATGTTCGACCATTCCGATTAATTAGGATCGTCAAGTTTCAAACTCCATAATTCGCAATGTACGACACTGTTAAGAAGCCGTTTCGAACATCGACGGTCGTGACAAAACTATTAAGCGTAGCAGTGCCGAAATTCGGGAATACAATTGAACTGCTCCAATATTTCGATTATTATTACAAAGTTGTCCACAGATATCATTTGGGCAACTCTTCATTTTTTCGCTTAACTTTGATTTATACACGGAAAATTTTATTTGAAAAATTATTTTTTCCCAAAATCATGAATTAGTTTCATGAATACGATTATTGTTTGTTTATTTAATTGAAGGATTTAACCTCATAGGTCATTCGCCTTGATTCATGAATACGAGATTTATTATTCCCAATTACAGGAACTTGGTCACGATTTTCGTAAATCAGTTCACGAAATCGTTATCATTTGTTCATGAATTTATGAACGAATTTTTTTCCGTGTAGCAAATCCAATTTTAATCTCTTGACAAGATTTTGACGAATCATGCTATGCTTAATGATTGCTTCATTAAGGGGAAGCCTAGGTATCGGGTCATAGTTTCACCCTTTTCCTCTCTGGATTATTTAACACTTTGAAGAATTGGTTACTAGCTTGGAGCTGTCAGTCAATTCACTAAATCTTAACTCGACGGATTATTCTATGTGGAATTTATTTATCAGAGGGGCCGATATTGGTGCCGCAGAAACAACAGACCCAAGAAATGTCTTCTCACATATGAGACTATTCATAAATTACGTAACGCTTTAAACTGGGGGAGGGGAGACGTAATAACAAAATGTAAAATGCTTGATATATGGGAGTTAGCTAGAACATTGCGTGACATGTTTTACTGAAGCATATCTTTTTTAAGAATTCGTAACGTGCTAGGGGAGAGGGCATTTCAAAAATTGTGACAATTTGTTACATGGTGGTAGGGAGTCAATCGTAGTAAATTTTTATGTTTCGTAATTTATGAATGATAAATTAATATTTCAAGCTCAACTGTCCACTGCATTTTAATGAAAAATTGCACCATATTGAACAGCGAAACAACTCGAAAAAATATCAATTTGCTGCCGTACACTGTACCGAAAAACACCAAATTCCTCATTTGGATATATGAACCGTACTTTACATTGTCACAGTATAAATTAGGTGAAACTACCATTCTAGAACATCTTTCGAGTAATGGCAATAGATTAAACTTGCCCAGAAAAGCGTAGAGCCATCCTGATCTCAGAAGTGGAAGTAGATGCTTTTGGAGGCATTTTCAAATACACTTGCCCATTGGCCGTTCCGGTTGTTACGAACGGGTTGCTCCGCATTTCACACGAACAAATTTCCTGCTAAATCATGCATTTTTTAGCATCTTTTGCTTTTCGGATTTCTCGGAAATTTCGAACTCATGACGAGCTGCAAAGAAAACGAAGCTGCTTAAAATGTTTTGCATAAATCTTTAATTCTGATCTAATGAAATTTGAGAAGTTCCTTATGGAAACAATTCCGTATGTAAGACAATAGAAACCAAAAATCCTAAAAAGCATGTTCTCTGTCAAAAGAGAAGCATCGACGGATTATTGATGTTCAATTTGATTTTTATTATTTATTTATAAGTTACAATTTGCTCTCGTTAGAACAACGGATATTTAAGACTTCAAAGTATTATATGCTCACCGAATATGACAATCCTTAACGGAGCAAGAAAATATAATGCATTCCAAACGTTTGCAAGGTGTAGAAGACGCTAAATCGAAATGAGTAGAAAAATTTTGTTAGAATGTTTGAACGAATAGAATGACGAAATTGGCACTAAAGCTTCTGATTTAGCGCAAAAACGGTTTAACTTATAATTTGCTTGATCCGGCGTCTTGTCACTATTTCATGTTCTATGGCATCATGCTAACACTATTTTTAGATTTATTCTATTTAAATAAAGCTATTTTCAAGGCTGGCCCTGGCAAATCAGAGTCCCGACCAGAAAAGATACTTGGTGATCAATAGGATTAAAATATATTTTAATGATTTAATCAACTAAAGAAAACTGCTCAGAATTTATTCTATGAAAGAAATCCACAAATCGAAAGAAGATCACTTAATACTGATTACTACTACCTTCTAATTAACGTAAAATTTGTTAAATACATCATTGAAGCTCAACAATTTCAGCATCTCTTGCTGCCGACGGGTGGAATGGAATACATCGTCACTTTCTATGACGACTTCAATTACACTTTCTAAGTCAATTCGTCACTTTGTTAAACAAGTATGTTGACACTAATCTGCTCAGTAATTGGTTTGTTTTTTGAATGACAGTATTTTTTTCCTCAAGATGTTCGACTACGTGAACAAAGCTGTAGTGTCTGTTTGATTACAGGTTCATTGTAACACAATTTGAGAAACAGTTTCAATTAAAGCTGTTGCACCTAACGTATCAAACACTCAAAAAGAGTGTATAGAAAAGATAGAATAGGTACTCTTGATTTGATTCTAATTGATTTTTTTTCTTTCTTCCGTGATTCTTGATTATCTCGCTCATTTTATTCCATAGCGAACAAAAATAGAACGAAGGACTGTCACATACTGAAAACATTAAATCGAAACAACTTATTGACTTATAGATTCAACCAGTTACAACATTTTAGTCGCTCTTCGTGATAGCCTACTGATGCCTGTTCACTGTATCGGCACGTCGATTTCAAACTTACAGTGACATAAATTGGAAATCTTCGAAAGCGACTAAAATGGTACTGCTGGTTGTAACATTAAGTTTATTATGATTGACTAATATGTGATTTAGCATCAATTGACATCCTATCAGCGAGGTTAGTAGTATGCGAGTGTATATAATTCGTGGGTATATGAACGTCTCAGTAAAACCGCTTTTTGGCGTGTTTACTTTTACATGTTTGCCTTGCTTATTGTTTGATTGTTAAAAATATGACGATTATTGTTTTTTTTTATTGTTTGTTTGTTTATTGTCCAGTATCTTAAGGCACACGCCTTTTAAAACACTACTTTCGGAATAAGTACGTCATATAACAAATGTAATGTTATCCTAAAACTATCTAATTATCTAACTATTTAATTGTTCCAGAAATTCAAACAGTCCCTCTTAAAAATTGTTTCCGTTGTTAAACACTTTACATCGGCCGGCAGCATGTTCCAGTTTACCACACCTCTGACAAAAAATGAGTTTCCATAAATTAATGTCCTGTTGTTCGGAAGCACTAAATTCTGCCTGCGTTGACGTTGTGACTGTGCTAATTTACAGTACAGCGTAGATGGGGATTTCGTTGCCAGAATCTTCCTTATAAACTCGCAAGAACGGTGCGCATAAAGTGTAGACAGTGAGCATCCTATTAAGTGTGTTTGCAGATGATTAAGTAGTGTTTTTAGTGCGGAACGCATTTATGAAACATGAAATTGAATGTCAAAAAAAAATACTTTTGCATTAAAATGGCACGAAACGAAACTTCTTGGCTATATCTTTATCAGAAAATTGAAATGCTTTTACCTAGCACGCTTAAGTGAGATGCCTGGTGTTTATATTTAGCGTGCCATGCATTAAGCTATTACAAACATTAAATTTGCGTATAATTTAACTAACTTCATTCTGGCCAATATCTAGCATCTGAGATTTGTTAAATGTGGCAATCACTAGCGATAAAGTGCATGAAGATTTTTAGTGCCCCGTTTTCTGTTAAAGTTTTTTGTTATATAATTAATTTATTCGATTCGGTTACATGCATTAGCAAAACGAAGCTGGGGGTCTTTTATATATTTCCATGATTTAGTCAATAAAAATGATAAAATGCTAATGGTTGTCCAACAGATCTCGTTCGAGCAACAAGCGATTACGCGTGGATACCTGTTTACTAGGCTGGGAAGAATTTTTCCTAACCAACAGCATCTTGGTGGTTCGTTCATGTTTGCGAACATATGATTTCATGCTTATTTCATACCCGTACGGGTCACGAGTGAGGACTTTCTTAATTATAGCGCTGGCTGTTAATTTTGAGATACTTGACGCAGTTTTTGCCGTCAATATTACCTGAACAGCAGCCACAATTTTGGCAATTGTTTGTGGTTCAGGTAATGGTATTGAGGACTATGGATATGCAAAAATGTAATGTGCGTAGTGATACTATCGCATTAGGTTTTGTACGTGCACGGCCAGGTAGTAGGTAATGGGTCCACCTAGATTCTCATCACAAAAACATCATTTGAAATACGGGGAATTACTTCCTAGATTTATAATGAATTCCGTTTCTTCCAAATGTGATCTTTTAATGGTCACATGGTGCAGGTAAGTGGTATCAGTTCTTAAAGCCGAGCATTGATCTTCTTGTCGTCCATATATATGGGGATCTAAATTATAGCGGCGTCACAAAAACCACGTGCTACAAGTTATTATGCAAAATGACTGGTTTTGCCAGGGCTAGTTTGTTGAACGGTATCAGCACTGAATGCCTGACATGGTGAAACTCGATAAAGATGACTTCCGTAAGCATAACCTCCATTTTCATCTTCAGCAAATGTTTCACATTACGAATGCATTATACATCTTAAGCGAAAATGCAGGAATTTAATACCCTCCTGATTTGGCAGAAGAAACACTTCTTGAATTGTCCTCCCGATGAATCACACAATATGAAGAAACTGTTTTTATCACACTCAGCATACTGAGTAGGTATTGTGGTCGGTGTCTGTGGAAGTTCGAAATAGCAATCTTCCTCAACATTGTCTCATTAATTTGTTCAAACAGGATACAAATTTGTCAACAATCACATTTCAAAAAAAGTTTTCTGAAACTCTGTTGGATACACGAAAACGCCTTCAAAATCCAGTATACGCTTTTGACCGTCTCTTTGAACCACTGAGCGCCGGTGTTTGAGCGGTAAACGGGACTGCTTCTCGCCCCAGTGAGTCCGGGTTCTATCACAGGTCGTTTCAATTTTTTTTTGTGGTGAAAAACCTCTGCTCAATGATTGACGATTTTTTGGATACAGATGGTGGAATCACCTCTCTGGCGTAGGTGATAGATATTTAGTACGAGTGGATAATGAACAATTAACCACAGATAAAATATTTGGGTTAATTTACTTTGTACAAAATACATTCGAACGGATTACTTACAAAACAGGGAAATCACAAAAATTTACCACCCCCAAGCGATAATCAAAGCAAAGCCTTGCTTCTACATTGCGTTGCTGAACTTGACCTTATGTTTCAACTGACTTCGCCGCCGATTCTTAGAATACTGGGCAAAGTGCTACGATCCTTCCGACCACTGAAAATGCTTGCGGACAAATGACATGTGCAACCAGCGCACCTGACCCTCTGACCCATCAAACCAGGACAACCAAGCGATAATTTGCATAAAATAAAATTAAAAACACATGCGCTGAAGTAGGGCATTTTAAAGAAAATTCAATATTATTCTGGAGCCACATGCAACAGTGAAGGACTGACCGGTTTCTTATTTTGTAATTTTCTTTCGCATTTTCGATTGTGACCGAAATATCAAAGACTCTCCTAATAAGACCTTCTAGGTAATCAGTCTAAAACAAACAAATGACATTATTAGCGACGACCCTTTTTCGAAGCCGTACCGCATCTCACTACCTACAAAAGAAGTTGAGATCGACGGCGTGGTCACCGAGACGAGTTTGGTTTGCGCGAATCACCTGAAGCACTGTGTTAGCTATTTTTCATTCGAATGTGTTCCAATCGATGACTCAACACGAAACAACCGCTTTCTAGAAAATAACAGAATTCTCGTTCGACGTATTTACGAAAAGAGCTAAAACATCGAAAAAGCCAACTCTGATCTGAATTAAGCTGTTAACTCGGAAGAAATATTAGTTTTTCCCAGGCGATTAAAACCCCCATAGATCTCCCCTTCAACAAAATTAAATTCTTTTCCAGCAATAAATAAATCCTTCCACTTTATATAAACAGTCCCAAAGTGAGTCGTTGCCAGACTTGACACATCGCGACTAACTGTTTCGTAAGAAATCCGCTCCCATTCCATCGCCAGAACGCAATCGTCCCACGCCACTTGTTCAAGAATCCATACACTCCGGCCATAAACGAATTTTTATGTGTGGGAAAACTGCAAAAGAGTTGAATCATTGCTACCCACACTTTTCCCATTTGCTGTGACTTATCCCTCCTCCCACGATTCCCCCCCCACATTCCAACCACCATAAAATTGTGCAAGTGAAAAATCACACTAGTGATTCCTTGCCTCTCGCCCCACCCGCCACCATCCGTCCAACTAAATCCCCGTTCCAAGGACTAACAAGTTCTTCCAAGTCTCCAACGAACAACTTGTCTTTGCAGCCGCTCATATTCCAAGCTGTATGCGCGTGGGCAAGGCCGGTTTCTGGCGACCGGTGGCGGGGGAGGGGGGACATTTTGGATCAATGAATATCTTTTACGATGTTCCACTCCCTATCCGGTCCATCGCTCAAGAATGGAAAACGCGTAGTTCTACTCTTAACTGAAGCGAATGATACAACCCCGATTCCAGTCCAGTGCGGTGGCGGCGGCGGCGGCGCGAGTCGAGCTCCGTTTCACTTTTCCCACGGCCACCGTCCCACCACCCCAATTTGCGGCCAAAGAGTGTGCGATACGAGTAGTGGGTGGGTGGAAGAAAAACAAATCGAATGATACAGCCACCCAATTTGTCTGGACCGTGTGGCGCCTTTTTGGTTCGGTTTCTGGCTGCTGCTGCTGCTGCTACCGTTGTTACTCCTTCGATTTGGACTTGGTTCCTTGCGTGGCGCTTACACTGAAGGCTCCTGCTCCTGCTGCTTCAGAGACAACCCCTCCTCAACAACCAACCCAACTCGAACCGATATGTGTGTAACCGAAAACAGCATGTTTTTCTCGCGCTCCAGCAGGGATGACGTGCGGGAAATGACACAGTTATTAGTGGGATTACATATGTAGGATCCTGTTTCTGGGCACTGGGCGAAGGTAACATTGTAATCGGGATCTAGTTTGCCATGGGAGGGCGGGTCTGTGAAAAAAACGTGAATTTTCTCTTTATATTTTGTGTTTAATGTGACACGTACTTGGAGTCAAAACTATCCGATTGAATTTAAAAAAAATTCCAAATGGCATAGTAGGCTGCGAGCAGTAGGCGGAACGAGTATTTAGTGTCAAGTGTAGTACAAAGCTAATAAACAACAACAAAAGATTCAAAAACTGAAAACTACCACATTTTTTGCTCGACACCTCTAATTACGGGACCATTGAAGTCATGATACACCTGGTACTTTGCATTAACTTCCAGTTATGCAATGCAACTGCAAAAAAGGGTACACCCAAGATAACGGTCCGTGTTTACAGTTTCATTCCTGTTTTATACCATCTCTATTTTAGTTACAGAAGTCCGACGAACGTGACTCCAGCTGCGGAACTACGTGAAAGGTGTAGCAGGCAGGAAGCGCACACAAGATTGCTCATTTAAAAAGTTGTCCTTAGGAGTATTTCCGTTGGTGTGTTCATTTTCATTCCAGCACAAAGTAGCAAAAAGTCGCTACACCAGCCCCCCCCCCCTTTTGCCAGGACCCCGTCTTCCCCGAGCTCCCACCTTGCCAGCTGTTTCTCATGTTCCGGAGCATGTCAAATACACCCACACATCTGGCTCGGGCAAGGTAGGTACATTTATCTTCTGAACTTCAGCAGTCAGTTACAGCTTCCGCCTAGCATCGTTCATTATCAGGTGGAACCTTTTGTGTCCTGGTTCCATCTTTGCTGCACCGCGATGTCACCAGCTTGCATCCGAGCAGTTTGCCTGCCTTTATCCAACGAGCCGGACTGTCCGGAGGGTTGGTAAATAACATTAAATTTCATTACTGACCGGAGTGGGTGGTCGGTTACCTGTGTACTGTTACACCTTCCCCCTTTCATTCTGTTGATGGGTGTTGTGGATCCATAATAAAAAGTAAAAACTAACCAATGGGAAACTCCAGAACCCTTCCGGGTGGTTCGGAGCCGGAAAAAAACACAGATTCGAGCAACAAGAACATTGAAAGCTATACACTCGCACCCGCTAGAGGACGTCCAGGAACCGGAGCCAGCTGCATTAGGAAAATTTGCATACAAACATTTTTCCAGCTGTATGCAATTTGGATGTGATGCTTGAATTGCTTGGAGCTATGCTGCTTTGCGTAACCTGGTTCGGTACCGGTTTTTTGTGGTTGTTTCCCCACTTGCGAAACTCTGATTGCTGCTCGGGGAGCGCTTAATTTTATGCGACGAGATTCGAGGATAATCAGAGCCGGACGGGATCGGGTTCAGTGTAACGGTACTTGGTGGTGAATGCATTGGAGTTCTTTGAGTCGGAACTACTGTGGTATTAACTATGTTTTGGAATTTAATGACATGTGAATGAAAATTTGTTTAATATGAATTTCAAACGAAACAGAGTGGAGTGCTGCTGAAAGAACATTAGAGAATAAGAGAAAAAAAGGGGAAGTGGACAGAGGACACATAGCACAGATGACACAACACAGTGGGCACAGAGGACACAGATGACAGGAAGAAAGAGGACATAGATGAGAGGACAGATAGGAGAGAGAACACAAAGGACAGAGGAATCAGAAGACAGAGGACACAGAACAGAGGACAGAGGACATAAAGGACAGAGATACAGAGAACACAGAGGCTAGAGTACGAAATAGGCAGAGGATGCAGAGGACAGTGGATGCAGAGGGCAGAGAACACAGAATATATAGAAGACAGAGGACAGAGGACAGAGGACAGAGGACAGAGGACAGAGGACAGAGGACAGAGGACAGAGGACAGAGGACAGAGGACAGAGGACAGAGGACAGAGGACAGAGGACAGAGGACAGAGGACAGAGGACAGAGGACAGAGGACAGAGGACAGAGGACAGAGGACAGAGGACAGAGGACAGAGGACAGAGGACAGAGGACAGAGGACAGAGGACAGAGGACAGAGGACAGAGGACAGAGGACAGAGGACAGAGGACAGAGGACAGAGGACAGAGGACAGAGGACAGAGGACAGAGGACAGAGGACAGAGGACAGAGGACAGAGGACAGAAATCAGAAAAAAATAAATCAGAAAAAAACTGAAATCAGAAAAAACGGAAATCAGAAAAAACGGAAATCAGAAGAAACAGAAATCAGTAAAAACAGAAATCAGATGAAACGGAAACCAGAAAAAAAGAAAACAGAAAAATAGAAAAACAGAAAAATAGAAAAACAAAAGAACAGAAAATAGAAAAAACAGAAAAACAGAAAAACAGAAAAACAGAAAAACAGAAAAAACAGAAAAACAGAAAACAGAAAATAGAAAAATAGAAAAACAGAACAACAGAAAAAATAAAAACACATAGATAAAACAGAAAAACAAAAAAAGAAAAATAGAAGAATAGAAGAATAGAAAAATAGAAAAATAGAAAAATAGAAAAATAGAAAAATAGAAAAATAGAAAAATAGAAAAATAGAAAAATAGAAAAATAGAAAAATAGAAAAATAGAAAAATAGAAAAATAGAAAAATAGAAAAATAGAAAAATAGAAAAATAGAAAAATAGAAAAAATAGAAAAATAGAAAAATAGAAAAATAGAAAAATAGAAAAATAGAAAAATAGAAAAATAGAAAAATAGAAAAATAGAAAAATAGAAAAATAGAAAAATAGAAAAATAGAAAAATAGAAAAATAGAAAAATAGAAAAATAGAAAAATAGAAAAATAGAAAAATAGAAAAATAGAAAAATAGAAAAATAGAAAAATAGAAAAATAGAAAAATAGAAAAATAGAAAAATAGAAAAATAGAAAAATAGAAAAATAGAAAAATAGAAAAATAGAAAAATAGAAAAATAGAAAAATAGAAAAATAGAAAAATAGAAAAATAGAAAAATAGAAAAATAGAAAAATAGAAAAATAGAAAAATAGAAAAATAGAAAAATAGAAAAATAGAAAAATAGAAAAATAGAAAAATAGAAAAATAGAAAAATAGAAAAATAGAAAAATAGAAAAATAGAAAAATAGAAAAATAGAAAAATAGAAAAATAGAAAAATAGAAAAATAGAAAAATAGAAAAATAGAAAAAAAGAAAAATAGAAAAATAGAAAAATAGAAAAATAGAAAAATAGAAAAATAGAAGAAAAGAAAAATAGAAAAATAGAAAAATAGAAAAATAGAAAAATAGAAAAATAGAAAAATAGAAAAATAGAAAAATAGAAAAATAGAAAAATAGAAAAATAGAAAAATAGAAAAATAGAAAAATAGAAAAATAGAAAAATAGAAAAATAGAAAAATAGAAAAATAGAAAAATAGAAAAATAGAAAAATAGAAAAATAGAAAAATAGAAAAATAGAAAAATAGAAAAATAGAAAAATAGAAAAATAGAAAAATAGAAAAGTAGAAAAATAGCACAATAGAAAAATTGGAATATAGAAAAACAGAAAAACAGAAGCACAGAAAAACAATAACAGAAAACAGAGAGACAGAAAAATAGAAAAACAAAAAAGCAGAAAAAAATCTGTTTTTTTGTTTGTTTTTCTATGTTTTTGTAGAAAAACAGAAAAGCAGAAACACAGAAAAGCAGAAAAACAGAAAACATAAGGTAAAGGGTTTTTTTTGTTTATTTGTGGCTTTAAACTTTTTAGGTCATTCGCCAGAGGCAAAAAGGTAAAAAGGTAAAAAGGTAAAAAGGTAAAAAGGTAAAAAGGTAAAAAGGTAAAAAGGTAAAAAGGTAAAAAGGTAAAAAGGTAAAAAGGTAAAAAGGTAAAAAGGTAAAAAGGTAAAAAGGTAAAAAGGTAAAAAGGTAAAAAGGTAAAAAGGTAAAAAGGTAAAAAGGTAAAAAGGTAAAAAGGTAAAAAGGTAAAAAGGTAAAAAGGTAAAAAGGTAAAAAGGTAAAAAGGTAAAAAGGTAAAAAGGTAAAAAGGTAAAAAGGTAAAAAGGTAAAAAGGTAAAAAGGTAAAAAGGTAAAAAGGTAAAAAGGTAAAAAGGTAAAAAGGTAAAAAGGTAAAAAGGTAAAAAGGTAAAAAGGTAAAAAGGTAAAAAGGTAAAAAGGTAAAAAGGTAAAAAGGTAAAAAGGTAAAAAGGTAAAAAGGTAAAAAGGTAAAAAGGTAAAAAGGTAAAAAGGTAAAAAGGTAAAAAGGTAAAAAGGTAAAAAGGTAAAAAGGTAAAAAGGTAAAAAGGTAAAAAGGTAAAAAGGTAAAAAGGTAAAAAGGTAAAAAGGTAAAAAGGTAAAAAGGTAAAAAGGTAAAAAGGTAAAAAGGTAAAAAGGTAAAAAGGTAAAAAGGTAAAAAGGTAAAAAGGTAAAAAGGTAAAAAGGTAAAAAGGTAAAAAGGTAAAAAGGTAAAAAGGTAAAAAGGTAAAAAGGTAAAAAGGTAAAAAGGTAAAAAGGTAAAAAGGTAAAAAGGTAAAAAGGTAAAAAGGTAAAAAGGTAAAAAGGTAAAAAGGTAAAAAGGTAAAAAGGTAAAAAGGTAAAAAGGTAAAAAGGTAAAAAGGTAAAAAGGTAAAAAGGTAAAAAGGTAAAAAGGTAAAAAGGTAAAAAGGTAAAAAGGTAAAAAGGTAAAAAGGTAAAAAGGTAAAAAGGTAAAAAGGTAAAAAGGTAAAAAGGTAAAAAGGTAAAAAGGTAAAAAGGTAAAAAGGTAAAAAGGTAAAAAGGTAAAAAGGTAAAAAGGTAAAAAGGTAAAAAGGTAAAAAGGTAAAAAGGTAAAAAGGTAAAAAGGTAAAAAGGTAAAAAGGTAAAAAGGTAAAAAGGTAAAAAGGTAAAAAGGTAAAAAGGTAAAAAGGTAAAAAGGTAAAAAGGTAAAAAGGTAAAAAGGTAAAAAGGTAAAAAGGTAAAAAGGTAAAAAGGTAAAAAGGTAAAAAGGTAAAAAGGTAAAAAGGTAAAAAGGTAAAAAGGTAAAAAGGTAAAAAGGTAAAAAGGTAAAAAGGTAAAAAGGTAAAAAGGTAAAAAGGTAAAAAGGTAAAAAGGTAAAAAGGTAAAAGGTAAAAAGGTAAAAAGGTAAAAAGGTAAAAAGGTAAAAAGGTAAAAAGGTAAAAAGGTAAAAAGGTAAAAAGGTAAAAAGGTAAAAAGGTAAAAAGGTAAAAAGGTAAAAAGGTAAAAAGGTAAAAAGGTAAAAAGGTAAAAAGGTAAAAAGGTAAAAAGGTAAAAAGGTAAAAAGGTAAAAAGGTAAAAAGGTAAAAAGGTAAAAAGGTAAAAAGGTAAAAAGGTAAAAAGGTAAAAAGGTAAAAAGGTAAAAAGGTAAAAAGGTAAAAAGGTAAAAAGGTAAAAAGGTAAAAAGGTAAAAAGGTAAAAAGGTAAAAAGGTAAAAAGGTAAAAAGGTAAAAAGGTAAAAAGGTAAAAAGGTAAAAAGGTAAAAAGGTAAAAAGGTAAAAAGGTAAAAAGGTAAAAAGGTAAAAAGGTAAAAAGGTAAAAAGGTAAAAAGGTAAAAAGGTAAAAAGGTAAAAAGGTAAAAAGGTAAAAAGGTAAAAAGGTAAAAAGGTAAAAAGGTAAAAAGGTAAAAAGGTAAAAAGGTAAAAAGGTAAAAAGGTAAAAAGGTAAAAAGGTAAAAAGGTAAAAAGGTAAAAAGGTAAAAAGGTAAAAAGGTAAAAAGGTAAAAAGGTAAAAAGGTAAAAAGGTAAAAAGGTAAAAAGGTAAAAAGGTAAAAAGGTAAAAAGGTAAAAAGGTAAAAAGGTAAAAAGGTAAAAAGGTAAAAAGGTAAAAAGGTAAAAAGGTAAAAAGGTAAAAAGGTAAAAAGGTAAAAAGGTAAAAAGGTAAAAAGGTAAAAAGGTAAAAAGGTAAAAAGGTAAAAAGGTAAAAAGGTAAAAAGGTAAAAAGGTAAAAAGGTAAAAAGGTAAAAAGGTAAAAAGGTAAAAAGGTAAAAAGGTAAAAAGGTAAAAAGGTAAAAAGGTAAAAAGGTAAAAAGGTAAAAAGGTAAAAAGGTAAAAAGGTAAAAAGGTAAAAAGGTAAAAAGGTAAAAAGGTAAAAAGGTAAAAAGGTAAAAAGGTAAAAAGGTAAAAAGGTAAAAAGGTAAAAAGGTAAAAAGGTAAAAAGGTAAAAAGGTAAAAAGGTAAAAAGGTAAAAAGGTAAAAAGGTAAAAAGGTAAAAAGGTAAAAAGGTAAAAAGGTAAAAAGGTAAAAAGGTAAAAAGGTAAAAAGGTAAAAAGGTAAAAAGGTAAAAAGGTAAAAAGGTAAAAAGGTAAAAAGGTAAAAAGGTAAAAAGGTAAAAAGGTAAAAAGGTAAAAAGGTAAAAAGGTAAAAAGGTAAAAAGGTAAAAAGGTAAAAAGGTAAAAAGGTAAAAAGGTAAAAAGGTAAAAAGGTAAAAAGGTAAAAAGGTAAAAAGGTAAAAAGGTAAAAAGGTAAAAAGGTAAAAAGGTAAAAAGGTAAAAAGGTAAAAAGGTAAAAAGGTAAAAAGGTAAAAAGGTAAAAAGGTAAAAAGGTAAAAAGGTAAAAAGGTAAAAAGGTAAAAAGGTAAAAAGGTAAAAAGGTAAAAAGGTAAAAAGGTAAAAAGGTAAAAAGGTAAAAAGGTAAAAAGGTAAAAAGGTAAAAAGGTAAAAAGGTAAAAAGGTAAAAAGGTAAAAAGGTAAAAAGGTAAAAAGGTAAAAAGGTAAAAAGGTAAAAAGGTAAAAAGGTAAAAAGGTAAAAAGGTAAAAAGGTAAAAAGGTAAAAAGGTAAAAAGGTAAAAAGGTAAAAAGGTAAAAAGGTAAAAAGGTAAAAAGGTAAAAAGGTAAAAAGGTAAAAAGGTAAAAAGGTAAAAAGGTAAAAAGGTAAAAAGGTAAAAAGGTAAAAAGGTAAAAAGGTAAAAAGGTAAAAAGGTAAAAAGGTAAAAAGGTAAAAAGGTAAAAAGGTAAAAAGGTAAAAAGGTAAAAAGGTAAAAAGGTAAAAAGGTAAAAAGGTAAAAAGGTAAAAAGGTAAAAAGGTAAAAAGGTAAAAAGGTAAAAAGGTAAAAAGGTAAAAAGGTAAAAAGGTAAAAAGGTAAAAAGGTAAAAAGGTAAAAAGGTAAAAAGGTAAAAAGGTAAAAAGGTAAAAAGGTAAAAAGGTAAAAAGGTAAAAAGGTAAAAAGGTAAAAAGGTAAAAAGGTAAAAAGGTAAAAAGGTAAAAAGGTAAAAAGGTAAAAAGGTAAAAAGGTAAAAAGGTAAAAAGGTAAAAAGGTAAAAAGGTAAAAAGGTAAAAAGGTAAAAAGGTAAAAAGGTAAAAAGGTAAAAAGGTAAAAAGGTAAAAAGGTAAAAAGGTAAAAAGGTAAAAAGGTAAAAAGGTAAAAAGGTAAAAAGGTAAAAAGGTAAAAAGGTAAAAAGGTAAAAAGGTAAAAAGGTAAAAAGGTAAAAAGGTAAAAAGGTAAAAAGGTAAAAAGGTAAAAAGGTAAAAAGGTAAAAAGGTAAAAAGGTAAAAAGGTAAAAAGGTAAAAAGGTAAAAAGGTAAAAAGGTAAAAAGGTAAAAAGGTAAAAAGGTAAAAAGGTAAAAAGGTAAAAAGGTAAAAAGGTAAAAAGGTAAAAAGGTAAAAAGGTAAAAAGGTAAAAAGGTAAAAAGGTAAAAAGGTAAAAAGGTAAAAAGGTAAAAAGGTAAAAAGGTAAAAAGGTAAAAAGGTAAAAAGGTAAAAAGGTAAAAAGGTAAAAAGGTAAAAAGGTAAAAAGGTAAAAAGGTAAAAAGGTAAAAAGGTAAAAAGGTAAAAAGGTAAAAAGGTAAAAAGGTAAAAAGGTAAAAAGGTAAAAAGGTAAAAAGGTAAAAAGGTAAAAAGGTAAAAAGGTAAAAAGGTAAAAAGGTAAAAAGGTAAAAAGGTAAAAAGGTAAAAAGGTAAAAAGGTAAAAAGGTAAAAAGGTAAAAAGGTAAAAAGGTAAAAAGGTAAAAAGGTAAAAAGGTAAAAAGGTAAAAAGGTAAAAAGGTAAAAAGGTAAAAAGGTAAAAAGGTAAAAAGGTAAAAAGGTAAAAAGGTAAAAAGGTAAAAAGGTAAAAAGGTAAAAAGGTAAAAAGGTAAAAAGGTAAAAAGGTAAAAAGGTAAAAAGGTAAAAAGGTAAAAAGGTAAAAAGGTAAAAAGGTAAAAAGGTAAAAAGGTAAAAAGGTAAAAAGGTAAAAAGGTAAAAAGGTAAAAAGGTAAAAAGGTAAAAAGGTAAAAAGGTAAAAAGGTAAAAAGGTAAAAAGGTAAAAAGGTAAAAAGGTAAAAAGGTAAAAAGGTAAAAAGGTAAAAAGGTAAAAAGGTAAAAAGGTAAAAAGGTAAAAAGGTAAAAAGGTAAAAAGGTAAAAAGGTAAAAAGGTAAAAAGGTAAAAAGGTAAAAAGGTAAAAAGGTAAAAAGGTAAAAAGGTAAAAAGGTAAAAAGGTAAAAAGGTAAAAAGGTAAAAAGGTAAAAAGGTAAAAAGGTAAAAAGGTAAAAAGGTAAAAAGGTAAAAAGGTAAAAAGGTAAAAAGGTAAAAAGGTAAAAAGGTAAAAAGGTAAAAAGGTAAAAAGGTAAAAAGGTAAAAAGGTAAAAAGGTAAAAAGGTAAAAAGGTAAAAAGGTAAAAAGGTAAAAAGGTAAAAAGGTAAAAAGGTAAAAAGGTAAAAAGGTAAAAAGGTAAAAAGGTAAAAAGGTAAAAAGGTAAAAAGGTAAAAAGGTAAAAAGGTAAAAAGGTAAAAAGGTAAAAAGGTAAAAAGGTAAAAGGTAAAAAGGTAAAAAGGTAAAAAGGTAAAAAGGTAAAAAGGTAAAAAGGTAAAAAGGTAAAAAGGTAAAAAGGTAAAAAGGTAAAAAGGTAAAAAGGTAAAAAGGTAAAAAGGTAAAAAGGTAAAAAGGTAAAAAGGTAAAAAGGTAAAAAGGTAAAAAGGTAAAAAGGTAAAAAGGTAAAAAGGTAAAAAGGTAAAAAGGTAAAAAGGTAAAAAGGTAAAAAGGTAAAAAGGTAAAAAGGTAAAAAGGTAAAAAGGTAAAAAGGTAAAAAGGTAAAAAGGTAAAAAGGTAAAAAGGTAAAAAGGTAAAAAGGTAAAAAGGTAAAAAGGTAAAAAGGTAAAAAGGTAAAAAGGTAAAAAGGTAAAAAGGTAAAAAGGTAAAAAGGTAAAAAGGTAAAAAGGTAAAAAGGTAAAAAGGTAAAAAGGTAAAAAGGTAAAAAGGTAAAAAGGTAAAAAGGTAAAAAGGTAAAAAGGTAAAAAGGTAAAAAGGTAAAAAGGTAAAAAGGTAAAAAGGTAAAAAGGTAAAAAGGTAAAAAGGTAAAAAGGTAAAAAGGTAAAAAGGTAAAAAGGTAAAAAGGTAAAAAGGTAAAAAGGTAAAAAGGTAAAAAGGTAAAAAGGTAAAAAGGTAAAAAGGTAAAAAGGTAAAAAGGTAAAAAGGTAAAAAGGTAAAAAGGTAAAAAGGTAAAAAGGTAAAAAGGTAAAAAGGTAAAAAGGTAAAAAGGTAAAAAGGTAAAAAGGTAAAAAGGTAAAAAGGTAAAAAGGTAAAAAGGTAAAAAGGTAAAAAGGTAAAAAGGTAAAAAGGTAAAAAGGTAAAAAGGTAAAAAGGTAAAAAGGTAAAAAGGTAAAAAGGTAAAAAGGTAAAAAGGTAAAAAGGTAAAAAGGTAAAAAGGTAAAAAGGTAAAAAGGTAAAAAGGTAAAAAGGTAAAAAGGTAAAAAGGTAAAAAGGTAAAAAGGTAAAAAGGTAAAAAGGTAAAAAGGTAAAAAGGTAAAAAGGTAAAAAGGTAAAAAGGTAAAAAGGTAAAAAGGTAAACAAGGTAAAAAGGTAAAAAGGTAAAAAGGTAAAAAGGTAAAAAGGTAAAAAGGTAAAAAGGTAAAAAGGTAAAAAGGTAAAAAGGTAAAAAGGTAAAAAGGTAAAAAGGTAAAAAGGTAAAAAGGTAAAAAGGTAGAAAGGTAGAAAGGTAGAAAGGTAAAAAGGTAAAAAGTTATAAAGGTGAAAAGATAAAAAGGTAAAAATGTCGAAAAGACAACATGACAAAATGACAAAAGGACAAAAGGACAAAAGGACAAAAGGACAAAAGGACAAAAGGACAAAAGGACAAAAGGACAAAAGGACAAAAGGACAAAAGGACAAAAGGACAAAAGGACAAAAGGACAAAAGGACAAAAGGACAAAAGGACAAAAGGACAAAAGGACAAAAGGACAAAAGGACAAAAGGACAAAAGGACAAAAGGACAAAAGGACAAAAGGACAAAAGGACAAAAGGACAAAAGGACAAAAGGACAAAAGGACAAAAGGACAAAAGGACAAAAGGACAAAAGGACAAAAGGACAAAAGGACAAAAGGACAAAAGGACAAAAGGACAAAAGGACAAAAGGACAAAAGGACAAAAGGACAAAAGGACAAAAGGACAAAAGGACAAAAGGACAAAAGGACAAAAGGACAAAAGGACAAAAGGACAAAAGTACAAAAGGACAAAAGTACAAAAGGACAAAAGGACAAAAGGACAAAAGGACAAAAGGACAAAAGGACAAAAGGACAAAAGGACAAAAGGACAAAAGGACAAAAGGACAAAAGGACAAAAGGACAAAAGGACAAAAGGACAAAAGGACAAAAGGACAAAAGGACAAAAGGACAAAAGGACAAAAGGACAAAAGGACAAAAGGACAAAAGGACAAAAGGACAAAAGGACAAAAGGACAAAAGGACAAAAGGACAAAAGGACAAAAGGACAAAAGGACAAAAGGACAAAAGGACAAAAGGACAAAAGGACAAAAGGACAAAAGGACAAAAGGACAAAAGGACAAAAGGACAAAAGGACAAAAGGACAAAAGGACAAAAGGACAAAAGGACAAAAGGACAAAAGGACAAAAGGACAAAAGGACAAAAGGACAAAAGGACAAAAGGACAAAAGGACAAAAGGACAAAAGGACAAAAGGACAAAAGGACGAAAGGACAAAAGGACAAAAGGACAAAAGGACAAAAGGACAAAAGGACAAAAGGACAAAAGGACAAAAGGACAAAAGGACAAAAGGACAAAAGGACAAAAGGACAAAAGGACAAAAGGACAAAAGGACAAAAGGACAAAAGGACAAAAGGACAAAAGGACAAAAGGACAAAAGGACAAAAGGACAAAAGGACAAAAGGACAAAAGGACAAAAGGACAAAAGGACAAAAGGACAAAAGGACAAAAGGACAAAAGGACAAAAGGACAAAAGGACAAAAGGACAAAAGGACAGAAGGACAGAAGGACAAAAGGACAAAAGGACAAAAGGACAAAAGGACAAAAGGACAAAAGGACAAAATGTTAAAATGTTAAAAGACGTAAGATCAAAGACGGAAAGCCGGAAAGACTGAAAGTCGGAAAGTCGGAAAGTCGGAAAGACGGAAAGACGGAAAGACGGAAAGACGGAAAGACGGAAAGACGGAAAGACGGAAAGACGGAAAGACGGAAAGACGGAAAGACGGAAAGACAGAAAGACAGAAAGACAGAAAGACAGAAAGACAGAAAGACAGAAAGACGGAAAGACGGAAAGACAGAAAGACGGAAAGACGGTAGGATGGAAATGGATAAAGATGAATAGACAAAGGCAAAAAACCAAAATAACAAAATAACAAAATCACAAAATGACGTAAGATCAAAGACAGAAAGACGTACAGATGGAAATACCATTTGTGAAGACAAATTTATACTGCCCGACGTTTCGACCACTGTGTATGGCCTTTTTCAAGAGAAATACGTTTACATTCTTTTTTGCTTCGTTTAAATTTTTTCGTACATGACATGATATGACCAAAAATGCGTCAAATGTGTCAAAAACTTCTACATCCGCGAATGGACAACTCACCCAGGAGCTCGCATGCCAGGCTCAGGTATTGAAAGAGCTTCGTGGAATCTGTGGACCTTTTCTCTAACACCCCATCCCACCATTTTTTTAACCGATCTTCGATGACATGACACATGACCTTCGGTAAATGAAAATTTATTGATAGCCCACATTCACACGACCGTTAACAATTCAATTAATCGCCTACACGTGTGCGATGGCCGCTGGAGCGCCAGTCACACAGTCAGTGTATGGAAACGGTGATGCTGGCCGACCAGGTCCCGACGCGTTCGCGTGCAACAGTCATACCGTACGACCATCGGTGTACAACACAACCGACACAGGATAGCTGGGAACAGGTAAGCAACAAAAAGCTTCTGTGTCCCCATAGACAAAAGAAAGCATCGTCGTCAGCGTCGTGGTCGTTGCCCGTGTCCGTGAAGGATAGCGCAATGTGCATAATGGCGCCGTAAAACAGGCATCATGTGAGAGAACGACCATCGTTATTCGCGCTGTCCCCGTGTACCATTTGTTGTCATTGTTGCTGCTGCTCCTGCTGGTGCCGGGTTGGTCATTCGAGATTATTCTGCCTGAGCAAAACGGGGCTGGTAGGGTTGTTGAGCGTATGTGTGTGTGTGTGGGAAGGAATGAATGCAGACCTGGGCAATGGGTGAGAAACAATTTGACGCTTCATTGGCGAATGGAAACAGGAAGGAAAGGAGCTTGATCACTTCCGCTTCACCTGAGCTAGCATGGTAATTCGACGAGCTTTGCAACGGTTACTTACGCTAAGTGAGTAATTAATTCTGATGTACATTTGCTGGTTTTGTTTTGCAGTAGGTACCGTTTTAATTTGAACTCCGGATTGTGGTCTATTTTTAACCTGTGGGTTATCTGTCCTGTGAGAACAATTATTTTTATGCAAATTTACTCCGAATTCAATAAATTGCTCTTCTTAATTGGTTCAACAACTGGTTCACATTTTCATATTGTGAATCAAATTACGGATGCTATTTGTCTGATTAAGAACTGTTCATTTTATTTAGTGGAAACCCGTTCGAATTCTTTGACACTCATTTTTGAGAAGTAAAACAACTAAACATGAGATTCGGTAGCTTTTTCGAACCACTTATCAATCCTTTTGACTGATTGAGTCAGTGAAAACTGCATTGGTAAACACGAAGGAAAAATGCTAGTCGTTCGGGGAGACTATTTTTTCTAGCCTACTACGTCAGTTTCAGTGGCGCATTACCTACTGGCTTCAAAAAAAAAAACGGTTTGACAGCAGTTAGGTCCGAAACTGAGTCAGTTTCTGCCTCATGCGAAAACGTCTTAAAATTGTTAGACGTAGCAGGACGAGACTGCTATTGCTCACTGATTAAACTTCTCGATGTAATCATAGCGGAAAATGTTACCCTTCTTTGGATGACCTTTCCCATTTTGACTGGCACTGACGTCAGTAAACCAGTAGGCCTGACGGGGAAACCACTCACTGAATGGGTGGGTGGCTAGAAAATGGCGATAGCAATGATTCGTTCTTCCATTAATGGTCCAAACAACGTGATGAGGCAGAACGAATGATAGAAATGAAAAACAATAACAACAACAATAACAACAGAACGGTTCAGCACGTTTTGAGAAATCAACAAACGAAACAATGGAAGGAAATGCTTTCCCAGTGGATCCCCCCTGCTGCGGCATTCTTAGATCAAGAATTTTACCCACAATCGTGCCATAAACAAAAGAGTCATACAGCTCCGGCCGATGGAGGAGAAAGTTTGCGTACTTAGCTTAATGAGTGCCTCGTGGGAATTGGGATTGAAGTGTTTCACTTTCGAAGTTGGATTGAACAGGCTATCAACGATTCTATGCGCCAAATAGCACTCACCAAGTTGGCCATGATTGGCATACTCAATTCTCTACGCACATTTTGCCAAGAAGAGGTTGGACAGTTATTTATTGTTTTAAATTTGTTTAAATAGTTCAATTCTCGTTGAATGCTGACACTAGGGTTCGTCGCGGTGCGGATGTGGGCGGTAAATGGATTATCCGCACCGCAACCGCAAAAAAATAATAAAACCGCACCGCTAACCGCAATCGCACTTTATTTACCGCACCGCACCGCGCGGTAATGCGGTAAATGCGGTAAAATTTTTATATTTTTAAAAATAGTTTTGTTCATTTGTATAACCATATATAATAAAATATTATTCTTCTTCACATGAAATTTAACTTTAAGAGACTCCTCAGAATGTAATGTTTATGAATAAAATCAACTTTTGAATTTTCTATTAATAAAATTCCGTACATTTTAAGCCAACATTATACATTCAAAAACGTTCTACTGCATTAATAGGAAAACTTTTATTTTAGTAACCCTTCAGTTAATTGAAAAAAATTGAATAAAAATGTAATAAGAAATGAAGTTGCCTATTTTTTCTTTAAATTTTCATATTTTCAATGTTTTTGACATATGAAAATGAAATGGATGATTTTCGAATTTAAAATGGTAAAATAATAAAAACCACCTTTCATCCTTGAAGTTATTTCATAAAAATCAATTCAAGTCGAAATACCAGTATTTCTATATAGTAGCGCATATATTCCAATACAGTGAAATGAAAACATATTGTATTTCTTCAATAAGAACGACGCCATTTTTGACAAAAAAAATGCTCTATACATTACATCGAATCAGGAGTCCGATCTCAACCGGTACAGAATTATGGAACATTAGAGAAACTGTGTGATTTGTAGCATACAGCAGAAATGTTATTTAAAATAGGGGGTTTTATGGACAAAATATCCCAAAACTCTAACTTGCGCATTTTTATAGAAACAGACGTATTCTCATTCAAAAGCTGAGATTGCTCCCTTTAAAAATGTATGAAGTGTAATTTTCTAAAGGCTAGTTCGAAAGTTCTAGCATTTAATGTATTTTCCTCTAATATTTTCCCAAAGAGCCAATGGCAAAAACTTCAGTGGACGGGAGTCAAACTATGTGGTATTTGGCAAATACAGCTTCAAAAAAGCTACAAAATAGGCTTAACTGAAAAATATAAGGACTTAATTTGGTAGAAAATTATCGTAAATTTTAATGCAAGTACGCGAAAAAAAGTTATATAGCATACTTTTTGAGAAAGAGTCCAATAAAATTGACTGCAGAAAAATTCACATTGAATTTGCACAGCAAACAAAGAAGATAAAAATACGATGTTGATGAACGAATGATAGAATAATCAGCCTAATTTGCACGCTTTTCATATATTTGTATCCTTTACTGCCAATTACTGTGTTTAAGTCCCAGCATAATTAGTTCATCTATAATTCCTTTAAATTAATCAAAATTCTCAAGTGAAAAATTGATATCAAAAACGATTCATAATTCCACGATTTTCAACTCCAGAAATCGGGAGAAGTGATACACTTTTGAATTGGATTTAAGAGTACAAATTTATTGTCTTTAAATGATATAATAATTTTGTCTCTATTTGGATCTTGCATTTTATGTATCTGAAATGGTTAGTTTGTACTTAGAAGTATAAAATAACTAGTGTCCAAACTATGTCGTAAAAATAATAGCGTCAAAATATTTTGGACACAGCTAGATTTTCTTTCGTAATAGCAGTCCGTTTATCAATTTAGAATAATCAAAATTCAATCTTTTTTTTTCGCGGTGCGGTTGCGGTAAAACCGCGCGGTAAAAGCTCTTTCCCGCACCGCATCCGCGGGAAAAAGTGTTCCACCGCACCGCAGATTTTGCGGTGCGGGTGCGGTAAATACCGCGCGGTTGCGGTAATTACCGCAACCGCGACGAACCCTAGCTGACACGGAGTCTATCTTGAGTAATATGCTTTAGTTCTTCGACCGGTTTGGCAGAAGTTGAGAGCAGAGTTTGTCGGCGGTACCCCAAAATTAAGAATTGATACACCGTTGAACTCGGTTGGATCTTATCATGTTTCAACGTACAGTTGAAATTCGCTTTTTGGCCTTTGTTGGACTATTGTCCAACTGAATGTGAAAATGGAATGACTTTGAGAATCAAACTGATAATATTTAAAAATAATAAGTTAGTGTCGGTTTCTGATGAGGCGAAGCCGAAACGCAACTGAGTATGGAATATTTAAAAAGTTAAATTTTACACTACTACTATTTTACCGCGATATGCATTCCCACATGCTATGGAATTGCTATGTATATGAGACCGTTATGTGTATCATGGCGATACTTCTTTTGGTAAGTTTTAGACACCTGTCAGTTGTATCAAATTAGCGAATCTAAATGTTAAAGTCATCGACGAATCAGCTAAAACGTTTCGAGCAAAAAAGGGGGGAGTAAGCTCCATAACCTAACCCGAGTTGCGCTATGCTATATTTCACCTTGGGGAGAAAAAATCAGGTAAAAACCACCTTGGCGTATTAGTTATGAAATTTGCTTTTCGGCTTCGTCTCATCAGAATCCGAGCCTAACTTAGTGACATGGCTAAGGTAGCGCCGGATTGACGATAGCTCCAAAAACGAAAACAATATTTGTGTTTTTTATGCAAACCCACAGTCCTCCGCGATGTCCCAGAGCTCTGATTAAGCGGATGAGAGGTTTGTTCAGAAACGCAAATTATGTCTTACTAGAAAAAGAACGAAGGAGGAAGTTTGAATCAAACAAAAAACTGAGATTAACGACGTGTGCGTCTCGCATATAAGATGCATTCCTCTGAAATTTTCGATGTACAAAAAAACATATTTTTATTCATATGAAAATTTCTTTGCTTTACAATTCGAAATTTTTGAAAATATGGAATAATAATTAATATTTGTTTGAAATCTGAAATTATTTAGCACTGTCAGAACATCATGAACCAGATTGCCGGGGATCAGATTTCAAGGTAGCTGTTAGAGTAGCAACCAGAAGAGAAGAGATAACTAAGTTTGAATATTTATCGTGTTTAAAAATATGTATATTAGAGACATACAGGAGAGATCGACGATAGCCGGCACGTCTCAGACTGGAACGAAGTCGAAGGGATTCATTTAACTCTAAATCACTAGGCACACGACCAGACAACATGTTTAATGTCGCGATAACCGTCAGCATAAGCGCAGCAACCGTTCTCTAGGCCCAAATACACCCGAGATGCGTATTCAACGTATAATAATTGGAAGTGACCCGAGATATTGCCCGAAAAATGTCACGACCTTAATCCCTCCTCTTTAACCAAGGATGGTTGATACTTCTGGGATTCCTAAACTTCCATTGTTCCACGAAATTTTCCAATTGAACCGACGTGATCTTTCAAAAATATAACCTAAATGCCTAAGTATCCATTTTCTCATTACCATTCTAGTCTAAATACCTTCTCATTACCTGGCAGCAATGCGAAAAAACTCAAACTAATATTTGCATCTGGTAGTTTAGTATGATTTTTCAGATAAAGCATCCATGCACTCCCATATTTTCCCCAGGAAATACAAAGTGTGCCTTCCATGCTCCATCGAAAGGAGAGCCTCCTTGGAACATTAACGATGTGGACATGGTCGTTGATAGGTAAATATAAAACCATCAGTTTTGTGGGGGAGAATAGCTGCAGCTTCATTTAGGATCGTCCTCGCAACTTCTGTCATAATATGCATAATTTGGTTCCGTGTATTTCGATCAACGATTGAATCGAATACACAATTCGTTAATCTGTCGACGAACCGGTGCCAATAATCGCATTTTGCAGCTTTCATCAAGTTTTTCAAGTTTAGCCCCGTATAAGTATCCGGGCAAAGATGGGATCATTCCAGTTCTACTACAAAGAGGATATAAACACTTCAGGCATATTTAAAAAAATAGTTATGGTCTTGTAACAGGATACATTCCATTAGCGTGGCGGGAAATAACTCAAAAGAGTGGAACGTTTAATCAACCTCTGCATTGGGGGATGTTCGTTTGGGCTGCAGGCAATGCAACATGCATATCAGCGGGGAAGTCTACTAGCACCCTATTTCACAATGTTGTCTACAAGATTGAAAAGGCTTTTTCACAAAAACAATCAAATTTAGGAGTTTTTATCAATATTAAAGGTGCTTTTGACAACGTGGTTTTCGAATCCATTTTGAAAGCAGCACGAGGTTATGAATACACGCAATGCTTAGCAACCGATATCTGTGCTCATGGTTAAGACAAGTAGAGATAAGGAAACTGAGTATCTGCGGATGTTCGCAAGGTGGTGTGCTGTCACCACTTTTATGGAACCTTGTCGCCGTTGGCTTATTGAAGAAACTTAATGATCTAAGATTTCCGACATATGGTTTCGCCGATGATTATCATAAAACGATCACAGACATTTGCATCAATACTCTTTTTGATTTGATGCAAAAAGTCTTATGTGTTGTTAAGCAATGGTGTCTTTATGTTGGAATATCAGTTAATCCAAGTAAACGTTACGCAACGAAGGATTACAAGCGTAGCTCGTCCGTTGCTGTTCTTCGATTTTGAAATTGTTGTCGCAGATCAAGTTAGGTACGTTGGGGTAATTCTTGGCTCAAAACCTAATTGGACAGCTCACATCGATTTCAGAATAAAGCAAGCTTGTATGGCCGTCGGTCAATGTAGACGGGCTTTCGACAAATCTTGGGGACTCAAACCCAAGTACAATCAGTGGATCTACACAACAATTCAGCGCAACAAAACATGATTTATTCAGAACGCTTTGAGCACATATGGATGTAAAACTGGGGCCCTCAGACGTAAGGATCAATTAAAAAACCTCTAGAGGGTGTATTTCGTGGCTTAAATGAGGACATGTGCCATATAATTTCAGAGATGGAAATCCTTGTAATTTATACCAATCCATTTATACGACTCCGACTAGACATGAATACATAACAATTTTGGACTAGGTGATAACTTTCGACACATCCGAAACAGTTCCCAGTCCTCTCCACCGGTCACTTTGGTTAAATTTTGAAAAGTTTTAATGATACTTTTAGCTACAAAAACCAGTCAGCCATTCACCCTTTCAGCTGCAAAAGGCATAACAGTTTCAATTTGTCTGTACACTGCTGGCCAAATTACGACGACGACTACTACGACAACGAACGATGGTCCCCTCAAGCAAAAACCCGTTACGTCGTCGCACGAGCGGTAAAGCAAAATCACTTTTCCGGCATAGCAAACACGCAGACAGCGATTTCCAAAGTGAAAACTTTCACCATTTGGAAGAAAATTAAATTTCTCATTTGTCATCGGCCTGCTTTGATTGTTGTACAGTCGGGGCTACACTCTCTATAAGAGCGAACCCAGCAAAGCAGAGCGCGTTCTCCGCTGACTGACTGGCGAACAGAGGAAAATCAATACCCAGTAAAATTGACCCGCTATCCGCCATCTTCCGGTTGCTGCTTTCCATCGTTCGCCACCAATCTTCAATTCCAAGAAGTCGTCGAAACAGATTGCCGCTACCTCACCCCAAACCAACCGACCGACCGACCGATCGCCCGGTGAGGATTTGGCGAAGCAATAAGTATCCGATGTCGCCAAAGGTCATAAAATTTAGCTTCTCGCTGTTCGGTGCGTGTGCGCTTGGGCGAACCTGGAAGGGGGTTAAGCCTGTAGGTACACTGAGCAGGAGCCACGAACCGTTCGGGATGATTGAGTTTTTAATTTTTGATATTTTGAATTGTCCCTTCCGGAGCTATTTCGTTTACGGGATCTACGATTGTAGTCACTAATGATGTATCGTTATTGAGATTACTCTACGGAATGCTATGTCATTTCCAGCATCCCACACATCCCTTCACGATCAACGAAAATAGAAATGTACAGCTAATCCAGCTAATCCAACAAGATTGATACCAGAAATAACACTTTCGAATATTAAATGGAAAGTCATCATCGTCACAAAACATGTGGTCGCCGCTTTCTGGTCTGGTGGCGGTGGCAATCCTGATTTATGGGTCAGCATAATTTCACCACCGAGTTTCCAAAGGAGAGAGAGTGAGATGGAGCGTGACATAAAAGGATGAGTTTTCGTGTATGAATTTGTAGGCCTCTTCTGGGAAGTGTCACTTTTACGTACTCCCACGGGCATATCCACATCATGCCGGTTACCATTAGTTAAGTTGCGATGTGGGATCAGTCGGTTTGTTTCCTGGTGGCACTAGGAATTTGAATGCCGTCAGACGGATTGGGGGATTACGAATATTTCTTATCTACGGCGACATCGGAATTAGAAAAAGTTATCCAAAATAAAACCAATTTGAATATTTTTTGTATGATTCGTAAATAATACGAAAGTTTAAGAATTATCTGGATCAAGAAAGTAACATTTCTAGATCGTCCGTGAGGCATTCATCTCATTCAGCGCTCTCTGTCGTCTATTGTTGTTCTCGTTCTATTGTTTTAATTCGTTTATTTGAAATGGTTTGATGCATGAGCCTAACGGAGCCGTGTGTCTTTAGAGGGATTCCATGAGAAACCGGCCGACCGCAAAATATGACCATCGTCGATTCGAACGAAACTTTGCAGGTGTGTTCGCTGTATGAATCTCCATGATATTATCTGCCAATTGGAATATTTTGATACAAGAGTAATTTTTCAAAAGGGCGTAAACGTTTCTACGTGTATGAATTTAGAATTTTTTTGTTCGATTACTGTATTTTATACAGCAAAACTATCTGAGAACAAGTTACAGGATATGAATACTTCTGTCCAAAAAAAATATACACTGAAAAAAATGTTGTCATTTTTCAAAAAAACAAAAAAAAATTCTAAAAATTTAAATTGCGAAAAAACCCATTTTTTTTAATTTTTATATTTTGTTACCAAAAACCTAAAGAGAAAAGAAACATTTTGATTGTGATTGCATGATGGAGAAAAAATCGGTAAAAAAGTTTTTCTCACAATAACTTCGTACATGTTTTTAAATTTCATACTAATTGACATACAAAATTATAATTTTATTACAGAATATAATTCTAAGCACCATTTAAAATCAAAATGCATTTAACAAAAATCTTCCAAAATGCGATAGTTTTCGAGATATTTGAAATTTTGCTACTTCAAAAACAATTAATTCGTGTAATTATGTTTTTTTTAAAAGTTGTTCGCGTTACCCCATCAAAAAATGTCAAAAATTTAATGTTTATCGTTTTAAAGACGTAAAAGCAACTTTTTAGTGTATTTGGATCCTGGAGAAGCTTTCAATAAAAAAGTTTTCCTAGCAACAACTTTTGACATTTTTTTATAATTCTTACTATTTGCAGTCAAAAATATAATTTTCTTTTTGAATAACGCCATTTTAAATCGAAATGCTCTTAACAAAAAATGTAGTAGTTCTCGAGATATTTTAACTTTTGTTTTAACAACACAATTATTTCGTTTTATTACGACCTTTTCATAAGTTAGTCGCGTTGCTCCATCAACAATAATAGATTTTTCAAAAGGCCCGTAAACTTTCCTGCAACTTTCTCTTTGACATCAAGGCGATATTGTGAAACATTTTAAAGTTACATGAAAGCAACTAAAATATATTTCAACCATAGGGTCTGTTGATTAAACTATATAGCTTTTACGTCTTTAAAACGATAAACATTAAATTTTTGACATTTTTTGATGGGGTAACGCGAATAACTTTTAAAAAGAGCATAATTCACGAATTAATTGTTTTTGAAGGAGCAAAATTTCAAATATCTCGAAAACTATCGCATTTTGGAAGATTTTTGTTAAACGCATTTTGATTTTAAATGGTGCTTAGAATTATATTCTGTAATAGAATTACAATTTTGTATGTCTATTAGTATGAAATTTAAAAACATGTACGAAGTTATTGTTAGGAAAACTTTTTTACCGATTTTTTCTCCATCATGCAATCACATTCAAAATGTTTCTTTTCTCTTTAGGTTTTTGGTAAAAAAATATAAAAAATTTAAAAAATGGGTTTTTTCGCAATTTAAATTTTTATCATAAATTTTTGTTTTTTTGAAAAATGACAACATTTTTTTCAGTGTATATTTTTTTCAGACAGAAGTATTCATTCCCTGTAACTCGTTCTCAAATAGTTTTGCTGTATAAAATACAGCAATCGAACAAAAAAATTTTGAAATTCATATACGTAGAAACGTTTACGCCCGTTTGAAAAGTTGCTCTTGAGTAAAATTAATCTTATTACCTGTGGAAAATATTTAGTCTTGCATGACGGTGAAACGTGTAAAGTTTCATTGGAATCTAAGATGGTCGGTCACGATTTTAAAGATTTTCGGACGGATCTTCGTGGAATTCCTCTTTATTTAAATAATAAAACATTAAAACAATAAATTAAGCATATCTATTGCGCGTGCATCGAATGTTTCGCACGCCCTTTTCCAGTTCGTGCGTAAATTCATTTTCGCGTTAGCAAGGTATTTTCAGCATTCATAACCAATGAAGGTCCGTACTATTGTCACTGCTGATGTATTGGGTATTGCAGATTGTTTTGACCTGTTTCTCTCGGGTTTGAGGATTACTATGGTGAAATCATCTTTTTTGTTTTCCGACATCTAGTTGGCGATGCTTTAGATTTTGCTGATGATTCAGCGGGTGTTCCTACTTGGGCAGCAGTTTGTGCAGAGGTTCCTTTGTTTATTTTTGTAGTGGTAAAAGATTTTGTCCTGTAATCTCCCGCTACGGATTTTCCGTAATGGGCTAACTGCTTACAGTATTGACACATGGAATACTGATTGTCATAAGCAAACAACGTGGTCTGAGAATAGACAGATCGAGGTGCAACCGATTCAGGTGCCAGGGTAACAACTGAAGGTGTGGAATGGTCACCACTCGAGCACACTAGAGAATACATGAGAAAAAAATTATTCATTTATCCACCCTGATGGAGAAAAATATTACGAAACAAAATTTTAGGTATCCGCATCGGGTATTCCCGTAGACAGATCATGTAGCTTAACTTCGACTGCATTATCGTCAAAGTACACTTGATTCTAACATTCGCACACTCACAATATTTCATGTTGTTGCTCAAAGCAAAGGTTTCTGCTTCTTCGGAACTATCGAATTCTATCGGTTCAATATTTCGTACATGTTGCAACTGAACTGGTAATTAATTAAACATTCACAAATATCACATTTTATCATTTTATCATTCTACTGTTAAAATGAAAGTAATGGTATTTTGTACTGAATTTCAATAGCACAAAGCACACGTATTTAACGCGGCTGGATAACTGAATATTTTTCCAGTTTATTTGATGAGCTTTTCGTGACCGATGTCTTCAGAGGATGAAAACGTGCTGGCGTCTCGTATTTGTGTTGTTACCATATCCTGAACAATAAGATGCTTTTTCGCCAAATTTCGAAAATAATTATTGGTTTTTAGAGGAATAGCTATAGCGCTATACGAATGAAACACATCACTTCTTAGAGGCACGAACGTACGACGACTGGTTCGTGTAAACGGCATTAGAGGCACCACCAAACCTGGGTTATTAGGATGATTTAAAACCCATTCAATTGAACATCCATTGGCTTAGTTTTGCAGGGCTCTTATTACTTTCGACAGAAAAAGTTCTTCATTTGCCACAGCTCTTAAACCCCAATACTAGTTTGGACTCCAGTATATAGATGCCAATTGCAATAGACATGTCCACAGTTATATTAAACCAGTCATGGAATCCGCAAGGAAAGCATGATTGTACCACTAGTTGCATTAAATCGTGTTTTTCAAATAGCTTCTACGATATTTCCAAAATTATTTGACCGATCTAGACCACTTTTTGCGGTGCATCGAATAGTGCAGAAGTTTCAGCTGAAATTTACGTTTGAAAATTCGGAAAAATTACGCACAGAAAGCAAAATATCTTCACAAAATCTCAGTCTTTAGTGTTTACAGTAATACGCTATAGCGTTATTTCGCACGTGAAATTCGAGTAGTGTTTGACATCTTGATTGTGAGCAAGTACAATGTTTCTAATATGATGAAACTGGAGACTAGCATGCCCAAATAAAAGATTTTCGACAAACTCAATCTAACCAGTTTTGAGCCGATGCCCGGTTATTTGGCCTAATTCCATTTGACCGAACGAGTCATTTCACAGAACAAGTCATTTGACCGAACGAATCATTTGACCGAACGAGTCATTTGACCGAACGAGTCATTGGATCGAATGAATTATTTGACCGAACGCGTCATTTAACCGAGCGAATTATCCGACCGAATGAGTTATCTGACCGAACGAGTCATTTGACCGAACGAGTGATTTAACCGAACGAGTCATTTGACCGAACGAGTCATTTGACCAAACGAGTCATTTGACCGAACGAGTCATTTGACCGAACGAGTCATTTGACCAAAGAGTCATTTGACCGAACGAGTCATTTGACCGAACGAGTCATTTGACCGAACGAGTCATTGGATCGAATGAATAATTTGACCGAACGAGTCATTTGACCGAACGAGTCATTTGACCGAACGAGTGATTTAACCGAACGAGTCATTTGACCGAACGAGTCATTTGACCAAACGAGTCATTTGACCGAACGAGTCATTTGACCGAACGAGTCATTTGACCGAACGAGTCATTTGACCAAACGAGTCATTTGACCGAACGAGTCATTTGACCGAACGAGTCATTTGACCGAACGAGTCATTTGACCGAATGAGTCATTTGACCGAACGAATCATTTGACCGAACGAGTCATTTGACTGAACGAGTCATTTGACCGCACGAGTCATTTGACCAAACGAGTCATTTGACCGAACGAGTCATTTGACCGAACGAGTCATTTGACCGAACGAGTCATTTGACCGAACGAGTCATTTGACCGAACGAGTCATTTGACCGAACGAGTCATTTGACCGAACGAGTCATTTAACCGAACGAGTCATTTGACCGAACGAGTCATTTGACCGAACGAGTCATTTGACCGAACGAGTCATTTGACCGAACGAGTCATTTGACCGAACGAGTCATTTGACCGAACGAGTCATTTGACCGAACGAGTCATTTGACCGAACGAGTCATTTGACCGAACGAGTCATTTGACCGAACGAGTCATTTGACCGAACGAGTCATTTGACCGAACGAGTCATTTGACCGAACGAGTCATTTGACCGAACGAGTCATTTGACCGAACGAGTCATTTGACCGAACGAGTCATTTGACCGAACGAGTCATTTGACCGAACGAGTCATTTGACCGAACGAGTCATTTGACCGAACGAGTCATTTGACCGAACGAGTCATTTGACCGAACGAGTCATTTGACCGAACGAGTCATTTGACCGAACGAGTCATTTGACCGAACGAGTCATTTGACCGAACGATTCATTAGACCGAACGAGTCATTTGACCGAACGAGTCATTTGACCGAACGAGTCATTTGACCGAACCAGTCATTTGACCGAACGAGTCATTTGACCGAACGAGTCATTTGACCGAATAAGTTATTTTACCAAACGAACCATTCGGCTGGAGTTGTTTGACCAAACAAGTCATTTGGTCGAACGAGGCATTGACCGAATGAATCATATGACCGAACGGATCATTTAACTGAGCATGTGATCGAACGAATATTTTTGCCGAACCAATCAATTTACCGAACGATTCTTTTTACCGAACGAGTAGTTTTACAGAATGATAATTTAGTCGAACGAGTTACTTTATTGCATGAACCATTTTACCGAGCGATGAATTTTACCGAACGAGCCATTTGACCGAACGAGTGATTTGGTCGAACATGGCATTTTACCGAACGAATCACATGACCGAACGAGTCAGTTAGCTGAACAAGTTATTTGGCTAAAAGGGTTCTAGTAGTTTGACCGAACGTTTTGTTTGACCGAACGAGCCATTTGACCGAACGACTCATTTAACCGGACAAGTTATTTGACCAAACGAGTCTTTTGGCCGAACGATCAATTTCACCGAATAAGTAATTTTACCGAACAAATCAGTTAACCGAACGAATTATTTGAACGAACCGAAGTCATTTGACCGAACGATTCGTTTGACCGAACGTGTAATTTGGTCAATTGGGCCATTCGGCCGAACGGGTAATTTAGCGAACGAGTCTTTTGATCGAACGAGTTATTTTACAGAACGAGTCATTTGACTGAACGAATTTTTTGACCGAGCGAGTTAGTTGGCAGAATGAGTTATTTGACCGAAAAAAGTGATAAACAACAAGCCGACAGTTTCATTTCAAATGCAATAAACATAATCCCTTAAATTGCACCTAGAATAGGGAAATTTTTGTATATGTTGATTCAAGCAACCAACGTGGCTTCACAAATTTTGAATACATATATTATATATTTGAATTAGCATCAATTATTGGACAGTACTAATTTGTAGAATATATAAAAATACTAACATAAGTCTAATTTAGAAATGTTCCCAACGGAGACTGGCATTTTTTTGGATTGTTGATCCCAATTATAAAAAATTTGTGGAAAAAATAGTTTGTTTCTGCGAATGTTTCTATATTTTTGAACAATATATTTAAGAAAAAATTGGAGTTCACAATTATATGAATATCAGAAGATTCAGTAGAGTACTTTACAAATTACAATGTAAGAAAAGTTAAGAAAATTTAGAGCCATAGTACTCAAGTGAGGTCAAGGATGTGAAATATACAGATTGGAAAACAAGAAAGATTCGTAGTAACACTAGACTCGACTTCTGCCAGCAGAAGACAAAAGATTTGTCCGTAAGTCTGTTTCTAATTGCTCTGCCAATTCTAGTTTTCCGTTCTATATATTTCACATCCTTGCTCTCACTCTAGTTTTATGACTCTAAATGCTTTATAACTCTTTCTACTTGGTAAACTGCCCATGATCGCAAATCAGTCCCATAAAGATAGGAAATTCCATAGAAAACAGGATAAATATGCGATCATGGGCAGTAAAGTAGTAGTAACTAATTTGTAAAGTGAATCTTCTTATACTCATATACTTGTGAATTCTAATTTTCTCCAAAAAAAAAGCTAATTAGCTAGCTGAATGTCGTTAAAAAGTGAAAAAGAAAGTGTAACTATAATAGTCAAAATTAAATTTGTAGAAAGGACAAAATTTTCTAAATTTTGATCTTTTATTAACAATTTTAATAACTTTTTTTAATAACAATTTTCAATAAAATTGAACAGATCTCCGCTATTCTTAAAGAACTGATAATTTTTAGAAAATCTTGAAGAAGTTTTTATAAAGAACACCAATCATTGAAAATAAAAATAAAAATTTCCTGGTACATTTTTGGTAAAACTTGCATTCTGGCTCATTCTTTTCCTGATGCCGGAAATTTAAATTGAATAGTTTTTAGTCGCCGATACGCTTTAATTCTACTCCCAAACTTAAAAAAAAACTTGGCGTGAAGAAGAATATTTCAAGAAAAGCTCTCAAAAATAAATTCTTTGCCTTATCACTGTGTAACACTCGAAGAAATATCTTGAAAGTCGGAGATTGTTTACCTATTTTAAATTTTATTTTGGAGACGGGTGTAGCATAGTTGGTAAACCGATTGCCTTGTACGCAGCTCACCTGGGTTTGAATCCCAATCCAGCACATAGCGTCAGAGATTTTTCTAACCCGAAGAGCTTAGGGTAAAACCTCTATTATAGAAATAAAAAAAAGTTTTATTTAATTAGAATCCAGAGGTTGCCTTTTTATTTAATTTTTTTTCGAAATTATGCGAAATCAAGTGAAAAATTAAATCTACCGAGAGGAAGGATTCGAATCTGTAACCCTTGGGCCCTCGCCCAATGTACAAACTCTTTGGCAATTCCTAGGTTTTGATGACGTCCCAGAAAGAACACATGATTATATACGTATTGGCGACAGTGATCGTACCCTGCCTCCAAAGGGAGATCACACACAACCGCAGCTGCCACCTAATATATTTGATCTATTTGCCTTTTTTTATTTCGACTATGTTAGTCACATTTTCTTTTTTACATTTTAACGACATTCGATTAGCTAGAGATTACTGGGTAGGGAAAAACTAAAAGTGGCAGGGTCATTAGAACAGGCTTAATATCTTACGGGCTTAACTTTTGTCTTCTGCTGATGAGGGTCGAGCTTAGGCAGCATAACTACGAATCACTCGAGTTCACCAGCATGTCTCTTGGCAAAGACAGACTTGTCCCTCTTTACCGTGAGAATCGACAAATGATTTCATCTATTTGATTTCCCCGTTAGATACCAAGGGTTTATGCAATAGGTCGAAGTCCCAAGGGTTGCAGGTTCGAATCCTGCCTCTGGGGAATTTTATTGTATTGTGTATTTGTTTCAATTATACAAAGCATTAGGTGCTTTACTGCTACAATAAATGAGCTTCTTAACAGAATTAACGTTACCGATGAGAGCGTACAGTAGATTTTGTGACGAATCCCATTTTTAAAATGATGGCAGAGGTCCGACGGACTACATACACTGACGGTCGAGTATTCTCCCTTTGGTTCGCTATCAGTGTTATTATTATCATTCCGTTCCGCTTATGGTGGCACAATGTCATAAGAAGAAAAACCAAACACCATTTAGTAAATCGGAGCATCGGAGATATTTTTACTCGGCGCGACAATTTTACAAAACCGCCAGCATTAGGTCAAGAAAGAAAAAAACAAACAGACGAAAAAGGTGACAATCGCTTGTAATTTAAATATCTCATTAAACGCGACCATGTGATTTTTCTAAATGGGTTGTCGGTTTGTTTTTATTCCACACGATTGCCATTGCAAGCCCGGGCTCATTAGAAGATAACAGCAGGCAACTTTATTTGGTGGCTTTCAATGCTCAGACTTTTGTTTTTTGTCTCTGACACCGCACACATTTATTCTTGGGGTGTAATTAATTAGTGCTCGGTACGGAGAACACGACACCGCCCACGACACCCGCCAGTGATGTGACGAAAGTAGCTAAACAGCGACGAAAAAACTTTCTGTCGTTGGCAGTTTTTTTTTTCGTTTGGAATTCAGCACGCGCCCCGGCATTACTTCGCACACACACAGCCAAAAATACCCTCCTATTTGTTCCGACGTCATCGATTCTATCTTTAGTACCGGGATAGGAGAAAACCCTAGCTAAATCCCATACCGCGCCTGATGACCAAAAAGTGTAAGTTACGAAACAAAAGATACTGCGCGCACTTTGCGGTCTCGTTTTGGCGAAACCCCCTTCCCCACCAAAATAAAAAAAAAAGATGGTCACGGAAAGAATACGAAAGTGGAAGAGGTTTGTGGTCTGACGGAAGCCAGCCGATCCACAGCTGAGGCAGGCATGCGTCTGGGCACGTGAACGACGACTACCGAGGATGTGCTATTTTTCCGCGACCAATAAATGTAATCAATCGCACTGTCTGTCTGGACGAAAACCGATTTATGGGAAACGATGAGCGATGAGCGGTGTATACATACATATTTTTGGCTTTCACCCGGCTATAACCGGGCAGCCGGAAATAGCCGGATTGAAACGCATTAGACGTAATTACTCCGGATGTAAGACGCACGTATACTGAAGGCCGTTATTTTGTCTGTCATTTTTCACGGGGAGAGACAACTTTTGATCACATTGCAATTACAATCTGTTTTAACTTGAAACTTAACAATCCTAACGTCCTTTGCAGACCATGTTCTTTGAAACGCTGCTGATGCTCATTAAAACTTTGCTTGTTTCACAGCTTGACGCTTTCCGGGTTTACCATAATGCAGATAATGAGTTTCGTCCAATCGCGTTGCTGCTGCTGCTGCTGGTGACGAAGTTAGTGGGAGGCTGACTCCTTGCTTGAAACATGATCTAAGTACTGCTTTGACCTGGGGACCCTTCATAATAACTCCCGCTACGTCTCGGAACTGGGTTGTTATTTATACTTTTTTGCTTCCTTTTAACGATTACTTTTGGCGGGGGAGGAAATAGTATGCGGGATTTGACAGCTCTGCTTTCTTTATAAAATGTCGTAGTTGTTCGCGGGATTCTGTTCCGGGACGATAAACTAGAATGATACAGAATAACGTCTGGATTGCTCAATTAGTACCAATTCTGAGATTTTCCTGTCCAACTAGCGAATTTGGACTATTTTTCAACATAACATCTTAAATATCGTAGATAAAGCTTCAGCACGTTCCAGAAAGTTGTTCGTCTTGTCAAGTTACACATCTTTCAAGAAGAGTCTATCTCTTGCGACTAGGAAGTTATTGGATAATTTTTGGTATAATTTGCAAAAGTTTTAAAAATAATAACTTCCAAACGGGCAGCCAACTCGAATTGCAATTAGAACTGCTGCGTCAACACTATAAAACTCACAAGAGTTCACTTGACTCTCGTTGTCTGCAGTAGAGTTATATAATCTTCAACATCCTCGAAGATACTTGAGAATACCTACGCGTTTATAAAAATTGTGTATTTTAGCGATTGAAACAACTTCGTAGAATATATGAAACCCATAAGAATGATAATTGAAAAGATATTTACAAAAACAATTTTTTGGGTCATACTATATTATCAGTCAATTATCAGCAACGATTGCACACGTGAGTTGAAAATTCATCAAAATAGATATCAGCCAAACCAAAAAGGAAGAAACACTTGGCGTACTTTATAAGACTAAACTAAAATATAAGTACTGAAGAAATCTTTGAGGTTCGGTACACACAAACTTTAACTGTATACGTATTTTGTTGTCAAGGAACTGTTTGAGATGGCAAAAACAATTCAAGGAAGAAAGGGAAATTAATGGAATATCACAAAATCTATTGGTTGGGTGTATGGCTCCGCAGTCCCATTCCTAAGCAAAAACAAAGCATCCTGCCTCCATCAGACGCCTCGGTTTCCTTGGGACCTTTTACAAAGTCCCAAACGGAGCGAAACGTCGGACTAAGACAAAACAGTCTGCTTCCGCTCAAAAACCAGACTGTATGGCTTTGCAGTCTGGTTTTTGGTTTTTCAACCTAAAAATTGGAAACAGTCGACTCCAGTTCAAAACACCACAATATCATAGAATCAAATCAAATAAACAAAAAAATTACTTATCTCCAGCAAGTTCGTATCGATCGATACAACTCGCACGATGCATCTGGTCGTAGGCAACAGCAGAGATCGCCATTTGTTCACGAGACTTCCAATAATGCTCCCAGAGCCGAGTTTGTCAACCGCGCGAGGCAATCGGATAACGGTGAATTGTTTAGACTGCTTCCTATGGTAGTTCTTCCGGCACAATTACGTTCATCACTTACTTGAAAAATTATATCGAATAAATAGGGAATATTTTGTGAACAAAACGACAAGATCAAAATTTTCACGTCTTTTTCAAGAATGATTTCAATACCTTTCTGTAATTAAAGTAAAGAGCGTAAATTTTTTTCTCTCCAAGAGAATTGCTCTCTGGACTCCCTAGAAATGAGTGGAGTGTTTCTTTTAGGGCCCCGTACATGAGGCGTTAGTAATGTCATCATTGAGCAGTAATGTCACTTTTAATGAACGTGTAAGGCGAATAATGATGGAATTCCCATACAATTCCAGTAATGACACTGCTTAGTAATGACACTTTTATTGCTCGTGTAAGGGCCCCTTTTCACTCAGGCGCTGTCAGTTCAATCGAAGATGGCGTTGTACCAGCAAGCACACCGCGAGTGTGTTGTACGGTTTTATGAAACGCAGTTTACGGTAGACCACTGTCGAGATAAAAATGTGCCCGTGAGTACAGTTTACCAGATCCTGGCATCCCTGAGCGTAAAGCGGAAGGCCGGTAGCGGCCGTCCGGCGAAGATAATGATGATGATGAAGAAGGAAGCGTTGAAAAAGCTGTTCGACAACAAGGACGGAACGAGTTTGCGTGACACAGGCCGAAAATATCACTGCTCCCATACCTTGATTCATCGAACCCTCAAGATGGAGGACATAATCTGTCGGAAGAAGACTCGGTCCCCCGAATACACGAACTAGCAGATAGCGCTCGTGAAATCCCATTGCCGGTGGATGACAAAGAATTATCGCGGGACGTCCTTCGTGCTGTACGACGGAGGTTACTTTCCGCTTTCGAGGACCCACATTCCAGGAAATGACAGCCACTATACCAGCGACAAGTCGGCCACACGCCCGAGGTAAAATATAAGTTTAAGCATAAATTTGAAAAAAAGTGATGCTGTACATCGCCACATCGGTCAGAGGGATTTCAAAAAAAATGCTGGAGTATCTTGAGCAGAAAAAGATACCGTACGTACTGAAAGAAAGGAACCCGACCAACCTGCCCCAGTGCCGTCCCATTGAGGATTTTTCGACTCCCTCAGTGCCCTAGTGTACAAAAATAATTGGCGTGCCAAGGATACGAAGCAGTTGACCACCAAAATCCGGAATTGTATCCGGAAGATAGACGTCAGTGCCGTCCAAGTGTCAAATTCGAAAGTAAGCTCAAGAATAAAATATCACGATAACGTGCATGTAAATCGTGACATCATGAACACAAATCACACTATCGTGACAAAAATACCAAACATCGTGGCTAAGATTCTGAAATCATGAATATAAATGACACTATTCGTTAATAAAATATGTGTGATAATGTGAATAGAACTTTTGAAAATCGTGAATAATATCATGAAATCTTGAACATAAATCACATTCAAATATAAAAATTCATGACTATGATCTTAAAATCATGAACATAAACGCGCCGTTCTGACAGAAACATTCAACAGTATATTCATGACTGCAACGAGATGAGAAATTACGAAAATTGCGAAATCATGAACATTTTTTTACTGTCGGCTTCCCAAATTATGAACCAGAATCGTAAGAAAAACTAAACGGGTCCAGGGAACAACCACAGCAACTCAACCAAACATTCGAATGTAACGCCATTCGGGGCACACTAATCTTTTTGGAAACACAATTTAATTGAATATGAATTTATTAACGATTTTTTTTCCGTGAGGATTTAGGGATGCGCAACATGATACTGGAATTTTTTAGAGAATTTCTTGTTTTCATTGCTGATTTTTTCCTATATTTTCACATACAAACTTAAAAATTCTTGCGAGTAAACCAGAAGCAAACGCCCAAGCTCTTATTTGGCATTCGACGTGTGGACTCCTTTACCTTTCGAAAAAAGTCAATATTATTACTGGCCTAATAGCTATGCCACCAGTCGTCGGTAAGGTCTAACTGCAAGAATGTGGAAGAGCTGGATAGTGAGGAGAAGAAAATTAAGTATGCGAAGTATGACGAACAAATACTATCACATATCCTCCATACGTCTCCCAACCTTTGAACGGAACGGATCGTTATATTTCACAGTGGTGTTCGGTGTGTAAACTTCAGTAAGTGAAGGTCATCCTTTGTTCGTTCGTTAGCTGCCGTTCTGCTGGTGCCGGCAGTAAATCCAGTACATTGTTTTCGCTGGTGCGGAACAATCGACGTTGTTTGCAGATAAGTTTTGCTTTATTTTTTTCCTCGTTTGCTTTCTTTCCTTTTCCCTACTTTTACTCTACCTTGTAATCAAATAATAAGACACATTCCCGTTTATATAACGCTCTGCCCTCGTGCTTAAATGGCCGAGGGCGAAATACCATCTGATGTAATCATGGAAGTCCCTGATCCCCCTAATACTCGCATTGCTCCCCGTATAAAGCAGTACCCAGAAGGTTCCTCTGGGCCATGGGTGGTATATTTTCGGACCGGAGAGAAACCGGTTAATATATTAAAACTTTCTCGAGATCTGACTGCTAATTACCCGGCCGTAACTCAGATAACACGTGTTCGGGCAAACAAGATACGTGTTCTAGTGAGTGATCTCGGCCAGACAAACGCGATTGCTTGCTGTGAGCGCTTTACGCGGGAATTTAAAGCGTACGTGCCTTGTGTGGCCTGTGAAATCGATGGGGTAGTGTCCGAACCGGGCCTGAAATGCGAAGAACTGTTGGAGCACGGGGTTGGCTGCTTTAAGGACCCCTCACTTGAACAGATTAAGATCTTGGAATGCAAACAATTGTATACCGCAAACACCGAGGGAGGTAAGACTGCCTACTCTCTATCAGGCTCGATTCGGGTGACATTCGCCGGGTCCTCTCTTCCCAACTACATTCTCCTTGACAAGGTTCGCCTACCAGTTCGCCTGTTCGTACCGCGGGTCATGAACTGCAGCAATTGCAAGCAGTTGGGCCACACAGCCACATATTGTGGAAATAAGAAACGATGCGGCAAATGCGAAGGAGAGCATGAGGATTCACATGCTCTTAAATCATGCCCTGCGTACAAGCAGCGCGGGGATAAAATTAAGCGCTCAAGGCGTTCTTATGCAGAAATGCTAAAGAATGCTTCGCCATCTGTCCTGTCCGAAAATCCCTATGCTGGTTTGGCTAACGTTGAGCAAGAATCTGACGACCCACGAGAGGGAACATCTTTGGTTAACCCAGGGGAATCCAGGAAGAGGAGAATTCCAGCCTCCCCTACATTGCCCCGTAAGGGTGCCAAGGTGTCGTCCACTCAGAGTGCGCCAATTACAATCAATAAATCCAACGGAAGTGATGCACTAAAGCCGAAGCAATTTGCTCCAGGACTTGGAAATATTAATTCTAACAAGGAGTACCCACCACTTCCAGGGACATCCAAAACCCCAAGTGTCCCCTTTTTTCAAACAGATACTCAGTCCTTAATTTTCACAGCTTTCAATGTTACTGATCCTCTTAAAAGCCTTCTGATACGTTTTCTCCCTATAGTGCAAACATTTTTGAAGCAGTTGACTACTAAATGGCCCCTCCTTGCAGCGATCGTATCCTTCGATGGCTAAGTCATCGAACGAGGTCACCGATTCGATCACTGTTCTACAGTGGAACAGCAGAAGTATCCTCCCGAAAATCGATTCCTTTAAATTTTTACTAAACAGTTTAAAATGGGATGCTTTTGCATTATGTGAAACTTGGTTAACTTCCGATATAAATCTCAACTTCCACGACTTTAATATAATTCGTCTGGATCGAGAAAACCCCTATGGAGGAGTACTTTTGGGGATCAAAAAGTGCTATTCTTTCAACCGAATTAACCTCCCTTCGACACCAGGCATTGAAATTGTCGCTTGTCAAGTTTTAATCAAAGGTAAAGACCTTTGCATTGCTTCCATCTACATTCCTCCTAGAGCCTCGGTAGGGCACCGAACGCTTTGTAATATCACGGAATCCTTACCGGCACCGCGGCTAGTTCTGGGAGACTTTAACTCGCACGGTACGGTATGGGGCTGTCTTCATGATGATAATAGATCAACATTAATCCAAGATCTTTGCGACAATTTCAACATGACCATCTTAAACACGGGAGAAATGACGCGGATTCCTACACCACCAGCACGCCCAAGCGCGTTGGATTTATCGCTTTGCTCGACATCGCTACAGTTAGATTGCATGTGGAAAGTGATCCCTGATCCCCACGGTAGCGATCATTTGCCTATCGTGATTTCGATTGCTAACGGTTCAAGACCATCGGAAACAATCAATGTATCGTATGACCTCACACGGAACATTGATTGGAAGAGTTACGCGACCGCGATATCCGTTAAAATCGAATCCACTCAAGAACTTCCTCCGGAGGAAGAGTACAGGTTTTTGGCTGGCTTGATTCTCGACAGTGCGAATCAAGCTCAGACTAAACCAGTACCCAGCGCGAATACCCATGGACGGTCTCCCACCCTGTGGTGGGATAAAGAGTGCTCAGAGCTGTACGCGGAAAAGTCCACTGCATATAAGGGCTTCCGGGAAGACGGGTTACCCGCTAGCAATCAACAGTACGCGTCGTTAGAAAGGCGAATGAAGAGTCTAATGAAAGCCAAAAAACGCAGTTATTGGCGCCGGTTCGTCGACGGGTTAACGAGAGAAACAGCGATGAGCACTCTTTGGGGTACGGCTCGACGTATGCGTAACCGAAACAGTACCAACGAGAACGTGGAATATTCAAACCGCTGGATATTCGCTTTCGCCAAGAAGATCTGTCCGGACTTTGTCTCAGTACAGAAAACATGCAGCGCCGCGTCCCCTCACGATACCGCGAACGAAACACCTTTTTCGATGGTGGAGTTCTCACTTGCTCTCTTATTATCATTGGCGTGCGCAAGGGGGGGCTAATGTTTTGGAATTTTTTAAAAACTTTTATAAGTATGATTATCATGTTCAAGACATACGAGAAACATATGAAACTTACTGCATAACTCATTTTGTTTAAACAAGCCATGTAATCTTTGAACGCCTCGATAAAATCAACAGTCGTAACAAGTTCGTTGAAATCAGGAATCTCGATAACAAGATAAGATTGCTGAGAGGAAGCGGTAACTGCAGCAAAGATTCGGTTACCGATTTAAAAATACAAGAGTGCTGGTGATCAATTTAATTTTTTGCTTTGACTAAATTTTTTAAACTTTTTACTACACAGGCACATATGGCGATTCCAGGAGGTATTACATGGAAAGTGATAACAAGAGAAACTTTCAACTTTCTTCTAACAGTAATATAATATTAAAAGAACTTTTGGAATTGTAGATATATGTTACTTGTTTGGATAACAACTTATTCTGCTTCTGTTTTTTCCCTTTAATCACATTAAATTAGCTAGAGATTACTAAGTAGCAAAATTATAAAAATTCTTGTTATGAAAGGATTTGGAATATACAGATAGGAAATATGGCGATTCGCATGGTAAAGAAGGATGACTCTGCTGTTGTCGTGAGACATTTCTAGCTTTCCGATCTGTAAATATTTAATCTTTGCTCTCACTTGCGTACTATGGCTCTAAATTTAAATGTCTTTACTTTCATTACTAAGCAATCTCTAGCTAATTAAATGTCGATAAAAGGAAAAAAACTGTGCAAGAACTCTTCTTTATACGAAGGAGAAATAGGAGAAAAGGTTTTTGTGAAACGACGAACCATCGCCTTATGACAATACTACTAGTGCCCTGGTAATAAAAGTAAAAGATAAATTGAAGCATGTACTCGAAAATACGATTCTATACAGTGTACGAAGAAACGAAACCATAATCACATGCTTCTTGGTTTCATGAAAGACTTCGGAATTGACGTCGATTACACACTTGTCAAAAATGTAACTTGATATAACTTCTGACAAAATCCTACTAAAACTTTATTGTTAAATACTATGATGAAGAAAAGAAAATGGAAAATGACTCCATGCATGCTTACGATGAAAAGCTTTTGGGCATGTAGCGCGCAGGAGAGAGATTCGCTAGAGTGATCAGTAGACAATCTTAAAGGCGTCGTCGACTTGGGGGGAAAGCGTTGTTCTCGCTGAAGTTATGCAATCGAGGAAAATATGTGTGTGGAGCGTAACAAAAAGTGGCTTACAGAAAATCTCTAATGCATTCTACCACGGCACTATGGGAAGGTTCCATACAACCAGGTGGCGAAAAATATATTCTTTCACGAAAAGCTTGCTTGAGTTGTTAATGTTGTACATTATTAATTACATTATTACTCATAATGGACGTATCCAGGATTAAAAACCTTAAAGGAGGAAGGGTATGCAAGTTTAATTTTTTTTCAAAGAAAATATTAGCGATTCAAAGAATTTTAGTCAATTCATTCACTTTCCACATAATGATGCAACATTTGAACAATATTTGCTTAAATTTTCATTGGGCGAGTGATACTGTTTCTTCGAAGGCACCTTTAAAAAAATGCGGTGCGCATTATTACTCAAATTCTACTGGAACAATCGTTTCGAAATTTTGCACAGTTCTTCTTCACATCATTCTCCAGGTAACTACGAGACCTTTCGTTAAAATTATTACTATACCTATTTTTACAATAAAATGTTTTTTTTTAGCGAAAATGGGATTTTTGGCTTTAAAGCGGTACGAAAAACTTAAAAATCAAAAAGTAAAAACTCAGATTACATGTGCTTACCCCTCAAAACGATAGTGACGAAGAGAGAATGAAAGTCGCGAAAGAGGCAGATAAGTATTTTAATTTATTTATTTACATAGAAGTAAATAGAAAAATGTGTGAAGTGCTTAGGCTATTTGGTGATTATTTCAACGTCGATATGACCAATGGGCTTTAAAGGTAATGTCGCTCTTTCAGGTGATTGCTATGCAAATATATCTTCTTCATATTTATAGCTTGCGATTATTTTTGATTCATTTGGAACTCTTGTTCCGGAGATACAGATTAATGAATCCTATATAAACCAGTATCATGAAAACGAAATAGTTAAGACTATCAGAATGTATTAAAAAAATTCTTGGCCACAAACACTGTTTTTTAACGAATCCGAAGCTCATTAATATAAGCATGAAAAGTGAATTGTAAATCATGCTTTTTGGTATAATAAGAATTTCAAGTATTAGGACACATTTCGTCGCTGTTCTGCTATCTTATGACAAGTGCCATTTATCACATTTCGAGAAAAACGATTTTTAAAGTTTGAGATTGAATATCTTGAAGCGTATAAATGGTTTAAACAATTCAAGGAATACAATTGATTGCGAATTTTTAATATAAATGTAAACAAAAGTCGCGCTAACACGTATCACAGGTGTGTATTGATGACAAAATTTTTATGACGTGTCATAATCGTGCATGGAAAATTTTCCATGGAAAAAAATCATCAATTTTTAACTTTTATTCATATCCTTGGCTTCATTCGGTCTATAAACAATCGGTGAGATGTATTTTGAAGGCAATGAGTCAGGGAATCTGGAAAAATCGTTATTTTTGGTTACAGTGTTTCCAAATATGCTATATTTCCAGTTTAAAACTTAAATTGCATTTTTCTCACAATTCGTGTATTTGTGTGTGTGTGTGGGTTTCTCAGATAGTTTTACACATAAAAACATCTTATACATCAAGATAACTTGAGCCAATACCCAGACACAGTCATTTGAAGTGAAAAAATTAAAATTTCTCATCACGTTTCTCGCAGTATCTCAGTAACTAAGCAGAATGTCAACATTCAGAAAACGCCGCTTTGTAGAGATATTTTGGACAAGTGATATCTAATTCAATTTACCCCAAAATGGCGTTTGTCATAAGATAGCACAACAGCGACGATTTATCGTGTTAACGGTAACTTGGGGGTTTCAGTACAACTCAGTACCATTTGTTGCTACACAGTAATGTTGTATGGCATAAATGTAGTCAGATCAGCTATCTTTTCAATACATCGGCTCTAATTGTAATCCTCGTTCATTAAATTGTGGAATATGGAACACTCAACCGAAACATGTATGAAATGAAATGAAACATGAATTATCCTTCTCTGGTCTAGTAGTTGAGACAGCCAATAAAACTTCAAGTGAGGCGTTCTCAGCTTAGGGAAAATTAGGGCAACTAAAATCTTCACTATTAGTTAAAAGATACCTTTCATCCCCCATCGAAAGTTTAAGGGGGACATTGGAGGCCTTTTTTGCCGGATCCAATTTGTGGATATTTTAGGACATTGAATGGTTATTTTGCATATAACTTCATATCAATACGATATATATGCATTTCTAATAAATTAATCACAAAGCTGGCGTTCTTAGCTTTAAAATGGCATATTTCAACATATGTTTCATCTAAAGTTCAGCAAAGATACGTATAGTTGAGAAAATGCACATGATATGTCTATTTTTCATAATTTTTATCTTTAGACATCCATATTACACAGTTAAGTTAAATATTTTTCCGAGATACTCTTCTTAGCTACAGTTTATATTAATACTCAGTAAAGAATTGAATTAAATTGGAGTTGATGCAATTTTCGATTTGGCCTCCCCATAGTGCATGGTTTGCATCAAATACCCGGATTCTTCGGTCGTTATAAATAGCACTGGTTTATGAAAAAAATTGATTTCTTTCCTAACTATGTTTTCTAAATGTATTTTGGACCAGTCACACCCACCTCGAAAAGTGTTAATATTTTTTTTTCCTACAGAAAGACTATTTTAAACTTGATTCTCGGAGTTGTTCAGAAGTTTTTGTTAGTTTCCATTTTTCTTATAAATACAATAGAGATTCACCCAAACCTATAGATAGAGATTTTTTTATAAAGTATAATTGTAATATTTTGGTGAAAATCTTGGTGAGAATGCACATATTATTCTGAAAGTAGATATCATAAAATAAAATTTAAAAAATTAAAAGTAGAATCAAATTATTTTTTAAGCCTAAAGCCTATAGTTGTTACGGAATTTAATTAGCAAGGGACTGGAAGGTGAAGTATATTTTTCAATATTAGCCATAGTACTCAAGGGAGAGCAAGAAGTTGAATGGTGAAAGTTTAGAAAAGCGTGGAAAGGGTCATATGAGCAAGCTTAGAGTTTACCTGCGACTTAACCCTTTGTCTGCTACCGTAGGAGTCAGGATCTTTTGGCCTTGGAAATGTGGATCACCTGAGTCTACGGCATGTCCGAACAAGCTTAAAATAACTTGTTACTTCATGCTGTCGGAACCGACAGCGATATGTGCAGTGCGAACAGATTTCAAGTAATGTTTGTCTGCTGTCCAGAAGGTGCCATCGTGTTGTCGAAGCGGTGCCGGAAACTGCGTCAGGACTTTATGAAGGCTTTCAAAGCTAATCCAGGACTTTCGGGCATGGATGTGGGAAGTTTTTTTCAAGTACAGGTCTATCAAGCAATAGAACTGGACCGTAAAGCAAAGCATTACGGCCAAAATCGCGGGTCTGAAAAACGTATGTTCAGGATCTGAACACATTTAATAAATACAAAGGCTGATGAGACGTATGTCAAATTTAACTTGAAACAGCTTCCGGGACAGAGGCTTTATGTTGTCAAAGATCACTGAGATATTCCAAAGTAGTATAAATTTGGTGTTGCGGACAATTGCAGTAATGGCCATAAAGCTCCAATTTACGAAAAACAAAATTTCAATGAAGTTGAGAATGTGTAATATTAATTTCTTCTAGATTTATAAAATAAATGAAACAACGTAAATTTCAATAACAAAATAAAATAACTGTTTCATAATCAAACTTATACCAGAAATCTAACTGATAATGAAGCTCATAACTGAAAGTTTTGAATCTGTTAGCCCCCCCTAATGGAAAAGGCTGCGCACGCCTATGCTTATCATGCAACAATAACGCCCCAGGGTTAGACAGAATCAAATTCAACTTGCTGAAAAATCTGCCTGATACTGCAAAAAGGCGCTTGTTGAATTTATTTAACAAGTTTCTTGAGGGTAACATTGTCCCTCATGAATGGAGGCAAGTTAAGGTCATCGCCATCCAAAAACCAGGAACACCAGCCTCCGACCACAATTTGTACCGTCCGATCGCAATGCTATCCTGTATCCGGAAGTTGTTCGAGAAAATGATCCTATCCCGCCTCGACAATTGGGTCGAAGCAAATGGCTTACTGTCAGATACACAATTTGGCTTTCGCAAAGGCAAAGGGACGAACGATTGTCTTGCGTTGCTCAAAAGCGAAATTCAAATGGTCTATGCTAGCAAAGAGCAGATGGCATCAGTGTTCCTAGATATTAAGGGGGCTTTTGATTCAGTTTCGATCAACATTCTTTCAGAGAAGCTGCACCAGCATGGTCTTTCAGCGACTTTAAACAACTTTTTACTAAACTTTTTGTCGGAAAAGCACATGCATTTTTCGCATGATGACTTATCGACATCACGATTTAGCTACACGGGCCTTCCCCAGGGCTCATGTCTAAGCCCCCTGTTATACAATTTCTACGTCAACGACATTGATGAATGTCTTGACAATTCCTGCACGTTAAGGCAACTTGCAGACGATGGCGTGGTGTCTGTTACGGGACCCAAAGCTGTCGATCTACAAGGACCATTACAGAATACCTTGGACAATTTGTCTGCTTGGGCTCTTCAGCTGGGTATTGAGTTCTCCACGGAGAAAACTGAGTTGGTTATTTTTTCTGGGAAGCGTGAACCAGCACAACTACAGCTTCTATTAATGGGTCAAACTATCGCTCAGGTCTTCACAGTAAAATATCTAGGGGTCTAGTTCGACTCGAAAGGTACTTGGGGATGTCACATTAGGTATCTGAAACAGAAATGCCAGCAAAGGATCAACTTTCTTCGTACAATAACCGGAACGTGGTGGTGTGCCCACCCAGGAGACCTAATTAGGTTGTATCAAACAACGATACTGTCGGTAATGGAATACGGATGCTTCTGCTTTCGCTCCGCCGCGAACATACATTTCATCAAACTCGAAAGAATTCAGTATCGTTGTTTGCGTATCGCCTTAGGGTGCATGCAGTCGACCCATACGATGAGTCTCGAAGTGCTGTCGGGCGTTCTCCCGTTGAAAAATCGATTTTGGGAACTCATATCGATTGCTCATTCGATGCGACATCTTGAACCCGGTCGTGATTGAAAATTTCGAAAGGCTTGTTGAGCTCAATTCTCAGACCCGTTTCATATCCCTGTACTTTGACTACATGGCGCAAAATATTAATCCTTCTTCTTACTATCCCAACCGTGTGCATTTCATAAATACTTCTAAATCTACTGTTTTCTTCGACACATCCATGAAAGATGAGATTATTGGAATTCCGGACCACATACGCCCACAAGTGGTTCCAAATATTTTTTATAATAAATTCCGAGAAGTCGACTGTTCTAAGATGTTTTATACTGACGGATCAAACCTCGAAGAGTCCACTGGCTTCGGTATTTTCAATCAAAAGTTCACCGCCTCCTACAAACTCAGTGACCCTGCTTCAGTTTACGCCGCAGAACTAGCTGCCATTCAGTATACCCTTGGAGTCATTGAAACATTACTCGCAGGCCATTACTTCATCGTTTCGGATAGCCTCAGTTCCATTGACGCTATTCGCTCGATGAAACATGGAAAGCACTCCTCGTATTTTTTGGAGAAAATACGGGAGCTACTGAGTGCTTTATCTGACAACTTTTTCCAGATTACCTTGGTATGGGTCCCTTCTCATTGCTCCATTCCGGGCAATGAGAAGGCAGACTCTATAGCTAAGGTGGGTGCCTTAGAAGGAGACGTTTACGAAAGACCAATTTGCTTCAGCGAATTTTTCAGTATTACTCATCAGAGAACCCTCGAAAGTTGGCAAACTTCGTGGAGCAGTGGGGAGCTGGGAAGGTGGCTTCATTCGATAATCCCTAAGGTATCGACGAAACCTTGGTTCAAGGGGTGGATGTGGGTCGTGACTTCATTCGTGTGATGTCCCGACTCATGGCAAACCATTACACGCTGGATGCATATCTCCGGCGTATTGGGCTCGTGGATAGTGGTATCTGCGCTTGTGGCGACGGCTATCACGACATCGAGCACATTGTCTGGGCGTGCTCCGAGTACAGTTCCGCCAGGTCTCGGCTAATGGATACCCTGCGGGCCCGAGGAAGACCAACCAACGTCCCGGTTCGAGATGTGCTGGCAAGCCGCGATGTCCTCTATATGTCCCTTAAATACACCTTTGTGAAAACCATCAATATACAAGTCTAACTGCCCCTTCTTATTTTCCTTATCATTCTCAGAACCCTCTTCCACCTGTATCAAAGCATCTGTATCGAATGAGCCAACAAACACGGGACCTACGGTACGAACATAACACGCTTAACTAGAAATGTAGCCGATCCACATCTGAGCCGTACTACGAAATCGTCTGGAAAAACCCCTGCCATCTTGAGGAGGGCCACCCGGCGTCCCATTACATGATTCCCCTGATGAAGGCCACCCGAGTTTGTAATCCATCCGTTGATCTCACGATGCCTGAAACTGAAATAATTTTCTCTCCCTGCCATCTTTGTCTACCCTCCCTCCTCTGACTCTTATACCCAGAAGTAACACCCCCCCCCCCCAATATCATCGCGAAGCATTTAGCTCTTCTTGTCTCTTCTAGTTTTAACTATTATATTATATAATCTCGTTGAAAATGCCCAACTCTACTACCCACAAAAATAACTATAATTACGAATCTTTACAAAATTCAATCATGCCCTCTAGTTATTCCTATTTTTAAGATAGTCGTAAAAAAATGTCCCCCTTAGTTAAACATTATTTGCTCCAATAATCTCACTGATAAAAATGTCAAACCATATTGCCACAAAAACTAAATGACCCCCCTAATCTTACGAAAATAATATTATCCCCTTGTGTAGATATATAAGATAGCTATAAAATCGCATTAGTTTCATTTTAAAAAAATCAATGTGTAATCCCCTAGTTTTAAGCAAATTAAAATGTAAAACAAAACAAAATTGGCACCTTTAAGCTAACGCAACGTGCCTTATCAAATAAACGATTTGAATAAAAAAAAAGTTCACCCACTATAACCGTAAACAATACACCGTTATCTTATGCCAAACGACAAACGGCTACAAAACCAATATCAACGGATCTGACAGGAACAAGTATTCACTCAAAAAAAACGCAGACAGTATCTCCAAACCAATAGCCGGTACCACCAGTAAAGAAGCGAACGCAGAAGAGGACGAATACGCTCGTCCGTGCGCTCGTATTCCTTTTTGGCGCTCCATTGTTTTTTTTTATTTCGATTATAGAGGTTTTAACCTTAAGGTCATTCGCCTCTTCGGGTTAGAAAAATTTCTTAGGAAAAATTTCTAACCCTATGTGCGGGGTCGGGACTCGAACCCAGGTGCGCTGCGTACAAGGCAATCGATTTACCAATACGCTACGCCCACTCCCCTCATTGTTTTTTTAAATACTTTGAATTAACTTCTGAATATTTTGTAGCGTATTCCGTCGATTCAAACTATAAAATCTTGGTTTTTTTACATTGTACATAAAGTAGATAACCTAAGAACGTTCCTTTTCACAAATGTCGAGTATTAAATAAAGTTATTGTATCCACAATAAGAGTTCAAATTTTCAAGTTATTAAATTAAAATGTGTTTTTTTTTTCAAATTTTTAAAAATTTTTTGAATTTTTTTCCCGCTTGTGCCTCGGCTGACCCCACCCATTGTCGGCCTTGGTCTGACTTGCACACTCATTGCCCCACCAAATGCTGCCAAATTCCCAATTTTCGTAAATAATCAACTGATTCTACCGTATCTAGTGTAACGGGTGAGAATTTTTTCAGTCATGTAGTTAAAAAACATAAAACAAATTTCAAAGATTTCAGTTTTTTTTATTAAAAACATAATGCTTATTCTCCAAAAAAAATGTCAACGAATATTGGAGAAGGGGTCCTGGTCAGCCGTACGACTCAACTTAGTCGCGATGCTCTCACGACAGCGCTGGATGGCACTGACGTCCATCTTCCCGGTATAATTCCGGATCCAGGTGGCCAACTGCTTCGTATTCTTGACCCGCCAATTATTTTTGTACACTAGGGCACTGAGGGAGCCAAAAAAATCGTCAATGGAACGTTAGCCGGGTTCCTTTCTTTCGGCACGTACGGTATCTTTTTCTGCTCGAGATACTTGGCGTAATGGAGAGACGGCTTGTCCGACCAGAAGACGTACTTCCCATCCGCATGATGCTCTTTTAAAAACGGCAGAAAAATATTCTCAAGACACTCCTCCTGGTACATTTGTTGATTGATGACCAGACCGCTCTCGGTTTGAACCACGGCTTTGAAATCGCTCTGTCCGATTTGGCAATGTAAATAATAACTCTTTTTTAAATTTATTCTTAAACTTATATTTTACCTCGGCGGGTGTGGCCGACTTGTCGCTGGAATAGTAGCTGTTATTTCCTGGAATGTGGGTCTTCGAGAGCGGAAAGTAACTTTAGTCGTCCAGCACGAACAACGTCCCGCGGTAGTTCTTCGTTTTCCGCCGGCACTGCGATTTCACGATCGCTATCTGCTCGTCTGTGTACTCGGGGGACCGAGTCTTCTTTCGAAAAATGTTGTGCTCCATCTTGAGGGTTCGGTGAATATTTTCGGTTATCGTCACGGAAACTCGTTCCGTCCTTGCTGTCGAACAGCTTTTTCAACGCTTTCTTCTACTTCTTCGTCATTATCTTTGATCGACGGTCGCTACCGGCTTTCAGCTCCACGCTCAGGAATGCCAAGATCCGATAAAATGTACTCACGGGCACGTTTTTGTCTCGAAAGTGGTCTACCTCAAGTTTTTTCTACGTTGATTAAGCGTTTCGTAAAACCGTACAACACGCTCGCGAAGTGCTTGCTGTGTCGACGCCATCTTCGATTGAACTGACAGCACCCGAGCGAAAAGAAACATGCCACCCATTTCTAGGGAGTCCAGAGAGCAATTCTCTTGGAGATAAAAAAATACTATCTTTACTTTAATTACAGAGAGGTATTGAAATCATTCTCAAGAAAAGTTCGAAAGTTCGGCCTGTCTTAAGCACTCAAATGATGTTACTAGCGGTAAGACTTTTAAGAAGGACTACCGCGTCTACGTACCCGCTCACAGAGTTGAGATCGACAGTGTGTTTTCCCATTCGATTTCGTTGTGTAAAGGACCCCTGTGTGTGTAGATTTTAAATGGCAATCGCACAAAAAAAGAATCCACATGATCGCGTACAAACTGCGCCTGGAGAATGCGTTCTTTTGAAAGATATTATAAGTACTATTTAGCAGAAATATTAAAAAGAGCTGCGCCACTCACCACGACAACTTGTTATGCTATGTTAGGCCAGGAAGAGCGCAGCTCTGACGATCCCCTTGTGAGGACATCTGTAACTGCTCCTAAAAGCTATAGACTGTTGAGAGTTCTTGTACAGGTTAAAATTTTTCTCTGTCAAAGATAACAGTTCGAGATACCGCTGACATAATGCCGAAGCAAACAGCCCCCCTATGGTTGACGACCTTGGCGGGGCCAACCAGGCCAACAGCACAATACGGGCCTGCCCCTATTTTACGACAACAAAATCAAAATTAAACTCCATGAACGCATTAACACCTTCTACTGCCAATATTTAGAAGATGGACATGAAATCCTTGCGGCATCCGAAAAAAGCAAGCCGTAGTTTAGCAACACTGCCAGCCCCTGTGCGACTGCTGCAATCCCACCAGGTTCATGTCTAACGTAAACTTCCTGGAAGTTTCGAACCCCGCCCGCCGGCCTTATTTTGCATGCAGCTACAAGGTCCACCCCAATGGTATGGGCAAATTCCCGGACCGACGACGACACCGGCTTTTAACCTTAAGGAAGACGCAATTTTCTTTCCGAAATCACTGTCTTTCATCTTAGTTTTTCCCCTGACCGGCAAAGATCAAACGAACAAGGCTTGCTACGACGCAAAACTTTGCCAAAAGCTCGTCATTTATTTATGTTTGTATGTTCTATGTATTTGCATCATCCGGGTGGGCTGGGGCAGAAAAAAAACAACGGAAGACACATCGGTAAAACTATCAAAACCCTTCCGCCCAGTCGTTTCACCGCTGGTAAAACGAAGACAGACAGGGAAACGGCATAACAATAATGCGAAAAAAAGAAGGAAGGAAAATCACACCCGAAACGGTTCAGGTGAATTCTCACGGGACTCGGATTGTTCAGTGGCGTCGGATGGTGCGCGGTTCGTTCCGCCAAACCGAGGCGGCAGTGTAAATGGAAAAAACCTATTTTAATCCACCTAGCGGTGCAATTGTGCCTTTCTCAATTATGAATCACGAGAATGTGTGCGTTGTTTATATTCATTAAAAGAGTTCGAGTTCTAAAATTTTGAAAAAAAACAGCCACGGTAATATTGCGAAATCGGCAAAGTCCCAAAAAGTCGATTTTTACAAAAAAAAATTTTTTTCGAGATAACATAAAATCTCGACGTTTCATGCATTTTAAAGATGTTTGGCATCAAAAATACGAATTCGATTTCTGAAATTTCATGGGGTCCCCCCTTTGAAAAAAAAAATTGAGTTCTGGCTTATATGGGAATTTCATATGTGACCGGACGATTTAGTCTATATTTCCGGACCCATATAAGCGATCCGTACGAAATTTTATAGACATCTATGGGGATATTATAGCTATCATTTGGGACTAAGTTTGTGAAAATTGGCCCAACCATTTCCGGGAAACTGATGTGAGTTCGTAAATTTTGAAAGATGGCCGCTTTTCCCGGGCACTTCCGGAACCGTCTATGGTGGTTAACGTAGTCAACGAAAGTTTGGTTGGCCGTCGGTGACCTAGAACAGCAAATTTAAGTTGTTTGAGAGACATTTTAGCGAAATTTTTACCTTTTTTGCTTTCATCGGAGTATCGGTTTGAATCACAATTTGCTATGTGATCGCACGCCACAACCTGTAACTCCGGAACCGGAAGTCGGATCGGGATGAAATTAAATAGCCATTTACGGGGACGCAATACCTTTCATTTGAGGCCAAGTTTAGTCGAATCGGTCTAGCCATCTCCGAGAAACCGATGTGACTGTTATTCTGAATTTAGATACTTCCGCCGGGGCTTCCGGAACCGAGGATGGTGGCCAATGTGGCCAAATAGACTTTGAATGGATGTTAGTGACCTAATACTACAAATCGAAGCAGTTGTGGTCATATTTTGGAAAATTTTTCACCTTTATACATTCATTGCAGAATTTATTAAAATCGACATTTTCTGCGTGTTCGTACTTATCACCCTGTAATTCCGGAACCGGAAGTTGGATCCATTAGAAATTCAATAGCAGCCTATGGGAACGTTGCACCTTTCATTTGAGACTAAGTTTGTCAAAATCGGTTCAGCCATCTCTGAGAAAAATGAGTGACATTTTTGGTCACATACACACACACACATACACACACACATACATACATACACACATACATACACACACACAGACATTTGCCGAACTCGACGAACTGAATCGAATGGTATATGTCACTCGGCCCTCCGGGCCTCCGTTAAAAAGTCGGTTTTCAGAGCAATTGCAATACCTTTCTATTGAGAAAGGCAAAAACACAGACATAAAACCTATTTTTAGCCGCAGTTGGGTTCCTTTTTTCACCTGTTTTTGTGTGTTTTGTTTTATTTCAGCGTCCCACCCGGCAAAACCCCGCATTTCCAGTTTACCCCCACGCGGACTTTCAACCCACGGGCCGCGGGGTTAAGGATACCCCACCGCAAAGCATCGGTGAGTGTCTGTTTTAGGCATTGTCCGTGTTTGCGCTTCATCGGAATGGCTTCGACGTGGTTTCTAAATCCGTCCAACCGGTCACCACCACCACCAGCGGCGCTATCGACGAGGCCCCTTTCCGGTAGGTGGTAGTTCGCGCGCAGGTCTTCGACACCGTTTGGCTCCTGCTGGCCTATACAATTGCTCCACCACCACGTTGGTGCTGTCATTCAGTGAAACCTTTTTCAGGCAAGGGTTGTCTTCGGATTGCAATTATAACTATGGTATAATAAGATCAAATTTAATCACATCAACTTAGCATCAGAATTCCGAGGACATTTGCAATTGCATTATCCCGAAACAAACAAAAAAACTGTCTGAAAATTGAAACAATGCCAAACCTGTATTCGCTTCCATTGGACACTAGGTACATCCCTTCTGTACTCGATTGACGCTTTGTACTCTCCAATTTCCTCACTTTCTTCCAGCGACACGGCATCCTGTTTGCTTTGATAGTTGCTTTCCCCGGGCAAAGAGAGACGAAGCTTGAGGACAACTGACGCTGAAGTCATAGGAGCCATTGCCACACCGGCGCAAACAAACAAACAAACAACCAACCAACCAGGTAGGTTGATGGCACTTCCTTGAACTTCTTCCGTTCGACGGGGATAGGCTAAAAACAAGCCCTTTCATAAAATCGGCCCGACCTGGCCTGGCCTGACCTACCCGGCTTGGCCCGGTCGGTCTGTTTTGTCGGTCTGTCTAACTATCTATAGGCGGCGTACGTGTTTGTGTACTGCGCCGCCTTGTGGCTTCGCATAGACCGGGAAGCTTAGAAGCTTCCCCCTCCTCATACGACTCAAACATTCACGGTTCATATTTAATTCAGCAAATCAACAGCAACTGAGGTCCGTGTCAAGCTTTCCGCACCGGAGGGTAAAAATAGCTCGCAAGTTTAAGTTTATTTTCATGCTTACTGAACGCGGGGTTGTACCTACTGCTTCCACCACCTCCAACAACCAGTTCCCTGTTTTCTGTTTGGGACGGCTCGGGATTTCATTTGTGTTTTTATTTCTATTTTCCATTTCGTGAACGTGCCCTCCAGGATAACTTCCAAGTGGCTAAGTTTTGTTTTTTTTCTGTACGGCCGGTTTTGCTGACTGTAGTCAAAGTTTGAGCCGGAGAACAAATGAAAACATGTTTGAGGTAGGCTCGCGGTCGTTTGTTTATTTCTATCTCAAACATATAATCATCCTCAAGGGAAAGTTTTTATGATAGCTCGGATTGGGGAATATTTCGAGCCTCAGTCAAAACAATTTTGCTGGAAAAGTATCAGTATTGGATTCAATGACTGCCTCGGAAACAAACAAACGAGTGTCGGTTCTATTTTTATTCCACATTTACTTTGGGATTCTTCCCCCAAACAAAGGCGGACATTATTGGCCTTGACACAATTGCCACCCCCCGGGTAAAAAGGATAATCCTCCCCAGGACCAATCAACTGCGCGGTAATCCCCAATCAATTTCAATCGATATTGGGACCAATTCCCTCGCTTAATACCTATGAGAAATCCCGCAAAAACTTTCCCAAACTCCCAAACTGGTGGTAGAGGGAACATATGTTGGGAAAATGACCATCGCGGTCGTTCCCGTGGTGGATGATTACGAGTAGTCGGTGTTGTAATGGCAACTAAATAATAGCACTTAATCTTATTAATTTCCCCCCTCCCCCGAAAGGTTGGGTTTCACGGACAGTCAACTACGCACTGTTGCGGTTCGAATTACATGGCGCTGTTTGTATTTTTTCCGGCCCCACCAATTGCCAGCGGGAGTGGAGTCTTCGCTGAGTGTTGTGTCCAATTGATTCGTACGTATTGGTATTGATTAACGTCACCGATCGTAACTAGTAGTGATAGTAATGCTAATAGCGATAATGAAGTAACTTACCGACGAATGGTTGTACTGACAAATTTTTGGTATGGCAAAAAGGATACTTTTCCTACCGAGATGATGGTACTGAATTTGAGTGATTTTGTACATACCTGCAAAAGAAACAAAAGAGAATGACTTGTTAATATTGTTGATTCGAAATTCACTGAAACAGTCAAGGAACAAGATATAAACATCGCAAAATAGTTTGTGATATGTCTTGATGTAAGCATTAACTTATTACCTTATAATGTTGGTACCGATAACCTTGATCATTCCAAAAATGCCGCACACTCGGATGATTTGCATTTAGTAAAAAATGCCAAGGCATCCCGATTACTGCGTTAAAGGTCTAATAATTAAATCATCAGGAGACTTTGAGCTTGCATTATGTACTTTAGCGTGTGACAAAAATTAGATTCCTGCAGCGACAACTTTTTGGGTACCATTTGGGTCGTAGAACAACTATGCAAATTCTAAGCTCGATCGGTGAAACTACATTTTTGCGACCACTGTTTAAAGTATACGTTGTGTTTCGCATGAAAAAATTAACTCTCACAGAATAATTCGTCCAGGATTTGGTCATTGCCTCCCAAAAAATAAATCGTTGTGTAATTTTTATAAGATAAAATATCTAGGACACAAAATCTCGGAAATCACGAAACGATCTAACGCTTATGGAAAAAGTTATTAGGCAGAAATCCATTGATGCTCTGACGATTCAGGGCCAGCGGAACACCTTTTTCCCGAGTGGGTACTAAGATTCGAAATGATTTCTCTTCGTACTGACGAAAGTGCAGATATGGCGTATGTAAGTGAAAATGAAAATTCCCTGATAATATCTGGTGGTTATTTCGAAACACTTTGTTAACAGGGCTGTTTGTACGACGGCTAAGCGAAAATGTGTTTGTTGAATACTACACCCAAAATCCAACGGGTATGTTTCTATTACTTTTGGGTAAGATTCTATTGCCTTTTTGGTAACAGAATACGCTATTGCGCATTGCGATATTAAACCATATTACCACAAAGGTAGTAAACGGTGGAATGACGATGTAGGATAATTCGGCCGATTTCTATAATAGTATTAGTATCGAGTCAAACCAGCCGGAGTTCTGGTGGATTTCTACCCAAATTCAGGCCGGAATCTGCATCAATTTCGGCAGAAATTGGCGGAATTACGGATTTTGCTTTGCTCTCCGGCGACCGACATCCTTTCAAGCTTAGTGGAGGTCGATTTGAATATTTCTCCGATGGCAAAAATAATACCAATAAGTGTCATTTTCGAAGCAAATTATATCTAATACAACCAACCCCCGGATGGTCTACTTCCGGACTAAAGACAAGCCATTTAACGTCGTCGATAAATCGCGTGATCTAACTAAACAACACTTGACCGTGTACGAAAAAGTATTTTGTATGTCTACCCGCCCAGGAAGTACAGATTGATGGTGTAGTCTACGAGAAGAGTCTTGATTGCAAAATAGGGGGTGGCTCCTTCCAGATCCCTGTGCTTCAGTCAGTGTAAATTCTGGTATACAAGCAATTGTGTTCAGTAAAAATCGAGGAGTATTAGAAAACTTATTTTCCATCAGCCCATCGCCTTTGTTCTTCCAAAATTTGTTCTTTTGAACGGGGCTCGTCTACTTGTTCGCCTTTTTGTAACCCGGGGCATAAACTGAAGAACCCATTGTAGAAATAAGGCACGGTTTGGAAAATACGGAAAGGATCAAGACATTGGCTCCTGGTCTCTGAAAGTCCACTTGGGACATCCAAGAATTCACTTCAAGACTCTATATTTCAGTCATATTATTTTTCTAGGTTTATTTCCGACGTAAATCTTCCTCATTTTTAGCATTATTCGCCATGGCCGAAAACAATATTATGTTTTGGGGATCAAAACGTGCTATTATTTCAATCGGATTAGCTTTTGCTCGGTACCAGGTGTTTAAGTTGTCGCTTGTTAAATCTGAATCATAGGCAACTATTGATTGATATTCTTTCCATATACATCGCACCTCAACTGATTCGAGAAGATTTCAACTACCACGGTATGTGTTGGGTTTGTCTTCATGCTGATAACCGATCTATCTTACCGCATGATATTCGCGACAATTTCAGTATGACCATCTTGAATACAATAGAAATGACACGAATGCCTACCAGCACGGCCAAGTGCGTTAGATCTATCGTTGTACTCTACCTCAATAGTGTGCTCATTGATTGAAAGAGCTACGCGTCCACTATATCCGAAACAATCGAATCAAAATGAGAAATTCCTCCGGTGGCAGTGTGCAACGTTTTGACTGGCTTGTTTTTCTACACTGAGATAAAAGGTCAGACAAAACGAATACCTGGCGCGAACAATCGTGGACGGTTTCCCACTCCGTTGTGGGCAGAGAGTGCTCAGAATTGTATGCGAAAAGGTCCTATAAGGACTTTTTGAACGTCAGATCGCACAAATTTTTCCGAATATACACGACGTTAGAAACGCAAACGCATGAAAAACGCGGTTATTGGCACCGGTTCGTCAACGGATTATCGAGAGAAACAATATTTCGTCTGGCAGCTGGGCCCTACGTCGTGTACTCGATTCTACCTTTGATCGGAATACACGGAACTAAGAATTCTTTATCGGCGACAACAGCATTCCACGTAAATTTACATTCAAATGATAGACGTTTTGCGATGAAATTATAATAATGTATATAAACGTAATAATTGTTCTTCAAACACACAAATTTATCTGACAGAAAAGATACTCGCGCTAAGCACTTTATCCACAAAACTTATGCTTTTATATTTACCTACAACCATGTCGACATCGTTACAGTTCGAAGCAGGGTTACCATATTCACAGATTTTCTGTAATATCACAGATTTTTTCCACAATTTTTGATCACAGATTCTTTTTCACATATGACAGATTTTTGGCATATTGCAGAAAATTTCACAAATTTCCACAGATTTTTTGAAATATTGTGAAAAAAAAGATTTTTTTTGACTGAAACACAGATTTCAATGTGGCATCCCTGGTTCGAAGTAGGCGCTTCGATCGATGGATCATGGAAAGCACTCCTAAGTTTCTCGGAGAGAATATGGGCGATCCTAGATTCTTTATATTGAAAGCGTTCCGGATTGCCTGATACAAATATTAGTTTGAGTTCATTCGCATTGATCTATTCCGGGTAATAAGAAAAGTGACACTTAGATTAGAATTATGCTATATTTCACCCTAAGGAGGAAAATTTGGTAAAAACCAAAATTTCTCACTAGGGTGAAAATTTGTTGGTAAAAACCAGTCTTTGTACAGGAGGGCACAAATCCTTATTTCATACTATGTTGCGTTTCGGCTTCGCCTCATCAGAAACCGACACTAACACATTGTCGGAATAGATTAGCGCCGGCTTGACGCAAATCCCTTAAAACTAAAACACACTATGTGTTTCAATCAAACGACTGATCAAACGTGATGTCCCGTTCGAGCAGAAGTTCTGTTTATGCCGATGAGACACAAGTGAAACCGAAACTTGTCTTGGCTTAGCAGGCCTATGCGAAAGCACTATGCTATATTGTTTAGTTTTAAGGGATTTGCGTCAAGCCGGCGCTAATCTATTCCGACAATATGTTAGTGTCGGTTTCTGATGAGGCGAAGCCGAAACGCAACATAGTATGATATAGATTAGAATGGTAATGAGAAGGCGGACACTTAGGTATTAGAAGGTAATATTTGTGAAACGTCGCGCAGCTTTAACGAATTTTTCAGTTAGATTTAGAGTTAGAGAACACTTGGCAAATTTTGTGGGATAATGGAAGTTTAGGAATCCCAAAGGCATCAGCCAACCTTGGTTAAAAAGGATGGATGAACGCCGTGACTTCCTTCGGGTGGCATCTCAGATCATGTCCAATCATTGTACGTTGAATGCACATCTCCGGCGTATTGGGGTCGTAAAGAGCGTTCTCTGCGCTTGCGGTGACGGCTATCGCGACATTAAACATGTTGTCTGGTCGTGCACCTAGTGTTCTACACACAAAAAAACTAAATTTTACCGTTGAGGTATTTCGAAACTTACCACAATCTAACAAACCGTAATTGACGAAATATAACCGTGTTCTATTCAATTTTACATGAAAGATGTACTTTTCAAGCGCAGTGCCATAAAATTGCACATTTTAAACAAACGCCATATGTGGAGTAAAATTATGTGACTCGCAAAATTCAACGACATGTTAAATTAAAATCAAATGTAAAACTATTTCATTTTTGATGCTCGTATAGTCATGGTCAAGAGACGTAAATTTACACGATTTTTTTCTAGTTGTGTAGTGGCAGATCTGCGTTAAACGCATCCCTTCGGACTGGTTCTAGTTCGAGATATGCTGGCTATCCTCCAAATTTATTTATATCTATTCTTTTGGTTGACTTACTAACAGGTACCTGCAAATGTGATCCCAAGAATTCCAAGCGGATCCAAGGAGGCCAGTTGGTGATCCGGTTCATGATGTCCTGATAGTGATCTTCCGTTTTCCACAAAGCTACAAGTTCAATTTCTTTTTTTCCTTGTCATTTTCTCTGATTGTTCTCTGATACGGTCTCTGCTACTGATATTGGGATCACAATCTTTTGCCTTCCTTATACAAAGTCTACTGATTGTCTAGTGTTTGCTTCGCCTTGCTTCAATTTTTAATCAAATAATTATTCATGTTAAAAAATTACAAATTGTTTATATTGTCCTTAAAAATATTTCTGACTGCATCCCATAGTCTGAATAAAATTGTATATTAATATTTTTTGACTATCGATCTGAACTCATTGTTTTAAGATGTAGATGTGTCAAAATGTATTTCCATGAGTATAAATATAATAAATAATTCAAAATTTCAAGGAAATCCTAATTATTCTCAAGAAATTTAAATTGTAAATCAAAGAAATTTGTATCTGAGTAAAAATATGCAATTGTTTTACATCGAGGATTTCCAACGCAAGAATTTGGCGCGAAAAAAAAACACATACGTGGTTAATCTCAGGTTTTGATTTTGTTTAAAACTTTCGAGTGGGTAATTCCCCCATCGGTAATTTTCGAGTGGGTAGTACTACCCATACTACCCACGCATTCCGCCGGCCCTGTGACGATTGATAAAATATTAATTTTTTCTAGCACCACTGTTTTTGGCTGTCAAATTATATGCAATTTTGTTTCAACTTTCTATTATTGATCCTTTTTTTCGAGAGTTGTTCTACTGAAGCCGGAGAGCTTGATTCTCGGAAAGTCTTCCCGTCATAATCATTCACTACAATTGCAGATGAGACAGGAAATATAGCCTACTGCAACACTGCTTAATGCCAATTGCAGCGGGTCGTGGTTCTGAATGAAACATTCACTGTACGGTTCAGATATGTGCGAGCGAAAGGATTTCGCGAGCGCGTGTAACATTGCTAAAGACTCGAGCGTTTGTACGTCAATATATGTTCGGTCGCGTGTGCGTTTGTATGTCACGTGTGCTAACGTAAACCTCTCCTAAACTTCAGTATTTTACTAAGTAAATGTAATTGGAACATATAAAATGTTAAGTAACGGATAACTCAGAGTCAGTTAAAATAAAAAAAGAAACTTCGATCAGAATTTCTCGATAGGTTCAATTTATCTCCTAGCAGATCACAAGGATCACTCAGTTATAAATATCTGCGGCAGAACCGTCTTTACGCATGGGGACACTGGGCCTAGGCTAGAAGCATGGAGTACTTGCGCCAAATTTGAAGCAAATCGAACAAGTTTAGCTACCGGACCAGCGTGCCTGAAGTTTGTATAGGATTTTTCGACAATTTACATGGAGAAAACCCACTATCTCACATTTTCGCCGCTAGGTGGCACTGTATGCATCGTATTATCACTGTAAGTGAAAATAAGAAAGATAATTTAATTGTCTACAACTTTGTCGAAGACTGCTAGTCAATCCGGATTTTTTAGAAGAAGGTATTAAACTTTTAACGAAGTGATGTCTGAGTCAATTTTGCATGGGGCCTAGCCGTGGATGGTTGTGTACCAGTACTCGATTTCCACGAACTATACATTTCTGTGAAATAATCGTTAGGCTTAGCTAAATAGTATGTTCAGAAGAATTATTGTACATAATAAGAGTAATGTTTTGGTTAGACAATTTTGGTTCCAACTGTGACCACATAGACCAACACTTTTCATAGAAGAGAGATAGAATATCGAGATGTTCGGAAGAATTATTGCAAAATGCCTTTTCTACAACTTTGTGGAAGACACCTAATTTCTATCTCTTTCCGTTGCAAAGTTAGTGTTGGCGCCCTCTATGTGGTCACAGTTGGAACCAAAATTGTCTAACCAAAATATAACTCGTGTTATTTACTATAATGCTTCTGAACATACTATTGAGCTAAACCTAACGATTATTTCACAAAAATGATTAGTTCATGCTAATCGAGTACTGATACACAACCATGTGCTGTTAAGCCCCATGCAATGGATTGACTAGCAATCTTCGACAAAGTTGTAGACAATTAAATTATCTTTCTTATTTTCACTTACAGTGATAATACGATGCATACAGTGCCACCTAGCGGCGAAAATGCGAGCTAGTGGGTTTTCTCCATGTAAATTGTCGAAAAATCCCATACAAACTTCAGGAACGTTGGTCCGGTAGCTAGACTTGTCCAATTTGCTTCAAATTTGGTGCAAGTACTCCTGATAGAGCTAAGAATCGACTCAAGGGTGGGCCGATAGGGGTCATTCTTTCCCTGTCACTCTAGTGTCTCTATCATGCAACTTGGAGCCAAAGAATTAAAGCTATCCAGCGCAGATTCATACGATATGCGTTACGTCAATTGCATTCGAGCGAACCGCTAAACTTCAGAATATCGTTAACGCGCGTCGCAGGCTACCTTCGTGTCGAAGTTTCTTCTGACTGAATATGATGTTCCCGATCTCCTATCACAAATTAACCTCTACGCACCAACTAGTGTCCTCCGTGCTCGAACACTGTTGTAGCGCAACACTAACTACGCTGCCAACAGACCGATATTAGAAATGATCCGTCACTTCAACGATTATATCGTCGACTTTGTCATTAGTTCTACACAGTTTCGTAACCGTTTGTTGCCATTTTAGGTCATTTCTTTTAAGTTTAGTTCATTAAGACTTAGTGTCAGTTGGACTTCAATTATTTAAATACAAGTACAAGAGAATGTCGGAATTCGCTACATATCATCTGATCGGGCAGGCGATTTGTAGAAATGGCTTATTTATGTTATTTTCAATAATTAAAGACTATTTTCGGCAATATTATCAGACAAGCGAGAACAACTAATTATTCATCTATTCATATCATTAGACAGACTGGTTTTTAGGCAAGGATATCCTTGAAAGTACGGCAAAAGGCACACCAGTAATTTTGCTTGTTAACATGTGAAGTGTGTGCAAAAAACTACTCATTTCTCTATAAAGCATAAATTAGAACATTCGCTCTATTGATTTACAATCTTGCAAAACCATTGGAACTCGATAAGATTACATTGATTAAGCAAACGCCACTTCTACTGAGATCTCGGTAAAAGCTTTGTTAGCTGAGTGCTCGGCTATGTAAAATTCGGTAGAAGTTGCGAAAAAAGCTGGGATTCGGTAGATTAAAATTAAGTGTGTACTCGTCTTCAGCATTAAGATTACGATTCACAGTAATACACGATCATTTCGCTGGTTACCACAATGTGTGGCACAATGAGGCACACTTCTGACAACTCAAAAACTGTCAACAAAGTGTGCTTGAATAATCTTAGCAACCATTGCTTTTGTTTTACTGAACACCGTGGCACATCGTGGCACATTGCGGCACAAGCTACCACGCGGTTTGATTGTGAGCACAATTCGATTTGTGCTAAGCGACTCATCCCTTGGGTTGCTGTCTTTATGTTCGCGAAAACAGATGAGTTCTTCCTTGCTTGTTGTCTTTACGAGTGTGAATTTCTTTAATGATTTATTGGCTGTAGGTTTTGAGATACTTGACGCAGCTTTTGCCGTTGTCAATATTACCTGAACAGGTGCCACAAATATAATATTTTTGGTTTTCAGCAGTTTTTGATCAGGGTAAACCATACTGTGGCGTTTTTTACAGAACTAGAACGTAATAGTTTGTCTTTGATATGTGCAAAGAATACTATGTGTGATTGTACTATCCCATTATATTTTGTACTGCATTTCTCCCAAATGAGACATGTATATGCAAGCAGGCCCGATAAGAGGGGGGGTCAGCCAGGGTAATTGCCCTGGGGCCCGGGTCGCATTTAGGGGCCCGCGCTTTTACCCGGAAGATGGTCGAACACGTCCGGTATTCATAGAAGAGCGATAAAAATGGTAATAGTATTTTCTTTATAATCATTCGCCTTATTAAATTGTTATATGATGAGAGTGTAACAAATGAAAATTGTATTTGATAGTTGACTTTTGTTAAAACAAACGTTCTTAAGCGAGTTGTCTACTTTGTGTACATGTTAAAAAACGAACGAAGGAATATCTATCTATCTATCTATATAAATAAAAGTCAATGTTTGTATGTATATGATTTATGGACTCCCAAAAGGCCTTACCGATTGACGTCAAAATTTATACATAGTAGGCATTCGTTCTGGAGCGTGTTTGTGTGCTATTGGTTTGGGATTATCTGCCCGCCAGATGGCGCTTCGGAACAAATTGTGTTTTCCTCCTATTTCGATGAAAGTCGCAGCAACGCGCGATGGGTATTAGCTAGTACACTATAAAATATTGAGAAGCCAATTCAAATCATGTTCGAAGAAACCAATAGAGCGTCAAACAGAAATGCGAGCGTGAAGACAAACGCATCCGTTCTCTTCTACGTTCGATTCTTGATGGTGGTGCCGGTTGTTGGCTTGGAGATACTGGGCGCGGTTGTTGTTGAATGAAGATTTATTCCTGTCAAATCCGTAGATATTGGTTTTGAAGCCGATTGTGGCTTGGCATAAGATAACGGTGTGCTGTTTACGGTTATAGTTGGCAGGCTTTTCTTAGCTGCTTTTGCACAATGTTTTCCGTGGTGCAGTGTCTTTTGCAGAATTCATAGGCATAAGAATCTACCATGGGTGCATAACCAGTGTTTTTCTGATGAAACGTCCCATTTTCGGTTGATGTGCCTAAAAAGTTACGTATGAAGGAGTTGGTTTATACGGAAGCATTCTCACCATAAGAACAATGTTAGGGTGTCCCTAACAAAAAAAAAAAGAAAAATGCGAATATTCAGCTGTTATGAAAACCACTTCTCCGTTTCTTGGCATAAATTTATTAATCACGATGGCAGGGGTGTGTGAAGATAAGTCATGTAAGCACATCTCTCTGGAGGCCTTGTCTTTATACATGGGGATAATGTTGCTAACGTGGCGGCTTTCGTTGGTGTGCTGCACGTTGTTCCGCGAAACGAACGACTGTGCTTCTTAACGTTTGATATGGTGAATTTACAGGGCATTAACTTCTCCCGGATTGAGCACAATCTGCACGTTAAGTAATTGTTTTACTACCCGAGTAGCTAGTCTTGCAACACATTTCCAAAAATCAATAGCAAGACAATTCGTCTGCAGTCGTTTTTGCCGTGTATCTATAGTGGAACGATTTTTAGCTTCTACTCTGGGCGAGATGAGAAGGTAGACTGACCTTAATTAACCGGTGATAAAAAAGGATAATTTTTGGAATCTAATTTCGAGCTGCATCTGCTACTTTCTCATCTTGCTTACAACAAAAGCTACAAACTGCTCCACCGCTACCAGCAAATAAATCAATCCGTGTTCCTGCTTTGTCTGCACAGTAGAAGCAATATATCGTGTTCCAATTCACTATGTCGAAAAAATGAGTGATGATTATAAGCAGATCATAACGCTTATTGTGGTCGAACTGTATTTCTGTTTAATTTTCGAGGCGTTCCTTAAGATGTATTGTTAAAAGGACAAAGGGAGCTAAAGTTGGCCAATGTTTACACTCTACAATTTCACCATGTTAGACATACCGTGCTGATTATGTTTCAGAACATCAATCAAGTAGAAGCGTTTGTTTTGCGAAACGAAATAGATCGTTGAATGTGGCAACATGACCTCTGTATATATAGGCGACGACACAAACGAGGTACGAATACACGAATTAGCACCGTGCGCCTCTAATTACGTCAATTTGGATACCACGGAATAAGAAGCTGTCGGAATTCAACCTGCCTGGCACGCTATATGTGGATGTGGATATATGAGTCAACCGGAGACTAATAGAAACCACGGACTCACGAATTTCCCATGGCAGAAGAGGTACTAACTCATGCTGAACTAGATGGCTTAGGTTTAAAAGGGCCCAGCAGTAATACAAGCCTTGGGGCCCGATACGGCTCTCGACGGCCCTGTCTGCAAGTAAGCGGTATCCGATCTTGTAACCGAGCATTGCTTTTCTCACCATCCATTTATATCAAGCTCTTAATTAAAGCATTGTCACACACAACTAAGTGTTTTAAATTATTCAAAATGAATGGTTTAGCCTGGGCCAATTTGTTGAACGCGATGAGCACTGAATGCCTGAGATGGTAGAATTCGATTAAGGTAACTATCGTAAGTCTAACCTCCATTTTCACCTTCAGAAAATTTTCCTCATCACGAATACTCGGTCTTATGCGAGTCATCAATAATCACAGAATTTTTGCCGGAGTACCACTTCTTGCTTCTGCGACTTACTCATCTCGACAGAGTACTAGGGCAAGAAGTATAGTAGCAGTTTTCCTTGTTCTTCAGACAAGGCACACAATATAAAAGTAACTATTTTTGTCGTTTGTTTTGCACTGGCTCGGGCAGAATCATAAACCACGCTAAGTTTCGTTACCGTTATTTTTGGTTGTTGGAAACAACAATCTTCTTTAACTATTTCTCAATGATTTGTTCACACCAAACGAGTTACAAAATTGTTAAGTCGTTGATAATCATGTTTTTGAAAGCATTTCGGAGGGGCCGCTCTCGAAGTCTCACATTCCAGGAAGTGACAGCTACTATTCCAGCGACAAGTTGACCACACCTAGGGTTCGCAGTACCGACCCTTTTTGGCGTGAACCGGTACTACGGTACTGAAGCCCTCAGTACCGGTAGTACCGGTAAAGTACCGGTACTCGAATATTTTTTTAAAAAAATCGAAGAAAGCTTCAAAGTGAAGTGAACTGATGATCTTATTCTCAGATGATTGATTTGTGCTGATCAAAAAACATGTTTGTTGTTTTTAATTGCTTCGGTATGGCATGACTCATTTCAGCAGAAGATATTTTTCGTATGCGGCACCTTTATTTCGAAATCTAGGCCACTTTGAAATCAATTACTGCTTAGCGGTGCGACTTTCTTCGATTTGACAGATTGTAAATGTAAGAAACCCTATTAACAACAGTAAATAAAAGCGATCTTCGAGTAGGCTGCTCGCATTTCCCCTCTTTCTTTTCTGTAAATTGGTTTCGACCTTTATGTCGTTTGCCTACTATTCTCGCTCCTTGCTTTCCTGTAAACTATGGAGTTTTGCTGAATTTTCCTATCATCAATAATTACAAATCGCCCCATTTGAAGCAGTTCACCAAGTCTAAAATTGTTAGCGACTAAATCGCTGTTCGTTCTTTTATAGATAAAGGTTTAAGAGCAAACCAAATACGGACATGACTTAGACAATAGTCTTATTATGCGCCACCCAGTGAATAATGGAAACCAATTAGAATGTCGCTAATAAAAAAATCATAGCAAATTTTTACGTCTCTTACGCTAGATGTGATTATTTTGAAATTTAGTACAAGATTGTTAAAATTTAATTTCTCAGCGTATTCGCGAATAGTTTTTTTCTTCTTGTGTTGCCTTTTTTTGTCGCTGAGAACTGATGTGCCCACTACCAGCCTTTTGGTGTGGGGTGAGAAGAAGGCCTATTTAAAAAATAAAGATCGTTAAAATTTAATTTCGATAAAATAGTGCCGGAATTTAAACATTCTGTTCAGTACAACGGGAGCTAGTAATGTTTAACTTAGCATTATTATGATGATGGCTTCACCTCATTCCCCCACAAAGATGTTAGCTCAACGATTTATCTAGAAGGTAATTAACCCATTATATCCTAGCGTATGAAATTTCATACGCAGAACTATCCATCGTTTAACGCGTATTTTCTGCAGAATTTTAGCATCTAACTGCTTTAGTATTGCACTAATGGGATCATAGCACCTCATATTTCATTGTGAAACAAGACAACTGCCATTTTTTATAATTTTGTTTACATTTTTGAACCGTGTATAGTTGGGGCAAATGGCGGCTGAAAAGTAAGCAATACATTTAATTGAATTTTATTGTTGGAGTTCGTGCTAATAATTCCATTATGTGACAAAACGTTCCTACAGGTGTAAAAAAAGTGTTGTCTATCAGAAAATCCGAAGAAATATGTCAAACAACTTAAAATTTGTTGTTTTACATTTCTTATAAAAGAAATGTATAGAATTCGCTCAAACTTTCAAGATTTTTTCCGAGGCCCGGAGGGCCGAGCCTTATATACCAATCGACTCAGCTCGACGATTTGGGACAATGTCTGTCTGTGTGTGTGTGTCTGTGTGTGTGTGTGTATGTAACGGACAAATTCTCATTCGTGTTTCTCAGCAATGGCTGAACCGATCTTATCCAAACCAATTTTAAATGAAAGAACTAAAAAACAGTATGAACGCTATTAATTTGTTTTTGATTCTGATGTTTAGTTTCCAAGATATGAATGTTTGAATGCGTAAAAATGGCGTTTTTTGCAGTTTTTTTGAATTATCTGCCGAAATTGACAATATAGATTAACAATTTATATGTTTTTAGACAGCTTTAACAAATACCTTTCGAACAAGCTATAGATAGTTGAAATCGGACTATTATCAAAAGAGATATTAAACATTAAATGCGGACGAAAGATTTTTATCATTTCCCATTGCCAGAAATATGACCAAAAACATGTAATCTATTATTAACGCCAAAACGGCTTATTTTAGGTCAATAGTATCTTCGGAGAATTTAATGGAGGAAATATGCCCTTTCTTTTGGTATTGTGCTTTTGCTGATTAATCCCCCTATGAGTGAGATATTTTAACAAATTTTCTTGGAAGTGATTATAACGAAATGATGCCTTCAGCAAATTTGTAGCTCTTACTTTTGCGAATAACTTTACTGAAGACTTCAAATATCTATTTTGAATAATTTAAAAGTTATGGCTTGTTGTTTGTGGATTACTCTTTGTCGCCTATTTATTGTTCAATATAGAAATAATCCATTGAAATAAGCCAAACATTATTTCGACAAATCGAATTTTGTATTTCATTTTTCTATCTACAACCGCTAGAAATAATCACCGCACCGAACACTTCCAAGTTGTCTGGAAGGAACTTGATAACTTATCAGTGCAAAAATGTTCATTTGTGCGAACCTTCTGACTGCAATTTTTCTAACTCGTGATCATCGGATCGATCTGAAACATATCGGAAAATGAAAAGCGAAATAAATAACTCCAAGCGCAGGCGTTGCCAAGAGAAGGTTTTGGGGTTTAACACCATACAACGCTCCCCCCCCCACCACACCCAAAAAAAATATTGGATTGTTGAAAATCTATTGATTCTGACTGATTTATTTCAATATTACAATAACAATTATCTGATCCGTAGATTGATAACCTGTTGTTGTAAACATCATGAGGACTTTTGATAAATTGTCGGAATGGGGTCCTGATATGTACCTGATCTATTGGTCTTGATTTCACAGTTGTCTAATAGCATCAATATCAAATTCCTGCCTGAAAACATTCCAATAGAAAATTCCAGAGTTCTGTAATCAATCATAGTCCTCAGATTTATTTTCAAATTGATCTCGTTTTTGTAGAGATGTACTGTAATAAGGGTCTTTATTTAATAGGAAGCGAAGTTAAAATTGATTTAATGTCTATGAAACATAGAACTGCTCCCCAAAAAATGCATAACTTTCAACATTTGCTAAAAATGTTTTTGCCTTTCTCATTCACTCTAAAATTCGTCAATCTAATCCCGACCCGGAGGGCCGAGTGTCATATGCCAATCGACTGAGTTCGTCGAGATCGGAAAATGTTTGTGTGTGTATGTATGTGTGTATGTGGAAAAAATGTGACCTCTGTTTCTCAGAGATGGCTGGACCGATTTGCACAAAGTTAGTTTCAAATGAAAGGTACAACCTTCCCATCGGCTGCTATTGATTTTTTTTATTGATTGGACTTCCGGTTCCGGAGTTACGAGTTGAAGAGTGCAATCACACAGCAAATTTCCATATAAACTGAAATGAAAAATTTTCAAAATCAAATTTGTATTTTGACTTTTTTTGGACTTTGGTACATTTTTGTCTTTCTCATATAGAAAGGTTATGCAATCACTCTAAAAATCGTCAATCATACCGGCCCGGAGGGAGTATGCAGTGAGGGGTAGCTACTTTAAAATTAAAACTAGTTTAAAATTTCTTAACAAGTTGAAAATTTTCGGCAGGATCTGGAGCTCCCGGACCTTTCTCCATGATCCGCCCCTGGTTTCAAGCGACGTTTCAGTATCACATAGTATCTCAAGATCGTGGCTGTCGATCCATTGTATGTATGTGCAAATCGTACTGAACATGTAATATTCATTTCCACCATTGTATTGAACATAACCAGCCATGGAATCGTAGTCTGGACAAATGAGACAAGCACAATTGCACCACTAGGTGGATTAAAACAGGTTTTTATTTTGGGAATGCGTCGAGTTGAGACGAAAACGTAATATGATTAATAACGAGGATAACACTTTCCGAATGTAGAGAGAAATTTATGAAAAATAACGACTTCCATTCGATTCTAGCAGGTTCTGATCGATTTTGATGAGCATTTGATTTTTGTTGTATGACCAATTATATGTATAGGACAAATGTGTAAAAGCAGTAATTTAAGGTCAAGATAGCATCATTTTGAAACCGCCAACTTCGGAGGTTTAGTATCTTCGATGAGTTTTACAAACGTTAAACAGCGCATCATTTGATAAAATAATTTTGACGGTATATCGTCCTAGAAGTATTTATGGTGATTTTTCTCAGGTTAATATTCATGACTACAATAAAGTCTCAACAAATTCGCTAGACACGAACTCTGTTACTATTTTCTGAAAAATTAATTCTGCATAATTTTAAAACTTCAAAAATTACGGTTTCGGAATTATGCCGTTTGGACAGTATGATCGATTTTCACCAAACCCCCACCAAACCGAATTTCTGGCTACGCCGCTGACTTCAAGTAAGTAGAAACAAAGTCGTTCTACACTCGTTCACAAGAAACTTCTTCGAATGCTGAATATCTATTATAATACATTGAAACCCCGATTTTATCAGCCAAATATGAACATATGTTTGATGGGCTCTAGCAGACGAACAAGACTGAATTCGAGTAAATCCTTTCTTGAGCATGTTTTCCTTATCATGAAGATGGAAATATGCAAAAATAAAAAGTTCATCATAATCAGAAATAGTTATCAGACTACATCAAGGGACGGGAAGAATATTTTAACAGCTTCAGTTTATTATAAAGAAAAAAAAATTGCCCGATTTAGTCAATGTCCCCATTTTGTCAGCCTAAAATACACCATGAGACTTATAAAAATGGGTCTTTATTGTATGTATTATTCACTGTGTTTCACATTAATAGGTACATTTCATTTTTGGGGATTTTTTATTGTATCGAACTACAACAATTTTTAGGTAATTTTCAAGAGGTTTTTTATAGACATCTTCCAAAATTTGGCGAACCTATTCCAATTCGTATACCAATTAATTGGTATACTTAAGGGTTAATATGTTGCAGATAGAGAAAATACTGAAATTTTCAGCTTTTTTCTTACACAATTTTACGAAAGATTATTAAACAATTTTTCTTAATAAGTTTGTGAAAATTATAAACTATTTGAAATTTTTTAATAGTATAATTTTTTTTATTTAACCGTGATTTTTTAATAAATAGTGACCATCGCTTCACAACGTAGTCTATTTTTCATGGCTTGCGGTGAGCACGATCTCTCGAATTGCTGAACTGAAAATTATGGAATAGAAATTAATTTTTAGTATTCTTTACTTTACTCGCCGCGCAGATAGCTCTGAATTAGACCCGCTGGTGCCCTAGACGATTTCGCTAGATTTTCAGTGCACTGTGCACACAGTGCATTAACGCAAGTGACGGAAGGTTATCGAAAAGTTTCGTGAAAATGAAAATTCCAGTAATGATGATGATTTTCCCAAACGGTTCGTTTTCGAGAGGTTTTTATTTGTTCTTTGGCATTAGGATTAGCGATAATAATTCAAATCAAGGATACTACTGGGAAGTCGCCTTAAGAAAAAGTCGATGTCGAAGTAAAATTTGGAACTATGCACGCATGTACTTCAGAGATAACGTGATATCAGGAGCTGCGATTTCATTTCAACCCTTTTTTGTGAAAATGGCGATACTTACAAATGTAAACATAAGGCTTTTCTCATACATGCGAATGAGGGCTTTGAAACGCAACCAATTAACCTAAAAATTTTGATTCTACGATATTGCTTTCTTAAACTACAGCAAAAAATACAACGGGCGAAACTGTATTTTTGTTTGTTTATTTAAAGTTTCGCCCTACACGCTCCATGCAAACAAACAGGGCGATACTTTTTTTGCTAGCAGTTTAGAAGCGAAACTGTCATTTTCGTATTTTTTTAGGATTATCAAGCTGATATCAGCTGTAAATAGTAACAATGATCGCTATTGAAAAAAACCCGGACGAAATCGGTGGTGTAGAACTGTAGTTATTGTAAAAAAACGTAAGAACGATACTTCAATGCTGATAGGTGGGACCGAAAAAGTGAACAATCGCCAAAGGGTAAAGTATAAACTTCAAATCGATTAAAAAAAATGCGATTTTTTTGGCTCAGTACAATATATAACCCCTTTAGGAAAATTCAGTTTTCCCACCACAATTTAGATATTTTATTAACAGAGCATTAACAATAATTCGTAGCTATGTCTATGTTATGGTCCATTTTTTCGCTTCCCATTGATTTGATTTTAGATTTCTAGCACTGATGTTGTCCTATGCTGATTTGAGCGATTCTCTGAGTCCTGCCACTATCCCATGTAGTATGTGTTATCAAAAACATCGCGAAGCATCAAGTTCTAAATGTTCTCAAACGATATAATATCCGAAGAGAGTGATAAGAGTTATAAGAAATGTCTCATCACACTGTTAGGTGGATTAAAAGCGTTTTATTTAAGCGTACGAAATTTTTTGCACGAGATATTTCCATTCCCAAAACCATTTTAAGCAGTGATTTTATTTTTCCCATAATCTTTGATACATTTTTGGTGGAATTGAAGATATCACTGCATTTGGCTCACTTTTTGAAACCCCTGGGTTATAATGGGTTAATATAAATCAAAGTCATCTTGCAGACCGATATTTTGAAACAGGTCCCTCTAGAGAGTCCACATACTTTTCATAAAAAAATTGTAGTAATGATGGAAAATCAACTCTTCAAAACATTATATAGAAATTCGGTGTCGTCAGTTAAGTTGTTGATAACTGCATTAGAATTATTTTTGTTGATAACATGCGTGCTTTATTTTTGTCGAACAGTGTAATCGTGTGGGAAAATTACTTGAAAAATCACCCGCCTATCTTTTTTTGTTGCGGTGGTCCTCATGCAATTGATCGGATTAGTTCGATTGAAGCAGCACTAGAATAAATTGGATTTGATTTGGATTTGGTGGAATCCTGTGCATATAAGACATGCTAGAAGGTCACACTGTCGCAAACAGCCAACCATCTTTACGTCAGTCGGGCCGGTGAGCGTAATAGAAGGCAAGACAATAATATTGACTTGCTCGATTGAAAAAAAAAAGAAAAATAAATTATTTCGCTGCTGGAGTTACGTTTGAATTCTTTGTATAACAATCCAATAAATGTAAAACGAAATTATGCTAGATTTCTCCCTGGGAAGAAAAGGTTCGGTAGAAATCGTTTAAAAGGAGAAAATTTGGTAAAACTGCACTAGAGCACAAATCCTATAACTAAATTAGTGATGGAGTTTGCGTTTCGACTTCGTCTCATAAGAATTCGATACTAACTTAGTGACAGGACTAAGCTATAGCCGGATTGACGCTAGCTCCAAAGACGAAGACACGACTTGTGTTCCTGAGTCAATCCGGTGCTAGCCTATTCCTGTCATTAAGTTATTGTCATATTCTGATGAGACGAAGACGAAATGAAAACTTCATAGCTAATAACTAAAAATGTTTTTTCCTTTCCAGTTTTTATTTATCTTCTGCTATGATGGGGACCACCAGGTTAATGTCTTTTATTACAACGTTTTGTTGAACTACACTGTTCGACAAAATGACAACTTGAGCATATTGAGATCACATTTGTTTTTTGAAAAGTCCCTAGGAAGTCAGCATCGGTTTTTAAGCGAGGTTGATTTTTTGGTTTGTAATATCATTTAAAAAATTATTTCTATTCTTAATAATGTTCGATCCCATTTGGTGACTATTTAAAAATAAATTGATGATGCAGAAAAAATCAAATCATTACAAAAATCGTTCCTGACCTGCGCAAGACAACCGAAAAATGGCATTTTTCATCAGTTTCCTTCTACTTTCCAACAAATAATTCCTTATTACGATGAACAATCCAATAGTAGCTATCCGTTGAAGTTCATTTACCCTGCCATGAAAAACCGGAACGACCTTGAAGTTATAGATCGGCCAAGCCAAAAGTTAACCATAATTGACAAACACCGCCGCAAACCCAGCCGGTGGAAAACGTCAATCCCACATCATCGAACAGCGAGAGCCGCATTATCGCCTAGTCATCGGTGACTGACAATGGCGAACCCCTCCACCTGGAACCCCGGATGCAAAACGTACCGGACACTGAAAACAGCCTTTTCCTCCACCACTGTCAGCCACCCTGGCGAGCTGATAAAGACGAAATAAAGTACATAATTTATCGCAGGCTCGGTCTGGACCCGGCCGGTTCCCCCAGTTAGGTCAGCTCTAGGCAGACCGCACATAGCTTTGCTACCGCCACTCGTGTCCTACCGTGTCGGTGTGGTCTCACAGTGATAGTTCAACGCAGAGCAAACCTGCTGAGCGAAAGGTAAAACAGCACTGCTGCAGGCATCCATGCCGAACGGACGGACGGACTGTCGAATGGACGGACGAAGCTCGCCGCGGGACTCGACCGGACCGAAATAGACTAAACTCCTAAAATAACTGTCATGGCGGGTCGAATGCTATTTGTAATGCCTGTACACGCATAACAAAAATCGACGTTTTCGGTTGTACCGATTGGTATCAGAAAATAAGTTCTCTGCGACTATCTCAGATTCTACTATTTTAATGTAAAAAATTAAATGAAATAGTTTAGTTCGGACAAAGCTGAGCATCGAGCAAAATTTCATATTATTCAATCAAACTTTTTAAGACGCACAGGGACGCAAGGGGAATCAATCCACTGTCAATCACATTCAAATAGCTTTGGGTTGTTGCTGTGACATTTACCGATCCGAAACAAACCTACCTTGACGCGGTGATGAATTAGATCTGGATCGCCTACAGAAATCAACGGGAGTGCTTGGAAAGCATTCCGCCTTCGCCGTCGAATCGTTTTCCCCCCACACAAAAGGGCACGTCCTTGTCGCTGGGTACCGCACATCGACCTGTTGGAATTTAAGTTTGCCTCTGCCCATAATTGTTTACCGGTTCCAATGAAAAGTTCTATCCACTGAACGTGACATTAATATCGGCAGTTTCTGTACACAACCGAAGCAGCATATACATAAATTTTCCCAACGGTTTTCCCCGAGTTTCGTTCGACGCGGGAAAGTAGTTTAATGCAGCACGCAGTTCAACCTCCAACAATATATCATCGTTTGAAAGCTTTTTAAAAGTTGTTCCTTTGCCGGCAAACTGTAGATCCCGTTTCGCTACCACGCTCTTCCTATTCCATATTGGCTGGTTGGCGCGGCTGGGCATCATTATTCGATATTGGATTTACGGGGGATGCGTTTGCCGTTCGTCCCATTCGCCTGCTGGCTGCTGCACGTGCATGAACTTTGCTCCATCATCGCATCAGAGCCGCGGAAAGTGTTCAGCACAGCAGGCGTAGGATCATTCTCCGTGATGCACTTAGCCGCAGCGTCGTTCGGTTGGTCACCGTGATGGCAGAATGTGGTGGGATTTCGATCCGAGTAAGCGTGGTTGCGAAATACACATATGCGTTCCGGCTGGTATGGTACGGCTTCCGTGTGAGCAAGTTAATGCACCCAAATCTGAAGTTGCGTGCATTAGTTTAGTAAAAATTTGTCGACCAAGTCGTTTCGCTTACGATAACGGTTTGTTCGCCTTCTAAAAACACGTAAGAAGGCGTGTATAATTTACATTTACATTTATTAGCAACATGCTACATGTGTATAGTAATATTCTGGTTAAGAGGCCCATGTATACTGATGATAACGTAGTCGAGGGACGACCGCATGATCTGTCTCCAAATACCCTCGGCAGTACTATTCACTATACGCAGAACTGTTCAACATACGTGATTGGGTAATTTACCCCTGACAACAGGTCTTGGAATGGAAAGCTCAAGAATACTCCATCTACTAGAATTGATGTATTCGAACTAAGTTTACTGAAAGCTGAAGCGCACATACCAGTACACCACCTGACCGAGCATTGTAATTCTTCTAATATTACACTATAACAATCTTTCAAAAACCCAAATATGTTTCACTAGTTTTTAGACAATGGAAAATAAAATAATACGCAGTAACGTTAATCCGTTTAGTTTGGTCTTTAACTACATGAATTTGAACTGAAATCAGAAATCCGAATTCAGTTCTGAAAATGGCTTTGAAATCCGAAATTCGGAATCGCCCGTCCAAGATCCGGTCTCCAATTACTGTCATTTGAAAATGGCACATCGATATTTGAAATTATAAATTTGAACTTACAAAAATTGGAAAAATTCAAAATTTTAAATTCATGGTTCCAGTTTCGAAACATTCCAGTTTCGAAACAGGGTATTTGAAATCCGAAATCAGACCTGAAATCGTATCCGAAAGCCGGAAGGCGACATACAGTACCCAAATTAAATGGAAAATTCGAAATTAAAAATTTGAAATTTGAAATTCGAAATTTGAAATATGAAATTTGGAAATTTGGAAATTTGGAAATTTGGAAATTCGAAAATTTGGAAATATGGAAATTTGGAAATTTGGAAATTTGGAAAATTGGAAATTTGGAAATTTGAATATTTGGAAAATTCGGAAATTTGGAAATTTGAAAAGTTGGAAATTTGCGAATTTGGAAATTTTGAAATTTGGAAATTTGAAGTTTGAAATTTAAAAATTTGGAAACTAAAAATTGTAAATTGGACATTGGACATTGGAAACTGGATATTGGAAGTTGGAAATTAGAAATTGGAAACTGGAAATTGGAAATTGGAAATTGGAAATTGGAAATTGGAAATTGGAAATTGGAAATTGGAAATTGGAAATTGGAAATTGGAAATTGGAAATTGGAAATTGGAAATTGGAAATTGGAAATTGGAAATTGGAAATTGGAAATTGGAAATTGGAAATTGGAAATTGGAAATTGGAAATTGGAAATTGGAAATTGGAAATTGGAAATTGGAAATTGGAAATTGGAAATTGGAAATTGGAAATTGGAAATTGGAAATTGGAAATTGGAAATTGGAAATTGGAAATTGGAAATTGGAAATTGGAAATTGGAAATTGGAAATTGGAAATTGGAAATTGGAAATTGGAAATTGGAAATTGGAAATTGGAAATTGGAAATTGGAAATTGGAAATTGGAAATTGGAAATTGGAAATTGGAAATTGGAAATTGGAAATTGGAAATTGGAAATTGGAAATTGGAAATTGGAAATTGGAAATTGGAAATTGGAAATTGGAAATTGGAAATTGGAAATTGGAAATTGGAAATTGGAAATTGGAAATTGGAAATTGGAAATTGGAAATTGGAAATTGGAAATTGGAAATTGGAAATTGGAAATTGGAAATTGGAAATTGGAAATTGGAAATTGGAAATTGGAAATTGGAAATTGGAAATTGGAAATTGGAAATTGGAAATTGGAAATTGGAAATTGGAAATTGGAAATTGGAAATTGGAAATTGGAAATTGGAAATTGGAAATTGGAAATTGGAAATTGGAAATTGGAAATTGGAAATTGGAAATTGGAAATTGGAAATTGGAAATTGGAAATTGGAAATTGGAAATTGGAAATTGGAAATTGGAAATTGGAAATTGGAAATTGGAAATTGGAAATTGGAAATTGGAAATTGGAAATTGGAAATTGGAAATTGGAAATTGGAAATTGGAAATTGGAAATTGGAAATTGGAAATTGGAAATTGGAAATTGGAAATTGGAAATTGAAAATTGGAAATTGGAAATTGGAAATTGGAAATTGGAAATTGGAAATTGGAAATGGGAAATTGGAAATTGGAAATTGGAAATTGGATTTCTCAAATTTTTCAAATTTCTCAAATTTCTTAAATTTCCAATTTTTTTTAAATTTTCCAAATTTCTCAAATTTTCTCAAATTTCTCAAATTTCTCAAATTTCTCAAATTTCTCAAATTTCTCAAATTTCTCAAATTTCTCAGTTTTCTCAAATTTCTCAAATTTCTCAAATTTCTTAAATTTCTCAAATTTCTCAAATTTCTCAAATTTCTCAAATTTCTCAAATTTTTCAAATTTCTCACATTTTTCAAATTTCTCACATTTTTCAAATTTCTCAAATTTCTCAAATTTCTCAAATTTCTCAAATTTCTCAAATTTCTCAAATTTCTCAAATTTCTCAAATTTCTCAAATTTCTCAAATTTCTCAAATTTCTCAAATTTCTCAAATTTCTCAAATTTCTCAAATTTCTCAAATTTCTCAAATTTCTCAAATTTCTCAAATTTCTCAAATTTCTCAAATTTCTCAAATTTCTCAAATTTCTCAAATTTCTCAAATTTCTCAAATTTCTCAAATTTCTCAAATTTCTCAAATTTCTCAAATTTCTAAAATTTCTCAAATTTCTCAAATTTCTCAAATTTCTCAAATTTCTCAAATTTCTCAAATTTCTCAAATTTCTCAAATTTCTCAAATTTCTCAAATTTCTCAAATTTCTCAAATTTCTCAAATTTCTCAAATTTCTCAAATTTCTCAAATTTCTCAAATTTCTCAAATTTCTCAAATTTCTCAAATTTCTCAAATTTCTCAAATTTCTCAAATTTCTCAAATTTCTCAAATTTCTCAAATTTCTCAAATTTCTCAAATTTCTCAAATTTCTCAAATTTCTCAAGTTTCAGAAATTGCTGAAATTAAATTTCTCAAATTTTTCAAATATTTCAAATTTTTCAAATTTTTCAAATTTTTCAAATTTTTCAAATTTTTCAAATTTTTCAAATTTTTCAAATTTTTCAAATTTTTCAAATTTTTCAAATTTTTCAAATTTTTCAAATTTTTCAAATTTTTCAAATTTTTCAAATTTTTCAAATTTTTCAAATTTTTCAAATTTTTCAAATTTTTCAAATTTTTCAAATTTTTCAAATTTTTCAAATTTTTCAAATTTTTCAAATTTTTCAAATTTTTCAAATTTTTCAAATTTTTCAAATTTTTCAAATTTTTCAAATTTTTCAAATTTTTCAAATTTTTCAAATTTTTCAAATTTTTCAAATTTTTCAAATTTTTCAAATTTTTCAAATTTTTCAAATTTTTCAAATTTTTCAAATTTTTCAAATTTTTCAAATTTTTCAAATTTTTCAAATTTTTCAAATTTTTCAAATTTTTCAAATTTTTCAAATTTTTCAAATTTTTCAAATTTTTCAAATTTTTCAAATTTTTCAAATTTTTCAAATTTTTCAAATTTTTCAAATTTTTCAAATTTTTCAAATTTTTCAAATTTTTCAAATTTTTCAAATTTTTCAAATTTTTCAAATTTTTCAAATTTTTCAAATTTTTCAAATTTTTCAAATTTTTCAAATTTTTCAAATTTTTCAAATTTTTCAAATTTTTCAAATTTTTCAAATTTTTCAAATTTTTCAAATTTTTCAAATTTTTCAAATTTTTCAAATTTTTCAAATTTTTCAAATTTTTCAAATTTTTCAAATTTTTCAAATTTTTCAAATTTTTCAAATTTTTCAAATTTTTCAAATTTTTCAAATTTTTCAAATTTTTCAAATTTTTCAAATTTTTCAAATTTTTCAAATTTTTCAAATTTTTCAAATTTTTCAAATTTTTCAAATTTTTCAAATTTTTCAAATTTTTCAAATTTTTCAAATTTTTCAAATTTTTCAAATTTTTCAAATTTTTCAAATTTTTCAAATTTTTCAAATTTTTCAAATTTTTCAAATTTTTCAAATTTTTCAAATTTTTCAAATTTTTCAAATTTTTCAAATTTTTCAAATTTTTCAAATTTTTCAAATTTTTCAAATTTTTCAAATTTTTCAAATTTTTCAAATTTTTCAAATTTTTCAAATTTTTCAAATTTTTCAAATTTTTCAAATTTTTCAAATTTTTCAAATTTTTCAAATTTTTCAAATTTTTCAAATTTTTCAAATTTTTCAAATTTTTCAAATTTTTCAAATTTTTCAAATTTTTCAAATTTTTCAAATTTTTCAAATTTTTCAAATTTTTCAAATTTTTCAAATTTTTCAAATTTTTCAAATTTTTCAAATTTTTCAAATTTTTCAAATTTTTCAAATTTTTCAAATTTTTCAAATTTTTCAAATTTTTCAAATTTTTCAAATTTTTCAAATTTTTCAAATTTTTCAAATTTTTCAAATTTTTCAAATTTTTCAAATTTTTCAAATTTTTCAAATTTTTCAAATTTTTCAAATTTTTCAAATTTTTCAAATTTTTCAAATTTTTCAAATTTTTCAAATTTTTCAAATTTTTCAAATTTTTCAAATTTTTCAAATTTTTCAAATTTTTCAAATTTTTCAAATTTTTCAAATTTTTCAAATTTTTCAAATTTTTCAAATTTTTCAAATTTTTCAAATTTTTCAAATTTTTCAAATTTTTCAAATTTTTCAAATTTTTCAAATTTTTCAAATTTTTCAAATTTTTCAAATTTTTCAAATTTTTCAAATTTTTCAAATTTTTCAAATTTTTCAAATTTTTCAAATTTTTCAAATTTTTCAAATTTTTCAAATTTTTCAAATTTTTCAAATTTTTCAAATTTTTCAAATTTTTCAAATTTTTCAAATTTTTCAAATTTTTCAAATTTTTCAAATTTTTCAAATTTCTCAATTTTCTCAAATTGCTCAAATTTTATAAATTTCTCAATATTTTATTTTTTTTTATTTCTCAAATGTTTGAAAATTCCGCAATTTTTCAAATTTCTAAAATTTTTTAAATTAGAAATTGTTAATTGGAGATTTGAAATTGGAAATTTGAAATTGGAAATTGGAAATTGGAAATTGGAAATTGGAAATTTGAAATTGGAAATTGGAAATTGGAAATTGGAAACTGGAAGCTGGAAATTCGAAATAGGAAACTGGAAACTGGAAACTGGAAACTGGAAACTGGAAACTGGAAACTAGAAACTGGAAACTGGAAACTGAAAACTGGAAACTGGAAACTGGAAACTGGAAATTGGAAATTGGAATTTGGAATTTGGAATTTGGAAGTTGGAAATTGGAAATTAAAAATTGGATATTGGAAAATGGAAGTTGGAAGTTGGAAATTGGAAATTTCAGGTATCCAATTAATTTGAAATCCGAGATTTCATTTTTTTTTCTCAACTTTCTCCATTTTTTCAATTTACTACATTTTTTAAATTTCTTAAATTTTTCAAATTTCTCAAATCTCTCACATTTCTAAAATTTTCCAATTTTTTGTAGCTTTATCAAATTCTTTAAATTTCTCGATTTTTTTCTAATTTTTCAATTTTTAAATTTTTTTATAATTTCTCAAATTGTTCGAATTTCTTAAATCTTTATAAATTTCTAAAATGTCTTACATTTCTAAAATTTCAAAATTTTTCTAAATATCCCGAATTTTTGTATAACTTTCTACATAACAGGCTGTAAGAAACCTTGCCACAGGTCGAAAGCTAATGGTTATAATTGTCATTGGAGACTTTCAGACAATTACATTTACTTCTATGTTAGGACTAACCCAGGGAAGCTACTTGTGACTGTTGATTTTTGTGCTGTACATTAGAGATGCGTATTTGGTACTGAAGTCTCCTCTCCCGGCTTTCGTAGACGATTTAAAAACATTTCCTTTCGTCTGCCTTATTGAACATTGCATGTTTCAGTAACAATAACTTGAATCCTTTGCTGATTGTGGCATAGCAAGAACTGTGTGTGTATGTAAATTCGAAGAAGTGTTCGGTGATCGAATTCTCAAGAAAGACATTCTGGTAGAATTCTTCCTGCTAGGCTCCTAAAAATGACTGCCGCAAATCTAGGGAGATTCTCGACTGTCCTGGGTTTTCACTTGCCTGATATGGTTACCGCACGTGAGAGCATACTGTAAAAATCTTCATGGATACAACTACGAAATAGCGGAGAAAAATGTCGAAAACTGTGTACCCAGGAGCTGACGAAGACTGATTGAGACTCACGTTAAGGCGGACTTCCGTCAGCTTCCGGGGATACTGTTCTTTACCACCCAGCTCAATTTTGATGTTCTAGAGGATGTAAAGAAGCAGAAACTTTCAAATTTTGCAAATAAATATATGATTTAGCAAGCGATCTGTTCATGTGGCAAACGGAGTGCACTGCTAATGACTACTGGGACCTACCTACCGGGGAGATCTACCTAAATGAGTGACTACAGAAGCGTCTGCTTCCTCTGTTGAAGCAACACGAGGGCCTGGAGTGGTACGAAGGCAATGGAGTCTCTTTCGTACCCAAGGACATGAATCTACCCAACGCACCGGAGTTATGGCCATTTGGAAAAATACTGGCCAACTATGAAGCAGGCACTACGGAAGTATCCCAATGAGGGCAAAATGGGTTTCCGTACAGAAGAAGCTGCAGGCCACAACCTCTGTCCAAATAATGATTTTGATTCGCTAGTTGTAAAAACTGACAGATGTCAACAACTAGTAAAAGGGGATGTTAGTAGTTTAAATGCCTCTGTTCACAACTCAAACTGTTGTCGATTGTCAAAGTGAAGCTGACATGAGATTTTGACATTCCGATGATTTTTAATTGGATTAACTAGGGGTAGTCCAACTAAAAAGCGATCCAATTCAAAATTGTCTCCGAGTTTGTCACAAAATGGTACATATTGAGTGCTTTACCGTTGAAAAGCTGTGTCGCACACCGTTGAATGATATAATTGCCTATTGTTTATACGTACTAAAAATCTCACTGCGCACTACTCGATGACGAACGTTGTGTGGGTGGACCAAGCGTTTGTTTGCTTAACAACAACCGCGACGAAGACAAACACGAAGACGTAGACAAGACAAGGACGAGGACGACGTAGCTGATGACATTTTAGGATTCCTCACGCGGCGATGACACGAATCCGACCGGTACAGGACTGCGCGAAATAATAGCAGCGGTGATATTTTTTTGATACTTACTGTTGAAATAAGATACATTTTTTTGAATTTCCCATTTGAATGCAATGCAAATAGAAAGTTGAAGTTTTTGAAAAGCAAAACATGTACAGGTTTAAAAAAAACATTTCGTAACCATTTCTTTGAAAAGCACTGTAGGTACGTATCGCAAATACCACATCTGTTTATCAACCTACAAAATCGTATTGTGGGAGGGGCTTGAAGGCAGACGAGTGTGTGACAGATATGTGATCTAACATTTGCAATCCAAAGGTACAATCACGCGTTTTTGCACGGGACCTGCCTCTTAAAAGGCGTAAAAAACGTCATTGCGAAATAGGAAAACTGCTGTGGCCGGAAAATCGGAATATCGGCAGATTTTTTTTGGGAAACTCTAGAAGATATAATGTTGTCTATATTTCGCTTTTGAGTAAAGTAAATTCAATAAGCTAAGTTATGCTTACGAACGTTTCCGTTTCATAATAGAATTAAATCGTTTGGTGAAGTAGGCTCTGACAACTATTTTGACGGGATTTCTCTAAGAACAACTTCGGGATCGAAACTGTCTGCAAATAAAAAGTGATGAAATAGACAAAGTTTGTCAAGTTTCAAGAACGGTGCTGCGTGTGCTTCGAAACGACGACCACCGTCCTCCACTATTGCCCACAAGCCAAAAACTTTCCGATTCGTTCCGGAAAAAGCAATCAAACTTTGTTTCGCGCTAACTAAATTAATTCCGCCACTCTCTCTCTCTCTCTCACTCTTGGGAAGTTGTTATCGTCGCATGATTGGAACGGACCGAATTGACTGTTGACTTCTTGAACAAGCGGTCGCGCCACAACCCACGCGTCCAACGCACGTCACATCCGTATCGCAGTGGTGACAGTGGTGGGATTTCCTTGACCCGAAAAGATGATCCAACCAGGGGACGACACCGGTGAAAGAGATAAAGCAGCGAAGAAAAAGGGTGAGTGAGTTCTAGAAAGGAAAAGATATCAGTTTCGTTATTGTCCTCAATCGTTCGGACAGTGCGGGTGGACTCCGGTCCGGTAGAATTATTATTGATCGATCACACACGGTCGGTGGCAGGCTACAGGTTGAAGGATTTCCCGATTAATCGAATTTGATCCGAGGAAAAAACTGAGAATTTCCACCCACCCGATAGATGTTCGATAGCCGCTTCATCCCACGCTTGGTTCAATGATTTGCGAATGTGTTGCGGCGGCGGAAATCCATTGAGGTCTGGCGTGGGAGTTGCACCACTAAGCAGCACTCACAGTGCCAAAAATGTAATGAAATATGGCATGAGTAATAAATGTTGCTGATAATGTGAGACTCCGACTACTGCCAGCCAGCCAGCGCCGTCCATCGTCTATACTGCCGCTAGAAGCATAATTGTCCCATGTGTATAGGGATTCCCATAGCACATAGGACAGTTATGCTTCTAGCGGCAGTATAGCTAGCTACGAGTTCGAACGACGGGGATGAGGTCATCGGGAGCACACTTCATGCATGGCATGCTGTTTGCTGCTAGCAAAGTAAAAGTTTATCCTATCGTCTTTGGAAACTTTCGAACGGGAAACGGGATTGCGTTGATGGTTTCCAGAATGTTCCCCGTGTGCAGTGCTACCAGCGTCCGACCCGAGACGCTGATGGGGTTTGATTTCGTCGATTTGCAACAACTTAGCAATCCGTCCAGCTCTCCAGTCTTACTCTAATCTTTCTAAAGTTATGCAACTTGTGCGTCTTTGTTCATGGTGAACTTTATCTTTGTGCAACTTAGTTTCCCAAACGTGCGCAGTTGCTGGTCGAAGTAGGAAATATGGTTGTGCATCGAAGTTCTTTTTTAGCACGAATTTAATTTTTTTAATCGGATTTGACATAAATTATAAGCGGTTTTATGAATCAAAGAAATTGTTTACTGGTTGCCTTTCCCCAGGCCCGTGCGCAAAGGGAGGGTTTTAGGGGTTCAAACCCCTCCCATGAGTGTTTTGAATTACTTTTAAAAAATTATTAATTTCCTGTTCAGTGATGAAATTATACAGCGAGCCGTGTTATCCGAGTTCAGTTACTGTAGAAACAAGTCGTTGAAAAAACCAAGGAAGAAACCTCGTCAAGGTGGCTAGAAAAGGATGTAAGTTATGTTGGTCGGCATCTCTGGGCCGGTTAACGTTTCGGCATGTTAGCAAATAAATAGGAACGAGTGGCGCCAAGAAGGATAAGGAACCCTGCAAAGGTGGTTGTAAAGAGATATAAATCATTATGGTCGACACCTCCGGATCGGTTCGTGTCTCAACAGGTGACGATATTTGCAGCTGACCTGAGCAAGTCAGATATACCGAGAAAGTTAGACAGCAAGCAAGAAAAATCAGCAATAAAAAAAACATGAACGATTAACACAAAATAAAAAGAGCATGGGTATAATCCCCACTGAAGTAGTTCCTACACGGAAAAATTCCGTTCATAAATTCATAAAAAATGGTCGCTATTTCGTAACCTGAACGATTTACGAAAACCGTGACCAAGTTACTGAAATTATGAATAATAAACCACGTATCCATGAAACTATTTGTTTTCCCACAAAACTAGTTCGGCCCGACTATATACATGGCGTTACATTCGAATGTTTAGTAGGGTTACTGATGTTCGCTGGATCTGTTTAGTTTTTGTTATGAGTCTTGTTCATAATTTTTGAATACACAGCGATTTTGATGATTTCAGGAGCTAATCCCTGATTTTTGTGATTTCTTATCATGTTACTGTGCTATTTTATTCATGAGTTTAGTATCTGATTATTATGTCAGAGTAGCGGGATCTATGTTCATGGTTTCAGGATCTTAGTCGTGATTTTCATAATTTCTATTTACGTTATCGTGATATTTCAATCATGAGTAAAGTGATTCATGTTCATAATTTCAGGAGCCTAGTCACGATTTTGAATATTTCAATCATGAGAATTGTGATTTATGTCCATGATTACACGAACTTTGTCGTGGTTTTGATAATTTCTGTTCATGTTGTCGTGATATTTTAGTCACGAGTAGGGATTCATGTTGATTTATGTTCATGATTTCAGGATATTAGTGGCGATTTTTGATATTTTTGTCACGAGTTGTGTGATTTATATTTATGATTTCAGGATCTCAATCACGAGTTTTGTAATTACTGTTCATCTTATCGTGATGTTTTATTCTAGAGCTTACTTTCGAATTTGACACGTGGAGTAATGTGACATGATATCAGCAGTTTCATCGTGGTATTCGTAATTTCTCTTCGCCTTATCGTGATCTGTTATTTTTTGGTTACTATCGGTTTTTTACTCGGAGTAGCGTGGCAAGGTGAGCTGAATCATAAAAGTGTGACTGGTTCGCGGTATCTTGTTCTGAAAACTATATCACGAACACGATTTGCGGCGCTCAGCGCAGTTTTCGTTTTTTATCCAGACATCATACTGAACCGTATCAAATGAATGACGATATTCGAGGTCCTAATAGTTTTTTTTTGTATCTACAGCTCGTATCTATTCTTGGTCGCTAGCAGCTAAATATTTCATGAAAAAGTGCACGGAACAAGAATGATTCCACGACTAATACTCCAAATTTTAAGAAATTAGTTCACGTGAAAATTTCATTACCATGTTGCATGAAACTGAATATGATTAGGGATATCTTCACGCTAAATATATCGCGAATCATGTACTAGAAATCATGAACCAGTTCACGAATACATGAATAATATGTAATGAACTTGCGGACCATTTCACGAACACGGATATTGGATCGTGATGAATATATTAGGAAACATGAACCTGTTTAAGATTACATGAGTAATATTTGATGACTTTTTTGAACTATTTTACAAGCACGAATGGTAACTTGTGACTATTATACTAGATAAAATGAACCAGTTCACGACATGGATAACGTTTTATAATTTTGCGATCTACTTCATGGGTACGTGTACTAGGAATTTTGAACGAGTTCACGAATACTATGAATAATATTTCATGATTTTGTAAACTATTTCAGGAGCACGAATGGTAAATCGTGACTAATATATTAGGCATCATGAATTAGTTCACGACAATTGAATAGATTCATGAAAAAATAGAAATAGATCACGAGAAAATATTCACAATGCCTTGATTTTGCGAACTAATATGCCTAAATATATAGATAACATCATAAGTCAACTGAGATTAATGCGAACCAGTTCACCTACAGAAAATCGGTAATGACATGGAAACCGTGACTGAAGTTCACGAAACAAAAACAAATATTTCCACTAATAAAAGCGTCATGAGGGCGTTACTGAAGTGAAATTGAACATAATTACAAAACACCATTTTTGTTCATAGTCCTGTTTTCGAAACGTAAAAACGTGAATGTTTCAGAATTCATGGCACTTTACTTACGATTTTAGCAACAATGTTGTTACGGTGTAATGGTGGCCCCGGATGGATGAGGATGGCAAGATACAAGAGGTTTAAGTTTAGTCGGTAGGATTAACTGCTTCAAACCAATCAGACACAACCACTAGCCAATTACATTCCATCTCGATAATAGACATTAACCCAATTTGTTGATTTGGGTCAATTGGTATACAATACTCGGCCTTTCAGGTCTCATAAAAAACTTCAAAGTTTAACCTTTCTTTTATAAAAAACGTAGAAAAATCAAAACCATTTTCTGCGCACGGGCCTGCCTTTCCCGTTTCAAATGTTTTTGAACGTTTAACACCAAGCCGAGAAGTTTTCGTTGTATCAGTTGCCAATGAGTCCACTTATTTGTTGGAAAATTGGTTGTATCCAATTCCGGAAGCACTTGCAAAGACGTTCCGACCAAAAAATGCCCTGGAGTAAGTGGTTCCAAATCAGTTGGATCGTCCGCTATCGCAATTAGTGGTCTCGAATTTAGGCAGCCTTAAATGTGCACTGTTTCCCCGAGAAGCTTATGGTGAAGATATGGAAGCTAGGAACGCACGCTTGTTGCTAGGCACCGACTCGCTTGTTTACATTGGGAAAAAATGGAACTCGAAGTGAAAATTCAAACGCACAAATGAGAGTTTTTGGACATTTTCCTTCGGTCATCTGCACAGTAGTAGTAAATTTGAAGTTTCGTTGGTAAACGATTAAATTGTCGTGGGTGTTTTTGCAGTGGTTTGTTATTAAAGTGCATTTGAAAATGTGCATTGAAAATGAGAAGAAGAAAAGTAAGAGTGTTTCGAAAGTAAAGAGGAGTGATATTTTCGCACAAAATAAGAACTACAGATGGCTTTCCGTCTAAAACTCGGGTTGATTGTGTGGGAAAATGTTCTAGCTTCCTCAAGAAGCAGTTTCGTAGAACACCGACAAGGTTAGCGTGTTGAAACACGTATTTTTATATTTGCTCATGTCAGATACATAGTTAGGCAGTGGAAAGGGAGGTTTGTAGCGTAGGACCTATGTTGTGGCTCGCATGTATAACATCCTTCAAAATAGCTGTTTTAGCCGATCGAGCTACCGCTACCCAGAGTGAGAAGCTTTAGATGAATTTAAATATCGCTGAGTCCCTTCTTTTGAACACTTTCTGGATATCTGTCCATGGTGCTCTTTGCTGCGTAAAAGATCCATGAGCTGGTTTAGTTGATATCGTACTCCAATTAAATTTGTTTTAATTTTGGAGTAGATAACGGAACAACTACCCCCTCTCGCAGTGAAACGACGCAGCGCCTGTAAAAAACGATCTGTGGAACGATCGTCAATCAAACTGCTAACGAACTGTCATTGTACACAGACAGCCGAACAAGGCAACGTGTGCTTTCATTGCTTCGTTTGCAGCACATGCGCTACTCTCACCGTTCAGAAATCGTTCGGAGACGAGTGGAACGATGTGAGTTTTAGCAACCTGGATCAGCAAGTGGACAATGTACCCCATAACATTATAATTCGAAAACTAGCACAGCAGCTGGACAGAATTTTCAGCATGTCCGAAAAATTGGCTGCAGTCCTAACTCTATGATCGCTCCGCGTTTGATGGGATAAATAATACTCGGTTAAGCCTATTCAAGATGTCCAGCTACGTCCAACAAGGCAGTCATCTACGTCCTTTTATTTTTATCTTATTTATACATGAACTTTTGTCTGGAAAATTGATGATCTGAAAATTTTATGTACTTTAGCTACAGAACCCGACTCTGTAGTGTTTCAAGACGATCGCTGTATGCTCCAAGAGTGATGCATGCTGACAGAGAAGTTTGCGTTAAAAAATGCAATATGATTCGAATGCTTTCAAACTCTATGCCATTTTGAATATCGCCTACAAGGTCGGAGTTATAGAAATAATCGATTCTATTTGGGATCTGCGAGTATTTTTTGATTGTAAGATAGCGTTTTTTCGACCATATCGCTGACGCAATCGCCAAAGCTTTTAGGATTCTAGGTCTAACCTTTGCCGTACCCGCCTATAATTTTTCTGAAAATTTAAATTTGTTTTGCTATAATTCGTCAATTTGACAGATTTGGATGGATACGGAATTTAGTTGAGTTTCTGTGCACCTAGTAGCGTTCGAATCCGTAGACCAGTTCCGGAATTAATCCGAATTCCAGTGGTGTGACGGACTAGTTTTGAAGAAACATCTCATAAATTTAAGTAATTGTTTTATGAAATATACATATTACTATTTTCCATTGATTCTTCACAATAGACATGAATTGGACAAATCTTGACCATCAGAAAACTGTTCCGGGAGAACTAAAGAAAATATATATACTTTTCTATCATTCCAGCATTTTGGTTTCATAAATTTATACGAATTCCGAAAGAACTTATACTCATAGGGCCCTAGAGCTCGCTAGACCTATTGCCATTCCGGCACCGGTTTCAGATGGAATCAAATGAGGCATTTGATAAAATTTAGAAAATCAAAATGGTGGTTTCCGGTTACCACAAAACAGTGCAAACCATCATCAACATGGGTGTCATTTGAAAGGGGATGGTCAATAAAAGCCGGAAATTGATGATTGGCGCCATTTTGAAAACTAAGATGGCGACTTCCGATTACTAGAAAACAGTGAACGCTACCATATACAATGATGTTATTGTAAAGCGGGTGGTCAGCGAAACCCAGAAATTCGTTATTTGACGTCAACCCAAGATGGCAGGTTTCGGTTCCAAATAAACAGGGAAAGCTATCATAAATAGAGGTGTCATTTGCATGGAAGTGGTCAGTAGAAAACAGAAATTGATTTTTGTTGCCACTTTGAAGAGCAAGGTGGCTGTTTCCGGTTCCCGCAAAAAAGTGAAAACTATCATCAATAATGGTGTCATTGTAAAGTGGGTGGTCAATAGACGACAGAAATCGATGATTGAGGCCATTTTGAATACCATGATGAAGGCTTCCGGTTACCATCAAAACAGTGAAAACTATCATCAATATAGGAATCATTTGAAATGGGATGGTCAGCAGAAACGGATACTATGATTGATGTCATTTTAAATTTTATTTCTGCAACTCTTTCATAACCATTAGGCAATAATAAATATGTGGTGTTGAGACTGATATCTGACTTTCTTCATGACCCAAAAAGTGCTGCTTTGAACGGATTTTCAATATAGTTATGATATTGTTAGGATAGAGCGAAAAATTAGCGATGAGCGACTAACCGAATGAAATCATTGTTGTCACATGCTGAAATCACAGCAAGATCCGTTCGTTCTAGCATTAGCTGTTTACATGGGCTGTCAATCGCAATTTAAATGTACCGGCAGTACCTTATTACAATCATTATTTTCATATTGTTCGAAATATTGGTTCCATTGATTATCTCATTGTCTATCATCATATGTATCGTCAGTCTCCCTTCTCAAATCGCGCAGAGCAGAAGCACAAAAAAATCTCCCCGCTATAGGAATCAGTAAAGCAAGCAAATAATTTCCCAATCGCTTGTTCTTTATTCAGTGCACAAACACGTTGGCTCTAACTAACGGATGTTCAATAAAAATAAGAATGATTTCAATACCTTTCTGTAATTAAAGTAAAAAGCGTAAATTTTTTTCTCACCAAGAGGAATGCTTTCTGGACTCCCTAGAAATAGGTGACATGTTTCTTTTCGCTCGGGTGCTGTCAGTTCAATCGAAGATGGCGTCGAAACAGCAAGTACTCCGCGAGCGTATTGTATGGTTTTACGAAACGCATGGTCATTGGTCATTGTGAAAAATAGTTGACGGTAGACGCCATTCGAGACGAAAATGTGCCCGTGAGAACCGTTTACCGGATACTGGCATCCCTGAGCGTGGAGCGGAAAACCGGAACCGACAATCCGGCGAAGATAATGACGAAGAAGAATAAGGAAGCGTTGAAAAAGCTGTTCGACAACAAGGACGGAACGAGTTTGCGTGACGCTGGCCGAAAATATCACTGCTTCGATAACTTGATTCACCGAACCCTCAAGATAGAGGACATCATCTGTCGGAAGAAGACTTGGTCTCCCGAGTACACGAATGAAACAGATAGCGATAGTAAATCGCAGTGCTGGTAAATGACGAAGAACTACTGCGGGACGTCGTTCGTGTTACGCGACGAAAGCTACATTCCGCTCTCGAAGACCCACGTTCCAGGAAATGACAGCTGACAAATCGGTCACACCCCCTGAAGTCAAATATAAGTTTGAGCATAAATTTGAAAAAAAAAAAAGATGTTGGACATCGCCATATTGGACAGAGGAATTTCAAGGCCGTGGTTCAAGCCGAACGGTCTGGCCATCAATCAACAAGTATACCAGGAGAAGTGTCTTAAGAAAATTCTTCTGCCGGGACATCATGCGGATAGGAAGTACATCTTCTGTTAAACAAGACGTCTTCTCATTACGCCAAGAAGACGCTGGAGTATATTGAGCAGAAAAAGATACCGTACGTACCGAAAGAAAGGAACCCGATCAACTTGCCCCAGTACTGTCCCATTGAGAATTTTTTCGGATCTCTCAGTGCCCTAGTGTACAAAAATAATTGGCGGACCAAGGATACGAAGCAGTTGAGCACTAGGATTCGGAATTGTAATCCGAAAATGGATGTCAGTGCCGTCCAGGGCTCTTGTGAGAGCATCGCGACTGAGTGGCGTCATTCGGCTGACCAAGAGCCCCTTCTCCAATATTCATTGACGTTTTTTGAAAAATAAACATTATGTTTTTTATACAAAAATAATGAATTCGTTGATTTTTTTTTTGTTTTTTAACTACATGACTGAAAAAATTCTTATTTTTGGTTGAACACCCGTTACCGTTTGAAATAGTGATGAGTATCGATACACAGCAAAAGCATGGCCCACTGCGAACTAACTTTGTTACTATTGACTTTTCAAAATGTCCCGTCAGACCAGCTGTTCTGGAAATAGAATAATTATTAAAAGTGCAGAAGGAGCTCAATCTGGCAGAAGTAACCACATTTCAACTGCATCATACTTCACATTAAGTGCTAATTATGTTCAAGAGCATTACCCAAGAGAAGTCATTCGTCTCGCGAAACCATATGCAGCACACCGCTGAATACAGCAACGTTAAAATCTGCATCTCCGTATACATTGACAATGACGCCACAGAAGTTCGCTTACATGACTTAACCCCGCTATCGCGTTGAGCCGTGTCAAATAAACAAAAAAATATTATAAGTATCATATTTTAGATTTTTAACTATAATTATATGCTATTAGTTTTTTTTTCAGTACCAGTGTGATCCCGACATCTTGGTTTTCGAAATGGTGTCAACAAACAGTTTTTGTCTTCTACTGACCACTCCCTTTCAACTCTACTGGATGGGATACGAAGCATTCTTAGCGAGCCTGGTGCTACCACCGTATGCTGCAACAAAGCTTCATTCACAATACAGTCACACTGCGTATGAGTAGTGCGGGTGATAAAACCTCTGACCAATTCAGTGGTAATTTTTTTGCAGGCAATTCCTGTCATCCTTGCGCTCAAAAGGATTTCGATCCATTTTTATCTGCTTCGCAGATTGGGTAAAGGGATTATCAGTTCGTTGTATGTGCATCACCAGACTAAAAACGGGATGGAGGAGGTAATGTCTGCAATCTACCTTTGTTATGCCGAATGAGGCTTTATTCATTTTGTTAAAATATCTGGCTTCCCAAATACAAGATGAATCTCAAAAGTATCTATTCAAATATTGAAAAAAAACTCTCGAACCTGACTGGCGAAATTGGTTAATCAGAACTAAAAATAAACAAAAACGGTAAAAAAAACGAAAAATATTAAAAATCTGATCCAAAATTCTTCAGAAAATCATAAAGAGACATATTATGCCATTTCCAAATTCCTCGCATCTGCAGGAGGGTGAGATTTTAGACCCTAATAATTTTCGCTTACTGAACGAAGGAATTTTTTTTCCAAAATTTTGTATCACATTCCAAAATATACACGAACAACACAAACTTTCCCTTTTTAAGCCAACGTGTTGCCTAACCCTAACTACAAATCTTTTGTTTTTTTTTTCATTTCTTCTACTTTGTAGTTTTGTTCAATTCTCCCAATTTTTACTCTGCTTTCTACGCTTTTTCACATTTTTTAAAATATATTCCTTTATTTACCCATTTTTTGTTGTTAGCATATTTATGTTTTATTCTTTAGTTTACTTTGCTATCTTCGCCTTTTTTATAATTAGCAGAAGTTTTCCTTCCTGTTTCCAATTTTTATTTGACTATCTTAATAAATATTATCCCATTAGTTGGTAGTTTTCGCAATGGCAAATTTTATATCCCTTGATTTGTCTTTATTCCATTTATTTTACTGCTTTAAACTTTAATATTACACATTTTCCTGTTTGTCTATTTGTTTCATTTGTTTGACTTCCCATTTTTCTTTACATTTTTCGTTATTGCATACAAGTTTTTTTTACTTTTTAAAATTCGTCTTAATTTTTGTTCCATTATTGCCCTCTATCGCGTTTTTAATAATTAATTTCTAATTTTCTCTTTTCCATCATTTTGTTTATTTATTTTTATTATTTTGTTTATTTTTTCAATTAATCTGTTAACTTTTCAAAATGTTTTCTATTTCTTCAGTTTTCCATTCAACTTCCGTTGGTACAGTAAGATTCCGTTTTTGGCACACTCTGCGATTTTGGCAACAAATGGGTTCCGTTTTTAGCAACATTTTTGTTGTACATAATAAGTCTTTTAAAAATGTGCAATTGATGTTTGTTTGTATCAATTGATATCACATTTGACTTTCTTTCCATATTAATAGTCATATTAACCCTCAAAGGCGCAAATTATATCTTTTTTAATTTTGTTGAAAGCTGTCTCATAGCTTTAATAAATTCCTGTGATAATTTTGAGATGATTTTCGCAATGTTGTTTTAAAACATCGTTATGCAATTAAGGGTTACCTATATTTTACACTATACGTGTTGTATTTAATAAATATAGAGATGTGTAATATAACTGGTAATAGTGTAACTAGTGTCTGACGGAATCAATATTTATAGTAAGACCCAGGGTCTGTGCACTTTAAGGGTCAAGTAAAGAGGAATGCGCTACACTGCATAATAAGACTAGTTCTGGAGTAAATTTTCAATCAAAGGCTTATTGCATTGTGAGCCTCTTTCTCTTTGGATTACTACGACGTCAATACAAAACTTGGCACTAGATTTTCAGCACATATCGAAAGCTGACCATAGTGCGTCCCAAAGCCGTATTTAGGAATACAAAACTGGTGGCCGCCAAATAGTTCGGTGTATCTATGTGATGTCTTTGGCAAGGTTGAAAAAAATAAAATTGTTGCCAAAAACGGAATCCTACTGCATTTAATTTTTTGTTTGACATTTTCGGTTTTGATTTTTTTTATTTCGTTGTTCTTGTTATATTCTTCAAAAATATTCAGTTGTTCTATGCTATATACCACCCTAAGGAGGAAAATTTGGGATTCATTTGTTGTAATTATTAGATTTTTTAATGTTCCATCGTGCATTTCCTTTTGTTTTTCCAAATTTTTTGTTAGTCTATGAACTAATTTTACGTTTCATTTCCAAAGTATTTTAGTATTTTTTTATTAATTTAGTTTTCTTCCATTTTTGTTACTATTTTTCCATTTTTTTCTTTTAATTTTCCGAACTATACTATTTTCAATTTTCTTCACTTTTTCATATTTTCTATTTGTCTATTTGATTCTCTTTTATTTTGTTTAACCCACAAAAAGTCCAACTAAAATTGCGACTTCAAGAAGCATCGTTCCTAGGACCCAATGAAATCACAAGCCTCTTTGTTGTTGTTTTATCGGCGAGAGAATCGAAAGCCCGAAAGCGCTCGATCATTTGTAGTTTAAATTACAAGTTCATTGAAGTTAGAGAACTGTAACTAGCCGGGCCTCTGAGAACCCTTGCCTGTTTGAGGGTTAATCCACCAACATTCAAATTTCTCCACATTTGCATTTTAGAGCACTTTAGACAAATCTCTGACTCTTATGTGCAGAGCTGGAATCTAACACAGGTGAGCTGCTTACAATGTAATAAATTTACAAACTACCTTAAATCCACTCCTAGGTGTTTTTATTATTCTCGATTAATTTAAGGTTTTATTAACATCCATTGGTTTCATATCAAGTTTTGTAAATTTTTCGTGTTCTTTTCCTTTATTTTTTATTGTTCTGTTTATTTATACAACTCCTGTTTTTTTTAAATTGTTTCGTACTATTTTGTTCTGCATTTGTTTATGGTTTGATGTTTCCATCTTTTCCTGGATTTGTTATTTTTTTATTTCGTTCATTTTTTAAATTTTCAATTATTCTATTTTTTCAATGTTCCCGATTTTCATTGTTCTTAACTTAGAAAAGGCTTTCTATTTTTGATATTGATACGTTTTTGACTAATCTCTTTCAATTTTTCACTGTAACTAATATTGTTTACATATTTTCTTTTTCATTTTTTAACTCTACTCTTCAAAGTTTTGTTTTACTTAAAGTACTTAAACCGAAAACCAAAAATTCCTAACACCACCATTTGACGGCTTGGGAGTAATTTCCAGCGAGTTTATAACAAAATGTACCAAAACAGTAAATACTATATGTAAGAAACTTGCCTTTTTTATTTTTGCTTTCAATTCAAATAGTGTGATAATATTTTATCTAAATTTCACTACCATGAACAAAATAGTTTCATATTTCTCCTTAGTGGAGAACAAATTTGATAAAAACAATTTTTTATCCATTAAGGAGAAAATTGTTTAAAACCATCTTTGCGCATGAAGAGCACAACACTTATAACTAAATTAGTAATAGAATTTGCATTTCTACTCCGTCTCATTAGAATCCGACACTAAAAGTTTGCTCAGGAACACAAACTGTGTCTCCGTCTTTTGGAGCTAGCGTCAATTCGGCGCTAAGTCAGTGTCAATCCTGTCACTAAGTTAGTGTCGGATTCTGATGAGACGATGTTGAAACGGAAATTCCTTTACAAAATAGTTTTTTTTTCTCGTTTCAATGTCGTATAAGAGATGGGAAAGGTTTTTGTAGTAGTGACAACATACAATTGTGTTTTGAATATTTTACAACAAATTTTCCATAACACGCTAAAAGACGGAGTTGGGCTGCAGAGTGATAAATCCTTCACTTTATTTATTTCATTTTTTATACATGTTTTTTTGTAATTTGTCGTACTCCTTTGAATTTTCTAAAATTTATTTCGTTTTCCTTCTTTGACCGACCAGACCGATTGAGTATTCTTTTTAGAAGAGGTATTGCAAAAATTGACGTCCCATTCGATGATTTTCTGTGCAAGTTCGCTTATTCTGGCCAATCACGTTGTAGCATTCTCAAAAAAAAATCAATTAAAAATTCTATGTGGACAAGAAATCAATGCTTGAGATACTCAAAATATTAAACAAAAATGCAAAGATTCAAAAATTTTTGGAAGCGAACCGTTCAAGTAAACGAGAATGTAAATACGAATAATTTAACAAAAAAATATGAAAATCGGTTGAGTGGTTTTTGAGATATCACGTTCACCACAACGGTCCTTTTCAAGAAACTCCATTTCGAGATAATCGCGTACAAAGTTTTGTGTTAACTTCATTCGTGAATGGAACGAGCGCTTTCGTCTATATCTAGTGCTACGATTTGGATGAAATTTCGCAGACATATTTTCGAAAGTATGTACTTTCAGAATATGCAATAAATTATGTTTCGATTTGTTGGGTCTCACCTTTGTATATAACCCCTTAACCAGAATAGTTCACCGCTTCAGTGACTTGTGAAAGCTGGAACAAGATGTCAAACATTCATAGCTGCAGCCCAGTTTGACAACTTTTAACGATGCACGCCCCCCCAAACAGCTCTGCGATCCGTGCAACATTTTTGAAACTTTCACAGGCATGGACTTTTCCCAAGCTCTCGAGTGTCTTTGGATCAAATAACGTCCGGTGTCAGATAAAGTTTACTATCGGAAGTGGTGATAAGTGGAGAGTCAACTTTACCTTTTTCCCGAGCTGCCCGTCCGATGATGGCATGAGTCGAATAAACTGTTTGTGAAAAAATGAAGTTTCTTCCATCCTAGCAAACTGCGAATATTTCCATGGCGACGGTACCCCTCACCGGAATCCAAAGTTTAATTTGATTTTTCCTGTATGATGTCGAAAAATAAAATGAACACAAATATCTCTCAATACTGTATACTTTCGAACACCCACAGACAGTATGATGACTTGCTCAAGGGATTATCGCTGTGACGTTTATTTGACGGCTCCTTTTCGCTATTGTGTGTGTGTGCGCGTGTTTTCGCACAGGCCGCCCACCCAAAACGGGAAGCACAGAAGCAAATTGACAGCATGCTTAGACCCTAATCCCCGCCTTTATGGGGGGGTTGGATCGGTATGGGTCTGGGGTGAAATAAGTGCGGTTTATTTATACCTGCCAATTTATTTGCTCGGGGTCCAAATCGGTGTGTGGTTGGCATGGTAGCACACCATGCCAGCAGCAGCGACAGCATCGAAAAGATTGCGGAAGTTTATCGGGTGTGACTAAGCCTTGAAATTTATAAGGAATGATAGCTTTTTTCTACGGCGCTACACAGATAGGATCGCGGTCTGATGGGCAGATTACGGTGGTAATTGGATACGCTTGCTTTGATTTACAGTATTTTTATTTTGCGTAGAGCGAATATTTTCCCTAAATATTCTACAACATCGAGGAACAAAATTTGTTTCGATATCCTACGATTACAGATACGAAAAAAAAAATGTCACGCGACTAAATTATGAGGAAAGGTGCGTTCTTCGACTTTTCGATGTAACGTGAGAATTTAATTGCCTGAGTGCCAACAACAGGTTGCTTCCAGGGATTTTCAGGCGAGATATCGAATAATCGCCGGTAGGCAGGCAAGGAGCCCCGCGCCATTATGCGCATGCTTGAACATTATCAAGGCTATGCACAATCGTTCCGGGCACATCAGGGACGAACAGGCCGATGTCAAAGATAGTGATTTCACCTGGGATTTGCGCACGGCCGCTGGAAAATTCGTTTTGAATTCATTCCAAATGCCAATCAATAACGTTAATAATCGTTCACTTACTAACCATGAATCGAAACTTAGAAACAAAAAAAAATCATTATTCTTGCTCCAAATCAAACGAAGTTGTTGTTGAAATATATGACGAAGATCAATGACCCCAGACTGCTTCCATGTGCAGCTACATTTTTTGTGATTGTTTACCTTTCATGCCTGACATTCAACCAACAACAAAAAAAGTTACCAATGGCTTCGAAGAACACAATGTTGACTGCAGCGGATGTTAACATGTTGTCCGAATCGACCGCCCAGTCTGGCGGTCGGTTCGATCAATTATGCCTACACACACATATACGGCGCAGCAGTGGGCGTCGGAAACCTTATCCCCGTATCCAGGGTAGGGAGAAGGAAACTAATCATGTCAGCATTTTTCTTGTTCCTGCTCCTTTCAGCACCGGTCAAGCTATTCCTTCTCCTCCGGTTGCGTTTCGGGGACGTTATTTATGCTGGACATGGTCGCGAGTTTCATTGACTTCGTTGAATGGGGGGAAAGGACGGGGGATGTCATGTGCCAAAGGGGACGTAGAATTCTCGTGCTGGATCTAATTTTCGGATGAAATAATTAGTGTATGAATGAAGATTAATGTCCCTGCGAGATACACGATATTTGGAAGCGGTTCGGAATAGATTGCCGGGTAGATTTGTTGCAGCGACACGCAGCTTACGAGCGAGTGATTCTGGTAATTTCCCAGTGAAAGTTTCTTTGTTCAGTTTTGGAAGGTACGTTAGAAGGTGTAGCTCTTTTCCGCTTAAATGACGCGTTGAAAGTGGGAGTGACAATTTATCAATTGTGAGCATTTTTGCTTTCCTTTTTTTATGTTTATTGACAATAAGTTGGCCATTTTTTTTGTTTCATCTTTCTCACAAAAGAAAGCTTTAGAAAACTCTCAAACGCCGAAAATGGTTTCTGAGGTGGAATGTTATATACCATTGACTCAGCTCGACGGATTAGAACAATATCAATGTCAACCAGACTAACATGAAATGAAAGGCTTAAATAACTTCAACCAAATATTTTTATTTGATTATTTAATCCTGCAAATATTCAGATTAATTTTCGAAACTCACAAACATTTTTCTCAAAATAGATTTTTAAAGACAATTGAAGATTTTAACCTCATGTTCAATCTTACCTTTTAGAACGGCTCTAAATGTGCATTATAATCCAAACTGAATTTATTAAGAGTATTTTTGCTCTATTATTTTATTTGAAATGGCTCAATGCGTTAGCTTGACTGAGTCGTGGATCTTTTATGTTGCTAATTAAAAGAAAACAGCTGAGTATTTGTTCTATGCGTAGCATCCTTTTGGCGCCATTTGCCACTGCGTGTTGAGGTTCTTTTTCTTGGTGGTGAAGCATTAGCTACATTACAACTTGGGTCCAGTCAGTCTGTCGCTCTCGTCGTGTCCTACGTGTCCCTGTCGTCATCTGTACTGTTTTCTCGGTGTCCAGGGTGGGATTTCTTGTTCTTGCGGGGTGGTTATTATGTGTCCACAATCTTTGCCGATCGCTTCTTTGTTGGTGGGACTGGTTGTTGGTTTGGAGGTACTGGACACGGCCGCTTGTGGTTAAGTGCAAGATGACTGTGATTGTTTTGGTTGTAGTACGAGCACTCTTCTTAGCCTTAGATCTGGTACAAGTTTTTCCGTAATGTAGCATCTCATTGCGCAATTGGCATGTAAGAATCTGCCTTGGGTGCATGACCAACGTTGTCTGATTAAATCAAATATCTTCGAGTGATTTGCATGAGATTTGCATGTATTGTATTGTATTGGTTGGTTTGGACGCATGAACACCGTCAGAAAATTCCGAGAAGAACTTCCTCCAAGTACCAACTCTCCATATTTTGACATATATTTTTGAATTACCCCCTTTAGAAGTACACGGTGACAGAGCGTGTAAAACTACCTCTATTATGTCGTCGTCTATATACACAGGGATACTGGTTTTAACATTTCCGCACTTGATGGTGTGCTGTACATTGTTGCACAAGCTTGACCGATGTTGTTTAACATAATCTTTACACTACGCCTGACTTAATGAAATCGCAAAATGTATACTTCTGCTAATTGCCATCTTTACTCCTGGTAATTATCCCACTTCTTGAATAACTGATCTTACAGGATATTCCACAACAAAAATAACAACACAGTTTACCAGCAATGGGCCAACTTTTTGATTTTTAATCTCACGAGGAGTGTCTGCTCCAAATTTGAGTCCAGCTACCGGAGCAACGTGTTTGAAGTTTGTATGGGATTTTTCGGCAATTTACACGGCGAAACACTACTAGCTCGAATTTTCACCGCTAGATGACACTGTATACACTACTCCATCAACACCACTAAACACATCTGCTGACAAAATTTGACATCTGCTGACACACCACACAGACAGCTGGCCAAAAAAATTGCCGGATGGGTCATTTGACCGAATCGGTCACTTGACCAAATCGGTCATTTGACCGAATCGGTCATTTGACCAAGTTAAAACTTGGAACGGAAAACTAGAACTAGGCAGGCTCATATGGACATGATCGAAAGGAAATGTGAAGAATCCTTTGTTTTCTGCTAAGCGGGAGTTGGGCGTTGCACCCAAGTCTACTGCATGGTCTATGGTAGAACATAACTCATCATCATGTTTTACCGCCGACGCCGGATTGTGGAGAATATTCATACGAACGATTCCTCTAAACACACCCTATGAATATGTTCGATGGTATGGCCTCTAGTGAACGTTTTTAGCATTTCCGACCACTGTGTGCTGCCTGCTGGCTCGTGGTGGATTTGGATTGGTTTGTAGTAGTTGTTAAGTCAACCGACTAAACTTAAACCTCTTGTATCTCGTAATCCTCATCCATCCGGGGCAACCGTACTAAGTACTACTTTAGTAAGGATTGTGTTCTTGCTTATTTTGTTTTGTGTTAATCGTCATGTTTTTATGCTTTTTTATGCTGCAAATATTGTACCCTGTTGAGACATGAACCGATCCGGGGGTGACGACCATAAGAATTTACATCTGTTTACAACCACCTTGGCCGGGTTTCTTAACCTTCTTGGTGCTAGTCGTTCCTATTTATCTGCTAGCTGGTGCTGAGAACTTCTTGGCGGCAGTATTTCACCCTATACTGATGCCCATTTTCGTGATCCATTTCGCTGCCTCTCTAACGGAATAATCATCGGCGGTAATAATTTCTCTAGACAGCGATATCCCAATTTTCTCCAACTTCGTGTTTTTCCTCCTTAGCTGCCGTTGCTAGCCCGCTGTCTACTCACTACTGTTGCCAATATCGAAGCTTGTCGAAACGTTAACCGATCCTTCAGAGAAGCCGTCCAACTTGACATACATCCCTTTCCAGCCACCCTCGCAAAGTTTCGTCCTTGGTTTCTTCATTGACTTGTTTCTAGAGTGACCGAACTCAAATGACATTTTTTGTGTCCAAACGGTTTGCAGTATATTTTTTTCTTGGACAGGAAGATAATACATTTTTAAAAGGTTGAACCACCATACCACCCCCCCTTGCGTACAGGCCTGACACTACGAGTCAAGAAGGCAAAAGATTTGTTGTCCTGATTTGGCGGTGGTTGGTTATTTTCATCCGCGTTCCTTATCACTTATTTTTATTAAGTGATTCATCAGAAGTGCTATCTTGGTTATGCAACTATTTTTTTCCAATCTTATTTTAATGCAAATAAATAAGCAGCCTTCATTTTGCTTTATTTTGAATCGTATATATCTTGTCGTATGTACAACTAGGAAACTAATCCACTGGGTATATAATGTGTGTGGGGAATACGCATGGTCTTGTCTGAGTGAATGATGACTTGAATTTATGTATGATAGTTGAGAATTGACAATCCGAAAGAAGAATTCAAAACCAGTTGTCAATTTTCAGTAGTCGTATCAGCACTAAGAACAAATGTTTTATTGTCATATTCATTGTTTTAGTCAATTTTTCTTCATGAGTATAGAAATAGTATAGCTTGATTGTTCTAGTACTTAGCGTAAAAACCGCGCACATGTCATCGGTTGTATATTCGACATACAAAGTTATTCGTTTCAGGTGTTTCAGTAGGGCTTATTTTATACCGTTCAAACTGTGCCTTAGATAGCACAACAACGTGCGCGAATAATTATAACATAACAACTAATCACGTGCGGAGAAAAAAGCCAGTATATAATTGTCATTAATATAATAATTCCAGAATTTATACAAGATTAATGATGCGTGTATTGCGAAACTTTTAATTACATAGATATATCGACAAATGTATCATCATAAATTCTCGGCAGCTGGCTGCCCAGAGCAATATTCACGTGATTACACTTCTGAGAGTAGATCGTATCACTTATCCAAGTAAATCCAAGTTTGTGTAACTCGTTATTGGCATTTCAAAACGTGCACATTGAAAGTGGATAGCTACTCCCAGGCCTCATTCGTTGATTCTCATGCTCATGCATCATGCTCATGTTCATGCCCAAAGGAATTTTTTCGTTGTTTTCTCCAAAATTTTAAAAAAAAATTACTCGAAACGGGAAGGTAATGTGGATTGATTTTTTTTCCCTTTAGGCTTGAATAACAATTTTTAATTGCATACGCAAACCCCTTCATCACTACCTTTCGACGCTTTGAAGATATCAATGCAAAACAAAAAATAAATGACAGGCGGTATTATGGATTGACGCTTGTACGTTCATCGGAATTCCACAATGGTCTTAAAGCATAATAAATTATCCAGACTTTTTCCAATATTCGTATAGTAAGCAAAGTTGTGAGCATTTGAACAAAACCATTTTTTTTCTTTGAATAATCTTCTTTAATTGTATTAAAATGTGCTTACAATTAAAATTTTCCAAAAATGTTGGGTCAACGAATAAATGAGCTTTTAAATAAACAAAAAAGTATGGGGATTGCTTGAGCGGTTCATGAGATATCCATGCTACCATTTGTTAGCGTTGAACTAGTAGCTATGTTGTCCATTACAATTTGGGGGTTATATACCCCTCTCGCGTTTTCCTACATGTCCATGTCATCATCGGCACTGTTTTCTTGCTAGAATATTCTTCTTTGTATGGGTGGCTCTTATGTGTTTCTCTTCGATAGTTCGTTTATTTGTCGATGGTACTGGTTGTTGTTTTGGAGGTACTGGACGTGATCGCTGCGAAGTAAGCATTTATTGCTCTCAAATCCGCACATGTTGGGTTTGCAGCCGCGTGCGGTTAAACGCAAGATGACTGTGTGCCTGTTTTGGTTGTTGTACAGGGAAAATATATATATATAGCGTCACATTCCGATGTTTATTGGGGTTACATTGGTTGTGCCATGGATATGATTGGTTATTGTTAGGCTTCTTGTACCTAATTTGGGGATACAATGGATCGTAGAAAGGTCAGCTAAACGAAGTTCATGATTTCAGGAGTTTTGTCTGATAGTGTAAACTTTTGCAAATTCCATCTGTATTCTTGGTAATTATCTTACTTTCTGAATAACATAAAAAACAGCAACATAGTCCCCCAGTAGGACAACTTTTTGCTGTGGACCAGCACTTATAGCTATATAACTAATAAAAACGTAGGAAGGGGCTACGATATTTTGTTTGTATAAAGTAGATAAAGCAAAGCACGGACAGGAAACCTTGCCGTTGCCAGCGGTGCACTCTCGGTATTGTTTCTAGTGGGATGAGAAGGTAGACGAAGGAGGTTCTATATAACTTATTTACTAGACATGGTTAACCATGCTTCTTTTATATCTTTTCAATGTGAAAAATGAAAATCTGTAAAATTAATAGTAGGGCGTGTCCTTCGGATCTCATGCACACATGTTATTAATACGGTCTGATAACTTTTTTACAGCGGTGAAACATTTGTTTCCCAATCTATTTCTATCCGGTTCATAAAGATCTCCAGCATTCAACAACGTGCATTTGATGACAATCCATTTAAGAATACTGCATGAGCAAACGGTAACATTTGATATGAATGACAAAATGCTCTAGAACCCCCACTTATCGTATTCTGACTAAGAAACATTGGGCGCCGTAGCTAATTGATCTCCACTATGAAAGAGGATCTCTTTGAAAAGTAACAAATGGCGTACACATGATTCAATGGACACATATGAAAACACGATTGATTTGTTTTCATTGATACATTGTAAATATAAAGACCTGCAGTTCTGTTAAGTTATTGCGTCGAGCGGTTCCAGGTCATTTGACCGAATAGGTCATTTGACCGAATGGGTCATTTGACCGAATGGGTCATTTGGCCGAATGGAAATTCAACAAACCAAACAAATTTCAAATCTTTGTCATTTTTAATGTCTAAAAGCTTAAATTGTTACTATGTTTTAATTGCCGCAAGGTTCTACTGTATCGATTTTGTTGGCTATTTTCGGCAAATTTGAGACTAAGAGAAACGAAAGCAATGAAATTGAAAGACGGATAGGTATTCTAGAGCGAATCAGTTATAAACTTAGAACGGAAAACTAGAACTAGGCAGGCTCATATGAGCATGATCGAAAGGAAATGTGAAGAATTTTTTGCCTTCTGCATAGTAGGAGTTGGGCGTTCCACCCAAGTCTACCGCATGGTCTATGGTAGAACATAACTCATCATCATGTTTTACCGCCGACGCCGGCTTAAATTGATAAAGTCCATCATCTTGAAAGATAATGAATATCTTAATAAATGCTATTACAGGGGCAAACATTTCTTTAAAAAATTATGCTTATAAACTCGAAATGAGGACATGTCGTCAATTAGTACTGATCTTTCTTTCTTTCTTTCTCTCTCTCTCTCTCTCTCTCTCTCTCTCTTTCTCTCTCTCTATTTTTGAAAACTGAAGACCTTACCGACCTCTATGAAGGATAAGAAAAATATTGCTAAATTTTCCTGCAGCCAGATATAACAAAATGTATAAATAGAACAGCTCATGTTAAAAAGAAGGAAAATATCCATACAATGTTTAGACCAACAAAATCAAACATTGTAATTACAAGAATAAATAAACGATATTCAATTTATGACAAACAATTCACATGCTTCACTAATTAGGTCGTACTTATGTATTTCGCTATAGCGATTAATCAGCAAATATCCTTTTTACAAGTATTATTTTCGGCCAAATTACTCTTGAATTAAAACCAGGTCGGCTTAATGACATTTGGCAAAACGGCCAATCGGCATTTGGCTAAAATACCCATTCGGCCAATTGACCCTTTCGGCCAAGTGGCTGTCGGCCGAATAGCGTTCGGCCACATAGCGTTCGGCCCAATGGCTTTCGGTCTAATGCCCGAACATCGGTTGGTTTGGGTTTGATTTTAATTCAATTTTCAATCTGAATGCACAGTGAGGTCTTTCGAACATTACTTGTGAGTGATACTATGTCGCACTTAGGTAGCGGTACGGGAGAGGACGTTTTTCTATATGAAGAATTAATTGACTTGGTTGAATTCTCGACAAACTTATGATTGGGACTTAAGAGCCTAATGAAAAAATTCGCCTTGAAGAAACATTGTGGAGAAACCGTTGTTATTCACGGAAATTTTGAGAATTGGTTTTTGATCCCAAATTATATTTTTGTCGAGAGGTTCATCTTGATTGTGCATTCTCTTTCGTCAATTTTCTCTGTCTGCAGTATTTTTATTATATTTTAAATATTTTTTCGCTCCCTCAGCGAAATACTTGCCTGGTATATTTGAGTAAAAATTGTTAGTATTGTAATTGTTTGTATTGAAACTCCAGAATAGTTCCGTGTAACACCGGTGGCCCCGTTGACATTCTCTTTTTTAACAGCCATGCGTTTCTCGCGTGTAAATAAACCTCCACATAACACAAGAGGTCCATTGTTGCCTTGCCATCAAAATCGTAAAACTAAATTACTTTGGGTTTGAGAACATCACACCAGACACGGATTTTCACATCAATTTCAGAAGATTCTATTAGATGTTTCACTCGATTTGGCTTTTCCTTAGTGCAATTTTTAATTGAGACTAACCAGGTCAGACGATAAACAAATGTAAAACTAAATGAAAAAGAAAAAATAAATGTAGTAATTTTTTCACGAAGTGGGTGCGCTGGCATTGTTATTCCTTTGAGAATGATTTTTCCCAATAAGCAGTAAATTTGGAATAATTGAAACAAATATATAGTAGAATGGGATCAAGTAGGTCAGTTTTTTGGCGAGCTCGTGCGATGGTAGTTTTGCATTGATTTTGACAAACAAGCAATCTATGTACGTCAATCAGGTAAGAAAATGGGGAAGCAGCAAATGAAAAATGTTGAAATCCCAGAAGGAAATAATTTTTCAGCAGCTGCGTCTGGTTTTGGTACGTGCCAACGACTTCTTCGGTGTCCTAGTCGTCGCTAGAGTGTGAAATTGAAGTTGTGCATTTCGGCTCACGTTGTTGCCTAGCTGTGCAACGATCACGCTTGCGCTTCTGAGCATTTCTTTTTGGTTCCTTCTCCTTCTCTTTTTTGATCATGTTATTTCGATTATCTATTTCAACAACATTTTAAATTATTATATTGTTAATTCACGCGAAATATCTGACGCGCCATCATTGATGACGAGTTTCGAACGGAACCTTGAATTGTTTAGAGGCTGATCGAATACAAGCGCCATCTTGAACAGATGCAATTGCGTTCTTTATGCTCACTTCACTTCACTTGACCTTTTTTACATTGGTTAAATGTATAGAACTGAGGACGAAAGACAATGAGTTTTTGCAGAACAACAAGCGAAAACATAAACGACACAGTAACAGCCGAAATTACTGTCATCAACGATGTTCTCTACCGTGAATCTAATTCACGCAACACGAGCGACCTCTGCAATAACATAGCAAAAATAATGCCCTATACCTGGTGTACCCCCATACCTATTTGACCCCTTTCTACTCCACTTGTTATTGAACTAAATCATTGCTGCAACTGAAACAGTAACGCCAACAATCTAGTATAGATGAAAGTAACTTGTCCTAACACAACAACAAAGCAAAATTAACAAAAAGATTTGAACATATAGTAAAAAAATTGAAGAAATTTCAGGAGAATTGTAAAACTTTTCGAAAAAATGCCAATTATTATTTTTCAGGCCAACTAAACAAAAAAAACGCTTTTAATCCACCTAACAGTGTGATGAGACATTTCTTATAACTCTTATCACTCTTCGGATATTATATCTTTTGAGAACATTTATAACTTGATGCTTCGCGATGTTTTTGATAACACATACTACATGGGATTGTGGCAAGACTCAGAGAATCGCTCAAATCAGCATAGGACAACATCAGTGCTAGAAATCTCAAACCAAATCAATGGGAAAGCGAAAAAATGGCCCATAAAATAGACATACCAACGAATTTTTGTTAATGCTCTTTTAATAAAATATCTAAATTGTGGTGGGAAAACTGAATTTTCCTAAAGGGGTTATGTATATTGTACTGAGCCAAAAAATCGAATTTTTTTTGAATCGAAATGAAGTTTATACTTTACTCAAATTTCCAACGCGACTGAGACCTAAAAATCAACGCTTTTTCTGGAAAAAAGCGATACTAGCAGTGACACCATTCAAAGAAAATCAACAGTGAATATTTCCAGACTTGGTTTTATTTCCTATTTAAGAACTATTGTGATTTTTACATCCTAGATTGCATGATTCAGTGATCGAAACCCAAAACTTCATGAAGTATTTGAAATTATTAAATTAAAATTTGTTTTTGCTATTGAAATTGACAAAATGACAGTATCGCCCCTTTGGCGATTGTTTACTTTTTCGGTCCCACCTATCAGCATTGAAGTATCGCCCTCACGTTTTTTTACAATAACTACCGTTTTACACCGCCGATTTCGTCCGGGTTTTTTCAATAGCGATCATTGTTACTATTTACAGCTGGTATCAGCTTGATAATCCAAAAAATACGAAAATGACAGTTTCGCCTCTAAACTGCTAGCAAAAAAAGTATCGCCCTGTTTGTTTGCATGGAGCGTGGAGGGCGAAACTTTAAATAAACAAACAAAAATACAGTTTCGCCCGTTGTATTTTTTGTTGTAGTTTAAGAAAGCAATATCGTAGAATCAAAATAAATTTTTAGGTTAATTTGTTGCGTTTCAAATCCCTTATTCGCATGTATGAAAAAAGCCTTATGTTTACATTTGTAATTATCGCCCTTTTCACAAAAAAGCGTTGAAATGAAATCGCAGCTCCTGATATCACGCTATCTCTGAAGTGCATGCGTGCATAGTTTCAAATTTTACTTCGACATCGACTTTTTCTAAAGGTGACTTCCCAGTCTCCCAGTATCCTTGATTTGAATTATTATCGCTAATCCTAATGCCAAAGAACAAATAAAAACCTCTCGAAAACGAATCGTTTGGGAAAATCATCATCATTACTGGAATTTTCATTTTCACGAATCTTTTCGATAACCTTCCGTCACTTGCGTTAATGCACTGGGTGCACAGTGCTCTGAAAATCTAGCGAAATCGTCTTAGCGCACCAGCGGATCTAATTCAGAGCCATCTGCGCGGCGAGTTAAATCTGTAAAGAATACTAAAAATCAATTTCTATTCCATAATTTTCAGTTCAGCAATTCGAGAGATCTTGCTCACCGCAAGCCATGAAAAATAGACTACGTTGTGAAGCGATGGTCACTATTTATTAAAAAATCACGGTTAAATAAAAAATAAAACTATTAAAAAATTTCAAATAGTTTATAATTTTCACAAACATATTAGGAAAAACTGTTTAATAAGCTTTCGTAATATTGTGTATGAAAAAAGCTGAAAATTTCAGTATTTTCTCTATCTGCAACATATAAACCCTTAAGTATACCAATTAATTGGTATACGAATTGGAATAGGTTCGCCAAATTTTGGAAGAAATCTATAAAATAACCCCTTGAAAGCTACCTAAAAATTGTTGTAGTTCGATGCAATAAAAAAATCCCCGAAAATGAAATGCAATAAAGACCCATTTTTATCAACCTCATGGTGTATTTTAGGCTGTCAAAATGGGGACATTGACTAAATTGGGCAATTTTTTTCTTTATAATAAACTGAAACTGTTAAAATATTCCTCCCGTCCCTTGATGTAGTCTGATAATTATTTCTGATTATGATGAACTTTTTATTTCTTGTGAACGAGTGTAGAACGACTTTGTTTCTACTTACTTGAAGTCAGCGGCGTAGCCAGAAATTCGGTTTAGTTGGAGTTTGGTGATAATAGATCATTCTGTCCAAACGGCATACTTCCGAAACCGTAATTTTTAAAGTTTTAAAATTATGCAGAATTAATTTTTCAGAAAATAGTAACAGAGTTCGTGTCTTTAGCGAATTTGTTGAGACCTGAGAAAATTCACCATAAATACTTCTTGGACGATATACCGTCAAAATAATTTTATCAAATGATGCGCTGTTTAACGTTTGTAAAACTCATCGAAGATACTAAACCTCCGAAATTGGCGGTTTCAAAATGATGTTATCTTGACCTTAAATTACTGTTTTTGACCTATACATATAATTGGTCATACAACAAAAATCAAATTCCCATCAAAATCGATCAGGACCTGCTAGAGTCGAATGGAAATCGTCATTTTTCATAAATTTCTCTCTACATTCGGAAAGTGTTATCCTCGTTATTAATCATATTACGTTTTCGTCTCAACTCGACGCATTCCCAAAATAAAAACCTGTTTTAATCCACCTAGTGATGCAATTGTGCTTTTCTCATTTGTTCAGACTACGATTCCATGGCTGGTTATGTTCAATACAATGGTGGAAATGAATATTACATGTTCAGTACGATTTACACATACATACAATGGATCGACAGCCACGATCTTGAGATACTATGTGATACTGAAACATCGCTTGAAACCAGCGGCGGATCATGGAGAAAGATCCGGGAGGTCCAGGTCCTGCCGAAAATTTTCAACTTGTTAAGAAATTTTAAACTAGTTGTAATTTTAAAGTAGCAACCCCTCACTGCATACTCCCTCCGGGCCGGTATGATTGACGATTTTTAGAGTGATTGCATAACCTTTCTATATGAGAAAGGCAAAAATGTACCAAAGTCCAAAAAAGTCAATTTTTGTCAAACATCTCAATGTTTCATGCATTTTAAAGTCATTTGGCATCAAAAATACAAATTTGATTTTGAATTTTTTTCATTTCAGTTTATATGGGAATTTGCTGTGTGATTGCACTCTTCAACTCGTAACTCCGGAACCGGAAGTCCAATCAATAAAAAATTCAATAGCATGGGAAGGTTGTACCTTTCATTTGAGACAAAGTTTGTGCAAATCGGTCCAGCCATCTCTGAGAAACAGAGGTCACATTTTTTCCACATACACACATACACACACATACATACACACACAGACATTTTCCGATCTCGACGATCTCAGTCGATTGGCATATGACACTCGGCCCTCCGGTTCGGGATTAGATTGACGAATTTTAGAGTGAATGAGAAAGGCAAAAACATTTTTAGCAAATGTTGAAAGTTATGCATTTTTTTGGTGAGCAGTTCTATGTTTCATAGACATTAAATCAATTTTAACTTCGCATCCTATTAAATAAAGACCCTTATTACAGTACATCTCTACAAAAACGAGCTCAATTTGAAAATAAATCTGATAATTATGATTGATTACAGAACTCTGGAATTTTCTATTAGAATGTTTTCAGGCAGGACTATTAGACAACTGTGAAATCAAGACCAATATATCAGTTACATATCAGGACCCCATTCCGACAATTTATCAAAAGTCCTCATGATGTTTACAACAACAGGTTATCAATCTACGGATCAGATAATTGTTATTGTAATATTGAATTAAATCAGTCTGCATCAATAAATTTTCAACTTCAATCCAATTTTTTTTTGGGTGGGGGGGGGGGGGGGTTGGGGTTGTATGGTGTTAAACCCCAAAACCTTCTCTTGGCTACGCCGTTGCTTGTTGTTATTTACTTCGCTTTTCATTTTCCGATATGTTTCAGATCGATCCGATGGTCATAAGTTAGAAAAATTGCAGTCAGAAGGTTAGCACAAATGAACATTTTTGCACTGATAAGTTATCAAGTTCCTTCCAGACAACTTGGAAGTATTCGGTGATTATTTCTAGCGGTTGTAGATAGAAAAATGAAACACGAAATTCGTTTTATCGAAATAATGTTTGGCTTATTTCAATGGATTATTACTATATTGAACAATAAATAGGCGACAAAGAGTAATCCCCAAACAATAAGCCATAACTTTTAAAGTATTCAAAATAGATAAATAGAATATCTTCAGTAAAGTTATTCGCAAAAGTAAGAGCTACAAATTTGCTGAAGACATCATTTCGATATAATCACTTCCACGAAAATTTGTGAAAATATCTCACTCATAGGGGGATTAATCAGCAAAAGCACAATACCAATAGAAAGGGCATATTGCCTTCATTAAATTCTCCGAAGATACTATTGACCTAAAATAAGTTGTTTTGGCGTTAATAATAGATTACATGTTTTTGGTCATATTTCTGGCAATGGGAAATGATAAAAATCTTTCGTCCGCATTTAATATTAAATATCTCTTTTGATAATAGTCCGATTTCAAAAATCTATAGCTTGTTCGAAAGGTATTCGTTAAAGCTGTCTAAAAACATATAAATTGTTAATCTATATTGTCAATTTCGGCAGATAATTTAGAAAAACTGCAAAAAACGCCTTTTTTACGCATTCAAACATTTATATCTTGGAAACTAAACATTAGAATCAAAAACAAATTAATAGCGTTCATACTGTTTTTTTAGTTCTTTCATTCAAAATTGGTTTGGATAAGATCGGTTCAGCCATTGCTGAGAAACACGAATGAGAATTTGTCCGTTACATACACACACACACAGACACACACACACACAGACATTGTCCCAAATCGTCGAGCTGAGTCGATTGGTATATAAGACTCGGCCCTCCGGGCCTCGGAAAAAATCTTGAAAGTTTGAGCGAATTCTATACATTTCTTTTATAAGAAATGTAAAACAATTTAATATCACAAGAAATAAAAACTATATATTTCTGAAAATTAAGCAACTCTAGATGGATATGTTTTGATAGAATTTCGTTATTAAATCTCCTCTCAATAAAAATAGTGCTTCGCATAATTTAAATGCTAAATTTTGAACAGAGATAAACAGTATTAGTATAGTAAAATAAGCAACCCATAAAAATTTCAACCAGCGATGGTTCGATTTTTTTGATCAAATGATTCGTGTGGAGAAGAGTGAAAGGGACGGCGAGGGTGTCCAGCATAATGCCGTTCGCCATCTATGCACGACCCCTAATTATGTAAACTACTTAGTCGCAACTATGCAACAACACTCCCAATCTCTAAGCATCTCTGACATGCCCTAAAGCAGTACGCGTAACGTCGATCCTGGCCGATCATAGCATGCTATGAGCTTTGCCGCCGCGAACCGGCTCCCTGCAAACTCGGTAGAATGTAAGTCCAATTCACAACCCGCACGCCCTGCTGCGTCAATGGAATTTAATTTACGCCGGGAGTCCGTCCGTGGGAAGAATCGTAATGGAATTCATAATCAGTGCCGGAATGAGCGTCGGACACATTTCAGCACGGACACCATGCGTGAATGACACTGTGACACGGCGACAGCGCTGGAGGCGGCAATATCAAACCCGGGGTCGGGTCGGCGAGGTTTACTAGCAAGTTGAATCCCGTTGAAATGGCAATTTAATTAGTGCAACCTGTGTGCAGTGTGTTGGATTGTACGTACGGGAGGGTTGTTAGTTGTTAGTTAGATCGAATAGGTCCTGCTATTCACTCTGGAACTCTGGTCTAGGCTAGTTTAACTCAATGAGCTCGCACAAAGTAAGTGCCGTGTGAAATTATGGAGTGATTGCGATTCCAGCGGGCGGAATGACGTCAGTGATTGAAACGGGATAGTGCGGAAATGCAATCCAATTTACGAGCACTGCGGCTGACAAGAGTAATTTAAATTATTCAAATTTCGAAAATGTAATTTTTCTTTACAATGAGTTTTTTGTTGTTGGCTGTATTATCTTTATTGCGGACGCTGGTATGCTAGTGGATGGATTTGCATTAAAATGAAATTAATATTTGGATCCCTGATTGAGTGGTATTTTTATCCATGGTTACCTTGGATGGGGAGTCAATAACAAAGATTGCTCATTTTTTTTCGCATCAAATTTTGGACAGCTTCACACAACGTATTACGCGAAAAGAAAAATGAAATGGATAATTTGAATTGGAACAAATTATCTTCTTGCACTGAGCAGAGTTCTGCCATGTCAGACAACGTACAACACCCACACACACAGTGTCAGACCGCTCTGGGCCCCGTACGGGAGCTCTGCGAACCAGCACCGTCATCGTCAGTCAGCAGAGGACCCGGCCCTGTCCCAGCCCATATGTATGTAACGCGCGCCGTTCCGCCCGGGTCCGTTATCGTGCGATTGTTTAACATGTGCCACACCTGATATTACGCCCATCATCGGAACGGCGCGGAGCAGTATATTCACAGGCTTCATGTTACATCGGACACGAACTTGCGTATATATAGTTCTGCACTGATGGCTACAAAGAAACAAGGAACACGTCGTTGCTCAGTTCTGGGAATGGGAATGGAAAGCGCAGGTCGGGGTGGCTTCCCCATCACATTAATCAGCTCTGCCAGGGCTTTCCATCCCACAACGACGACCGACCATGACAAAGTGTGACACACGACAAGGATCCCAAGATCCGTTTGGCCAAAATGAAAAACATTTGACATATTTGCAGAGTTTCTTCTTCGTCGTCGTCGTTCCAAACTGTTTCGAGTATCAATCAGCAGAGTGAAAAGTTGAAGAATTTGGTGCCGAAGGAAATTGTTCGTCTAACTTACTTATGTTTACTGTCGATGTGTATGGGACTGCCGACAGCGAACGGAATTTCCTTCGAGCCAAGTTGATTCTATAACATCATTCCGAAGCGAGGGTCGTTGAAGCAGTGGAAAACTTTTAGCTTCATGCAATATTCAAGTCGATTAGAACGTAGCGAAAGGAAGTTTCTACAGAATTGGGTAATTTTCTAATTGGGTGTGGAAAGTTTCTGCCGTGCCGATAAACGAGTTAGCTTTCAATTCGTCGAAAAAACTGATACTCGTTGTATCACCAGATCCAGTTTCGTCTGCCTGCGTGGGCGCACTAGCATAGTGGCAAGGTAGGGGACGTGGTTGTGGAAGGGATATTGGTTTTCAATTTCATATTTTCTTGGAATCATTTAAAATATGATACAGGATGTGAACCCAATTTTTTGCGTCTTCCCAAACCATAATTGAATAGGGAGAAATTAATGGTGGGGACAACTTTTAATCTCTTAATAAAAATTATCCTCTCTTATTGGTATCAGATTTCAATAGTTACGCGAAATATTGAAGGTTCATTATTGGACTGAAGGGGATGTTTTAATTTTTGCAGATTTGGCCAGAAATATTTACACAAATCGAGTATTAAAATTCAAAGATTGTGCAACTGTGATGAATTAGTGAAACACTTAGATGTTAGGCGTTGATGCTCATTGTTTTTTTTTTATTTCGTATATTTGACACAGCTCAATGCATTGGCATAACGGAGCCATGAGTCTTTAGATATTTCCAATGTATAAATAAAAATATACAAATCGAGCTTAATTATGTGTCCATCGGATTTTGTGTAGATTTCGCACGCTGAATAGTAGCCATGTAATAATAGTGTTTGCAAGGTCCAAGTTACGTGTATTGCGTTAGGGCATCTGGAACGATTAGATTGGGAGTGTTGTTGAACAGTGGTCGAATAAGTAGTTTCCATAATCAGGGGCCCTACATAAACAGCAAACGGTCTTATGCCAGGTCCTCCTCATGCACTGCTCTTTGTTTACAGAATTCGTAATTAGTGTTGGGACGATGGGACGGAAAGTCTTTTTAGCATAGCACATCGTATATGTGTGATGAAATCTCGCTAAAAGGTGCGTTTGTTTTATTAATTTTCCATTTCAATATAATAAATGTGGTTACTTACATTTTAACTAACCTCACTTTTCCAAATACCCTCAACAAGAGATTGATTGATGATTTGAAGAACTACAAATCAAATAACCGTGAGTTAACAATTAGTTGTAATAAATTCAGTTACTTACATTTCAAATAATTATTATTAATTTTATAAAAGAAGTTATATAATTGGTCTCGCAAGGGACTGAAGACAAAGTGTTCGCTTTGTTGCTCACTTCTTTTTGCCAGTTCGATCATTCCTACCTACGATGAATTTTGTGACATCTGATCCCATGTTCGAGGGAATCGTCGATGTTTTCTTACTCGGTAACAATTAGCATTGGCTTATTTTTTGCATACAAACAGGGCATTTTGGTAAATATAAAAAAATCCGGGCAAATTTAATTTTTATACCACAATATTAGAAGGGATTCCATGAGAAACCGGCCGACCGCAAACTATGACTATCGTTGATTCGAACGAATCTTAGCAGTTGTGTTCGGTTGGCGAATCTTCATGATTTTTTCTGACGATTGCAATATTTTGATACAAGAGAAATTTTTTAAAAGCGCGTAGATGTTTCTACGGGCAATAATTTTCAAATTTTTTTGGTTGATTACTCTATGTTATACAGCAAAACTAACGACGAGTTACAGGGAACAAATACTTCTATTCGAAAAAAGTATGCACTGAAAAAAGTGTCATTTTTTATAAAAATAAATTTATTTTATATATAAATAATATAAATAATAATAAATTTAATATAAATTTATATTAAAAATTTTAATTGCAAAAAAAATTATAATTATAATTTTCTATATTTTAACAACAAAAACTTAGAGAGAAATGAAACATTTTGAATGTGATTGCATGATGGAAAACTTATCGGTAAAAAAGTTTTTCTAAAAATAACTTTAAACATGTTTTTAAATTTCATACTAATTACTAATTTATTACATTATTTTATTACAGAATATAATTCTAAGTACCATCTTAATTCAAAATACATTTAATAAAAATCTTCCAAAATGCGAAAGTTTTCGTGATATTAGGAATTTTGCTCCAACAAAAAAAATAATTCGTTTTATTATGCGCTTTTTAAAAGTTATTCGCGTTACCCCATCATAAAATCTCAACAGTCTAATGTTTATCGTTTTAATGACGTAAAAGAAAGTTTTTCGGTGTATTTTTATCACGGAGAAACTATAAAGAAAAACAGTTTTCCAAACAACAACTTTTGACATAATTTTATAATTCATACTATTTGCAGCCAAAAATACAATTATTTTTTTAATATAATTCTAAATGCCATTTAAAATCAAAATGCTCATAACAAAAACATTCTGAAACTTAATAGTTCTCGAGATATTTAAAATTTTGTTTTACCCACACAATTATTGTGTTTTATTACGACCTTCTCATAGGTTGTTCGCATTTATCCATCATCAACAATATGTTTTTCAAAAATTCAGAAATATATCCTGTAACTTTTCCAGTGACATCAATGCGATATTGTAAACCATTTAAAAGCTATACAAAACCAATCAGAATATTATTCAACCATAGTGTCGGATGATTAAACTATATTGTTGAATCATATGTTGGTTGTTTTTATGTAGCTTTCAAATGGTTTACAATATCGCTTTGATATCAAAGAGAAAGTTACAAGAAATATTATGAGTCGTTTGAAAAACTTATTGCTGTTGATGGAGAAACGCGAATCGTCGCAATAAAACAAAATAATTGCGCTGTTAAAACAAAATTTAAAATATTTCGAGAATTATAGTATTTCAGAAAAAAAAAATTCTATAAGCATTTTGATTTAAAATGGCGTTTAGAATTCAAAAATAAATTTGTAATTTTGACAGTAAATAGCATAAATTTTAAAAAGTATGTCTAAAGTTATTGTTAGGAAAACTTTTTTATTGAAAGCTTCTTTATGATCCACATACACTGAAAAAGTTCCGTTTATGTCATTAAAGCGATAAACATTGAATTGTTGATATTTTATGATAGGGTAACGCGAATAACTTTTCAAAAGGGCATAATTACACGAATTATTTAAGTTTTATTTTGACATTAAAAATGTCTTACTCCACTATCTGGGGCTAGGTGTCATTCTAAAATCTAAACTATCTCCCATGTAACGAAACTATGTAAGGTTTGCACGCTTATAACTCCGATATTACTAGATGGATTTTAATCATTCATACACCAACCGATTCAGAAACACCTAATTTAAATATTGGCAATAATTTAATATCTCCCCAATAAAAGTAGACTTTTGGAAATTGGTAAAATTAAAAAGTTCACAAAAAACGGGAAAAATACCATTCGTGAGGCAGATTTCTCAGACACAGCCCTCAAAAGAGGGCAGCTTAGTTGCTCAATGAAACACGAAAAGTCATAAATAGAAGCAACGCATGTCCGTTTAAATCAGTTGTTGCTAGGGACGTTTCGATATTAAAATACATCGATACTTAGAATCGATACTGGTATCGAATGCAAGTACTGATACTTTCGATATAATCGTAGTCGTAGTATCGATACTTGAATGTATCGCCATTCGATTCCGCACTTTTACCACAGACTAACAGACATAACACTATGAGGGAATTCCCACAAAAACATCGATCCGGCAATTTTCCCAGAACACTAGCTCCACTCATTTGCCAAAGACTCATTTGCTGATGGGTTACCCCTCAGGTTTGGGAACAATTTTTCACTAGTGGTCTATCCCCCATCTGCTTGTTCATAGGTCAGTGGCGCCATAATTTCAAATGTGGGCACAGTCCCAACTACAAATATATTTAAAATGACCGTTAAAGCGGACGAAGCATTGTTTTCCAGTGTTATGTCTGTTAGTCTGTGCTTTTACAGTAGCTTAATTCCCTGACTTAGGTAATCTGCAAACCGTTGTTTGGAAATTCAGTAGTGGGTTTTGTCAGTTAACGTTTTGCTCTGCTTCTGCGAACAGAAAAACCCATTCGACAAATATATTTTATTGATCTGATTCGTTTGATGTTGAATCCAGTCGACGATTATGTCAGACGTCGAATGTCAGAAAAGATAAACAATAAATAATTTGGCTGATCAGAAAGTCTCATGGACTGTCAAATAATGGGCAATGTTCGGAATCGATTTTTTCATCAAATGCGATTGGTGCTCCAATTATTGTAGCAACTCAAATGTAACAACCGATTCCGCAATGGTTTAGCCTGAATAGGTAATCAAATTTCACTCGGAAATAATTCCAAACTCGTTCATAATTCCGAATCGAATACTTCCAACTACTGGTTCTTTCGATTCTTTTCGATATCGTGAAGATTGTATCGATATCAGTAAAGTATCGTGATTGAAGTATCGATACCAAAAAATCGAGCATCGGAAACAGAAGTATCGATTCCGTACTAGTATCGAAAATATCGCAACGTCCCTAGTTGTTGCTCTTATCCCACACGAGCAACGTCGTCTCCGGGCGATGCAATAAGCGCTATCGATTTTCGGTAACGTTGGCATTTGCACACACTCGCACCTAAGTGACTAAACAATATACGGTTAGTTTATAAATAGAGGTGACGCGTACACGTTTGAATCAGTTTTTGTTCTTATGTCGAACGGGTAAGATCATGGCTGCAGCGTCTGGGCACTACAATAAGCGGTAGACGCTATGCATTTTCGGCAGCGGTGGCCGTGTGCGGATTTTTCGAGTACCAGCACGGTGTCACAGAATGATTTGCAAAGTGGGTGGGCGGGGTGGTTTGGATTTAATTCAATACGGTGTGTGCTGCTTAAGAGTGTTGCGTTTGAAAAAAATATATTTATTTTTATGCATGCGTGTGCGTTGTAACTTGTTAATCCATGTTTACGGCGCTTTGTAGCTGCATAGGGTAAAGAGCCCATTGGTTTTCATGTTTCATATTTCGGTTATATGTTTTTTTATCAGTAAGGCATCTGACAACGTGCTTCTGTAGTTATTGCACTGTTCAGCAGCGTAGTATTTTATATAGGAGAGTACACTCAGGTTTTTTACACGGATTTTGAAATTTACGCGGTTTTCATTAACGCGTTTTTTTTTAAATTTACGCGGTTTTCATTTACACGGCCTGTATCCCCTGCGTGAAAAATCTGAGTGTAATTGCATCGGAAACAATCACATTCCCAGCAGAACTTTTTGTTTTCTAATTTCAAACACTTTTGTTTCGTACTGCACACAACGGAAAATTTTAAAACAGAACTTACCGTCCCAGCAGTAGTTTAAGCGGGTGTTCTTTTTCGATTCAAATTCAAGCCATGTGTTAAGCGTTACTGGACTTAAAATTGTTTTCCCAGTTTAACCAGTCAGAACATCTGTCCTACCCTATGTATTTAAAACACAGTTCTAATTGCGTTTTAAGGTATACAACAAATACGGTTGGGTATACTAATTTAAATTTTAAAATAAATCTGTTTTAAATTATGAAACAAACCGCTGTACTGAAGATATAATTATGTCAGTCCTATTACCACATAAAACACCTATATAACATAAAACGCTGCAGAATTGGTTTAATAATACAATGTTTACACTACAGAGTTATAACACGTTTTAATAATTAGCAACAAGAAAAATGTCACCAAGATAGCATAAAAACCCGTTTTAACTGGTAGTGCGAACGTTGCATAACAATGTAATTTATCAAATAATTTCATTTTTCCACCACTAATCGATCAAGAAATACTTACACTTAAGATTGTTTACTTAAGTTCATTAGTACATTATTGAAAATTTAAATGGAAAATGAAATTTCATATTTTATGGAGAATCTGTATATTTCCGTTGGCGGGCGTGGGTTTCCTCATCACAGCTCTCAATATGGAACTTTTCTTTTGAATATATTTTCTGGATAGACCAGCCTATTTTTACTAGATGGATCAGCCAAATAATGCCAATCACCTAGTGAGATACTTGATTAATTAATAGATTACCGTTAAAAGACCTTCAATAAATTATGTTTTAATGGGGAGGGTATATAGCAAATTGTAACATATGAAAACAGGCGAGTGAACAAGAACGTGTGTCGATATGTGTGATAGATAAAAAAGCTATATTTTTAATGTCACCGTGGTCGTGTCCTGTACACAACCCTTTAATTTTTACTATATTTTCAAAAAAAGATCGCAATTTAAAACCACCTTTGCGCGTCACTAAGTTAGTGTCAGATTCTGATTAGACGAAGTCGAAACATAAATTGAATAACGAATTTAGTTATTGGTGTTGTGCCCTAAACGCGCAAACGTTCATTGGACTTATATTACAAGCCAACACATTCAAATTTGTTGAACTTTTTTGAAACAGTTCGAAAAGATCGCTTGTAGTGCATGATGCTTGAAAAGTATTGTACAAACCGGAAAACAGTGTCTTGGTTTGCTCCTTTTTACTCCGAGACGCTTGATAGTGTTTGACTACCTAGGGTCTATCATGTAAATTATGGATGTCTCTCAGAATTATCAACGATTGAAAATCGAGTATTCTGCTGAAAATTCTCATCACTACATTTTTGAAAATGAGTTTTTATATATAGTGCACTTTGTATTAAATATTGAGTTTTTCAGCCACCCTACCAGTCTTAATTTTTAGTTAAAAATTATTTTACAAAACACCAAGTAAGAATTCAATGTCAAAAATTAGCCAAAGTTGAAGTTTTCGTCAAATTCGGACATCTTTTGAGGATTTGTCTGACTTTTGTATGGATGGTGATCCCTTTGTGCTGTAGCTAATATCGCGTAGTAGGCTAGATCGATTAACATCGTGGAGACAACCTCACGCCGTACCGTGAAAAGTGTGGTCAGCCAGAACGAGTATGAAGGGGCGTTGAATTTTCTCCCGTACTGATCGGATACTTTTCCAAATCTTCACTACCGCAGTAAGAGTCCTTGAAACAACCAACCCCATGCTTCAGTAGAGCCATGCATGACCAACTCAAATCGGTGAGCACACCGTCAACCTCAACTGTTTGAACGGGCAAGTAGACGCGGTTGATCTACATAAAAGACTTGTCGCTGGTAACGTCATTTTCGATTCAGTTCGTTGAGTACCGTAAATGTCTGTGTGTATGTGTATGTATGTGACCAAAAATCTCACTCACTTTTCACAGAGATGGCTGAATCGGTTTTCACAAACCTAAGGCCGATGACAAGCTGAAGCGGAAAGCGAAGCGTATGCGAACGCGTTTGAGCACTTTGCATAGTGTGTTGACGCGTTCGCCGACGCTTCGCTCCGCTTTTACTATGACGGTATTACGCGTTCTGCATGCACACTTCAAAGAGACAGTTCAAACGCATTCGCTTCGCTCACTGTTATCGCACCGCATACCGCGTAAGCATGCCATCGGCCTTAGTCTCAAATGAAAGGTACAACGTTCTCATCGGCTGTTATTGAATTTCTAATGGATCCGACTTGCGGTTCCGGAATTACAGGGTGATGAGTACGATCACGCAGCAAATCCCGATTTCAACGAATGCTGCAATGAATGTAAAAAGGTGAAATTAACAAACTCACATCAGTTTGTCGGAGATGATTGAGCCGATTTTCACAAACTTAGATGAAAGGTATATTATCCCCATAAGCGTTGTTTCAGAAATAGAATTCAAATTTTTGATGCCAAACATCTTTGAAATGCATCAAATGTCGAGAATTTGTATTATCTCGAAAAAAAAAAATTTCAACAAAATCGAAAAGCTATGCAATTACTCCAAAAATCGACTTACCAACTGAGACCCGGAGGGCCGAGCGTCATGTACCATTCGATTCAGTTCAATTTTCTCAGAGATGGCTGAACCGATTTGCATAAACTCAAATAAATGGTATAATGCTCCCATTAGACTGAAGTTTTAGTTGATGTGATTTCCGGTTCCGAAGCTACGGGTTAAGAGTACGGTCACACAGCAAATTCTCATATGAACTGGTAACCCTATATCAGAGGTGGATCCAGGAAAAAATTTGGGAGGAGTTCCTAATTTAAAATGAAAAAATTTAAAATGAACATTGTACAACACGTAATACTTAAAAACTCTTTTAATGAAAATCAGTTCACTTCAATCAGTGAAATTTTGTTTGAAAAGATTTTGAGTTTGAAACCAATAAAAAATTCCAACTAATTTAAAATTTCTCAATAAGCTGAAAGTTTTTGAGAGGGGTCCGGACCCGCAGAACCCTCCCCCTAGATCTTCCACTGCCCTATGATGTCCGAATGATGTAATACATATTTAAATACGTTCAACATTACTTGGATTTGAAGGATCTAGATCACTAATGACCAATCAAAGTAGCTTTGACCACATTGCATTGGCCCCTTATGACGGATGTTTATGCCCACGGGGAATTCGCCAGGTTTCCGAGCGAATGTCACACCAATTTCCCAGCAAACCTTAACCTATTTTTTTAAACTTTATTTCAAATGAAATGCATTTATTGAATTTTATTCAGTTCTGACTTTTGGTTCCGGAGTTACAGGTTAGTTATTGCGATCACATAGGAATTTCTCATATAAACCGGTGCAATCGTAATACCTCATAGGATAAAAATGTATAGAAATAAACATCAAAAACGCAGAATTGTTGTAGTCCCCTGTTGAATCTATTCACCAATTGCCGGTATGCCAATAGGACGATGTTCAATGCTTCCACGTATACGGTCATATATTTTACTCGCAAACACTCAAAAGTTAATTTCGACTACAATATCTCACAAAACGTTCTCATACGGGAATCTTCTGATAAAGATAAAGCACAACATTGAGTACACTATTTCTAAGGATTCATTTGCTGAGTTACTAAGAACTATATCAACATACATTGTTTGAAAGCACTCTATTGTGCTTTGGTTCGCTCTACACTCGAATAAATTTAAAATTTATAAACCCGAAACCCGAACCCGACCCGAACCCGACGGGTTTCGGGTAGGGTTCGGGTTTTATAAATTTTAACTTTTCAGGTTCGGGTCAAATTTGAATTCCTCGGATTCGGGTCGGGTCCGGGTTTCTGAAATTTTAAACTTTCGGGTTCCGGTAGGGTTCGGGTTTTTCGAATTTGGAATTTTCGGATTCGGGTTCTGAACAGATCTCACCCAACCATTTCTTGACGCTGTTTCGTCTACACACAACACCCAGTCTCTTTTTGTAGTTTTAACTTTATTTACTTTACTTTACCTCATGATACGAATGGATGACACATATACCCGTATTAAATTTAACCATCTTTAAATCGCTAGAATTCGTTTCATTTTATTATGCTCAACTACTATATTTTTCAATCATGTATAACATTTCTTCTCTTCAAATTCGCAAACTGCCCGAATTATTTTATTTTAACGAGTACTCATGAGATAATATTCCACAATAAGTGTTCCGCGTCTAAAATCTCTATGCGATTTATTTTTCATGATAATCATCAATAAACTAAGTTAAAGTATATCTGCCGGTAAATACATTGGTTCAAGCAAGTAGAAATCTACAGGAAGTAGAGACAATCTATCAATGATGGCACTCATATGGTAATGGTATACTAGCGCCACTATCAAATCAGTGGTATATATATGAAACAAGTATTTTCTATCAGATCGTCCCCGGGCTAGGCCGTTGCATGTTCCGGATTCCTTCATGAAAATATATGAATTTTCACTATTTTAATTAATCAATCGTAAAAATATTGTGTGTTCTGTTCAAGCCATGAGCGGATTTGTAGAAGTTTGAAGTCGTTCCGAGAACTCCCTTGGAGATGTCGAAGTATCCCTACTGGCGCGCATACCGTACTAGCTAATGATGTGACATCAAGAACGCGTCAAAGTATCTTGATTGACGCCCTTCGACACAAGTTTAAGCTTGACTTACCAACTAGTAACGCAGGTGACGTCGTGTAAACTTTCGAATACGACTTACCAATTGACAGTGCTTTATTTAATATGTAATATATAATAAATTATACAAAACTAGTATTGTAGCAATGGGTTTCGATAAAAAAAATTAGAAATTTTGGTTAGGTACGACGGGCAAGGTTGTTTGAGTCGGTCATCATTATGCCTCCTGTTTCCCCATGCGTTAGCCGACGATTTATCCTACTTTCCGGTTAAGATATTGACGATTTATAAGTTTCCCAGAACATTACAAATGCGGCGTTTAATAATAGTAAATATAAATGGTAATTCCTCTCGCCAGCAGTGGCGTAGCCAGAAATTTGGTTTGGAGGGGGTTTTGATGAAAATCGCAAATTTTTTGAAAAAATGCTAAAATTTAATATGAGTTTGATAAATTATTGAAAACTCAAAAACATAAGTAGTCTAACAGATGTCATTCCAGTCTACAAACAAGAAGGATCAACATGGAACAGTTTTCAAACCTCTATAGATTATTTTCTTGTATAATATGTCAATGAAGTCAAAAATTGCGATCTTTTAAAGTGGGATAAATGATCTAAAAAATTTTCAACGTTCAAGATCACCTAATATAATAATCCTTGACTTTGAAGGTTTGACAACTTCGGGAAGTTATCAACATAAAACAGCGCCTTCTTTGATATAGAAATTTTAGTGATTAACTCTCATAGAGGTAATTATGGTGAATTAATTTTTCAAAAATATTAAGAGACATGGTGCCTTCAGCAAAGTTTTTGATAATGTCATTTCAAACAATTTTGTTGAAAATATGAAGGCTACATGAATTCAACATATAGGGATTAAAATGGACTGGGCCTGCTATATTTCTTCTTAGTGAAGAAAAATTTAGGTGAAAACTATTCTTTTCTGCGCTACGGATAAAATTGTTTGAAACAATCATTGCGAGTTGAGAACACAAAACCTATAACTAAATTATGGATGGATGGAACTGAAACTTGCGTTTCGACTTCATCTCATCAGAATCCGACACTAACTTGGTGGGCGGACTAAGCTAGCGCCGAATTGATGCTAGCTCCTGAAAATGGAATCACTCTTTGTGTTTTTGAGTCCTTTTAATATCTGGGAATTATTTGTTTTAAATCCAGTTCCCTTATTTTTTGTAAGCTTCAAAGGCACCTTGAACGCAATGTGAATTTATTATTTAATTACAGCAGAAGAGATTCATCAAATACAGTAATTTCAGAATAGCTTGTTGTAAAGGTTTTCTACTACTATATTTCGATACTCTGAATATGTAGGATATTTATGTCTTTGACAAAGTTGTTTGAAATAGCACTTTCGAAAACTTTGCTGGAGACATTAAGTTTCGACCCAAATTTGCTTGAAGAGTAATTCTTCTCTATAATTACTTCTTGGAGGATTAACCGTCAAAATTATTCTATCAGTAGATGAACAGTTTTACGTTTTGAAATTAACTAACTGAAACTAATTACTTAACATCGAAATTTGGCAGTTTCGAATGAATGTGATCGTAACCGTTAAAATTTTATCGAGAATTAATTTTACTTTTCTTCATTAGTCAACCTCACAACTTGCAGTACTAGTACGTAGCACACAAAATTTTAGTACGCCATTCATTGCATCCTGCTAAGAGGCTATTCATATAGTTGATAATACAACAAAAATCTTATGCTCATAAAACCGATCCTGACCCGCTAGAGACAAAATTACATCAGCTTTCAACTAGTTTCTGAAATGTTATTCTTGTTGTTAACCATATTGAATTGTTGTCCAAACTCTACAAATCTAAAAAATACATTTTCAGCAAATGTTGAAATGTATGCAAGTTTGCGGTAAACAAGCTTATGTTTTATATGCAATCAACCTATTCAAATTTAGATTCCCATTCGAAAAATTGTTTCTAATCCATATTTTGAAGCATCTTTCCAAAAATGAGCTCGTAATAATTCAGACAGTTATTTTATTTTACATTGAAGTAATTTGACAACTATGGGATTTTGGCTAAGAGATAAGTTACAAGATCCCCTTCCCACAATTTTCCAAAAGTTCTCATGACGCTTTAAACACAGTTCTCAATGTAGTGATCAGAGAATATTTTTCCAAAAATATTTTGTGGAATTTTAAATTAAATTCGTCAGTATCAATTATTTTTTTTCAATCCAATTAATTTTGGTTTGGGGGGGGTTTTAACCCCCAAACCCCCCCCCCCCCTGGCTACGCCACTGCTCGCCAGTATTTCGTTTTGCCATGGGCAGATAGAACTGGACGCGTATGGTGCTACTTCAGGTTCGAGTAATTCTATAATTATATTGGATGAGCTTCAGATGATTCTTTTGGATGAGCCATGGATCCAGCTCGGGTGGCTTCTCCGAATTAACAAGTCCGGTTCAGATCGGGTTTCTTGAATTATAACTTTTCTGCTTCGGGTTTTTAAATTTTTGAATTATCGGGTTCGGGTCGGCTTGGGTTTCATAAAATTTTCATTTTCGGGTTCGGGTTTTACAATTTCGGGTTCGGGACGGGTTCGGGTTCGAAAAAATTGAAACCCGACCGTCTCTAGTCGACTCCCATGGAGGGACCCACTGAACCTACCGAGCTACATAGATCGCTGTAAGCTTATTGACCTTGATCTCCCGTAGGTAGGCCGGGATGTTTCGAAGGTCGTATTCATTGCCAATCTACTGCAATCTCGAATTGACTGCTCTAAACTTATACAACTTTTGGACATCGGCATTTGTTGTCGTGGTCTTCGAACCCATCCTTTATTTCACATTCCGGTGGCCAGGATAAATTATTGTTAAAGCGGACCTTTCGTCAGTATGTGTCGCCTTTTCAATTGCTGTTCCAATGTCTTCGGCTTCGGCTTCCATTTGTCCCGTAATGTTGTCAAGAAATCATTTCTAGTGCTAGTTCCTAGTCATTAGGATTATGCTGTTCGTTTTATTTGTAATTATACGTATCAAAAGGAATTATTTCGATGTCTGTTATCTGTTGATATAAGAGATATAAGAGATGAGGAGGTTTTATGCCTGTTGGAGAGTGTTAAAACAAAATTCAGCCGCAGCGGGCTTTGCGCTGCTCCCAAATAAACAAATTAACAATAAATAGCGTCTATGCGCAAGCCTAGATCGCTGATGGCAAATCAAAGATTCTTGGAATATATTGTTCACTATAGATAACTCCGGAAGATCCGGGTTTCGGGGATAATCCAGAGCTAACTAAGGCCACTTCGATGATGACTGAACCAATTTTCACTAACCTAGTCTCAAATGGAAGGTATTATATGCAGTTCGGTGTTGGACTCCCCATCTACCCCTCCCTTTCCTTCTTCTCACCCCCTCCCCTCCCATCACTCTTTCACCCTCCTTCACTTATCTCAGATGAACCTCACACCTGCATTCCCTTCATCAACCCCGTATACCATAATAAGTTAGGTGGTTCCTGACGTATCCTCCCCATCCCACTAATTATACCCCTCTCCATCCCTTTGTTTTGCTGTGAATCAGACTGCCCTGAAAGCACTTAGTTCGGCAGATTCCAGATCGAAATTAGGAATCGCATGTCGAACTCAAATTGAAAAACTTAGCATTTCAAATGCTATCAACCTTCCGGTATTACTGGAAATGAATGGGCGGACGAATTGGCTAAACACCAAAAAATTCTGAATTTTATCGTTGACGTAATTGCAAACATGACACAATTTAACAAGCCGTAATTCAATAAATGACGAAAAATAACCGTGTTTCGTTTAACCCTTTCATGACCAACTTTTTTCTAGTGCATGTAGGATTTTAAAACTATTTTTCCTTGAAAACTGTGGGGTCACGAAACACGAAAAGACATTTTTCATAAAGATAGCTGCTTCCCTCGCAGTGCTAGAAGCTGCTCAATTTTTAGCTTCCTATGCTCAATACAATTCTCCCAGAATATTTACAATAGTCCACTTGTGTGGAAAACGTAGCCAAAGGCACTCTAAATTTATAAGTTTTGACAGTTTTCAATAATATTGCAACATAACGAAGATATATGAAGTTCATTTTTCGTCGCCAACGTAAACTGTCTCTGGCAGCACTGCTCCTATGATATGCAATCAGACTAACTGCTATAACTTCAGTTCTAGAGCTGATCCTTGTAACTGTTAGTACTCAAATGAAAGACAATAGTCACATTTATTAGCCTTACTTATTTTTGTGAGCAAATCTTGCCTTAATCAAAAGTTATAGCTGTTTAAAAACGGTGTTGTCCACAAACAACATGGGCATGAATGGGTTAATTTGACATGAAGTAGACACTTTACATGCTCAATGACATAAAATTACACTTACTACTATTCAGAACAAACGCCATACGTGAAGCAAAATTACGTGCTTTACGAAATTGAACGACATGTAAAATTGGAATCAAATGTAAAACTAAGTTATTCTTGATGCTCGTATATTTCAGGGTCAGGAGACGTAAATTTACATGATTTTGCTGCGATTGACTTCGTTGATCCATAAACCAGATCTACCACTGTCGATAAAGTTAGATAAAGTACAAGATTCGCTCTTGGGCCGCATCCGAACATGCCAACCATTGGCGTAGCTTACAAACTTGCCGTCAAACACAGACATTTCTAGCGTATGTGAGTCCGAAAATGTCAATGCATTTGTTGCATTTTTTCCAAGCACAATTGCAGTATTCTAGTCAGGGCACTGACTGGACATTGCAAACTCAATTATTAGATTGCTACTATTCAGCGCGCTGAGTATTATTCATGTGATCTATGTGAATCCGATTACGTAACATTTTATCCTTTGATATGCAACTGCCCTGTAGTAATGCAATTACATATCCGGATTTTTGGTTCTCCATTCATAGATGAACCAATGTACAGAGAGCTGAAACTGAAGGATATGCAATTGTTCCTAACCCAGCGTGGCAAAGAGCTATAGTTTTAGCCGTATTTGAATGACAATATCTCTTCGGGGGTGTCGTAGTTCTGCTATCCCAATATCCGCTCACTGCTTAAATAAAAATTCAAAATCCCTCCGGAGATTGGAAGTTTAATTCCTGCTATTGTAGTACCTGCCGATCGTTCAGCTTCCTTCCCGGGGTGCAGAATGCACTGTTTTAATTGTTCTGTATCGTTATTTTCCTTACCCCTAACCTTACCACTTTCCCAATCCTTACCATCGGGGAAATGATGAAAACACGATTCATGGCAAGGCAAGGAAAGTGCCATTTGAGCCAGACGCTATTTATTCTCGTTCCCCACCATTTCAAACTATGTTTACATAAAGACAAGGCTGAAGTTACTCTGATTAAATCAATTGAATATAATTTGTTGTTTCAAATGTGTCAGCGTCGACAAGTTGCTTATCAGGTTCGTAGCAGCTGTGCACTTATGTATACCAATCAAGTGGAATAAGAATGAAATAGATATTTCCACGCAATATTATATTGAGCGTAACCAGGTATTAAACCATAGTTTGGATAAATTAGAAAGACACAATTGCACCACTAGGGGGATTAAAACAGGGTACTGTTCCGAAAGTTTTTCGTAAACGATTTCTGGTGTTCCTTCCTACAAAGGGTATGAACATTGCCCTTCTTCTCCCACTAGCTTGATCAAGACAACCAAACTAAATACCAAACCGTCGATTACTGGTTCTGATGGTTTAAGTTTTCGATTTGGTCCATTTTCTTTTACAATATTTTACTGTTTGAGTAATTCAGAATAGATCTCACGGTTCAACTTGAAGATCCTTTCGAAATGTGAAACTAAATCACCGCACGTCATTTTAATGCTAGGTTTGTAGCGTTGAATAATCCCTTTCATAACCGCCCCCTAATTCAAGGTCTGACATAATCCTGCTTGTAGCCATAACATATTACGCATATCAACTTATGTAAAACGGGTTGAACAATACCGATTAACTGTATCAGCCTGGAAACTCACTGACGTCAGTGTGATCATAATTATAGACGATTCGATAACAGCTAATATCATTGTTATGCAAAAAAACATGAGACGTCACTTACCGATCTGTGGAACATCGTACTGCCGCTGACCGCGTGCACTGCGCAGCATCAGCTGGCTGGCCATACCATGGGGGATGGTTGGTAGGCCGCCATTACTGCCACCACCGTTGCTGCTGCCGCTGCTACTGCTGGAACCATCACCCATTTGTCCACCACCACCACCGCCATCCAAGGAGCTGCCTTGTGATGTTCCGACATTGCTGCTGCTGTGAGATGATCGTTTGTTGTTGTTATTGTTGATGTTGTTCGGGTTAAGCCGTAGTTCCTCGTCACTGGTCATGTCAATTTGGTTACCTTCCGCGTCGGAAGTTTGCTGCTGCAGCGTCGATTGCTGGCGAACATTGCGCATATCGAAGTTGGTCTGGACTCCGAAAAGTTCCTGCAGACCGCGAGGTTGAACCAGTGGACCAACCGGATGGTGTACCGGCGGTGGACTGAGTTCGGGCAGTTCATTACTGGTTAGATGATTGATTACGACCCCGTGGGGACCTCCGGCGGAAACGCCGCCGATCGTGTGCTGCTGCGGTGAAAGTTGCTGCTGCTGTTGCTGCATCGCACTGTGATGGTGGGATTTGGAGTGCAACGGCGGAGGCCCGGCAGGGATACTGTTCTCGGACAGTAGTTCGGACATGTCGTCCAGTTCCTCTAGCAACTGGGCGGCAGCCGGAGGCGGTGGCGGTGGAGCCTTGATGTAGGCATCGCGTGCCATGTGTAGTGAGTACGTGCTCGATAGCACACTCATGTAGGCCAGGATAGGCAGGATCTCGCGGAACATCTTCCTGATAATTCTATGTACAGTTTTTAGTCGGTTCAAAGGTCGTCGCGTGGGCGAAAATTTGAACGGGGCTTGGTTTTTTCGGGGGATGGTTTGAGCGAAAATTGCGAAAAGCCGAACGCACACACACGCACACACCCGAGTGACCTTGCGTGTGCGCCGAACGGACAACGGGTAAACCACCGAGCACCACACGCACACGTAACAAGTCAATCAACAGGTTCAAATCCCAAAAAACCGGACAGTTACTGTGCTACACCTAGAAGTCAAAGCTTACCAAGTTACTGCGGTGTTTTTTTTTCTCGTTTCAACCTTCTTGCGTTAAATTTTTGCCCCACACTACCGAACACCTGTATAACTACTACTGAGAGTCACACGCCAACCAACCAACGAAGGTCTATTTTTAGCGCACTCGTGTGAATCCTTGTCGCTTTTGCTCACAGTCCTTTTCCGATATCGATTATGAAATTGTTATCCCGTGTTTTATATGCTCTACCTAGACTTTTCTAGCTCATGAAATCGAAGGTCCTTCCGTTGGTCTGGAATGATCTCATCGAATTCCGCTCAGCTCGGTCGGTCGGTCGGTCGTATCATAAATTTTTCGCACAATTTCCATTGAATTTTCACTTGTCGTTTCACTCTAACTTTATTTAATTTCCCTTTGTTTTCTGTTTGCACCTTGCCAGGGGAAAAAATTTGTTAGTGTATAAAAATAGACACCGGGTTTCTCTCAGGATTGGCTGTTTGTGTATGAGTGTAAAACTTTCCAACGAAAAAACTTCACTTAACTTTTCTTCTTTTTTTGGGTTCGATTCTTTCCGAAAGAAAAACAACGCCGATAATCTCGGCCGGATCACTTACTCACAGTGCCTAAATCGACGGTCAGAAGGAAAAAGGAATAACTCTCGTTATACTCCGGCTATCTTAGAGTTGTTTTTTCACTTTTCCGTTTTTTCTTTCTTTCCTTTTCTCCCTCTCTCCCTCTTCTGATTCGCTGTATCACACTCTCACAACACTGTCACCCACCGATTCAACGACGAACAATCCTTCCCCGCGAATGTTCCGAACACTATCATCCGAAAGTTGTGCAACACTGTCGGTGGAATTCCGGAAAGTCTTGATCCGGCGGATTGGCGGTCTGGGGTACGTCTGGCTCCGAGATCCTAATCACCAGCTATTTTTAAAACCTTCTTCCAGGAATTCTCACCACTTCGTTCCACCTCCACACACACCCGGGCGGGAGGGAGGTTCGTTGAACACCGCAGCACACTACACACCACACACCTTGGGGTACTGTTTTGTCATAAGGATTCAAGCAGTAGTAGTTGTTGCTGTTGTTGTTGTTTTCGTTGGATCTCTGTTCAGTAGTTAGAGTAGTGGCTGCTGGTTTTAGCGATGATGATGAGGGGGTAAGTTGGACCACCCTGGGAGGCCGCTTTGGCCATGACGCGCGTTCGGGAACTGTGTAGAACACACTAACTGCCTCGTCAAGGGATGAAACGCGAATGAGCAAACCGAACCAGTTTTTCCTGGTCTGCTGCTGCTGCTTTTGGCGAGCTTCCGACACGAACTTTCAACCACTGGTGGTAGCAGAAGCAGGGCCTGCTTGGTTGGTTGGTTGGTGGAGTGCGGATTCAGCACCCTCTGAGTGTCTGAGGTCTTCTTCCTCCTGCTGCAGCCCACGGTCACAGGTTCGAGCTTTGCCGTGCATCCGAACATCGCAGTACACACAGAGAAAGAGCGAGAGAGGACGAGAGATCACCGAAGCAAGGCTCTGAAGAAGCGAGCGTGGTCGTCATGTTCGGATCGGACGGACTGCGCAGGTGCACCGTTTTTCATTCAGGACCCCGAAAGGATAGAGTGTTCCACGAGGACAAATAAAATGACGAAACCATCGTCGACGGCGAGCGGCTCGGATCGCATCGTAGTCGTTACTTGGCTGGTGTGGTTCGCAGTCGACGTCACAAAACAGCCGGGGGAAGCAAATACTACTGGATCAGAACATCCCAATTCCCCCCAATTCGCTTCCTTTCACACACCAACCACACCACCCCATCGACCGGTCGACGTGAGATGACAGGGAACGAAAAAGCCACCGGGCGGAATATTTTGGGGGAGGAAAAGCTCGCTCACCTATTGCTATTTGCTGCCAGTCAAGTGACGCTGCAGTGGTGCCCGGTGATTTTCCGCCTGTTAGAGTAGGTAATACATACTGCTGCTTTTTTTGTCATCCCGTTCAATACATTCTTGAGAGCGGTTCTTGATGGGGGGACTTTCCAAAGAATGACGCAAGTATTTTTGCACGGCGGAATACCGAGCCGATTCCGGGAAGTGCGCGATGACTGTGCGATGACTTGCAACCCGATTGCGAAACGAGAAAAAAAGGCTCGTTTATTGACAATTCAATGTTGATTTACACCCGTTTGGTTCGTGTTCAACGGTGCAAAATCGTAAAATAAATAATTTCCCGATTCACCTCTGATGACGTGGCTGTGTTTTTCCCCATTCCGGGTGAAAAATCAAAACAAAGTTTCAGCAACATTATTTCTTAATTACAAAAATTACGTATCATTGGGTGGTTGATACATTGAGTATATCTTTTCAACCAGCCCACACCTGATTATCTCAGTGACGTACCCAGACGTGGGCGGCGCGATTTTGATGACGCCTATTAAAACAGGACAAATATTGACTTGTTTTTGGATCGAGTTGTTTAATCGCATGGTTTTGTTCGCGTAAATCCTTATGCAAATATCAAACATCGAAGATCAAGGCGTAGGATGTCTCCAGAACCATTATACATATGAAGACTGAAACGTGGGCATTTAGTTCGTATTTTACGTCAGTGGCTATTTGCGTCTAGAAAATATGTTTAAATAATTCAATGAGGATGCAGTTTACGTTAAACGTAATTTGAAATATCTCTCATGAAAGAGGACAGAGATAATGAATATCTATAGAAAAATGTATTATATAATGTTCAAACTATAGCAAGTTCTCCAGAGATGGTCGGATTTCCTTTTTTTTCAAATCCGCATCCGAACCCAAATATTTAAAAATTGAAAACCCGAACTGGGACTGGTTCTACGCATAAACTATGCATTTTATATTTCCACATTACTAGATTTTGGATCACAATCCAATTCAACGCCCGCCGAGCACGTATCTTCCTCGATTGTACACAGGTTGGGAGTTCAAGGTCTACCCCGAAATCGACCACGTCTTTCAGGTTCTTTTAATTTTTTTTTATTTTTTTTATTAACAAATTAAGGCCGAAGTGGCCTGTGCCGTATACAAAAGATTCCTCCATTCCACTCGGTCCATGGCCGCGCGTCGCCAGCCACGCAGTCTGCGAAGGATCCGCAAATCGTCTTCCACCTGGTCGATCCATCGTGCTCGCTGCGCGCCACGTCTTCTTGTACCGGTCGGATTGCAATTGAGAACCGTTTTCACCGGGCTATTGTCCGACATTCTGGCTACGTGCCCGGCCCACCGTAGTCGTCCGATTTTCGCGGTATGACAGATGGGCGGCTCCCCCAACAGCTGATGCAACTCATGGTTCATTCGCCGTCTCCATGTGCCGTCTTCCATCTGCACTTCACCGTAGATGGTACGCAGCACTTTCCGTTCGAAGACACCAAGTGCGCGTTGGTCCTCCACGAGCATGGTCCAGGTCTCGTGCCCGTAGAGAACTACCGGTCTAATCAGCGTCTTGTAGATGGTCAACTTCGTACGACGGCGAACTCTGTTCGACCGAAGTGTCTTGCGGAGGCCAAAGTAAGCACGATTTCCTGCCACGATGCGTCTACGAATCTCTCTGCTGGTATCATTGTCGGCGGTCACCAGTGAGCCCAAGTACACGAACTCTTCAACCACCTCGATTTCGTCGCCACCGATGCAAACTCGAAGCGGGCGGTTCTCATTCTCTTCTCGTGAACCTCTTCCTATCATATACTTTGTCTTCGACGTGTTGATGGCAAGTCCGACGCGCTTGGCTTCTCTTTTCAGTCTGATGTAGGCTTCCTCCATCTTCTCAAAGTTTCGTGCAATAATATCAACGTCATCGGCGAAGCCAAGTAGCTGAACGGACTTTGTGAAAATCGTACCACTCGTGTCGATCCCTGCTCTTCTTATTACACCTTCCAGCGCGATGTTGAATAACAGACACGAGAGACCATCACCTTGCCGTAACCCTCTGCGTGATTCGAAGGGACTCGAGAGCATCCCTGAGACACGTACTACGCACATCACCTGATCCATCGTCGGGGAATCCGTACTCGTGCATAATCTGCCATAGCTGATCTCGATCGATAGTGTCGTATGCGGCTTTGAAGTCGATGAACAAATGATGTGTGGGCACATTGTACTCGCGGCATTTCTGCAGTACTTGACGAAGAGCGAACACCTGGTCCGTGGTAGATCGTTCGCTCATGAAACCCGCCTGGTACTGCCCCACGAACTCTCTTGCAATTGGTGATAGTCGACGGCATAGTATTTGGGAGAGTACCTTGTAGGCGGCGTTCAGCAGGGTGATTGCTCGGTAATTACAGCAATCCAGCTTGTCGCCCTTTTTGTAGATAGGACACACGACATCTTCCATCCACTCCTCCGGTAAAATCTCCTCCTCCCAAATCTTGGTAATCACCCAGTGCAGCGCTTTAGCCAGTGGCTCGCCACCGTGTTTTAGTAGCTCGCTTGGTATTTGGTCAACCCCAGCGGCTTTATTATTTTTGAGCCGGCTGATCTTCTCCTGGATTTCTTGGAGATCCGGAGCCGGTAGTGTAATGTCTTCCGCGCGTGCTCCCAGGTGCGTTACCGTGCCATCCTCGTCGTCTGCTGCATCGCCGTTCAGGTGTTCTTCGTAGTGCTGCCGCCACCTCTGGATCACCTCACACTGGTCCGTGAGAAGATTCCCGTTTGTATCTCTGCACATGTCGTCATGTGGTACGTGGCCCCTGCGCGAGCGGTTCAACTTCTCGTAGAATTTCCGTGTGTCTTTAGCGCGGTACAGCTGCTCCATCACTTCGCGATCTCGGTCTTCCTGCTGGCGCTTTTTGGTGCGGAAAACTGAGTTCTGCCTGTTCCGTGCCTGTTTATATCGCGCCTCGTTCGCCCTCGTGCGGTGTTGCAGCATTCTCGCCCATGCTGCATTCTTCTCTTCGCCTAACTGCTCGCATTCGCCGTCGTACCAGTCGCTTCTTCGGTCCGGGCCCACCGTACCTAGTGCAGTGGCTGCGGTGCTACCTATGGCGGATCGGATATCTCTCCAGCCATCTTCAAGGGCAACTGTGCCTAGCTGCTCTTCCGTTGGTAGTGCCACTTCCAACTGCTGCGCGTATTCTTGAGCCACTCTGCCATCTTGTAGCCGCTCGATGTTTAGCCGCGGCGTTCGGCTTCGACGAGAGCTATGCACTGTCGAAAGTTTTGAGCGCAAGCATACTGCAACCAGGTGGTGGTCTGAATCTATATTCGCACTGCGATAAGTGCGGACGTTTGTGATGTCCGAGAAGAATCTACCGTCGATTAGAACGTGGTCGATTTGGTTTTTTGTTACTTGGTCCGGTGATCTCCAGGTGACTTTGTGGATATCTTTGCGAGGGAAGAAGGTGCTTCGGACTACCATTCCACGGGAGGCTGCGAAGTTCACACATCGTTGGCCGTTGTCATTTGATACGGAGTGCAGGCTGTTAGGCCCGATCACCGGTCTGTACATTGCCTCCCTTCCTACCTGTGCGTTCATGTCGCCGATGACAATTTTCACGTCTCGCAGAGGGCAACCGTTGTATGTCTGCTCCAGCTGCATGTAGAACGCTTCTTTCTCGTCGTCGGGTCTCCCTTCGTGTGGGCAGTGCACGTTGATGATGCTGTAGTTGAAGAAAAGGCCTTTGATCCTCAACTTGCACATCCTTGCGTTGATCGGCTGCCACCCGATCACACGTTGGCGCATCTTGCCCAGCACTATGAAGCCGGTTCCCAGCTCGTTGGTTGTACCACAGCTCTGGTAGAAGGTAGCCGCTCGATGCCCGCTTTTCCACACCTTCTGTCCCGTCCAGCAAAGTTCCTGCAGCGCCACGATATCGAAGTTGCGGGGGTGTAGCTCGTCGTAGATTATCCTGTCACATCCTGCGAAGCCGAGCGATCTGCAGTTCCATGTTCCGAGTTTCCAATCGTGATCCTTTATTCGTCGCTTGGGTCGTTGCCGATTGTTCTGGGTCGTATTCTCTTCTGTATTGTTCGTTATGTGGGTTTTTTAAGGGGCGGCTTACAGGGCCTACGCCAACCACCGGTCTCGCCGGCGGGCCATCGTGCCAGGACTGCTTAAGGTCCCACCTGGGCACCAGGACAGGTTTACACCTTCCGAAGAAGGGTAACCCCCCCCCCCCTTCCCTGCCAGCATACGACCAAAGTTCCCACCGGGGTTGATTACCCGATCTTCACTAAGGTTACTCGTATCCCAGTCGACGCCACGAGGAGGCCAGGGCTAGGAGTTACTGAGCAGGAAGCTAAGGACCGCAAGTGGGGTCTATTTTATGCCTTCAGGTACAAGAGGCTTACGCACTGCCCAGTCATTGCCAATCAGGTTCTTTTAAACTCCACGTATTTTGTGGGTTCCTTTGACTTCCGCGCTTCCAGAGTCGTCGTATATAAGATCGACCGGTCCCGCTTCGAATGAATCTCCCTTTCTGTCTCCCAGTTTCTCAGCATGCCATTCTCGAAACAAGGTTACTACATTCGAAGGTATGCATTTATTTTTGTGCGGGGGACCCTACACCCCTCCTATGGTTTAGATGACAAAATCAAGCCAAATTAATACGTTACATAATCTCTAAGGCGGGTAGACTCAGACCGAAATCGTCCGGAACACTTACTCATATTTTCGTTATAATCCAACGATTTTTATATATTTCCTGATTTCGAGACAAACGACTTGGAGCAAGCTTGCCCTGCTGAGGATATTTCAGTTGGTAGGGGCTCATCAGTCTCTCAAGCAATAATAACATTTTCCTCGCTTGATATGATCTTCTCCAAATGTGCCGCATTGCGCCTATATTCCTTACCAGACGAATTTGAACGAATCGTTATGTCAGTTCTAGGCCCGTAGCCAGGATTTTGTTTCGGGAGGGGCCCAAAACTTGTTGCATAAATGGTATAATTCTGGCAACTTGAGATAGTGTAATTCTGGAAACTGATGTAATTTCGAAAATTTCTTAGTGAAAAAAGTTCCAAAATTATTGCAATATACAATATGTTTTCTGATACTAGAAGGGCTATACAGTGAAGACCCGTTTTTATCAGTCTCTTGGCAAATTTTAAGCTGATAAAACAGGGACATTGATAACATCGGGACATATATTTTCTGTCTTTTTAATAAACCGAAGCTCTTAAAATATTCTTCATTGGTCCTTAGATATAGCCTCGCAACCTTTTCTGATTTTTTACTTAAGGAGGTCTGACAGCGCAAAATATAAAAAAAATAATATTTTTATTTTTGCATTTTTCGGATCTCTAAGATAAGAAATACATGCCCACGAAAGGATTTTGCTGAATTCAACTTGTTTAGTCTGCTAGAGCCCTTAAAACAACTATCAATTTTCATATGAAGCTGATAAAATCGGGTTAAAAAGATGATAAAATCGGAGGCTGATAAATTCGGGTCTCCACTATAGTACATTGACGAATTATTGTTTTTGAATTTTATTTTTATTATTAATTAACAAGTTACAATTTTCACCGTTGGAATTTGCAAACGGCGTCTGGTTGGTGTCTCTATCATGCAACTTGGAGCCGAAGAATTGAAGCTGTTCAGCGCAGATTCATACGAAATGCGTTACGTCAATTGCCTTGGAACGATCCGCTGAACCTGCCACCATATGAAAACGGCAGCCCTAAGTTTGCGCCGCTAAAACAACAAAAATGATCCATAAAAAATTGATAAACGATCCATAAAAAAGTTGTCAATGTTCCATAAAACAATACTGAAAATCCATAAAACTGTGTGAATGATCCATAAAAAAGGGTGTTTGATCCATAGATTATGTAAAATTGAACCATAAAATAATCGCAAAAGAGCACTAAAATAGTAATAAAAGAGCAATTAAAATGAACCAATGCCCCATAAAAATATTGGAAATGTTCCATAAAATGATACATTTTGCGCCATAAATTAACTGACATTGATCCATAGAATATTAACAATGTACATTAAAACACGTCGATATGTTCCATAATATCGACAAAAGTGCTCCACGGTATTACAAAATGGAGCAATAAAATGTCAGAAAAAGTTCCATAAATTTGATGAAAATGTTTGCTAAATAATTTTTCTTGGTCCATAGAAGATGTAAAAATGAACATTAGAAATGATTCATATATCGAACGTTAAATTATGGTTCATGGATATTTACAAAACGATCCATAAGAAAATAAAATGTTAAACGATCCATTAATATGTGCTTATGCACCAGAAAATTAAATTTAATGAATTCATGCGAAATTTTTGCTATTCGAACTAATAAAGTTTATTACATTTGGTTGTAATGTCAAACTACAACAAACAATGCATACATTATAGTTAAACTTCAGCTTCCGTATCCCACTAGTCAGCTAACTGACCTTAGCTAACCTGAAATCATTATGGCAATTCTTTAAACGTCAGGGTATTTATGATATTAGAGCGCTGAGTGTTATTAGACCACCTGTACAGGCTGGCATGAGTCGCAAATACTATCTGAATAACTATCTGAAGCGAAAACGGACACTTTATACACGAACACTGACTAATGTGGCTACGCCACATCGCTTTCTTGTGCACTGTCCGACTTCGCTGCCGCTCAGTCGGCTTTTAACTAGCTATAGCCCCTATGTTTAAGTAAACCGGGCAAACGAGAGGACCACAGGTTTGCCTGCAATTCCAGCTACGGGTTAATCAATGCCTCGTCCAACGGATCCTCAGCGGCTATGCGCCGCTTCGGATCCTTGGCCTCGGATATGCGGCCAAGCCGCATCACACTAACTCCCAGTATAAGCTCACTTGTTAAAACACTGTCACTGTTATGAGAATTATTAAGCACAACTTATTTTTTAAGTTTACCATAAAATTTCGCATGAATTCATTAAATTTATTTTTTCTAATGCATAAGCACATATTAATGGATCGTTTAACATTTTCTTTTCTTATGGATCGTTTTGTAAATATCCATGAACCATAATTTAACGTTCGATATATGAATCATTTCTAATGTTCATTTTTACATCTTCTATGGACCAAGAAAAATTATTTAGCAAACATTTTCATCAAATTTATTAAACTTTTTCTGACATTTTATTGCTCCATTTTGTAATACCGTGGAACATTTTTGTCGATATTATGGAACATATCGACGTGTTTTAATGTACATTGTTAATATTCTATGGATCAATGTCAGTTAATTTATGGCGCAAAATGTATCATTTTATGGAACATTTCCAATATTTTTATGGGGCATTGGTTCATTTTAATTGCTCTTTTATTACTATTTTAGTGCTCTTTTGAGACCATTTTATGGTTCAATTTTACATAATCTATGGATCAAATCACCCTTTTTTATGGATCATTCACACAGTTTTATGGATTTTCAGTTTTGTTTTATGGAACATTGACAACTTTTTTATGGATCGTTTTACAATTCTTTATGGATTATTTTAAATATTTTATATGCAAAAGTACATTTTCCCATATGAAAACCGTTGTTGATTATTAGGACTACACACTTTAGAAGATCGTAAACACGCGTCGCAAGATACCTTCGTGTCTAAGCTTCTTCTGGCTGAATAGGATGTTCCCGATCTCCTATCACAAATTAATCTCTACGCACCAACCCGTATCCGCCGTCCTCAAACCCTGCTGCTGACTGAACTGCGTAACACTAACTACACTGCCAACAAACCGATATTAGAAATGACCCATCGCTTCAACGATTATAGCGACATGTTCGACTTCTTCATTAGTTTTACATAGTTTCGTAACCGTTTGTTGCTACTTTAAGACATTTCTTTTCAGTTTAGTTCATTAGGACTCAGCGTCAGTTGGACTTCCATTATTTAAATACAAGAGAATGTCGAAATTCGCTACAAATCTTCTGATCAGGCAGCCGATTTGTAGATGCGGAAAAACGGTTCAACTCCTATTTAACTCAAATTTATAATGTTTTCAATTTAAATTATACTGCATTAGGACTAATTTCGGCAACATTATCAGACAAGTGGGAACAGCTTTCCTACCATTGAATATCTTCCCAAAACTTATGTGCCCCTCTATCTTCTAGTCTTAGTTGATCAATATTTAATCTCGTTAAGAAATGCCCAACAGTACCAATACTTAAAAATAGCCCTAATTAATCCCCCCCCCCCTAATCTTAATAAAATTGAACCACTCCCTCTAACTATTTCTAGTTAATATGCTTGTTAAATGTTCCGCTTAGTTAATAATTGATTGCTCCAACAATCTCCCTTCTAAAAATCATTAAGTGCATTGCTATACAAAGAACACACAAAATGACCCGTCCCCCTAATCTTACGAATATTATATTATCCCCACTTGTATATGTATAAGTTAGTTGTAAAGTTTTTTTGTTTCATTATATAAAAACAAAATAATATTGAAATGTGTAACCCCCTAGTTTTAAGAAACTCAAAATGTAAAACAATGAAAAAATGGCATCTTTAAGCTAACGCAAACGTGCCTTATCAAATAAACGAATTAAATAAAAAAAAGTGGGAACAACGAATTATTTATCTATTCAAGTATACAGATTTTTCCACAGATTCTATTTTTTTTGGAATTGAATGTCTTACTGCACTGTGTGGGGCAGGGTGTTATTCTAAAATCTAAAATCAAACGATGTCACGTTTTTGCGTCACTATTTTGATCGCTAATAACTTTGTTATTTATGAACGGATTTCCGTCTGGTTATTACCAAACAATTCGGAATTAACTGAAATTATGTTTTATTGCTATAGTAATTTTGTTTTTCAATGGCATGCTATTGAAAAACAAGCAAAAATGAACAGATCTCGAAAACGTGAAAACTCCCATACATCAGCCAACCTATCCCCGGCAGAGCCGTCAATAGGGAGAAGCTTAGTAATTCCAACGAACACGAAAAGTTATAAATAAATGTGCCGCGTGCCGGTTTGAATCAGTTGTTGCTCTTTTGCCGGACAAATAACAACGTGCCTATAGCATCTCGTACGACAGATTTGAGCACCCAGCACGATACGCTTCTATGAATGACGTCATCCTCGACTATTTAAAAAATATCATTCCTTGAGTGACTTCATTCTCCCGTCGAACGTCGGGCCGTAAAGAACAGCAGTAGCAATCATGCATGTTGACAATGCGCTGCAATGAGTGCTGCATTTTATCACTGCTACCGCTGGGGGGTGATCCGATGTAAATAGCGCGCGGCTGGAAGAGTTGGCAAACCTTTTTTTGCAGCTGACTAATTGTTCCATTCTGCATGTTATTTTTGCTAAAAGCCCGTAGTTAGTTTAGTACTTTTCATTCCATAGCACGCGCGTTTGTTGATCCCACAAATAGTCCTTTTTCAGGATTCCACAAATAGTCCTTTTCAGGACCTCACATACAAGGGTTAATTTGATGGTTCCCTTAAAATGGTTCTTTTTAGGACCCCAAATATAGAACATTTCAGAATTATTGTTAATTAAACCACCGAATATATAAAGATACATATGTTAAACTTTCTTCGTTTACAAATAATTTGATTTATGATCAGTTATTTTGCTATCGTGCTTGCAAACATTTAATTTGATAGCAGGCATTTAAAGAGGGGTAAGGTATTGTTTGTGAGCATCATTAATTTGAAATTCATATGTTGCATCAGATGTTTCCATTTCGGGGATTTAAATAAAACATTTTAAAAATTGAATTTGTCACACTACCGGTTATCGGTTTTAATTTAAAAATTCAACAATTATCTCTAGTGAAGAATAGCATGCCTGTGTGTAGTTTTGAAACAGTCGATGGTATTAAGGGGTTTTAATTTGGCCACGGATAATATTGTTTGCTCATAAAACTGGCTGCATTTTCAATGTCATCGTGGTCGTGTCTTGTACACAACCCTTCAATTTTTCTATCGTTAGACAGGCTGATTTTTCTAGGCAATTTTTTTCCTTGAAACTATGGCATAAGGCAGACCAGTGATTTTGCTTGTAAACATGTAAAGTGTGTGCAAAATAAACACTGATTTCTCTAAACAGCATAAATAACAACCTTAGTTCTATTAATTTACAATCTTACAAAACCATTGGGACTTGATAGGATTACCTAAATTAACCCTTCGGAAGTCGCGCTTATGGCCCACTGAACGATTTCGCTAGATTTTCAGACCATCGTGCACTCAGTGCACTAGCGCGACTGCCGGAAGGTTAAGCAAATATTATATTTGAGCACACGAAGCTTATAGGTTTTACTTCGGAATTCAATCTACTAAACTAACTAACTGAATTAATCTACTAAACTAACCGAAATTTATCTACTAAAGGACTGTTCACTAATCGAAAGGAAATCCCTTGGTACTGATTACTGTTATCTTCTAATTTACGTAAATTTTGTTAAATAAAACATTGATGACACTACCAAAATACAGTCTTCCCTTGAACATCGATAAGTTTGCACCTGTGTACAAAATTTCGTGCACGCGTTCAACCTCAAACTTTCTTTGCCTTTGTGTACAGGTTCGCCTCGAACACCGAACTATAAACTATAACACTATAAACTATAAACACAGACTAACAGACATAACACTAGGAGTAAATTCCTTCAAAAATATCGATCCAGCAATATTACGATATCACTTACCTTACCTTGCCGTTCAGGCTAGAACCTTGTTGTCTCTTGCTGTATGCAGAAGCCGTCTCCACTTCACTCGGTCCATTGCTGCTTGTCGCTAGCCTCGCAGTCTTCGAAGGGTCCACAGGTCGTCCTCTATCTGGTCGATCCCCCGTGCTGCGCCTTGTCTTCTTGTTCCTGTAGGGTCGCCCTCAAGAAACATCTTCACTGGGTTGTTGTCCGACATTCTTACGACGTGTCCAGCCCACCGCAAACGTTCTATTTTTGCGGTATGCACGATGGATGGTTCTTCCAGCAGCTGATGCAACTCAAGGTTCTTCCATCTGCACGCCACCATAGATGGTACGCAACACCTTTCGTTCGAAAACTCCAAGGGCGCATTGGTCCTCCACGGACATAGTTCAGGTTTCGTGGACCACCGGTCTAATCAGCGTCTTGTAGATAATCAACTTCGTGCGGCGGCGAGTTTTGTTTGACCGGAGCGTCCTCCGGAGTCCAAAGTAGGCACGATTTCCCGCCAAGATCCGTTTCTGAATTTCTCTGCTGGTATCATTGTCGGTGGTTACCAGTGAGCCCAAATACACTAATTCGTCGACCATCTTGATTTCGTCACCGTCAATCCGAACTCGGGATGGGAGGTTCATATTGTCGTCTCTAGAACCTCTTCCTCTCGTGTATTTTGTCTTCGAAACGTTGATAGCAAGTCCAATCCCGCTGGCTTCAGCTTTCAGTCTGATGTACGTTTCCGCCATCGCTTCAAAGTTCCGTGCGATTATGTCGATGTTGCCGGCGAAGCCAAGAAGCTGGACGGACTTGCTGAAGATCGTGCCACTCGTGTCTGTCCCCGCTCTTCTTTTTACACCTTCTAACGCAACGTTGAACAGCAGGCATGATAGACCATAACCTTGCCGTAACCCTCTTCGAGATTCAAAGGGACTCGAGAGTGTCCCTGATACTCGTACAACGCACATCACCCGATCCATCGTCGCTTTGACTAATCGTGTTAGCTTATCCGGAAAACCGTACTCGTAATGTAGTAACCGAACCCAAATTCTGCGCGATGGAAAACTGAACTGTTCTTCCTGAATTTCTTCAAGTGAATGAATCGACCAAAAGATCTTTCCAAAGCTTAAATATTTCACACAACGAAACATTAAGTACCGAGACCCGTTAATTAATCTATTCATTTTACCTTGTAGCTGTTGATCTGCTTAGTAGCGCACGAAGCGCTTTAATGACATAAAATCTTTCCAACAGAACCGGTCTATTCTCAGATATTTATAAATAAGCTTCGAATGTGGCTGACACAGGTATTTGACCTTCTGTAGCATATGCTTTCAAAGGACGGTCGGAACTTTTTTGAATATTGAATATCCCAGAGCTATATTTAGGGTTACTTATGTAACCCGCCAGGGTAACAATTGAGCACTGGGTGGAAATATACCCTTTCGTGCGTACTCTCTCCGTAGAGTGTATTGTTTACGAAAATTTATGTTCACCGCTGTTTTATACCGTTCACACTAAAGTTGTAAATTTTTGTTCATTTTCTCGTTTGTGAACGGTTTTGTTTGTGCAGATAGGTGTAGTAATTTTTGTTGAACATTTGTATATAAGAAACATAGGGTTTAGGTAGGTCTCCGCTCTTCTCTCGCTGTAAAAGTGATTGCTAACTATGCTGTACCATGGCAATGACAGCTATGCGGTGGTGTGTTTTTGGTGTTTGTTTGGTGGAGTGAAAAAGGCGGCCATCGAGATAAGGCAGAAAGTGGCGAACCACGAAGTTAAACAGACGTCCGTGAACAAGTTTTTTCGGGACAGTTTCCCACCACGTTTAACCAGTGAGGTGAAGTGCACGCGTGCGACAGATAAACTACCTGTCGAAAAGTGCCGGCTCGTGGTTCGGGCACAGTAGTAAGTGTGGTGATGGATCGCCGTCGGGAGAAGCTAATTACCAAGGAGCTTTCGCTTCCCCGACTAACTGCAAAGGATCCAGACGCACCAATCCGCCCTCGCTGGGAAGGATAAGCCGAACGAGCCTTGCTCTCCTTCCCAGCTAATAGCACAGGAGGGCGAAGCAGGGTGGACAACGGCTCCCCTGGGAAGAACACTGCGGTGTCTTCCGGGATGGCTTGCGGCGAACAAGTCGATCCGGCGATAATTCGCCAACGTCGCTAGGGAGGTTCCAACAAAGGAGTCAAGCTCACCTCCCTAGCTAAACGCCAAGGACCGCTGCCGGAGCAGCCAACGCCATTCCGGGAGAACTCGCCCGTTGTAGTCCCGGCCGGTCGGAAGAAACCGCCCGCCTTCCCGCCAACGGTAGCAGCAGATCGACGAGATCCAGCAGCGCACAGTACAGGAAGAGAAAGTAGAGGAATAAAAGTCGGTAAATTTGTTAATTTATTTTGTTTGTTTACCTTTTTGCCTTTCTCATATAGAAAGGTTATGCAATCACTCTGAAAAACGTCAACCTAATCCCGGCCCGGAGTGCCGAGTGTCATATCCCATTCGACTCAGTTCGTCGAGATCGGAAAAAGTCTGTATGTGTGCGTATGTGTGTATGTATGTGTGTGTATGTGTGTGTATGTGTGTGTATGTGTGTATGTATGTGCGTATGTGTCAAATAATGTTACTCATTTTTCTCAGAGATGGCTGGACCGATTTGCCCAAACTTAGTCTCAAATGAAAGGTGCAACCTTCCCATCGGCTGCTATTGAATTTTGGATCGATCGGAATCCTGGTTCCGGAATTACGAGTTTCAGAGTGCGGCCACACAGAAATTTCTCATATAAACTATAGGAAAAATTAAAAATAGAATTTTTATTTTTGATGCTAAATGTGTTCAAGGTGCATGAAACGTCGAGATTTGATGCAAACTCGAAAAAAAATTTGACGAAGATTCACTTTTTTGGATTTTGGCACATTTTTGCCTTTCTCATATAGAAAGGTTATGCAATCACTCTGAAAAACGTCAACCTAATCCCGACCAAATTTTTTTTTCGACTCGCATAAGGTTTCTGGATTTTAACAGGGGCGTTGTTGATGGTTTACGGAGAGGGGTTACACCCCCCCCCTCTACTGTTCACTCCCCTCCTTTAAAAATCTCCTTAAATCACCCCTCAGACCACCACCCCATCCAGCCCTCATACCCCTCCCTTTCAACCCCATCATCTTTAAACCACCACTATATCACAAAGCATACCAATTTAAGCTGGGGAGTCGTTCGTTCATGGGACTTTCGCCCTCCTCACATACCCACCCCCGCATGACAAAATGAGTTAGCAAGCAGATAACATTGATCTAATGCTGATTAGGCTAATGGAGTATGATATTTTTTTGTTTCAAGTGTTTCACTGTCGACACGTAGCTCATCAAGTTCGTGGCTGGCATGCCATTGTGTATAGGTGCAAAGTGTACTAAGAATGTAATGGACATTTCCACAATTATGTTGAACATAAAAAGCCTCCGTGCCATAGTTTAGTGAAATGAGAAAGGCACAAGTGCACCGCTAGGTGGATTAAAACAGGTTTTTTTGTTGTTACGAAAATCCGAAATTCTGTAGAGACACCTAGGCCGCCCTGAAAAGAAGGGTTCGCCGGGCAAACAAGAACCCGAGTAATGGGCAAACCAATACTTACACTTCTTAGTTTAAATGTAATGTGTTGACTTGAGCTCCCGAGTGTATTAAGAATTCGCAATGCATTCCAGCCTGTTTTGCCGCAATTATACTCTCATCAGCACATTCAGCAATTGATGCTATTATTTCAACGCGATTCGGTTCAGACTTCATTTTCTATCATCATTGAAATATTTATTTTTATTCAAGTTTATTATTCTGTTACATTACTAGGAAACTAAAAAACTAGGCTACAATATTGCAAAATTAATCATCATTTGAATCACTCACATCAGGCTCAACTGTTGAAAGAACTTCCTCCACTTTCTCCACGGTTGCTATCTTTAACGGCTTTTTGTTCAATTCTCCGATGTTTTCATCAGACGGCCTTTTTCTGTCTGTAGGTCTCTAACGACATCCACGTTGAATATGGCCAACTTGCCCGCATCTTCTACAAATTTTGTCTACAGCTTCACATTCTGATGATCTGTGGTATACACTACTTCATCTCCAACATCGATCACCACGATCAGGATCAGTATGGCTGTAAAATTCGCGGCGACTGAATTCCACGTTTCTGGAGTTGCTCGACCTATCCGTTTGCTTGTAACGTAATTCACCTCGTTATGTCTGGTTGCGTCGATAGGGTTTACCACGAGTTTCAAAGCGCTGATAGTTTCTTTGGTGACGATCTGTATTGGTGGGAAAATCGGCGCTGACCGGTGAATTCCTTCTTATCTACGAGATCAGTAAAAGTTTCACGCATGTTCAATAGACTGCCCAGAAAAATGATGAAGTTTTGAAAACTCAATCGGCCCACCTATGAGTCGATTTATAGTCCCACCAGGAGTACATGCACCAAATTTGAAGCAAATCAGACAAGTGTAACTACCGGACCAACGTGCCTGCAGTTTGTATGAGTTTTTTCAACAATTTACTTGGAGAAAACCTACTAGTTCGTATTTTCACCGCTAGGTGACACTGTATGCATCGTATTATTACTGTAAGTGAAAATAAGAAAGATAATTTAATTGTCTACAACTTTGTCGAAGACTGCTAGTCAATACGGCTTTGTTAAAAGAAGTTATTAAACATTTAACGAAAAGATGTGTGAGTCAGTTTTGCATGGGGCCTCGCAGTGCATGGTTGTGTATCAGTACTTGAGTCCCGCGAATTATACATTTTTGTGAAATAATGGTAAGATTTAGCTGAATAGTATGTTGACAAGAATTATAGTAAATAACACGAGTTATGTCTTGGTTAGAAAATTTTAGTTCCACCTGTGACCGCATAGAGGGCGCCAATACTAACTTTTTATAGAAGAGAGATAGACTATCACGATATTCGAAAGAAATACTGAAAAATGCCTGTTCTATAACTTTGTAGAAGACACCAATTTTCTATCTCTTTTCGTTGAAAAGTTAGTCTTGGCGCCCTCTATGCGGTAACATGTGGAACTAAAATTTTCTAATCAAAACATGACTCGTATTATTTACTAAAATTCATCTGAACATACCATTGAGCTAAACCTACCGATTACTTCACAAAAATGTTTAGTTCGTGCATCGAGTACTGATCCACAACCATGCACTGCTAGGCCCCATGCACAACTGACTCACACATCACTTCGTTAAATGTTTAATAACTTCTTTTAACAAAGCGTGATTGATTAGCAGTCTTCGACATAGTTGTAGACAATTAAATTATCTTTCTTATTTTCACTTACAGTGATAATACGATGCATACAGTGCCACCTAGCGGCGAAAATACGAGCTAGTGGGCTTTCTCCATGCAAATTGTTGAAAAATCCCATACAAACATCAAGTACGTTGGTCCGGTATCTAGACTTGTCCGATTTGCTTCAAATTTGGTGCAAGTACTCCTGGTAGGACTAGGAATCGACTCAGGGGTGGGCCGATAGGGGTCATTTTTTCCTGTCACTCTAATGTTCAGCGATAGTCCCGATAATCTCTTCGGATTCTTTCTCCGCGCCGAAGTAACATAGACGAGCGGTAGACCCAACTCTCGTGATGTATGTTAAATCGGATTCACCTGGTTTCTGTATCATCAACGCCAATTTTCGACGCTGCAGCATGACATCGGAGCCTGACCCGAAGTAGGACTTTAAACAGTATCAAGCATTCTTAAATGGTTCAGAGACGGGATCCGGTGCTCCCTCTTCGGACTTCGTGTTTCTAAATATCTCCAATAAGTGTTGACCAGCTTTGACTTTGAAAATTGTGAACATCGTTGTTTCGTCAGCAATACCCGCTAATTTTAATGGATTTCTTCGTCGTCCGCTAACGGTTTACATTCGGGGACACTGATGGAGGAGACCGACAGCTGACCGATCGACTGAAGATACAAAACGGGACTCATCCAGAGTCACTTCCGCACGTCTTGACAGTGCCACTTATTTCTCAAAATCAACAACACTATCATCATTGTTGTCCTTATCAGTACTTGTACGCAGAATTCCAATGCCCGCTTCAAGTGTATTTTTTTCTACGCGGATCTTCCTTAATTCTTCAACTAATTGTGCGTTGAGCATTTTTTCATCCTGCAGTTTTTGTGTGATTGCATTCAGCTTTGCGCTCTTTTGATAGTGTTGCAACACCGACAATTTTTACGGATTCATTATTACGCCTTCCTGTAATATATTCATATATTTTATTTTATTAAATTATCATTTATTCTCTACATGCATTATCTGCGATAGCTATTATTATTATTACGTTTTAATTTTTTTTAGAAGTAGGGAAAAGCCCCTTTGAGTGAAAATTTCATTTCAATCTCTTCTCAAAAAGGCATAAAAAACCTACTTATCTTTTCCAAAATATGTGTATACAATAAATTCTTAAACTATTTTAGCTCCCTCGGTTAAAAATTAAACCATAACGGAGCTGTGCTTCATCTTGATTTAGTTATCATCGGTTATCCATTGCGTACCTGTAAAGACATTAGAATGTATGAAGAATCAAAGTTTGATATTTGATTTTAAAAGAAATTCAAATATGACTTTGAGGATAGCTAAGTCTCTATTACTTAATACATCTCTTATGGAGTGGAAAATAGGTCTCCCCAAAGAAGAAAGAGAAGAAAGAAAATGGTGTCAAGTTTCAGAATATCGAGGACAACGTAAAATTATGTGATCAACTTCATAAGATTCTGAGCATTCGCATATATTTGTTTCAATAATATTAATGCGATAAAGGTGACTTCTGCATAAATAATGGTTTGATATTATACGAGAAAAAGTTTGTATAAATAATCTTCCTACGTTTAGTTTATAAAACCAAGGTTTACGACTGATCTTTGGTAAAATAGAGTAACATAAACGCCCCATTTCACTCCAATCCCAGGATCGCTGCCAATGTAAATTGATTTTTCGACGTATCAAAGGAAAATACTCATTACTTTGAATACCACGTTCATATAAAACACCTCTTAATGCTCCCAATTTTGCCAACCTATCTGCTTGTTCATTTCCATATATATCACAATGAGCGGGTACCCAAATAAAAGTAATTGAGAAACCTTTTGTGTTCAATTTATTTATTACATCTCGAATTAACCATATTAAATGATGAGTTTTGTTGTTCGAATTTTGTGATTCCAATGCTAATAGAGAACTTAGACTATCAGAAAAAATATAATAAGATTGGGGTTCTAATGTTCTTATTATTGTGCATACAAAGAATAAAGCCGTTAATTCTGCTACAAAAATAGAACATGGTAAATGTAAACGAAAAAAATAAGTGATTTCCTTGTTATAAATACCAAAACCGGACTTATCATCAATCATCGAACCATCAATAAAAAAGAAATATTTTTCATCAATGTTAACAAATTTTTGATGAAAAATTTGCTTGGCAAATTGTAACAGATGATGTGAAGGAATATTGTTTAACTGAGTAATTAAAGAAGTATCTATCATGGGTTTTGTACAATGAACATTAATATTGAAAGAACAGTAAACATGGGTAGGAGATTTAACTATTTCTTCTGTGATACATGATATGTAAGGCATTAAAATTCTACTTGAAGGATTGATTTCAAATAATGAATCAAGAATAGGAACTATTGGATGAGCAGTAGAAAAACATTGTGTTAAAAACCTACAATTTAGTTCATGATATCTAAGTTTTAAAGGAAGAACAGAAGAAATAACTTCAATAGATTTAGTATGTGTTGAATGCATTAAACCCAAACATATTCTTAAACAGCGATTTTGAATTTTCTCCAATTTTAAAAGATGAGAATTTGAAGCTGATCCAAAAGTATAACAACCATATTCTAAAAAATTATATACTGAGTTTTAGAAATCGAAAAAGTGAATCCATTCTCTAGAGACCAATTTTCTAATCTATCTAAGGCAGATTGTATGGAATTTTGAATAGCGTGTCTGTCTTTACCCTCTTTTTGCACTAAAATAAGGGACCGTTCATAAATTACATAACGATTTTAGGGGGGTAGGGGGTACGACAAGTTGTGACATGTGGTGACATAGGGGAAGGGGGAGTAAGCTAGATCGTTACGTAGAGGAGGGGGGATGGAGAAATTTGTGACAATTTGTTACATGGGGGGGAGGGAGGAGTCAATTTTGGGCAATCTTTGCGTTACATAACTGATGAATAGTCCCTAATATAACCCAGTGTGTGGTAATTGACAAACGAGTTCACGTTTGCTACGTACCAGACTAGTACCGTACCAATTGCGCTATGTTATCTCCCGTGAATTCGACACCTTCCTACGACTCTGGTTTGAAATGACAGCTATACAGGGTGTTTGGTTCATGATTAAGAATCTCTCGAGGGGTGATTGACTGTCATAGTTTGAGAAAAAAAAATCGTTCTACACATACCATCAAATCTCAACCGTTACAGAGTTATTGAACTTTTTGCGTAAAAAACTTATTTATCTTAAAATACCTCTAACTCGAAAAGTATACTTTGTATTTTAAATCTTTTAGTTCCATTGGAAAGGTGAAAAAATTTTCTATTGAATAGTGTTCTCATATCTTTCAGTTAATTAGTTTTAGTTACCTTTTAGTTGTAAAGTAGTTAAAAGTTAGTATTTTTGATGAGGTTTTTGTTAATTTTCTTAAAATAATGAATTATGATTATAGCAATATCTATTATCCAAAAGTTGGGTTTGAGGACGATTCATAATTTGTTCTTCAACATAATATTCCTATCTCTTCTCGTTTCCTTGTAATTTGACTTCTAAACTTTTCCTGCAATTGACTTGCAAGTTCTTAAAAGACTCTAGTCTAAAAAATATGCTTTATATCGCTATTATCAGGGCTGCATTGGAAAGCTGAGAAAATTTCCTTTCGATGTATGTACAGATATCTTTTAGTTAAGTGTACTACATGACTTTTTACTAGTAAAATAACTCAAAATTGGCGTTTTTTTTGGAGAGTTTTGTAATTATTCTAATTATTAATCAACTAAATTTATCGTCGTTATTATTCATTTGGGGCCATTAATATTCTCTAAAACTTGTTTTTTGACACTTTATCCCTATCGCTTTTCATTTCGCTGCAATTTAATAGTTAACACAGCATGACCTCATCACAAATGTAGTAGGTACGAAATCGTTGTTTTTGCATATGAAACGAGAAGATAAAAATGATTTTGCTTCGAAACTAACAGAGATAATTGAACGGAGTCAAAGTGAGAATTGTAGAAATTGCTGAGATACATTAATTCCATGATAATAATGGTGAAGTTTACTATTTACTATCTTAAGAACATAACGAAAATGCCAATAATAACATTAACTTTAAACTAATTAACTTCTAAGAGAATACTTAATTCACTTAACTGAAAGGTATTAATACATTTTTCTCTTCAAAATTTTCCTGGCTTTCGAATAAAAATAAGAAAAGGTACAATAAGTGCCATACCTTTTCAATAAGAGCTAGTACTAGTGAATATGAGATAAAAATATCCAAGTTCAATAACCCAAACACATGAAAACAAGACAAGATAAGTGTATCATGTCTAAGAACAAATTATACAACTTTTCAAGACTAACAATTTGAATTATTAAAATAGTGATGTTAACTATTAAGATTTTCGCGAAGTGAGCGAAAAATCGATCAAAATTGTTAAATTTTAAATAAATTACTGTGAAAAGATTACTTAACCCCATTAGCTGTATTATTTGATGACATTTTCAGTGGAAAATTTTCTCACCTCTTCAATAGATCTAAAAGATTTGATATACAAAGTATATTTTTTGAGTTAGAACTATTTTAAGACAACTAAGTTTTTAACACAAAAAGTTCAATAACTTAGTAACGGTTGAGATTTCATGGTATGTGTAGAACGATTTTTTTCTCCAAATATGACAGTCAATCATCCCTCGAGAGGTTCTTAACCATGAACCAAACACCCTGTATACGTTTCGTCGTCCATAACACAGCAGCCATATTTTGTCAGCATCTTCTCGTAGAGCTTCCGTGCCCGAGTTTTAGCCGTCGATTGTTGCCGCTCATCGCGGTTTGGGAAGTTCTGTACCTTGTATGTATGTAGTCCAGCTCTCTTCGTTGCATTCTGGACGTAGCTCTGCGACATGGAGCTGAACCTTCACTAAGGGGCCTCCTACTTTCAGTCGCCTCCTACGACATGGGAGCAGGCTCAATTCTTGGCCGGATACCACACGGCCTCTGGGCAGGCTCATCTGTACACATCGAAATTTGATAATCGAAACTCAACAAAATTTCATCGAACTACCATCAGCCGAGAGTCTCAGCAAACCCAACGAAAATTCGGCAAAATTAAGCGGATCATCGGTGAAAAAAACTACGGTGCGTAGAGTGAACGTTCCGCTGCGTAATGCAGCATACTGAGGAGTTTGCCCAACTCTTCCCAGGCTCCGTTCGCCATTGAGAATATTTTAAACTCCCTCAACAATTTTACCCATAGCACGTGCCGCATTACACTATGGAATTGAATTACACTACGGACTACTGGAACAGGTAGTCCGTAGTGTAATTCTTAGCCGGTTGAAACAACCACTGTTCGGAGAAAGAAGCTGACATTGAAGGACAGCTTCCATAGATGGTCAAACAGCCGGCACAGAAATTTTCCATATAAACTGGTGCCACTATGATAACAAAAGTATGCAAAACTTTTTAAAATAGATGCAAAATTAAAATTATCGATAATTGATGCAATCTCGAAAAACAAATTTGACAATGATTGCCTTTTTTGGATTTTGGCACATTTTTGCCTTGCTCATAGGGTAATTTGGGGAGAAATGCCGCACATTTATAAAAATCGATCCTGCAACAAAGTAAACCATTCAACTCAGAAGTGGCCTCTTCCGCCCGTACCGTACACTAACGATGGTTTCATGCGACTTCAAGCTGACACGAAACATCTCTGTCGACTGAGTCAACAAACACGGGACCTACAGCGTCAACATCACACGCACAATCAATGAATTGATCGAACGTAAATAGTAAACTTTCGTTGTGCTTTCAATCGATTCGCGTAAATTTGTTTCTAAGAAAGTTTTTGTCCTTGCGCAACGAAAGCACAGAATGCTATCATGCAGACTACGCATGCAACCGCTAACAAATTAGATATACCTACCTGCACATTTGTCTCAAACATTGAACCCAAGCGAACGGTGTTCAGTTGTACAATGCTCGAATCAAACAGCTGCGTGTACTCACACACATGTTCGTACACGAATGGAAGATGCGCACAAAGCAAAATGAGTCAACGCCGATGATGACGGGTAGAGCAAAAGAGACAGCTAGTACCACGACGCTTTGTTAATTGTGTTTGCACATGGAGCTCGATTGTACAAGAGATTTTGTGTACGGATGAATGCGTTCGAGGCTTAGAACGAGCACAGAACAAAAGAAAGCATGATGTTTGAACGGAAAAGCTCATTCGCGTGTACCTCCACAGCCTGTGTAAACGACTTTTCACTCAACTACACGGTATGTAAAAACACGCAGTGCATTGATCTGCTCCTCCTGCCGTTCAACAGGAAACTGAGCTTGTCCGGCTAAATCCGTTCTTTAAATAGTTGATGAAGATGACGCAAACGTACTTTATCAAAATAAACGAATTGAATAAAATACTAGCTTTGTGACAGGACTCTAAACTAGCGTCGGTTTGACGCTAGCTTCAAAAAACGGAGACACAATTTGTGTACCTGAGCAAACCCGTAGCCAAGCGTGATATTCTGTCACTAAGTTAGTGTCGGATTTTGATGAGACGAAGTCGAAACACAAATTCCATAGCTAATTTAGTTATATGTTTTGTGCTCTTCACGCGCAAAGATGGTTTTAACCCTTTCATGCCCAACCTTTTTCTTTTGCATACTGGAATCCAAAACTATTTTTCCTTGTATATGGTGGGGTCAAGAAACACGAAAAATCTTCTTCCATAAAAATAGGTGCTTCATCGCAGTGTTCATCAGGAATCAGTAGCGTCTGGCTCAAATGGCACGTTCCCCATGTTGATCGGAGATTTGTGCCTTGCCAAGAATCGTCTTTTCATCATTTTCCTGATGGGAAGGATTGGGGAAGTGATAAGGTTAGGGGTAAGGAAAACAACGACACAGAACAATTAAAACAGAGCCTTCTGCACCCCGGAGTGATGCTGAACGATCTGCAGGTGCCTCAACAGCAGGAATAAAACTTGCAACCCCCGCAGGGATTTATAACCTCTACTCAAACAGTGAGCGGATATATCAACACCCCCGAGGGGATATTGAGATAACAGAACGACAACACCCCCGAAGAGATATTGTCATTCAAATACGGCTAAAAAAACTATAGCTCTTTACCACACTGGGTTAGGAACAAAATATCCTTAAATTTCAGCTCTCTGTACATAGGTTCATCTATGTATGGAGAACCAAAAAAATCCGGATGCGCAATTGCATTAATACAGGGCAATTGCATATCAAATGATATGATGTTCCGTAATCGGATTCACAAAGATCACATGAATAAAACTCAGCGCGCTGAATAGTAGCCATGCGATAATTGAGTTTGCAATGTCCAGTCAGTGCCCTGACCAGAATACTGCAGTTGTGCTTGGAAAAATGCAACAAATTTCTTGACATTTTCGGACTCACATCCGGCAGAAAAGCCTTTGTTTGAACGCAAGTTTGCAAGCTACGCCAATGGTTGGCATGTTCGAATGCAGCCCAAGAGCAAATCTTGTGCTTTATCCAACTTATTGACAGTGGTAGAACTGGTTCTGGACCAACGAAATCAGTCGCAGCGCCAGCTCTAGCCAATTCGTCCGCCCATTCATTTCCAGTAATACCGGAATGACCAGGTACCCATAGAAGGTAGATAGCATTTGAAATGCTAAGTTCTTCGATTTGAGTTCGACATGCGATTACTAATTTCGATCTCGAATCTGCCGAACTAAGTGCTTTCAGGGCAGCCTGACTGTCAGAGCAAAAATAGTTTCTTTTACCGCAAATTCCCTGTTGAAGTGCGGATTGTACGCCACACAGAATCGCAAAGATTTCTGCTTGGAATACGGTACAGTATCTACCAAGCGAATGAGATTGGTTTAATCTCATCTCATGACAATAGACACCAGCACCGGCTCGGCCCTCCAACAAAGAACCATCCGTATAACAAACTACGTATTCTTCAAGTTGTCGCTCCATCCAGCCAGACAGTAATTCCTCACGAAGAGGAATTCTCACATTGAAAGTTTTAGAAGGAAAACTACATGTGAGTGTAAGGTCACTTGGAGCAAGTGTATATTCATCCCAAGTAACCATTTGGGGCCACAGTATTGTGTGGCTAGTTACACGATCTATTGGGTTACTGTTCCAGAGCCCAGTAACCTTAAGACGGTATGCACAAGAAAGTGCTTCTTGTTTCAGAAACACATGTAGTGATTTTATGTTCAAGCGTGCCTCGAGAGCAGCAGTAGGTGTTGTCGAGAACGCACCAGTCATCGCCATCAAGACCATCCTCTGAAGATGGGTTAACTTTGATTGGATTGTCATGACTTCTCCCTTCTGCCACCAAACAAGGCACCCGTATGCCAGTATTGGTCTAACAATTGTTGTGTAGATCCACTGAATGTACTTGGGTTTGAGTCCCCAAGATTTGCCGAAAGCCCGTCTACATTGGCCAAAGGCCATGCAAGCTTTCTTGATCCTGAAATCGATGTGAGCTGTCCAATTAAGTTTTGAGTCGAGAATTACCCCAACGTACTTAACTTGATCTTCGACAATAATTTCAGAGTCAAAAAACTGCAATGGACGAGCTCCGGTTGTAATCCTTCGTTGCGTGAGAAGCACCATTGAGGTTTTATTTGGATTAACTGATAGTCCAACATGAAGACACCATCGCTCAACAACACATAAGGCTTGTTGCATCAAATCAAAAAGTGTGTTAATGCAAATACCGGTGATCATTATATGATAATCATCGGCGAAACCATACGTCGGAAACCCAAGCTCATTTAGTTTTCTCAACAAGCTATCGGCGACAAGGTTCCATAGAAGTGGTGACAGCACACCACCTTGAGGACATCCGCAGACACTCAGTTTCCTCATCTCTACTTGTCTTAACGATGAGCACAGATGTCGGTTGCTAAGCATTGCGTGTATCCAGTTCGTGATATATGAAGGTACTCCATGATCTCGTGCTGCTTCCAAAATAGATTCGAAAGACACGTTGTCAAAAGCGCCTTCAATATCGAGAAAAACTCCTAAACTTGATTGCTTTTGTGAAAAAGCTTTTTCAATGTTGTAGACAACATTGTGTAACAGGGTGGTAGTAGACTTCCCCCGCTGATATGCATGTTGCATTGCATGCAGCGGGTGCTCGCCCAAGCTACCATCCCGAATGTAGTGGTCGATTAAACGTTCCACTGATTTGAGAAGGAAGGAGGTCAGACTGATCGGTCTAAAGCTCTTTGCCTCCTCATAAGTGACGCGGCCACCTTTGGGAATGAATTTTACAGTTATTTCCATAACTGACATACTTCAACCCGCCGGATGCCACGCGGCCTCTAGGCTGGTTTTGTCCGGAGAAAGATAATAGAGTTATCAACCTCCTAGTGGACCACAGCCAGTTACTGGGGATTTCGCCCGGCTCTTCCCAGGCTCCGTTCGCCATTGAGAATATTTTAAACCCCCTCAACAATTTTACCCATAGCACGGGTCGCATGACACTATGGAATTGGGGTTCCCTGTTTGGTGTTACCACCGGAACAGGTAATCCGTAGTGTAATTCTTAGCCGGTTGAAACAACCACTACCGACACTACACGGCTTATCTAGGCTGTTCGAAGAAAGAAGCTGACATTGATGGACAGCTCCCATAGATGGCCGAACAGCCGACTATTTTGCCGACTGTTTTGTGCTCTTCACGCGCAAAGATGGTTTTAACCCTTTCATGCCCAACCTTTTTCTTTTGCATACTGGAATCCACACGGAAAACCGATTCATCACAATTTCAACTAAAAAATTAGTTGAGTTTTTGGTTTCGTCTAGTTAATATTTGGGCGAACTAAATTTTTGTTGAAAACAATAATCCAACGTTGTTGGTTTGATGCTGTCAGTTTCAGTCTGGACACGAACGTTTCATCCTAGCACAAAACTTAAAAAGCTAAAGCACAAAACTTGAAAAGCTACATGAGCTAAAGCTTGAAACGCTTGTCTCAGCTTCTAACGCTTGTTTTAGTCCAGACACAATTGCATATGCCGTTACACTACCTTTTCAGCCAAGACACAAACGACTAGAATTCAACTAATCTCATTGTTGAATTAAACTGCTTCATCGTAAAATACAACATAGGATATTTCAAACGTTTTGTTTCACCGACCGACGGATGAAAGGTATGGAATTAAATTGTTGAAAAATTCCGTATTTCAGTAATTCACACGTAAATATAATATAGAGTTATGTTTCTCATAATGTTATCTTTTTATAAACTGCAATCTTAAATGAGACGAAATAGCCAAAGGTATTTAAGGATTGTTGGAAATTGATTGATTTGAATTTTAGAATAAAGGTATATTTTTTTTCTATTTAGTCACAAACACTATCCAGCACTACAAAAAAAAACTTCATACTTATTCCACATCTAGTTTGGAATCTCAAACGATGAAAAATAATTATCATATTACATATTACATTGGTTAATAATTGAAATGTTACTATATAATCGACTAAATCCGAAATAAAATGATTTTGACAATTTTCGACAATACTTTCAATTTTCAGTGCACATGTATTGAAAAAAATGTCAATAAAAATCATCCCTTTATTGAAATGTTTTTAAAGTAAAACTAGGTAAAACCAAAATGAGGTCAGTTGAATTTCTGTTTTTTTTTTTTGTGTACTGGTTCAGGTAGTTGCGTCCAGGATAAAACAAGCTTTCCAAGCTGAGACAACTACCTACGTGCTTAACCGTTATGCCCAGCGTGTATGAACATAATTGCTGTCGCTACCTTGATGTATTTCAGTAAGGTGTGCATCTTAGCTACTTGCTGTCATTTCGTATGATGTGCGTCTTGAATCAAAATCAATAATAATTTTCAATAACTATTATTTGAGAATCTCTCAAAATTAAGAGAAAATTTAGTTACGTTATTCATTTTTCTGTTGAAATCAACTAATTAGGAAAACAAAAATTTGTTTTGTTATTTTCTTCATCGAATGGCTTTCAGTGCAAAACTATTTTTCCTTGTATATGGTGGGGTCAAGAAACACGAAAAATCTTCTTCCATAAAAATAGGTGCTTCATCGCAGTGTTAGAAGCTGCTCAAGTTTTACCTTCCAATTCTTCTTACAATTTTCCTAGAATTTTTATAATAGTCAAATTACTTGCAAAATGTAGTCGAAGACGGTCTAAACTGATAGGTTTTATCAGTTTTCAATAATATTGCAAAATAATGAAGATATATCAAAATTTCATTTTTCATCGTCAACGTAAACTGTCCCTGGCGGCACTGCTCCATCGGAATCCAATTAGACTAATTGTAATAACTTCAGTATAACTTCAGTTTTAGAGTTAATACTTGTAACTTTTAATGCTCAAATGAAAGGTAATAGTCACATTTATTAGCCTTACTTGATTTTAGGAGCAATTCTTGCCTAAACCAAAAGTTATAGCTACTTAAAAACGTTGTTGTCCACAAACAACATGGGCATGAATGGGTTAAACAATTTTCTCTTAACCCTTAAAACACTGGGACGACTTTGTTGCCTATTATCAGTTATATCTTCTGATACAGTGATCAATTTTCAATGTTAAAAGGGGAATAATTGCACTATCAAATTAATATAGAGAAATAGGGATACAAGTGGCCAAACCGGAGAGATGGAGCCGGAAATGTACTATACATCTCGTATTTTCTAAAGAAATTCGGATCTGATTTTGATGTTCAGGAATGAAAACTGGTGAAAACTTTTTTTTCTCTTGAAATCATACAGAAATGCTTCAATTGCTTTAACAGGCATTGCCGTTTACCTTGCCGGACGTTAGGTTACCGGAGGACCAATTCAGATTTAGAGGTCATTTTATCAAATCACACTTCTTCGACGAAATAAGATTAACCGAAGAACAAAGAGATCACTTTGTATACTCGTGGTCATTTCAACATTAGTTCCGGAGCTCCCGTGTCCAATTTCGGAGGACCAGTCAGATTTAGATGCTATTCCAATCGTGCGACACATCAATTCGCACTTTCTCGACAAGATAATACTGATGGAAGGGAAAAGAGGTTATTTTAGACACGCAGAAAAAATAGTTTTTACCAAAATGACAACCAAAAAGTACCAGCACGTACGTCAAATTCGTTCTAATCAACGACCAACACTACCAATAAAGAAACAAATGCCGATGAAAACGTATTTATAACAGTAACCCGTAAGAACAAAAACAAATTAGACCTTCGGACCGTGTACTACATGAAAGCAATACCGATGACGACATGGACGTGAATGACAAAGCAAGAGAAGGTGAACTGACAGCCAATGCACACCGCCAAGAAAAAGGTTCTTAACACGCAGCACCAAACTGCGTCAACAAGATCCAATGGACAAGCTTATGAGCGTGGTATCAAGCGCGAACATATGAACGCTCGTTTCCACGCGATCGATCATGAAATACTCTTTATCACTATCAGAATCACGGTCCGCTGCAATTGGCCTTAAGCAGTATTTTAGTATTTTTTTCCCGTTTTATCTGCAACTATACTGCGTGATTCTGACAGGGATCCATTCCGAGAACCAAGCACTACAGCTCTAGTTCGATCGCTCTAAGAAAATCCCTCTCGGAGCCAGCATAGAAAACAGAATTCAGTTTACTACTGAAGTTGAATCCAAACCGAAAATACCTGAGTCACTGCGCTGCAATGAGTGATGAGACAAACACGAAAATTGCTATTCAGTGTGGCGGTCATGAATTCAATCTTGATCCACTTTCAAGCTAACCCGAAGATGTTAATTTTTCTGAGCTCTATTATAAAGGTTTTACCCTGAGTTCATACTCCAAACTTCAGCGAAATATTTTTCGTCTCAATTTTTTTAATCTTTTGTTGGGTTGAGTTCGTAGTTAATAAGTAAATCAATCCCAGTAAACTGTTTTAGTTGGAATCTTTTTGAAAATAATGTTGTTTACCTGAGGCTCGGAACATATATCGCTGAAAAGCAGTACACATATAACTTTGCTGAGATATCAGTTTCCAAATTTTTCAACTTGTGCAAAAATTTACAAGCTTTATTAAGTAGAATTGAATTGAAAAATGGCACTAAATTTCCATTATTGTCAATCATGACTTCTTCCACTCATTGGCATCACTGTAAGGCTCGTGAGACAAGGCAAAATGAGCAACGCATTTCGCCTGCTTCTATGTGTGTGTATGCGTATGCCTCCGTCTATGAGAGTCAGAAAGTTTTCCACTAAGCTTTCAACGACAGCACACATAATTGCGTGAGCCTTTCATTCTAACTGTCGACCGGTTCGTTCGTTAGGTTGGTCGGTCGATTGTACACAGAGAAACGGTTGAGGTAGCCATTATCAAGGGGAGGCAGCCGGGCTATAGAGCGAGGCGGTGACGATCGGCTCCCGGACACGACTAGGATTTTCCATTCCACTCAACTTGTTATTGAAGCGGGTTAGAGAGCGCCTTTGGCGCGGTTGGGGCAGCATTTTTATGTAATTAGTCTTTTCCGTTCCCTAAACTATGTGATCTGCACACTGAATAGGGCCTGTCGTCGGTCCTCATCCCGCCCTTCGTCACTCGATTGTGTGTGTGTGCGGTTTAGAAGCTTAACACGACTTGTCCGGAAAGGCTACAGATTCATTCAGAACCTTCCCCATTCAGGCCCTGCGTGAATGTGGGCTGGAAAATTGGATTTTTCTTTCTTTTGTTCTTCTTGTTTCCACCAGCGAGCAAGCATTCAGAACCCTTCGCCAGCAGAGATGCTGCCTCTTCGGGGAGGCTGTGTGAAAGATGATTTTGTTGTTGTTGTTGGGTGCGCCTAAAACCTCCCACGCACGGCCAGCCAGAAGTTTGACGTAAGCAAAAAAGCTCCGATCAGTGGCTCCCGAAACACACATCGGCTGAGAGGCAGTAGTAGTGCCTTCCGCCGCCGGTCAGAGAGTGAGAGGAGAAAAAAGAAATCGTCCTACGAGGCGACGGTGGAAATTTTTCCTTTCTGCTGGCCTTTTTCTGCTTCTTGTACTCTGTGCTCTCACCGCACGCAAACTGCTCTCGGACATGTACGACGTGAAGGAAATCGGATCCTTTTCGGAAGCGAACAGCATATCGGAACTGAATGGTGACGTCGTTTGGAACCGTCGCAGGCCAGCACCAATGGCGGCAAGGACACCCACGTGCTTTGCTGGCCTCCGTTCTACTGCTTGCCTAAAAAGCAACCCAAACTTGTACATCCCAAGGACTGTTTGCTGGCTGCTGCTACTCTCAGATGTTGATGATGTTGATGGTGGTGGTGGTGGACGTGGTGATGATGATGCTGCCGTTGCTACTACTGCATCTGCCTTCGGATGTTGGCGTTTCCACTCTCATTTCTCCCGGCCAGAAACGGCTCTATTATTATTCATTCGTTTTGCAGAATAAGGACATCTTGTTGCGATTCGAGACACGGGCACAGACGCTGGCGCTTGGTTTTAGCTAGTGGACAAACCTGGGATGAGATGGCAGGCGAAATAATAAAAAAAATGAATTCAATTTCGTGAAGAAGCCTTTTTTTAGACTGTCGTCAAGTGGTGGACAATATCCCAACCAACATTTCAAATCATTTCTTAGATTGTAATCTTGGCTTGTCGGGTAGTTGAGTGACTGCGGGGAAAAACTGTGACACTTAATTTGAGTGGGCATATTCCAATTGCTTGCTGACCAGTTCGAATTATTTCTTTCGTGAAGTAGTTGAAGTAAGTTGAAAATCAAAGTCACGGCTGGATGCGTTGGGTTAAAGGAGCCATGGGCCATACATATTTACTTTATGGAAAAAATAATCCGTCAGAACTCGTGCGGCAGGCTGCAAATAGTTGGAAAAATTATAATATAGTAAAATTGTAAACAGTTCTTTCTCAATTCTCGCATATATTTTGATTCATTAAAACCTTTTGTTTCGATGCAAAAGTGGAGTTTAGTCATTTTGACAGAGTGTTTACTGTTTGTTCTTTTAAATAGTAGTTGTGTATGGCAAGCGTTCTGTAGATGTGGCAAAATGATCGTAACATTTGGGTCCGTCAGAAATTGTAGGTAAAAACTTTGTTTTTCTCCACCAACACCCTGTGTGCGTTTAGAGCACAAAAACTACAGCTAAAATAGTTATGGAATTTGTGTTTCGACTTCATCTCATCAGAATCCGACACTAACTTAGTGGCAGGAGCAAGTTCGCGCCGGATTAACGCTAGCTTGGAACATTTTTTTTTTTGAAAAATTCTTTGGTACTTTAAATTTTATACTGAGAATTTCACAAAAAAAATTCTTTCGAAAAATAGTTTTTTTCGAATTGACACCAGTTCTTGACGTTTAAGGTATTTCTAAGATATTTGGCAATCAAAAGCTGCATATCCAAACTCAAGTCTCATCTCAACTCAAAAAATTACCTTTGCCTTGAAAGGAAATGTTTTGAGATAACACCGATAACGTTTATTGGAAATTTCTTTTCGATTGAGCTCAAATTTTGCGTGGGAATTTTTTTTCAATGTGCTAAAATTTTTGAGGGTCACCGATATTCATGAGGTATACTTTATTGGATAGAGATTATGGTGAATAGCTTTTGGTATGAATATTTCGGTAAAACACCTTTTATTTTTTAAGATATTAACCCTTAAACATTATTGCATGATAAAATTGTAAATTTTATATCTCAAAAACCACGGCAGACAATTCAATGAATTTTTGCACACTTATGTAATGATATTTGCACTATCTAATAAAAATATTTTTGCTGTATAATTATGTGAATAACGGTACTTTGCATCTATTGAAAAATTCCATTTATTTTTTTTCTCGTGTTATTCACGCTAAAAATTTTCAAAACGTATGTCAAATTTTGCGGCAATCTTTCACCTTCAATAATCTGTATTGATCATTTTTCATTTTTGCTCCTATCGAGAGTTATGGAGGATTTTGTAACAGCGCGCTCCTTCAACGCACGGCCCACTTTGATGCAGCCCGCGAGAACGTACATATTGGCAACGCCGCACGTTGCAACGTCCTAATGCGCATCGCTTTGAAGGAGCGTATCTCATGTGCAAAATTGGCATCTATGAGATTAAAGCAAAAAGCCAAGCTTTTCTTTATGGATTATTGAAGGTGAATGTTTTATTCAGGAGTTATTTAATTTTCTGTCACTCAATACCTCGGACAAGCGCGCTCGGATATTGGCAACCTATGACGAAGTTGAGCAGTGGGCATGTTTTAACCTGCGTTGACATATTTTTTTGCAAATTGACATACAACTTTGCTCAAAAAACATTCGATTGCTTGAGGTTATAAATATGGGTCAATCACACAAATGATTTATTCCGTTAAAAAAAAAATTAATAAATGTGTTCGTCGTATCTGGTTATTGTGGAGTGATAAATTTAATAATTATATTGGTCAACACCTGTGTGGCATATGTCGTAATGGATGCAAAAAATACTACGAAAATAAATATGGACATGAACAAAACACAATGTTCGTTAAATTTTCAATTCTTCATCCCATGTTTATAGTAATAGGTTCCTCAATTACGCGTTTACCGTTTGCCAAAGTAATGAACTGGAATATTCGTTGACTCAACAGGTTCATGCGGAAAACTGTAATAAATAAAGATCGTTGATGATTAATTGAAATTCGATAAAATAAATAATATCTTACCAGAACTTGGAGAACCACAAATTAACAGAATTAACAAGCAATAGCAATAAAAAAACATCAACATCGATGCGATTGAACAAGTAAAGATTCTAAGTAAACTTTTTTTCAAAAGACACATCGTTGTTTAAAGGTAATATCACTCGGTGAAAATAAAAACGTGAAGTAAAATGCTGTTGTCATAAGATTTTTCATTTTCCTATATTAATGTTGCAGACTAAAAATCAATTTGGATATAACGTAGATGTACTTTGACTAACAAAAGTGTTCTTGATGATGTTAATTGTTAGAAACTTTAAATTATATTAATAAAACTACAAGGGGCAGCCCTATGGAGTTGCACGAACTGTAGACGTAGGACTATACTACTTAATGTAAAATATTTATTTTCTTAGTACTTAGTGTGTGGGAAAAACAGCCGGACCGGTGAAGAAAAATCAAAGTTTAGACAATATAATCACATCTCATGTATAGACCAATCTTTCTAGTTGCTCTCAAACAGATCCTTAAAGTTCAAACACCCATGGATAACCCCAAGTTTGTAGATGTGTTTCGATGCCACAGGATTGTTAAGTGGTTAATATTACGTCATGAAAATTCAATTCTTCCGTGACATTTTTTTTTCTGCAAAATGCCCTGTGTGTATGCAAAGCTCATGATTTGTTGGGATATTAGCATTGATCGGAAAATGCTTTCCATCTCTGCGCATTGCATACATACAGGACATTTTGCAGGTCACCAGAAGCTGTTCATTTTACCACCGCCACATGTTCATTTTACCCACACACTATAAACATGTCTCATTTTCTGGACATGTTTTGAAATCAATAATCATGTTTGAAAAAATGTGTTTATGACGAAGTATTTTTACCAGATATGTACAAAACATGTCTAACAAGAAACATATAAGGTGATTGTAATATTTCATTCACTTATTAGTTAGAAAATAATGACTTTGCTCAACGTGTTCATTTTACCGCCAGTTCCCCTACCTACCAACACATTCGCACCAAACATTGAACCCAAGCGTACAATGCAAAATGAGTCAACGCTGATGATGATGGGTAGAGCGAAAGAGACAAGTACCACCACGACACTATTAGCGCATTTCACCAAAATTCCACGCGGCCTTTTCCGATTGAAAGGAACGGCCGCGCTTAGCCCATCTGTCATAATATCGTGATTTTGCATAGCGAAGGGCTGAATGATTACACATTTTGTTCCAAAAACAGCCCTGCGTTATGCAACACTTTGTGCAGGTTGATTATACCAGTTGCAAGTGGGGCCAAATTCACCAAGTTCCGTAAAATTCCTTTTAATTTACAGAATTGATAAAATTGCTTAGATGAGCTAAACTAGATAATCAAAGCCTATTTTAAAAACTGCCCTTGCGTTTAAACCAAAATGGGAAGCTTATTACTACCACTACATTACTTAATTTCAAGCGCAAATAGCAAATACATGTGCTAGTTAAACCAAAAATTTACTGGCAACATTACAGCGGAATTTAGGAAGCAGTTAGAGCGGTCGCCTGTTGGACGACACAGAGTAGCGTCCCTCCACAGCCAGTGTAACGGACTTCTAACTCAGCTACACTGGCTGTAAAAAAGACAGCGCAGTGATCTGCTTCACCAGCCGTTCAACAGGGAACTGAGCGTGTCTGGCCAAATCCGTTCTTTAAATAGTCGATGATGACGTCATTCTTAGAAGCGTTGCGCGCTAGGTATACCAATCCGTCGTACAGGGCTTGGGAAGCGCTATCTTCTGTGTGTAAATGCGCGATATTTTGACAAGGTTGTATATTATTTAATTTTTTAATGCTATGATATCAAAAATCTTTGGGTTTATCTATTGGAATCTATTTTTAGAAGTATTTCGGGGCGATTTGTGCAAAAAATTTGAAAATTTATCGTGAGATGGCTGAATTGTATGCATTTAAAATTGGACCACTTTTCGTTACATACTATTTTTGTAGAATTTGCAGAGTGCACCCCCATATCGAAAACAAAGACGTAGTCCTACATCAAAAAAAAAAAAAAATTCTAAGAATGTCGGTCTGCCAGATCTTGTTGGCGCAGCTTACTGCTGCGTGTTGATATCCTTTTCCTTGGCGGTGAAGCCGCTTGGGGGCCATTCAGTCTGCCTTCTCTCGCGTTATCATTCCCGTCCATGGTTCTTATTTGTTTCTTGCTCTTACGGATCGCTGTTGTAAATCCATTGGTTTGGGAGCGGTAGTCGTGGTTGTTGTGCCTGCATTATTGGTTAATTGGATCGTTGTTTTCGGTTTATTTGAAGGTGTCGGTGGCTGCTTGTTAGGCTTGTAAATGTGTGTAAATGTGACGACATGTAAATCAATACGAATGTAAATATACAAAGCTTGAATCAAAAATTTGATTGAAAATTAAGTTGAATTCGATGCACTTAATGGGAGCATCAAAAAGCATATGATTTTACACTTTCGTAATATTACATGTCATTTATTCTACAGAAATATTGGATTAAAAATACATTAAAGCACATTGGTATCCCGTTTAATGAAATTGTAATCTTTAATCAACGTGCAAAATTATAATAAAATTCGTTGAAGAAAGCATAACAATTCGTGTGTATTAGTGGTAGGACTTAATTTTACATTTATATTCATGCTCCAAATATGTGCATGAAAATAAATTTAAAATCACAAAATATTTTTATCTGTGCATATGAACTTTAAATTCAGATGGAAAATTAGAGATTATTTCTTCAGCTGCTTGAAAGAAAATCTCATATGTTGATTTGCAAGCGAGATCCGGTGGAAAATACACTGAGACAAAAATGTGGATTTCGTCAGCGATATGCTTTAACCCGCACATTTTTTTATTCAGTTAACCCATACATGTTCAAATTCTTTGAATTTTGGTGAAACAATAAGATCAGAATTCAATATCGACGAAACTGCGATGAGAACTCCTCCACCTGACACTCGGTTGGTCGTAAATCACGATCATCTCTAAAAACATTGTAGTCACTCCCAAAACCTCTTCACTTTTTATATCCTCATTCCAACTTGTTTCGGTACCTAGAATTATCAGAAATGAGGAGCCTAGTACAGGTATACCTCGATTTAACATACATTTTCCGATTCAATCATGTACGTTAAATCGAATTTTATGTAAAATCGAAACACAAAAGAAGTATTTGTTTTCGAATAGAATTATTTTTTTTATTCATCACACGAAATATTTACGAGGATATTACTGATTGTATCCACCTAACAGTGACATAGAAACCACATATTCACAATTAAACAATTAGATTGCTCTTCTGAACATAAACAACACATTTATCTTAACCTTGCCAAGTATTCGCCAATTCTAATAGATATTCATTTCATAAAGTTCGTCGCAATTTTTTTTTCAGAATTCAGGCTAACTTATAAGAATAGTGTTATTAGCGGTGCAGTATTAGTTAATTTTTTCACGAGATTTTTTCTAACATCAACAATGTTGGATTAACCATTGTGTGCATGAAGAGCACAATGCGTAACTTTAGTAAGTAAGAAAATTTGTGTTTCTATTTTGTCTCATCTTTATCTTGGTAGACCAACCTGTCCGTTAGATAATCGCAGAATTCAAAAAGAGAACACTACTTGAGTTCACGAGCAAACGACTAGTTACGAAGTTTTGTAAGCACAGGAGTTCTACTTGCAGAAAAAACAACCAAATCGAGCCATTGTTGCGCTATAGTTCTCCTTAAGGAAAAAGTTGGATTAAATCATTTTGTGCACGACAGATACAATACCTCAGTTTAAAAGTCGAACTCATCAGAATGAATAAGACATTTTAATTACAATATAAAAATATTTAAAAAAGATTGTTTAATCCTTATGTACGACGAGGGGGTGGAATTCACTAGAATGTTGATGTCACTATTATCGATCTCCAAAGTAGCCGCGTAGCATATGATGTCTGAAGCCAAGAATTGATCCACTGGTTTTCTGCTCCCACGTTGTAACAGGCGACAAAGACGGAAAGCTTCTTTTCATTTTTTTTTGGATCTATCTCCTTTTTTATTTATTGGATCTATCTCCTAGATTTCTATTTAAACGTGAACATTTATTATGTACTCCTGGGGACCAAGTATCCAGAGTATCCAAAGTCTTCGATCATCTTAAATTGTACGCAAATGCCAGTACAGTTAATTCGAATCCCAATCTCTACTAACGACCATTCTCTACCTGTTGCAGTTGTTGAGAGTAATATATAGGGGAGACTGAGGAGACTTGATCCCCGGGGAGACTTGATCCCATCATTGTAACTCAAAGGCGGATCAGAATACATTAATCGAATATACTATAAAGTTGCGTAGTTTTATCTAAACATAAATTTCATTAACAAAGAAAAAAGAAATTGGACTTTTGTGTAACCGAATTTTTACCGATTTAAAAAAAAGTCTCAGAAGAACTGAAGAAGATTTATTTTTCAAATTTTCAAACTTTTATAAAATTGATAAAATCACCCACTACATACTCTACTTTTGCATACAGAATTACAGGAGAATGTCAATTATATGAATACGTTATGATTGAGCTGATTCTTTTGTTCAACTATATTTTTACTAAAGTTTGCTGAAATAGATGCTATGGGTTCACTTGATCCCTTCAAATTCGTGGAGATTTGATCCCCTTCGCCATACTTCATACACACCACTGAAAATAACCAAATTCACACCAGAACAATTGAAGTCATTGTTGTCATAAAAAAATGTCAAAAATGAACGCTTCATCGTAATGAAACATAACTGTAATTGTTTACTACAGTATACGTAGCAACCATTCATCCCACATTTGACGTTCCTCAACCATAATAAAGACAGCTTTCAAATAATTGCACGGAGATTTGGGGAATTCGTAAAAAACAGGTGAGAGATGCGTAATATGTAGTAACAAAAATAACAATATCTAATCATAACAATTTAATCAATACTACAATCCATTTATAAAATTGAATGGGGTAATGTACCCGTTTTTGCCCTATTAAGAAGGGTACCACATTATTACTACAATAATTTTATTATTTCAGCTTCTTTCATTTGTTATTATGGTCCATTTTTTTATTTCGATTACAGAGGTTTTAACGTTAAGGTCATTCGCCTCTTATTAAGAGCCAATATAATAACAAAATTGTCTTGAGAATGGTGAAAATCTTCTGTTTGAGCGCAGCAAAATCTCTAATCGAGCACCCTCATTATCGCAATACCATTTGAGTCAATGCGTTGAGCAAAGATGGCAGACGCTGCTCTAACCAAAGGCTTCAGATGGGTAGGATGATAGTAGAAACAGGGCAAAAATAGGCTTATTACCCTACATGCTCTTTTAAACACGTTATCATAAAGGAATCAAGTGTCCCCAAATTAGGGATCGAGTCTACACTAATCTAAGAATTTTCCATTTTTTTGTTGTTTTCCAGAAATGCTCATAGCTCATGTCCAGTATAATATTTCCATGTAATTTTTTTATGATTATTAGTCATCCCTAGAAACAACATAAAACTTCAAAAAAATACATAGTTTTTTTATCATTCCACGGAGTTGGACTGAAAAATTAAAAAACCTGTTTTAATCCACCTAGAGGTGCAATTGTGCCTTTCTCATTTCTCCAAACTATGATTTAATAGCTGGTTCGTACAATATAACTTTATGGAAATGTCTTTCATTCTTATTACACTTGGTAAGTATATATAAGAGCACCTTTTTGCATTCATCGCGGTATCGGTTTGAATCGGAGTTTTCTATGTGATCGACCTCCACAACCCGTAACTCCGGTGCTGGAAGTCGGATGGAGATGGAATTTAATATCAGTTTCTGGGGACGCAACACCTTTCATTTGAGACTAAGTTGAGCAAATCTAGCCATTTTCGAGAAACCAATATAACCGTTTTTCTGACTTTGGATGCTTCCGGATCCGTCGATGGTGGCCAGTGTGGCCAAAGAGATTTTGAATGACTGTTGGGGACCTAGATCTACAAATTCAACAGTTGTGTTTGCATTTTGGAAAAAAATCACCTTTTTACATTCATCGCAGAATTCGTTAGAATCGGGATTTGCTGCGTGATCGTACGTATCACCCTGTAATTCAGGAACCAGAACTCGGATCCACACAAAATTCAACAGCAGCTGATGGACCTTTCATTTAAAATTAAGTTTGTCAAAATCGGTTCAGAAAATTCCGAGAAACCGATTTGGAAAAATCAACAAATTTTGTTTTGTAACCATACTCTTCAATTCGTAATTCGGAACAAGATGTCGGTTGAAAATGAAATTCAATAGCAACCTATGGGAATATTCATTTGAATCTTAGTTTGTAAAAATCGGTTCAGCCTTCTCACCGATGTGGACATTTTGTTAACAAATCCGCACATACACACACATACATACACACATACACATACACAAATACATACATACACACATACTTACACACAGATATTTTGCGATCTCGGCGAACTGAGTCGAATGTTATATGAGACTCGGCCCTCCGGGCCTCGGTTAGAAAGTCGGTTTTTGGAGCAATTGCATAACCTTTCTATATAAGAAAGGCAAAAGAATAATATTCAATTAGCTTAATAAGCATGAGTTCAATGTTATCTTCATGTGATTATAATTTGCAAAGGTTGGTGGAATGCGTTTGAACGTGTAGGGAATGGGGGTTTAGTAGAGTGGGTGTGGAGGATGCGTCAGAAATCCTTCATCTTATTTCGGTATACGGGGTGGATGAAGGAAATCTGGGCGTGAGGGTGATCCAAGAAGAGGGGAGTGATGAAGGATGGAGGTGTAAGGGCAAGGTGGGGAGGGGGGGGAAGGGGCGGCTACGCAATACTCAACTGCATATTTTGCCTTCCATTTGAGACTTGGTTTGAGAAAATCGGTTCAGTCATCACCGATGAACCGATGTGACTTTAATTGTGGAATATGCCCGGAATTCCGGACTTCCGGAATCGTCGATAGTGGACAATATATTCAAAGAATGTTTGATTGGCAAACAGTGATCTAGATCTGCGATTAGAAGTAATTTGGTGACCATTTCAATAGTTTTTAGCCTCTGAGGTATTACGATTGTACCGATTTATATGGGAAATTCCAGTGTATCCTTACTAACACCCCTGTAACTCCGGAAGCTAGAGTCAGAACCGAATGAAATTCAGCAGCAGTCAATGGCATTACTGTATCTTTCATTTGAAATTAAGTTCGTAAAAATCGGTAGAGAATTCGTTGTGGAATGGGTGTGATATTAGCTTAGGAACTTGGCGGGTTCCCCGAGGGCGTCATGAACCGTCATAGGTGGCCAATGTGGTCAAAGCTGCTTTGATTGATCATTAGTGACCCAGACCCGCAAACTAGAGTAATGTTACATCAATTTTAATATGTTTTACATCATTTGAACATTATGGTGGTACCAGTTTATATGGGAATTTGCTGTGTGACCGCACTCTTCAACCCGTAACTCCGGAACCAGAAGTCGGATCAACTAAAAATTCAATAGCAGCTTATGGGAGCGTTATACCTTTCAGATGAAACTAAGTTTGCGAAAATCGGTTCAGCCATCTCTGAGAAAATTGTGTGAGTTTAAATGACACACACACACACACATACATACACACACACAGACATTTGCCGATCTCGACGAACTGAATCGAATGGTGTATGATACTCGGCCCTCCGGGCCTCGGTTAAAAAGTCGATTTTTACAGTGATTGCATAGCCTTTCTTTATATGAGAAAGGCAAAAAGGGATCAAGTCTCCTCAGTCTCCCCTACAGATATACAGATTACGCAGTAATATATAAAGAATATAATCACAATCAGTGTCGGACTAACATTGCTTTTGTGTGCTCTTTCTGTTTACATTAAGTAATGACCGGCACCGGTATTGGTAAATAAACACCGTGAGCTTACCAGGAGTCGTACATTGAAGGAAGACTTGTGTCTTCCATCATTATCGCCTATTGCATCTTTTTACCTTTCTCAATAGAAAGGTATTGCAATTGCTCTGAAAACCGACTTTTTAACGGAGGCCCGGAGGGCGATTCAGTTCGTCGAGTTCGTCAAATGTCGGTGTGTATGTCTGTGTGTATGTATGTATGTGTGTGTGTATGTGCGTATGTGTGTGTGTGTATGTGACCTGAAAAATGTCACTCATTTTTCTCAGAGATGGCTGAACCGATTTTGACAAACTTAGTCTCAAATGAAAGGTGCAACGTTCCCATAGACTGCTATTGAATTTCTAATGGATCCGACTTCCGGTTCAGGAATTACAGGGTGATGAGTACGAATACGCAGAAAATGTCGATTTTAATAAATTCTGCAATGAATGTATAAAGGTGAAAATTTTTCCAAAATATGACCACAACTGCTTCGATTTGTAGTATTAGGTCACTAACATCCATTCAAAGTCTATTTGGCCACATTGGCCACCATCATCGGTTCCGGAGGCCCCGGCGGAAGTATCTAAATTCAGAATAACAGTCACATCGGTTTCTCGGAGATGGCTAGACCGATTCGACTAAACTTGGCCTCAAATGAAAGGTATTGCTATTTAATTTCATCCCGATCCGACTTCCGGTTCCGGAGTTACAGGTTGTGGCGTGCGATCACATAGCAAATTGTGATTCAAACCGATACTCCGATGAAAGCAAAAAAGGTAAAAATTTCGCTAAAATGTCTCTCAAACAACTTAAATTTGCTGTTCTAGGTCACCGACGGCCAACCAAACATTCGTTGACTACATTGACCACCATAGACGGTTCCGGAAGTGCCCGGGAAAAGCGGCCATCTTTCAAAATTTACGAACTCATATCAGTTTCCCGAAAATGGTTGGGCCGATTTTCACAAACTTAGTCCCAAATGATAGCTATAACATCCCCATAGATGTCAAAAAAAATTTCGTATGGATCGCTTATATGGGTCCGAAAATATAGACTAAATCGTCCAGTCACATAAAAATTCCCATATAAGCTGGAACTCAATTTTTTTTTCAAAGGGGGGACCCCATGAAATTTCAGAAATCGAATTCGTATTTTCGATGCCAAACATCTTTAAAATGCACGAAACGTCGAGATTTTATGTTATCTCGATAATTTTTTTTTATAAAAATCGACTTTTTGGGACTTTGCCGATTTCGCACCTTTTTTCAGTTCAATATTACCGTGGCTGTTTTTTCTTTTTCAAAATTTTAGAACTCGAATAATGATTTATTTTCCTGTATATAGTTGTCATGTGATGTATAATAATAAAATGTAATATTTGCATTTAAAAGCTTTTAATGAATTTAAACAACGCACACATTCTCGTGATTCATGATTGAGAAAGGCACAATTGCACCGCTAGGTGGATTAAAACAGGTTTTTTGCAAGAGAAGTCGATCCACAACCAAGTTTTTTTGAAAAATGTCCACATGCACTGAGAAATTCACTTGTTCAATAAAGCCTGAGAAAAGATATTATCTTTAGCAGGAATCGAGCTTACGTTCTTTCAAGCTCTAGTTGGGTGCGTTAACATCGAGGAACTGCCTTGACTTCATTACAAATTTCCAACAGTTTCGTAATAACCGCTACAGCCCCAATGCCTATTAGTGGGACTCACCGTCCGCCAATATCTCGTCACCGCCCTATACCTTCCATCAACCATATCTTTCCAGTTCTCTATTTTTAGCTTACACATAAAAACCCATAAAACTATTGTCAGGAAATAACTTGAACCATAAATTCGTGTATTCATTTTGTTGTGCGGTATCAAAATAAGAATGTTTTTGTATCTCAGAATCTTAACATAATCTAGCGAAAAAAACGAAAATAAATTATGTTTCTTTAAGCATTGGAAGTGGATCATAAATAAAATTATTGATTCTTAACATTTCATTTTGGTAACATTGACATTAAAAAAAATTAAAAAAATTTGCATGTATGTTAAATCGAGGTAAAAATTACGTTAAATCGAAATATGTTAAATCGAGGGTATGTTAAATCGAGGGTATGTTAAATCGAGGTATACCTGTATATTCTTATGAATTTCGTTCATCTTTACTCCTCATTCTATTAAAATCTTGACAGAAAATTAAAATTTCAGTGGCTTTCGAAGAAGTTGGTTGTGATTCGTTATGCGTAAAAGTATTATCTAAAACTATTGTACTGTAACCAGCTGCGTCATGTTTGTCCTGGTCTGCCTCTGAGAAGTGCATTAAAATTGACGAAAACACGAACGTTCACAGGAGCAAGATGAACAATGATGTTGATTGTTATGCTGATTGTTGCTGAGTCCATTGTTGTTTCTGTTGTTTTTGTTGTTGTTGTTGTAACTGCTATTATTGTTGTTGTTTCTGCTTTCGTTGTGGTTGTTGTTGCGTCTGTTGTAGTTGTTGTTTCTGTTGTAGTTGCTATTGTTGTTGTTGTTTCTGTTGTTTTTTTTTTATTTCAATTATAGAGGTTTTAACCTTAAGGTCATTCGCCTCTTCGGGTTAGAAAAATCTCTTAGGAAAAATTTCTAACCCTATGTGCGGGGTCGGGACTCGAACCCAGGTGCGCTGCGTACAGGGCAATCGATTTACCAATACGCTACGCCCACTCCTTGTTTCTGTTGTTGTTACTTCTGCTAATGTTGTTTCGGTTTCCGTTGTAGTCGTTGTTGTTTGTTGTTTTTGGTCTTGTAGTGGTTGTTTTTGTTGTTGTTTCTATTTTTGTTGTAGTTTTGATTATTGTTATACTTATTGTGGTTCCTGTTCTTATTGCTCTTGCTGTTTTTGTTGTTGTAGTTGTTATTGTTATTACTGTTGATATTGCTGTATCTTGTACCGTGTTTTCTTTTCGATTTTTTACTATTTGTAGCTTTATATTTCTCTTTTTGTTCTTTAATACGACGCTGTTTACGTAAGTCATATTCTGACCAGTCAGAACGCCACACTCTTTTTGAACCAAGTGTGCGCCATCCATCTTTTAGTTCGCTCAGTCCAACTGTGTTACTGTGTTTGGGAAAGTTACATACTGATGGAATCAACACAAATCGTCCCATTCCCAATAGACCAGCGAAATGTGTGTATTAAGTTGGTGATGGTTGTTGTCGATTAGTTACCGTACCTGTACGACGAAGATGAAGTTTAAATCTTAGGATTTCATTCAACCACCAACGGCAAGCACCAAAGGTAACTCAAACTGACATCAACTTGAGGGATCGGCTAGGGTTCGTCGCGGTTGCGGTAATTACCGCAACCGCGCGGTATTTACCGCACCCGCACCGCAAAATCTGCGGTGCGGTAAGACACTTTTTCCCGCGGATGCGGTGCGGGAAAGAGCTTTTACCGCGCGGTTTTACCGCAACCGCACCGCAAAAAAATAATAGATAAAGTGATAATTTCGGTTATTCTAAATTGATAAACGGACTGCTATTACGAAAGAAAATCTAGCTGTGTCCGACATATTTTGACGCTATTATTTTTACGACATATTTTGGACACTAGTTATTTTAGTTATTACTTCTAAGTAAGACTTCACAAACTAACCATTTCAAATACATAAAATACAAGATCCAAATAGAGACAAAATTATTAGATCATTTAAAAACAATAAATTTTTACTCTTAAATACAATTTAAAAGTGCATCACTTCTGCCGATTTCTGTTGGAAATCGTTGAATTATGAATCGTTTCCGATATCAATTTTTCAACTGTGAATTTTGATTAATTTGAAGAAATTAGAGATAAACTAATTATGCTGGGACTTAAACACAACCCAAAGAATATAATTATTTTCATCAAACCAAACGAATTTGAAGTAATTGGCAGTAAAGGATACAAATGTATTAAATCGTCCAAAATAAGGAGGGGTCCAAATTAGGATGAATATTCTATCATTCTTTCTCAAAAAGTATGCTACATAACTTTTTTTCGCGTACTTCCATTCAAATTTACGATAGTTTTCTACCAAATTAAGTCCTAATATTTTTCAGTTAACCCTCCAGAACTTGCGCGAATGGTTCCCCGAATGAGCAGCCGCTGTTGCTGAAAGAAGATTTCGCTAGAGTTTCGGAAGGAAAATACAACGGCGCGTGTGCTGGAGGGTTAAGACTATTTTGTAGCTTTTTTGAAACTATTTTTGCCAAATACCACATCGGTTGACTCCCGTTAATTGAAGTTTTTGCCATTGGCTCTTTGAGAAAATATTATAGGAAAATACATTAAATGCTAGAACTTTCTAGAACTAGCATTTAGAAAATCACACTTCATATATTTCAAGGGAGCCATCCTAGTTTCTGAATGAAAATACATATGTTTCTTGAAAAATGCGGAAGTTGGAGTTTTGGGATATTTTGTCCATAAAACCCTCTATTTTTAATAACATTTCTGCTGTATGTTACAAATCATACATTTTTAGCAGATTTTCTAATGTTCAATAATTCTGTACCGGTTGAGACTGGACTCCTGATTAGATGTAATGTATAGAGCAATTTTTTTTCGTCAAATATGGCGTCGTTCTTATTGATGAAATACAATGTTTTTATTTGACTGTATTGGAATATATGCGCTACTATATAGAAGCACTGGTATTTCGACTTTAAATTTTTTTGTTGTTGAAATTCCTTTAAGAATGAAAAGTGGTTTTTACTACGTAAATGCGAAAATCATCCATTTAATTTTCATATGTCAAACACATTGAAAATATGACAATTTAAAGAAAAAAATACTTCATTTCTTATTACATTTTCATTACATTTTTTCAATTAACTGGAGGGTTGCTAAAATAAAAGTTTTCCTATTACTGCAGCACAACGTTTTTGAATGTATAATGCTTGCATTTTAAATGTACGGAGTTTTATTAATAGAAAATGCAAAAGTTGATTTTTTCTTAAACATTACATTCTGAGGAGTCTCTTAAAGTTAAATTTCGTGTAAATAAGAATAAAATTTTATTATATATGGTTATACAAATGAACAATTTTTCAACACAATTTTTAAAAATATAAAAATTTACCGCATTTACCGCATTACCGCGCGGTGCGGTGCAGTAAATATAGTGCGGTTGCGGTAAGCGGTGCGGTTTTGATATTTTTTTGCGGTTGCGGTGCGGACAATCCATTTACCGCCCACATCCGCACCGCGACGAACCCTAGGATCGGCTATGATATTGTACACTTAGAAATATTCTGAAAAATAGAAAAATTTGTATATTCACTTCGATGGACCAAATTGTGATGGTAGAATTGGCTCAAGATTGTGCTGCGTCACCGATTTCAAACGTTAAACACACAGATAACTGCATCATGCAAAAATTCAACAAACGAAAAATGATACGACGGAGTTAACCAGAGCGAAAATCATTTTGAGGATGTGGTTTGTGTTGCCTTTCTGAAAGTTTAAAGGTCCTAACTAAATTGAAGCTATAATACACAAGATGATCGGAATGAACTAGAAACAAGTATCGGAACTAGTCAAATGGGTTCAAGAAACGTCACAGGACGGAACATACTTGAAAAAGCCAAAAGGGCGAAGATACGTTCAAAGTATTCTACTTTAAAATCAGTGAGCGTTATATGAGTTGACAAAAAAAATTTCTCTTCCAATATTTTCAAGTACAACGCCCAAACAGCAAACTTCAGAACCGAATGCTGAAACGATTCATAATAATGTACAGAAAGTACCGCACTGGAAAGCGTTTGAAAGTTTCTGAAGTACAGCAGGTGTTCCTTTAGAAATATTACTCTCCTTTGACCTTTCCCTTAGATTGACATTTTGTCGGGACTAATCCCTCTTCGAATGTGTGTCTTCTAATCCTCTAGCAAACGATCCCGCAGGATATACGCAGAACCGAGCATAACGTCGTCATCATCTTCATCGTCGTCGTCGTCGTCGTCGTCGTCGCGGGGATCGTTTGTAAAAGTGGCGTGAAATTTATATTCCAAGCTCGTTTTACTTTTAGCATATACCTCACACCATCCATCGCCACCGGTGAGTGAGTTCGTACAAGTAAGACGGGAGCTATCGAAAAGTGACTAAATTAACATAATGATACGTTTTGTGTGGTGAAAACCGCAGAAGCTAAACCCGAATCCCGGTGGATGGTTACAGCAGCAGCCTTTACTCAGACCTGCCCAGGATGAAAAAAATACTCGACACCCAAAACTGAACCAAACTGCCAACAACTTTTTCCTAATGAACCACCCGCTAGGAACTGAGGCGGACCGAAGTCGAACCCTCGATGGAACGCAGGACAAGTAGATTATGTTGTTCATTATTGCTCGTACGTCCAGGCCCGATGAGAGGGGGGGGGGGGTCAGCCGGGGCAATTGCCCTGGGGCCCGGGTCGCGTTTGGGGGCCCGATTTTTTATCCGGAAGATGGGTGAAAACGTCTGGTATTCATAGAAGAGCAAGAAAAATAAGAATTGTAATTTCTTTGTAATTATTCACCCTATTAAATTGTCATATGATGAAAGCGGAGAAAAATTTGAAAGACATTTTAATCTAATAACTTGAGAATTCGAAATTGTGGATACCAGAGCTTTATTTTATATTTAACTTTTTTCCTTTTTTATTTCGACTATGTTAGTCACATTTTCTTTTTACATTTTAACGACATTCAATTAGCTAGAGATTACTGGGTAGGGAAATTTATGAAAATTAGAGCCATAGTACTCAAGTGAGAGCAAGGATGTGAAGTAAACAGATCGGAAAACTAGAAGTGGCAGGGTCATTAGAACAGGCTTAATATCGTACGGGCTTAATCTTTGTCTTCTGTTAATGAGGGTCGAGCTTAGGCAGTATAACTACGAATCAAGACGAGTTCACTAATATGTGTCCTGGTATCGATAGACGTGTCCATCTTTACCGTGACAACCGACGATATATTTAACATTTGTTAAAACAAACGTTCTTAGAGGAGTTGTCTACTTTATGTACTAGGTCAACAAAACCGAGTTTTTTGTTTGAATTGGCAGAATACTTTACAAAACGTTCAGAAGCCAATTCAATGTATTTTCGAAGAGAACAGCGCCAAACAGAAATGCAAGCACACGGACGTATCCGTCCTCTTCTGCGTTCGTTTCTTTACTGGTGGTACCGGTTGTTGGATTGCAGACACTGGGAGTATTTTATTGAGTGAATATTTGTTTCTGTAAGATCCACAAATCTTGGTTTTGAAGCTTTTTGTGGTTTGGCATAAGATAACGATGTGCTGTTAGCGGTTATAGTAGGCGGACTTTTCTTAGTTACTTCTGTACAATGTTTTAGGTGGTGCAGTGTTTTTTGGAGAATTTGCGCATAGGAATCTGCCCTGGGTGCATAACCGGTGTTGTCTGATGAGATGTTCCATGTTCGGTTAATATGCATAAAATGGTTTTGTGAAAAGGAATTAGTTTGTTCACAAGCATTCTCACCACAGCAAAAGGATTAGAATTACCCTGGAAAATGTTCCTCAATGTTATTAAATCCATTTCTCCGTACCTTGATATAAACTTTTTTTTATCACCATGTCAGGAGTGGGCAGAGATAAATCATGTAAGCGCACCTGTTTAGAGCCGTTGTCTATATATACGGGGATGCTTTAGTTAACGTTGCCGCATTCGTTGGCGTGTAGTATGTTGTTTCGCGTAACGAATGATAACTGTGATTAATGTTTTATATGGTGCAATTGTAGGATATTAGCTCCTGCCACATTGAGCACCTTTTTCACTTTTAGTAATTGTTTCACTTCTCGAATAGCTGGTCTCAAAGAACATTTCCAAAAAAAAAACAATAGCAACACAATTTATCCACAGTGGGGCTAGTTTTTGCCGGGGATCTATGGCGGAACGATTTTAGCTTGGACTCCGGGAGGGATGAGAAGGTAGACTGACCTTAATTAACCGGTAATTGAAATAAATTTTTATTTGTATATTTGTATTTTTATAGCACGTTAAAATAATTTTTCGCCAAAAATGCTTTGTGTTAAGATGGAACACTAATGTTGGGCGTCGCTAGAGATGTTTGTGATATCCATAAGAAGCCAATTGCTATGTGCCAAATAAGGAAATCAAATCAGTTCAATTCAGTCACCAGTACTAGCAGTCGTTTGCCCGCTGTACTCGCAGTTGTTTTATTTGCGTTTAATTCCTTATTACTGCGTTCTGTGTCATTTTTTGTCTATTACTGCATATTCCAACAGCGTATTAAAACCGACTTCTACATTAAAACGTCACATTCCTTTCCAAAAAAACCTTCATAAAAGCTATGATTAGAAACTTGTCTCGGTTGTTCTATATTTTTAATCCTACAACGGTTTTATGGGGTACATTTGTACCCCAGAGCTATTTGCAATCCCTGTTATTCCGTTACGGTTTATTTTAACTGCAAGCAAACTTTATCATAAATCAATTTGATTATTAAACTTCCATTAAAGCTGGTGCAACCTATTTGTTTCACTTAAATAACCTAACAGTGCCTGTTTAAAATTTGTCTGGGGTACAAATGTACCCCACAAAACCGTTTACGTTAGTGTTTTATCATGTGTATATAATTCGGAAAATTTATTATATCTTTTTATAAGCTAAATATCGATACATAGTAACTTGCGTGAAATTGTATAGGCTTCAACACTGCTGAACAATTAAATCTGTTATTTGATTTAATAATGCTACTATAGCAAAGTAACTAGAAAAGGCGCTTGGATCGTAATCGTATTTTTTGGTTTTGATGTCAAAATATGATTTGTATATAATATGTACTACGCACCACTCAATTCCTCATCTTCTGTAGCCCAAGTTCTGGAACGTACAATGCACTCGTCTGTTCCTTCATCGCCTATTTTAACTTCGTTACTGCATATTGCTGTATATTTACTATTTGTATTGTATTTGTATTTGGTGTTCAAACAAGCATCGGAATAAATGCACTTTTTGGTCGGTTTTTGAATTATTTACTATTTGTTCAAAAGGCAATTTAATAATATTTACAACGCCGTATAGATAGTAAAAATCGGTTAGAAGCTTCCGAAGTTATAGCAATATTAAAGTTAAAAAGGGATGTTGACGTATTTTTAGGACAAATTGTATAAAAATGAAAATGTGCATAAAAAATTTGCAAAGCACGATTATTTTTGAAAAGGCTGCTTTGATTGGCTTATTTTTGAATAAAACTATCTAATTTAATTATAAATTCAATAAAAACTAAGCATATTAGAGCGGTTTTAATTCTGGGGTACGAATGTACCCCACAAAACCGTTTACGTATAGAAAAAGTTACGAAACCGTTGTAGGGTTAAACGAGAATTACGAGCTGAATTTGCTACCTTATTCTTGCTAACAACAAAAGCTAAAAACTGCTCCACCGCTACCAACAGATAAATCTACCCGTGTATCATTTTGTCTAAACCACAGAAGCAAAATATCGTAGGGGAGCCCGGGGCTAGTTGGCGGTTGAGGTAAGTAGCCGGAATCCCTTTTTCTCTGTTTCAATTAGACATATAGCGCTGGCTCTTCTTGTGTACCTCAAGTTAGGTAAAACCCGTTATCCAATGTGTTTTTGTTGCAAAACGATTTGTTTGGTGGAAGTTGTGGGTGATATTGTGTTTTCGAGTATACCACGTAAATGTTCTAAATTTTAAATGCTTTGCGTTATTTAGAGTGATTTTAAATCTATTTCCCGAATGATTATATTTTTCGATAGCGCGTGAAAAGAGCATCCGTATAGATATTACATCTATCCACAAACAAAAGTAATTGCCTTTCTCATATAGAAAGGTTATGCAATCACTCTGAAAAACGTCAACCTAATCCCGGCCCGGAGGGCCGAGTGTCATATCCCATTCGACTCAGTTCGTCGAGATCGGAAAAAGTCTGTATGTGTGTGTGTATGTATGTATGTGTGTATGTATGTGCGTATGTGTCAAATAATGTCACTCATTTTTCTCAGAGATGGCTGGACCGATTTGCCCAAACTTAGTCTCAAATGAAAGGTGCAACCTTCCCATCGGCTGCTATTGAATTTTGGATCGATCGGAATTCTGGTTCCGGAATTACGGGTTTCAGAGTGCGGCCACACAGAAATTTCTCATATAACCTATAGGAAAAATTAAAAACCTGTTTTAATCCACCTAGCGGTGCAATTGTGCCTTTCTCATTTCTCTAAACTATGGCACGGAGGCTTTTTATGTTCAACATAATTGTGGAAATGTCCATTACATTCTGAGTACACTTTGCACTTATACACAATGGCATGCCAGCCACGAACTTGATGAGCTACGTGTCGACGGTGAAACACTTGAAACAAAAAAAATATCATACTCCATTAGCCTATCAGCATTAGATCAATGTTATCTGCTTGCTAACTCATTTTGTCATGCGGGGCTGGGTATGTGAAGAGGGCGAAAGTCCCATGAACGAACGACTCCCCAGCTTAAATTGGTATGCTTTGTGATACAGTGGTGGTTTAAAGATGATGGGGTTGAAAGGGAGGGGTATGAGGACTGGATGGGGTGGTGGTCTGAGGGGTGATTTAAGGAGATTTTTAAAGGAGGGGCGCGAACAGTAGAGGGGGGGGTGTAACCCCTCTCCGTAAACCATCAACTACGCCCCTGTTAAAATCCAGAAACCCTAAACGAGTCGAAAAAAAAATTTGGCCCGGGATTAGGTTGACGTTTTTCAGAGTGATTGCATAACCTTTCTATATGAGAAAGGCAAAAATGTGCCAAAATCCAAAAAAGTGAATCGTAGTCAAATTTTTTTTTCGAGTTTGCATCAAATCTCGACGTTTCATGCACCTTGAACACATTTAGCATCAAAAATAAAAATTCTATTTTTAATTTTTCCTATAGTTTATATGAGAAATTTCTGTGTGGCCGCACTCTGAAACCCGTAATTCCGGAATCAGAATTCCGATCGATCCAAAATTCAATAGCAGCCGATGGGAAGGTTGCACCTTTCATTTGAGACTAAGTTTGGGCAAATCGGTCCAGCCATCTCTGAGAAAAATGAGTGACATTATTTGACACATACGCACATACATACACACACACACACATACACACACATACATACATACACACACACATACAGACTTTTTCCGATCTCGACGAACTGAGTCGAATGGGATATGACACTCGGCCCTCCGGGCCGGGATTAGGTTGACGTTTTTCAGAGTGATTGCATAACCTTTCTATATGAGAAAGGCAAAATAGAATTTTTATTTTTGATGTTAAATGTGTTCAAGGTGCATGAAATGTCGAGATTTGATGCAAACTCGAAAAAAAATTTGACGACGATTCACTTTTTTGGATTTTGGCACATTTTTGCCTTTCTCATATAGAAAGGTTATGCAATCACTCTGAAAAACGTCAACCTAATCCTAATTTTTTTTTCGACTCTCATAAGGTTTCTGGATTTTAACAGGGGCGTAGTTGATTGTTTACGGAGAGGGGTTACACCCCCCCCCCTCTACTGTTCACTTCCCTCCTTTAAAAATCTCCTTAAATCACCCCTCAGACCACCACCCCATCCACCCCTCATACCCCTCCCTTTCAACCCCATCATCTTTAAACCACCACTATATCACAAAGCATGCCAATTTAAGCTCAGGAGTCGTTCGTTCATGGGACTTTCGCCCTCCTCACATACCCAGCCCCGCATGACAAAATGAGTTAGCAAGCAGATAACATTGATCTAATGCTGATTAGGCTAATGGAGTATTATATTTTTTGATTTCAAGTGTTTCACCGTCAACACGTAGCTCATCAAGTTCGTGGCTGGCATACCATTGTGTATAAGTGCAAAGTGTATTAAGAATGTAATGGACATTTCCACAATTATGTTGAACATAAAGAGCCTCCGTGCCATAGTTTAGAGAAATGAGAAAGGCACAATTGCACAGCTAGGTGGATTAAAACAGGTTTTTTAAATAATTTTTAATAAAATATGCGGTTGAGGCAAGTTGGCGGTGCTGCACGTGGGATAAGTTGGCGGTACTATTTACAGTGCAATAAAATCATGAAATATTTTTATTTCTGGAATTCACTCCAAAGTAAGAAAATCTTTTTCTTGTGTATCTCGCCAATGTAGGAGACATTTATTCCGGCCAATTGCATAAAAAATTTCGAAAATTTTCTTTTGTATAGGGAGTACGCGTCAAAGTCAAAATTCCGGGGTATTGAAACTGAAATATACTAGCAAATGTCGGTTAATATACAGTTTTCTCGAAAAGACATTCAGCACGTTCCAAAAGGACCCTTGAAGTAATTGAATCTCCATTTGATTGCTTAGTTTTTGGCGTATACCCACATACCGCCAACTTACCCTGGGGCCGGGGTAAGTTAGCGGGTTTTCCGCGTCACATATTTTTGTCTCTAAAAATGGAGACAATGCATCAAACACTTTAAAAAAATCGGCGATAAAAATTGAAACCAAAAAACCCCGCCAACTAGCCCCAGTCTCCAACCTACTGTGTACTTCAACCTACTGTGTCGAACGTGAATAAAAATGAATGACGATCAAAGCGGAAAATGGCCGTACTGTGGTCAAACTGTATTCCTGTTTACTTTTCGAGGTGTCTCTTAAAATCACCTGTTGGAGAAGTTAAAAATATCAAATTTGCAAATGGAGGTAAAGATGATCAATGTCTATACCTTACAATTTCATAGTTGGACATAGTGTAGGGGAGAGAGGGTAACAGTGGATCAGCAGGAACTATGAAACATTCGCAATAAAATCACAATGCATGATCGGAATCGTCTAATTCCCTCATAGTTCACAATTTCTAATTCTTTACACGTGTTGCTATATTTTGGAAGAGATCTGATAACTCTATCTCTTTTAATGGATATTTGTTTGTTTTGTGATAGGCAGAGTAAATTTGCAATGATAAACATTATTCCATCTTTATGAATTACCATTCATTGAATAAATGTTTAGTCTATTGCTATTTATAGCAAATTTTATGCTCAACATTTGCCGCGAACAAAGTTTTTTGGTAACTACTCATGGTTCTGTGTGATTTCACAATTTTCATGAATAGACCCATTGGGTAACTGTGAAACGATGGCGTATGGGGAACAGTGATTTTTGTTTGTTTTTGTGGTCTGTCTCAAAATGTCAATGGGTTCCGATTTTCCACACTAAATACTACTCATATAGTGCAAAATTAGTAAATTTGGCCAAATTTTGTAGAAATTGTCTCTTATTTCAGGATTGCAGCTAATATGCATATATGGAGGTTCGATGTTACGCGATGATATAGTGGATTCTTTCGTAAACAAACGATTTTCGCCTCAATATAACTTTAATTCAAAGCGTTAGGATTATTCTTCGTCAAAACAAAAGAGTAAAATTTATAAGTAGAATATTTCACTATAGATGACATCGTGTTTCATAGTTCCTACCCATGGGGCACACTGATACATTTTACCACCAACTGTTTATTATCCAAAAAATGTTATTTCCCGTGAATTTTACCAGCTGGAAAAAATATATGTATTAGTTAACAACATAGTGGCACTATGTATCACTTTTGATTACACAAATAACATGTATTATCATCAAAATTAAATTGTAGAAAAAATGTGTTTCATTGTTACCCTCTCTCCCCTACTGATTATTGTTCAGACTAATAATCAAGTAGAAGCGTTTATTGCGCAAAATTAAATATATCATTGAATGTGGCAACATGAAGTCAGTACCTCTGTATATATAAAGGCGATGACACAAACGTGGTGCGAATACACGGATTATCTCCATATACCTCTAATAAGGTTGTTAACCATTGTGTACATTTTTAACAGGGCAAAAGAGTACCCGGGAACCCGCTAATTGAAAAACTCGTAACCATAGCAATTTTAGCAACAGCAACATAGTTTGATATATGAATTAATATATACAAGTCCTCTAATCAAGATTCAAATAAGTAAGTTGAGAAGGGCCCGTCAGTAACACTAGCCTTGGGGTCCGCCGCCGCTCTCGACGGCCCTGCGTACGTCTTAATCACTGACTGTGAAATCGTATCCCCAGGTCGTTCTCAGGCTGCGCTCGTTTGATATGCGCCGGGAGGCGTCCAGTCCGGCTCCGGGGGGTGGGTTTGGAGAACGCGACGAAAATGTTTGCCAAGGTCGATGCTTTCCACTTCCCATTGTTGTCTGTGGAGAAAAGATGCAACGGTTTTGTTCAACACTATTGCAACATAAGAGAAGCAGAGCAGCTCGGGCTCTCGTCGAGTCGCTGCCGGTCGAAGCAAATGAGCTTTCTTTATTGCTTTGCCACCTACGCATGGAGGAACCTTTGTTGGCTTTCTGGTAAATTTGTGTTCTTTGGATGAGGTAGGTATATAAATGTCAATCGACTGCACTGCAGTGGAAGCATTAGCGAGGGCGGTGAAGGATAGGGGTTGCTGTTTTACGGGACTTACAGGATGAGATTCGTTAAAAGCCAGTGCATTTGCAAAGTAGCGAAATATGATTTCGTTTAATTTTTAGATATGAATGATTTCCGGATGATTTTAGTTGAATTTGAATTCCACAAGACTGACTCAAATGGCAAATTGCCTTGCCGGTTTGTATTTTGTTTCGGGAGGGGCTTTAAAATTATTGCATAAATCTTTAATTCTGATCTGATGAAATTTTAAGAAGATCCCTTTGAAAACAATTACAAATGTAACACAATAGAAACTAAAATCCTAAAAACATATTCTTTATCACAAGAAAGGCTATAGTGCATCGACGGATTATTGGAGTTGAGTTTGATTTTTATTATTTATTTACAAGATAAAATTTGCTCTCGTTACAAAAACGAATATTCAAGAGCTCAATGTATTTATTCTGGTTGCAGTTGAAAATCGAAATATTGAACTTGCGCCTTTTGCTTTTTTCCCTATTTGCAGAGTGGGCAACCAATGCGCATCTTGTGTACATGTTAGAGAATCAACTTGCGATCATCTACACCAATTGCGCTTTAGTTGCACAAGCTGAAAATAGGAGAAAAACCGAAAGGCACAAGTTTACTATTTCGATTTTCAACTGCAACCAGAATATATACTAACCGAATATGACAATCCTTGGCGGAGCTAGAAAATGCAAGATATTTTAAACTAGACGTGTGCAAGGTGTAGAAGACGCTAAATCGAAATGAGTAGAAAAAAATTGTTAGAATGTTCGAACGAGGACTACTAAACTAAAACTACTGATTTAGCAGGCGATTTGTGGATGCGCAGGAACGGTTCACTATTACCAGTTCTATGGCAACTTGTTAAAACATTTTTTGATGTATTCTATTTAAATGAAACTATTTTCAAGGCCGGCCCAGGCATGGCAAATCAGATCCCCGAAAGACAATGAAACTGCCCAGGCCACAAATCGAAAGAAAATCACTTAAAATTGATTACTTCTAATTTACGTAAAATTTGTTAAATGTATCATTGATGACACCATCAAAGTAACTAGCAACTACAAATACGAATAAGCTCAATAATTTCAGCATCCCTTGCTTCCTACACATGGAAGCGAAGGGACATCACGATTTAGTTACATAGGCCTTCCCCAGGGCTCGTGTCTAAACCCCCTGTTATACAATTTCTATGTTAATGACATTGATGAATGTCTTGACAATTCCTGCACGTTAAGGCAACTTGCAGACGATGGTGTGGTGTCTGTTACGAGGCCTAAAGCTGTCGATCTACAAGGACCATTACAGAATACCTTGGACAATTTGTCTGCTTGGGCCCTAAAATCTTCGAGAGTATGTTGTTAGATGTTATCTACCCCGCGTTAAAACCCATCATCACTTTGGACCAGCATGGTTTTGTAAAAAAGCGCCCGACAACTACAAATCTGATGAGCTACGTGTCGTCGCTAATTGATAAATTGGAAAAACGACAGCAGATCGATGCGGTGTACATCGACTTCTCGAAAGCTTTCGACCGTGTTCCTTATCAAATTGCTGTGGAAAAGCTAAGACAGACTGGACTGCCGGACTGGCTGACTAATTGGATCTTCTCATATCTTGCGAACCGTAGCGCCTCTGTGCGACTTGGAACTACACTCTCGGATCCTTTCCACATTTCATCGGGCGTTCCGCAAGGGAGTCATCTCGGACCTCTTCTATTTGTACTCTTTGTGAACGACCTCTGCAGTGAATTATCGTCTTCTAAAGTCATGTATGCTGATGATCTGTAAATTTACCGTGTCATAACAACTATGGTAAACTGTTGTGCATTGCAAATGGACGTCGAAAGGATCATTGACTGGAGCGACAGAAACGGAATGAGTGTGAATATTAAATAATTCAGCACAATCACTTTTACACATGTACATACTCCAATTAAGTTCGAATACTCAATGTGTTCTGCTCCTGTAGAACGAGTCGTATCCGTAAAGGACCTTGGTGTCATTCTCGACTGTAAGCTACGCTTTACTGCACATTACTCTTCCGTTATAGCTAAAGCCTACGCTGTACTTGGACTCATCAAACGCAACACTCGTGATTTCAATGATGTGTATTGTCTAAAAACACTATACATTACACTGGTACGCAGTATTCTAGAATATGGCGTTACTATTTGGGCTCCGTATCACACCATACACATTGATCGTATCGAACGGGTACAGAAGAACTTCATCAGGTTTGCACTTCGTTGGTTACCCTGGCAAAACCGTTCCCAGCTTCCTCCATATTCAATAGTGTCTATCATTTCTTTGATTTTAATATTAGTAGATAATTGTTTAAATTAAAAATAGGATTAAGTTAGTGTTTAGTCTAAGTCTGTGCGATGTAACTTTTTTAAATCGAAGACAATACAATACAATAACAATAACAATACAATAACATTAATGGGTCAAACTATCGCTCAGGTCTTTACAGTAAAATATCGACTCGAAAGGTACTTAGGGGTGCTACAATAGGTATCTGATACAAAATATCAACAAAGGATTAACTTTCTTCGTACAATACCCGAACATGGTGGGGTGTCCACCTAGGATACCTAATTAGGTTGTATCAAACAACAATATTGTCGGTGTTGGAGTACGGAAGTTTCTGATTCCGCTCCGCTGCGAACATATATTTCATCAAACCATGGCTGAACTTATTTACATAAACTCAGCTTCAAATGAACGGTATAACGCTCCCATAAGACGCTATTTAATTTTTAGTTGATCGGACTTTCGGTTCCGGAGATACGGATTGAAGAGTGCGGTCACACAGCAAATTTCCATATAAACTGGTAACCCTATGCTGTCCAAATGATGTAATACATATTCAGATACGTTCAACATTACTTGAATTTGCGGGTTTAGATCACTAATGAGCAGTCAAAGTAGTTTTGATCACATTGGTCATTTATGACGGATCTTGATGCCCTTTGGGAACTCGCCAAGTTGCCGAGCTAATGTCACACCTATTTTCCAGCAAACTCTTAACCGATTTCTACAAACTTCAAATGAAAGGTATAATACTCTCAATGACTACTATTAAATTTCATTCAGTTCTGACTTTTGGTTCCGGAGTTACAGGTTGGTTATTGCGGTCACATAGGAATTTCTCATATAAACCGGTACAATCGTAATACGTCATAGCTTTTAAATCTATTGAAGTGAACATCAAATTACATCGATTCGCAGGCCTAGATTACTGATGGCAAATCAAAAATTATTGGAATAATTTGTCCACTATCGATAATTCCGGAAGTCCCAGGTTCGGGCATATTTCAGATCTAAAGCCACTTCGGTGATGATTAAACCAATTTTCGCTGACCTAGTCTCAAATGGAAGGTATAAGGTAAAGTGGCTATTTTCACCATACTAAGCAAGGTGTCTCACTAATTCATTAATTTCTCGGCCTACAATCAATGGAATGCGAAAAAATTTATATCAACAGCTTTGCTTCGTTGTTAAGAACCAATATTATAACACAATTGCGCTGAAAACAGTGAAATTCTCGTGTTTGAGCGCAACGAAAACTCGAATCGTGTGCCCCTATTGTTGCGCTACCATTTGACTCAATGCGTTGAACAAAGATGGCAGACACTGCTCTAACCAACGGCTTCAAATGGGTAGGGTGATAATAGAAACATGGTGAAAATGGGCTCAACACCCTAATATGAAGTTCGGTGTTGAAACCTCCATCTACTCCTCCACCCACTCCCTTTTCTCACTCCCCCTCCCACCTCTTAGACCAACCTTCCTCCTGCATTCCCTTCATCCACCCCGTATACTAAAATAAGTAAGATAATTCCCAACGCATCCTCCCCCTTTCACTAATTATATCCCTTCCCTTCTCCACCATGAAGTTAACATGAAGACAAAAAATCCTACTGAATATGTAATATACATTTCCACCAAATGGTTCGACACCTACAAAACGAAACGGTACATTAGATGCCCAGTAAATGTTTTTTCCGACAATATATAAATAAAATGAAATATCATTATGAGGAATTTTTAAATCGATGTTTTGTTATCAAATGGCGTACACTGGAATTTTGTCTAAAGACTGGTTAATATCTGTCTTAAAAGAAAATTAGCTTAAGGGATTCAATGATTTTAGTAGTTAGCATTCAGACGATGTTTTTAGTGTCATTGTATATTTTTTCGTCATTTTAAATAAACAATTCACCCACTCGGACACAACAATGCGTGTTTCCCTCGCATATTCGTCATTTATTCAGTTCCACATTATTGATGAGCGCCGCCAGCAGGTGTTTGATTTTTTGTTGTTGCACAATACCATCAAAGCAACAAATATTTCGCATTACAGAAACTCGATCAAGAACAACTTTTCAACACGTTCAATGAAAATATTCAATTTTTTTGTTAATTCCAACTAATGTTGTATTGAACATAATGAGCCATGGAATCGTAGTTTGGACAAATGAGAAAGGCACGATTGCACCACTAGGTGGTTTTGGGTACAAATAACACAAAAACCGAAATTTTTCTTTACCTTATTTTACGATGTTTCGTACAGTGTCTATTTTTATAAAACAAATAAATCTTAGATTTTAGCAAGGGTAATAAATTCTAAGTGAGTTTCAATCTTTCTTTAGAGTAGGGTTGCGCCAAATTTATTTTTAATAGTTCGCTTATGATGAAGCACTGGAAACAATCCTGTTTGAAGCGGAGGCGATGATAAATTCAAGGTCACTTACCTGTTGGAGTCTGCAGATCAAGAAGTTTTGACACCAAACCACATTTTTTGTAAAACTAGTTGGAAGTAATTTCAGATGATTTCCAGCTGAAATTCGCAATATTTTTTTATATTTTTTCGATACTCCAAAGCATTAAAATGGATGAAAATCTTTGTACATTGGTAAACTTTTGAAATAAAACAAGTATGGCAGTTAAAAATGTTTTCAGATTCTTTTATTCTAGTTGGGCTTGAATTATACGAATTTTGGTGACTCGAATTTCACAGCAGATTGAAATACTTTGTACAATACAAATTATTTTTAATATTTAGTAATTGAATATGTTTTCAGAATTATAGTCCAAACATACATTTGAATGAAAAATATTGAAATCAAGAATCTAATGTGGGTGAACATGCAGGTTATCAATTTCACCCCGGAATACGAAAGCGGATTTGAAATTGAAATCATTTTTGGACAAATAGTTAGGCGAACAATTTCAGGTAAAACCATCCGATCTTCTTCACCATATAACTTGGAAAGAATGTGTGCGTCGAAAAATATGTAATGATTACTTCGAAAAGTGATCAATGTCATCCCGATTTACGGAACATGGCACAAAATATCAATCCTTCTTCATATTATCCCAACCGTATCAATCTCCCTCATGCTTCTGATTCAACTGTATTCTTCGACACGTCCATGAAAGACGAGATTCGTGGAATTCCGGAGCACATACGTCCACAAGTGATCCCAAGCATCTTTCATAGTAAATTTCGAGAAGTCGACTGCAACAAGATGTTTTACACCGACGCACAGTGATGCCGAGGCGGAAAAAAGTAAAAAAATGCACCTTTTAATTTTGTTCCAAGGTTATTTTTGTATTATTGTACAGTATATGAAAAATGATTTGCCAAAATTTCAGGACGTTTGGATGAGTGGTTGGCCCGCTACAGTATTTCAAAGTTCAGTGCGCTCATTGTTCGATTTTTTCTTCCCTTGTAAAATATATGGAGAAACTGAAACAAACTTTATCTCGATTTTCAAATAGGAGCACACACTTTCTCGCATGTAACACTAGGCCCATTTTGAAGATTTTTTTATCAGCTTTTCGAAAATCTCTATGACATCTTGCGCAATTTTGCGCAAACCACATCTTTTTGGTATTAACAGTGTACAGGTATACATCGATTTAACGTACTTGAGGGATTCCAAGGGAAAGTGGCCATAAAATATGACCATCTCCGAATCGAACAAAACTTTGCAGTTGTGTTCGGATCATGAATCTCCATGATATTTTCTGTCAATTTTGATACAAGAGCATTTTTTTTAAAAGGGCGTAGAAATTTTTGCATGCAGCATGAAAATAAAAATTTCTCGGTTACCGTATTTTATACAGCAAAAAATCTGTCTGAGAAATAGTTGCAGGGAATGGAAACTTCTACACGAAAAAATATACACTGATTTTTTTAAAGATTGTAGTTCTCGAAATATTTTAAATTTTGTTCCAATAAATGCAATAACAATTATTCCATTTGTTTACGACCTTTTCATAAGTTATTTGTGTTTCTCCATCAAGAACAGAAGGTTTTGCAAAATGCTCATAAAATATCCTGCGACTTTCCCGTTGACATCAAGGCGATATTGGGAACAAGTTGAAAGCTACAAGAAAACAATGAATATATGATTCAGCTATAGGATCAGATGATCAAACTATATAGTTGAATCATATTTTTGTTGTTTTCTGATAGCTTTCAAAAGGTTTACAATAACACCTTGATGTCAAAAGAAAAGCCACAAGAAATTCAATGAGCATTTTCATAAACCTACTATTTTTGAAAGAGAAATGCGCACATCTTATGAAAAGGTCGTAATCAAACAAAATAATAGTTTTGATTAAAATAAAATTTAAAATATATCGAAAACTAATGCATTTTCGAAATTATTTGTTATGAGCATTTTGATTTGAAATAGTATTTGGAATTATATTCAATAATAAAATAGTATTCTTTATTGAAAGGAGTATGAATTTTAATAATATGCTAAAAGTTGTTAATAAAACTTTCTTTTTTCTTTTCGATCAAGAAGAGTTTAAATTAAATTAAATAAGAGTTTGTAAACTCCAAAATTAAACCGAAACTCAAAGAAAAATGTTTCCATAAAATATCTAGATACATGTATGAGAGACGAAATCGATTGAATTCACCTAGTAGTGCGATGACGAATTTCGCGCCAAATCGTATTCAGAGTTGGCAGCACCCTCTCAGATTTTAATGAAACTTTCTGTACATGAAGATTTTGTCACAAAAAGCCACTTTGCATACGTTGTTTTTCCAAAAAAGATCTAGACTGTCTTTTGAAAACGGTCAAACTTTATTTACCAATTTTTTTCAAATGGCTATAGTCTAAAAATGACAAATCCTACAAAAAAATGTTGTGTGAGTGATTTTCCCAAAATTAGTCAAGTTTTTGAATAAAAATATTGAAAAAATTCTCCATTGATTCCTACACTAAAAAAAATCGATTTTAAAAATTTAAAATCGATTTGCAAAGAAAACCCCATTTTTGATTTGGATGAATTTCATTTTCATTGGTTTAAAAATACACTGAAAAAAATATTCAGTTTGGACGAGGAAAAGTTTTTTTCAAATAACTTTTTTTCCTTGAAAGTGCCCAACTTGAAATTTTGACGGTAGGTAGGGAACATAATTACCTATCAACAAACAAAATTTCATCCAAATCAAAAATGGGTTTTGTTTTGTAAAACGACTTTAAATTTTTTAAATCGATTTTTTTCAGTGTAGAAGTCGATGAAGAGTTTTTTCAATATTTTTATTCAAAAATTTTACTAATTTTGAGAAAATCAATCCTACAACATTTTTTTGTAGGATTTGTCATTTTTAGACTAAAGCCATTTGAAAAAACCTATTTTAATCCACCTAGCGGTGCAATTGTGCCTTTCTCATTTCTCCAAACTATGATTTAATAGCTGGTTCGTACAATATAACATTATGGAAATGTCTTTCATTCTTATTACACTTGGTAAGTATATATAAGAGCACCTTTTTGCATTCATCGCGGTATCGGTTTGAATCGGAGTTTTCTATGTGGTCGCACTCCACAACCCGTAACTCCGGAGCCAGAAGTCGGATGGAGATGGAATTTAATATCAGTTTCCGGGGACGCCTTTCATTTGAGACTAAGTTGATCAAATCGGTCTGGCCATTTTCGAGAAACCAATATAACCGTTTTTCTGAATTTGGATGCTTCCGGATCCGTCGATGGTGGCCAGAGTGGCCAAAGAGACTTTGAATGACTGTTGGTGACCTAGATCTACAAATTCAACAGTTGTGTTAACATTTTGGAAAAAAATTCACCTTTTTACATTCATCGCAGAATTCGTTAGAATCGGGATTTGCTGCGTGATCGTACGTATCACCCTGTAATTCAGGAACCAGAACTCGGATCCACACAAAATTCAACAGCAGCTGATGGACCTTTCATTTAAATTCAAGTTTGCCAAATCGGTTCAGAAAATTTCGAGAAACCGATGTGGACAAATCAACAAATTTTGTTTTGTATCCATACTCTTCAACTCGTAATCCGTAAAAAGATGTCGGTTGAAAATGAAATTCAATAGCAACCTATGGGAATTTTATACCTTTCATTTGAATCTTAGTTTGTAAAAATCGGTTCAGCCATCTCCGAGAAACCGATGTGGACATTTTGTTAACAAATCCGTACATACACACATACATACATACATACATACATACATACATTTTTACATACATACATACATACATACATACATACATGCATACACACACACATACATACACACATATTTTGTGATCTCGGCGAACTGAGTCGAATGTTATATGAGACTTGGCCCTCCGAGCCTCGGTTAGAAAGTCGGTTTTTGGAGCAATTGCATAACCTTTCTATATGAGAAAGGCAAAAGAATAGTATTTAATTACCTTAATCAGCATGAGTTCAATGTTATCTTCATGTAATTATATTTTGAAATGTTGGTGGAATGGGTTTGAAAGTGGAGGGAATGGGGGGTTAGTAGAGTGAGAGTGGAGGATGCGTCAGAAATCCTTCATCTTATTTCGGTATACGAGATGGATGAAGGAAATGCAGGCGTGAGGGTGGTCCAAGGGGAGGGGAGTGATGAAGAAGGGAGGTGTAAGGGCAAGGAGGGGGGGGGGGGGGGAGGGAGGGACGGCGACGCAATACTCAACTGCATATTTTGCCTTCCATTTGAGACTTGGTTTGAGAAAATCGGTTCAGTCATCACCGAAGAACCGATGTGACTTTAATTGTGGAATATGCCCGGAATTCCGGACTTCCGGAATCGTCGATAGTGGACAATATATTCAAAGAATGTTTGATTGGCAATCAGTGCTCTAGATCTGCGATTAGAAGTAATTTGGTGACCATTTCAATAGTTTTTAGCCTCTGAGGTATTACGATTGTACCGATTTATATGGGAAATTCCAGTGTATCCTTACTAACACCCCTGTAACTCCGGAAGCAAGAGTCATAACAGAATGAAATTCAGCAGCAGTCAATGGCATTACTGTATCTTTCATTTGAAATCAAGTTTGTAAAAATCGGTAGAGAATTCGTTGGGGAATGGGTGTGATATTAGCTTAGGAACTTGGCGGGTTCCCCGGGGGCGTCATGAACCGTCATAGGTGGCCAATGTGGTCAAAGTTGCTTTGATTGATCATTAGTGATCCAGACCCGCAAACTAGAGTAATGTTACATCAATTTTAATATGTTTTACATCATTTGAACATCATGGTGGTACCAGTTTATATGGGAATTTGCTGTGTGACCGCACTCTTCAACCCGTAACTCCGGAACCGGAAGTCGGATCAACTAAAAATTCAATGGCAGCTTATGGGAGCGTTATACCTTTCAGATGAAACTAAGTTTGCGAAAATCGGCTCAGCCATCTCTGAGAAAATTGTGTGAGTTTAAATGACACACACACATACACACACACATACACACACACACATACATACACACACAGACATTTGCCGATCTCGACGAACTGAATCGAATGGTGTATGACACTCGGCTCTCCGGGCCTCGGTTAAAAAGTCGATTTTTACAGTGATTGCATAGCCTTTCTTTATATGAGAAAGGCAAAAAGGGTAAAACAAAGTTTGACCCGTTTCAAAAGACAGTCTAGATGATTTTTGGAAAAACAAAGTATGCAAAGTGGCTTTTTGTGACAAAGTTTTCATGTACAGAAAGTTTCATTAAAATCTGAGAGGGTGTTGCCAACATTTGTTCGAGTTGGCGCGAAATTCGTCCGATGAAACCTTTCTTCTATCAACTAAGGGTAAGGTAAGGTATTCTCGGTAAAAAACTTTCTAACTCAAAAAACATTTTTTGGTGATGTAGAGTATGAATTTCCATACAACAATGCAACATTTGAACAATGTTTTCCTTAATTTTCATAGCAATATATTGAAAATTGGGTGAGTGACACTGAATCTTCAGGAGATACCTCGAAAAAATGCGATGTACACTATACAAACTAATCTACTAACACACTCTGTATCTCCAAATTTAAAGAAAACGTGTCTTTGTACCAAATTAACCTTATCCCCTCCTTAATATGTATAGGTTGTAATAGCATGTGTATCATATGAGGTTTTTAGTTCGTAGGGCCAACAAAGAACATTTTTTAGAAGATTTCATCCAACATGCGCTATTGACAGTCTGCGTTCTGGTGGTTAATATATTACTTTGATAAAATATGGCGAGTGGGAGTTCACTTATGAAGAGTGAGAAGGGAGGAGGGAGGGGTTCGGTGCATTAAGAGGCATTTTGCTTGTAATATTTGATTTTAAAGTTTTTAATTTGGTTTGTGTTCTAAATAGCAGTTTTTGATATATGGTTGTTGTTTATTGACACAGATGACAAATTTTGATCAAGTAGTCATCGACATTTTGCATCTATGATTGATCTTACCTACTTGTATCTGGTTGAATCACTTAAAATTGGCCATCTAAACTAATCAGTTCGTATTAACTCACAAGTGCTACGTTATGTTTATGGTTCAAAAAACATATTTTCTTTATGAAGATTATCACTTGATATACTAGCCACTTGTTATTGTCCTCAATTCTGTGCATACATCATGAATGCACCAGTTAATGGTAAGTTTCGTTCGAGGTTTTGTCTCATTAAATTTGAAGCTTTATTATTGTTTCATTTAAAAAGCATTATTATTTTACTGTTTATGATAAATCTCTTCTTCTTTTTATAAACAATAAAATTTAAATTTTATCCAAAGCTTGAGTTTGTGAAGCTCACAATAATAAGTTATTTTTGAAAGATATCATTTTATAGCTCGATATACTCCCCACACGAAGTATTCATGCCTTCAACAAGGTTGTTTCAAATGACAGCCTCAACAAATTCGCTAAAGACACGAAGTCTGCTACTATTGTTTTTGAAAAATTTATTCTGCACATTTTTAAAACTTCAAAGATGACGGTTTCGGAATGCCATTTTGACAGTAAGTTTTCACCAAACCGAATTTCTGGCCGCTGACTCCAAGTAAGTAGAAACAAAGTCGTTCTACACTCGTCCACAAGAAACTTCTTCGAATACTGCTTATCTATTATAATTCGGTGAAGACCCGATTTAATTAGCCCTCGATTTGATCAGCCCCCGATTCAGTCTGCCCCCGATTTTGTCAGCCCCCGATTCGATCAGCCCCCTATTTTGTCAGCTTTTTGACCCGATTTTGTCAGATTCATATCAAACTATGTTCTATGGGCTCTAGCAGACAAACAAGGCTGAATCCGAGTAAATCCTTTCTTGAGCATATTTTTCTTATCTTAAAGATGCAAAGATGCAAAAATAAAAAGATCAATCTACTTTAAATTTTCCCTCTAAGCGAAATTTATATTAAATAATCAGAAATAGTTATGAGGCTTCAGGAACTAAAGAAGAATATTCTAACAGCTTCGGTTTATTCTAAAGAGAGAAAGAAATATGTCCCGATTTAGTCCCCGTTTCGTCAGCCTAAAATATACCATGGGGCTGATAAAAACGGGTCTTTACGGTATTTATTATTCACTTTGCCCCACATTAATTGGTACATTTTTTTTGAGGATAATTTTTTCAATTGCAACGAACTACACTAATATTTTAGTAGTTTTCAAGGAGTTATTTTATCGACTTCTTCCAAAATTTGGCGAACCTACTCCTATTCTTTTTCCCTTCTTTATTTCGACTATTATGTAGCCAAATTTTCTTTTTTACTTTTTAACGATATTCAGTTAGCTAGAGATTACTGAGTAGAGAAAGTTATGAAAATTTAGAGCCATTGTACTCAAGTGAGAGCAAGGATGTGAAATATACAGATCGGAAAACTAGAAGTGGCAAGGTCATTAGAAACAGGCTTCAAATCTTACGGTCTAATCTTTTGTCTTCTGCTGCTAGCAGTTGAGCTTAGGCAGAATTACTACGAATCGCTTAAGTCTACCAACATGTCTCAACGGCAAAAACAGACTTGTCCCTCTTTAACGTGAGAACCGATAAAAGAGAAGTCAAGTAAGATCACCACTAAAAACCTGTCGACGATTACTCTCATTCGTGCGATAGTTTATGTTAAAAGGATATCCTAAATTATTTGGTATGCTTAAGGGCTTATATGTTGCGAATTGAGTATTATTTTTTAATAAACTGAGTAATGACCGTCGCTCCACAACGCAGTTTATTTTTCATGGCTTGCGGTGAGCACGATCTCTCCAATTGCTGAACTGAATATTATAGAATAGGCGTTAGTTTTTAGTATTCTTTACAGATTTTACTCACCCAGATTTAAATCGCGCAAATGGCTCTGAATCAGACCCCTAAGACGATTTCACTAGATTTTCAGAGCAGCGTGAACAGTGCACTAGCGCGGGTGACAGAAGTTTGTCGAAGAGTTTCGCGAAAAAAATGTTTTAGTAATGATAATGATTTTCCGTGACGAGATATGAGAGTTTTTTTATAATATGTTCTTTGACATTAGGATTAGTAACATTAATTTAAATCAAAGATATTACTGGGAATTCACTTTTAAAAAAAGTCGATATCGAAGTAAAGTTTGAACTATTCACGCATGCACTTCAGAGGTAGCCTGATATCAAGAGCTGCAATTTCAGTTCTTAGTTCACAGTCGTGTTGGAAACTTGAGTAAGCGCAATTGAGAGTATGAAATTCAAATAGATTAAAAAAAATCGATTTTTTTGGCCCAGCACTTTAGGAAAATTCAGTTTTTCCTACACAATGCATTGATTGAAGAATTTAGATATGTTATTAACAGAGCATTAGTAATAATTCGTTTGTCCGTCTATTTTATGAGCCATTTTTCCGCTTTTCCAATGATTTGGTTCAGCCTTTGAGATTTCTAGCACTGATGTTGTCCTATACTGATTTGAGCGTTTCTCTGAGTATGTGTTATCAAAAGCATCGCGAAACATCAAGTTCTAAATGTTCTCAATCGAAATAATATTCGAAGAGTGTGCTAAGAGTTATAAGAAATGTCTCATCACACTGTTAGGTGGATTAAAAGCGTTTTTTTATCTGTGTGACTTTAGTTCAAAATTGTTTTTTTCTCTCAACTTTTTTATTGTAAAATCGAATAAAATAAAGGATCTACAATTTGACATCATTCCAAATCTAATTTGGATAATTTCAAAAACCAGAAGAATTTTTTTTTCATTTTGGAACCGTAAAAAGTTAATGAATCAAACATATTGAAATGGGAGTACTACCGAAAGAGAAAATGAATATTCGTGCGAGTCTATTTTATTTGAATAAAGTTATGTGTTTTACCACACACCAGAAAATAATGAAATTCAAACGACATGTAAATCAATACGAATGTAAACATACACAACTTGAATCAAAAATTTGATTGAAAATTAAGTTGAATGCGATGTACTCAATGGGAGTATCAAAAAGCATACGATTTTACAGTTTCGTTCGTGTGATATTACATGTCATTTATTTTACAGCAATATTGGTTTAAAAATACATTAAAGTGCATTGGTATCCCGTTTAATGAAGCTGTAATTTTCAATCAACGTGTAAATTTATAAAAAAAAATCGTTGAAGAAAGCACGACAAGTGGTGTGTGTGTGGTGGGACTTAATTTTACATAAATATTCATGCTCCAAATATGTGCATGAACATAAATTTAAAATTATAAAAAAAAATTCTGTGCATTTTATTGACGGTTCAGTGTCCTTTCGATTCAAAACTACTATAGTCGATACATTGATTTATCCAAACACCTTATTTCAAGCAAATTTTACAATTTTAAATTTTCAAGTAAATCGGTTAAAAAAGGAATAATTTTTAGATTTCTTTGCGATACAGAGAGTGGTAATAGTCAACCAATTTCCACTGTATATGGCAACATTTGAAGAATAATTTCTTTAGTTTGCATAGCAAAGTGCTAGAAATTGAGCGAGTGATAGTGAATCTCCAGAAGCACTTTGAAAAAATGCAGTGTCCATCATAACTCAAAATGTACTGGACTAATTGTTTAGAGATTTTGTACAATCCTTCCTGGACCCAAGTAACCACGTGAAATTTTCTTTAAATTATTTGAAATTGTTTTTAACGTTTCGCGTTCCGCTCTTCAGCACATGACAGCCGTCTTGACCGTCATACAGCAACCCCCCATTTACCTCCCTATCATGGTATCTTCAGGTATTAGGGCTATGTAGACATCATATTCGTAATCAGCGACCCAAAATTACCCAAGAAACCATTGTTTGAAAATATTTAATACACTTTTTTAATTTTTTCCGACTTTTGTATGAAGAGGAATCACTGTGCGACGGGTCAAACCTCGACGGCTCCACTGGCTTCGGTATATTCAATCAAAACCTCACCGCCTCATTCAAACTCAATGATCCTGCTTCAGTTTACGTCGCAGAACTTGCTGCTGTTCAGTATGCCCTTGGGATCATCGATACTTTGCCCACCGATCATTACTTTATTGTCTCGGATAGCCTCAGCTCATTCCGTTCAATGAAACCTAGAAAGCACATTCCATATTTCCTGGAGAAAATCTGGGAGCGCCTGCGTGCTTTGTCTGTAAGATCGTACAAGATTACCTTAGTTTGGGTTCCCTCGCATTGCTCCATTCCAGGTAATGAAGAAGCGGACTCTTTAGCTAAGGCGGGCGCATTACAAGGTGACATATATGAAAGACCAATTAGCTTCAGCGAATTTTTCAGTATCACTCATCAAAGAACCCTCGAAAGTTGGCAAACTTCATGGAGCAATGGTGAACTGGGAAGGTACATTCGATAATCCCTAAGGTATCGACGAAACCTTGGTTCAGAGGGATGTATCTGCGCCTGTGGCAACGGTTATCACGAGATCGAACATATTGTCTGGGCATGCGCCGAGTACTGTTCTGCCAGATCTCAACTATTGGATTCTCCTTAGGCCCGAGGAAGATCACCCAATTTCCCGGTTGGAGATGTACTGGCAAGCCGCGATCTCCTCTATATGTCCCTCGTTTACACGTCAAAACCTTCAATATTCAGATTTGACTATTATTTTCTTAGCATCCTCAGAAGTGCCCTCTACCGCCTACCGTACCCCAACGATGGCTTGATGCGATTCCAAGATTACACAAAACATCTCTGTTGAATGACCCAACAATACGAGACCTACAGCACTACACTACACGTGCAACGCGGTGTGTTGCCGATGCGCATCTGAGCCGTACTATAAAATCGTCTGGAGGAACCCCTGTTGTCTCGAGAAAGGCCGCACAGCGTCCCAATACATGATGCATCCATCCGAATTTGTAATCCTTACCGTTGATTCCCGATACCGAAAACCGAAAGCTAATATCTCCCCCCCCCCCGCTCTGTCAACTTTGTCCATCCTCTCTCCCCTGTCTCTGATACACAGATGTAGAAATTCACCGTGCTCCCTCTTCTGCATTGAATTTGTTCCCAAAATGTATGTCTTTTAGTTTTAGTTGATCAATATGTAATCTCGTTAAGAAAAGGTCAACAGTACCATTACTTAAAAATTGCCCTGATTAATCCCCCTAATCTTAATAGAAATTGAACCACCCCTCAAGTGATTTTTAGATTTAATATATCTGTAAAATGTTCCGCTTAGTTAACAATTAATTGTTCCAATAATATCGCTTCTAAAAATCCTAAAGTGTATTACTATACAAAAACACATGAAATGACCCCCTCCTAATCTTACGAATAATATATGATCCCCTCTTGTATGTGTATTATGAATGGGTTAGCTTTAAATGTGTAACCCCTTAGTTTTAAGAAATTCAAAATGCAAAAACAAAAAAAATGGCACTTTTAAGCTAACGCAAACGTGCCTTATCAAATAAACAAATTGAATTAAAAAACAGCGTCCTCGAGCGTCTACTTCTTGGGCCCACCTGGTCTTCCGTCTCCTGGCAATGTGTAGATATGTGTGTAAGTGTCAAAAATGTCACTCAAATATTGACATTTTTGGATTTGGGCACATTATTGCCTTTCTCATATAGAAATATTATGCAGTCACTCTGAAAATCGTTAACCATATCTCGGCTATTTTTTGACTGACATAAGATTGCTGGATTTTAACAGGAGCGTAGCTAAGGGTTTACGGAGAGGGGTTATTCCCTACTCTCTTACTGATCCTTACCCTCCTTAGATCACCAATCAGAGCACAACCCCATCGATCCCTCATAACCCTCCCCCTCCTATCTCAACCCCATCATCTGTATAACACCACTATACCACAAGACGCACCAAATTAAGCTGCGGAGAGGATCGTTTGTGTGGTTTTCACCCATTTCACACACTCACTCCGCATGCCAGAATTAGTACATGCAGGACAACATTAAACTAATGCTGATTAGGCTAATTAAGTAAGATATTTTTTTTGTTTCTAGTGTTTCAACCGTTATCACGTCATACGTCTCCCAACCTTTGAACGGAACGGATCGTTATATTTCACAGTGGTGTTCGGTGTGTAAATTTTAGTGAATCAAGGTCATCCTTTGTTCGTTCGTTAGCTGCCGTTCTGCTGGTGCCGACAGTAAATCCAGTACATTGTTTTCGCTGGTGCGGAACAATCGACGTTGTTTGCAGATAAGTTTTGCTTTATTTTTTTTTCCTCGTTTGCTTTCTTTCCTTTTCCCTACTTTACTCAAATCAAATAATAAGACACATTCCCGTTTATATAACGCTCTGCCCTCGTGCTTAAATGGCCGAGGGCGAAATACCATCTGATGCAATCATGGAAGTCCCTGATCCCCCTAATACTCGCATAGCTCCCCGTATAAAGCAGTACCCAGAAGGTTCCTCTGGGCCATGGGTGGTATATTTTCGGACCGGAGAGAAACCGGTTAATATATTAAAGCTATCTCGAGATATGACTGCTAATTACCCGGCCGTAACTCAGATAACACGTGTTCGGGCAAACAAGATACGTGTTCTAGTGAGTGATCTCGGCCAGGCAAACGCGATTGCTTGCTGTGAGCGCTTTACGCGGGAATTTAAAGCGTACGTGCCTTGTGTGGCCTGTGAAATCGATGGGGTAGTGTCCGAACCGGGCCTGAAATGCGAAGAACTGTTGGAGCACGGGGTTGGCTGCTTTAAGGACCCCTCACTTGAACAGATTAAGATCTTAGAATGCAAACAATTGTATACCGCAAACACCGAGGGAGGTAAGACTACCTACTCTCTATCAGGCTCGATTCGGGTGACATTCGCCGGGTCCTCTCTTCCCAACTACATCTTCCTTGACAGGGTTCGCCTACCAGTTCGCCTGTTTGTACCGCGGGTCATGAGCTGCAGCAATTGCAAGCAGTTGGGCCACACAGCCACATATTGTGGAAATAAGAAACGATGCGGCAAATGCGAAGGAGAGCATGAGGATGACTCTTGCGACAAAGAAACTGAAAAGTGTATTTACTGCGGGGGCCTTCCGCCTGATCTTAAATCATGCCCCGCGTACAAGCAGCGCGGGGATAAAATTAAGCGCTCCCTTAAGGAACGCTCAAGGCGTTCTTATGCAGAAATGCTAAAGAATGCTTCGCCATCTGTCCTGTCCGAAAATCCCTATGCTGGTTTGGCTAACGTTGAGCAAGAATCTGACGACCCACGAGAGGGAACATCTTTGGTTAACCCAGGGGAATCCAGGAAGAGGAGAAATCCAGCCTCCCCTACATTGCCTCGTAAGGGTGCCAAGGTGTCGTCCACTCAGAGTGCGCCAACTACAATCAATAAATCCAACGGAAGTGATGCACAAAAGCCGAAGCAATTTGCTCCAGGACTTGGAAATATTAATTCTAACAAGGAGTACCCACCACTTCCAGGGACACCAAAAACCCCAAGTGTCCCCTTTTTTCAAACAGATACTCAGTCCAGTAGCGGACTAATGAAATTTTCTGACATAGTGGACTTAATTTTCACAGCTTTCAATGTTACTGATCCTCTTAAAAGCCTTCTGATACGTTTTCTCCCTATAGTGCAAACATTTTTGAAGCAGTTGACTACTAAATGGCCCCTCCTTGCAGCGATCGTATCCTTCGATGGCTAAGTCATCAAACGAGGTCACTGATTCGATCACTGTCTTACAGTGGAATTGCAGAAGTATCCTCCCGAAAATCGATTCCTTCAAATTTTTACTAAATAGTTTAAAATGTGATGCTTTTGCATTATGTGAAACTTGGTTAACTTCCGATATAAATCTCAACTTTCACGACTTTAATGTAATTCGTCTGGATCGAGAAAACCCCTATGGAGGAGCACTTTTGGGGATTAAAAAGTGCTATTCTTTCAACCGAATTAACCTCCCTTCGACACCAGGCATTGAAATTGTCGCTTGTCAAGTTATAATCAAAGGTAAAGACCTTTGCATTGCTTCCATCTACATTCCTCCTAGAGCCTCGGTAGGGCACCGAACGCTTTGTAATATAACGGAATCCTTACCGGCACCGCGGCTAGTTCTGGGAGACTTTAACTCGCACGGTACGGTATGGGGCTGTCTTCATGATGATAATAGATCAACATTAATCCAAGATCTTTGCGATAATTTCAACATGACCATCTTAAACACGGGAGAAATGACGCGGATTCCTACACCACCAGCACGCGCAAGCGCGTTGGATTTGTCGCTTTGCTCGACATCGCTACAGTTAGATTGCATGTGGAAGGTGATCCCTGATCCCCACGGTAGCGATCATTTGCCTATCGTGAGTTCAATTGCTAACGGTTCAAGACCATCGAAAACAATCAATGCCTCGTATGACCTCACACGGAACATTGATTGGAAGAGTTACGCGACCGCGATATCCGTTAAAATCGAATCCACTCAAGAACTTCCTCCGGAGGAAGAGTACAGGTTTTTGGCTGGCTTGATTCTCGACAGTGCGAATCAAGCTCAGACTAAACCAGTACCCAGCGCGAATACCCATGGACGGTCTCCCACCCTGTGGTGGGATAAAGAGTGCTCAGAGCTGTACGCGGAAAAGTCCACTGCATAGAGGGCCTTCCGGGAAGACGGGTTACCCGCTAGCTATCAACAGTACGCGTCGTTAGAAAGGCAAATGAAGAGTCTAATGAAAGCCAAAAAACGCAGTTATTGGCGCCGGTTCGTCGACGGGTTAACGAGAGAAACAGCGATGAGCACTCTTTGGGGTACGGCTCGACGTATGCGTAACCGTAATAGTACCAACGAGAACGTGGAATATTCAAACCGTTGGGTATTCGCTTTCACCAAAAAGATCTGTCCGGACGCTGTGCCGGTACAGAAAACGTGCCGCGCCGCGTCTCCTCACGATACCGCGAACGAAACACCGTTTTCGATGGTGGAGTTCTCACTTGCTCTCTTATCGTGCAACAATAACGCCCCAGGGTTAGACAGAATCAAATTCAACTTGCTGAAGAATCTGCCTGAGACTGCAAAAAGGCGCTTGTTGAATTTACTTAACAAGTTTCTTGAGGGTAACATTGTCCCTTATGAATGGAGGCAAGTGAAGGTCATCGCCATCCAAAAACCAGGAAAACCAGCCTCCGACCACAACTCGTATCGGCCGATTGCAATGCTGTCCTGTATTCGGAAGTTATTCGAGAAAATGATCTTGTTTCGCCTCGACAATTGGGTTGAAGCAAATGGCTTACTGTCAGATACACAATTTGGCTTCCGCAAAGGCAAAGGGACGAACGATTGTCTTGCGTTGCTTTCTACAGAAATCCAAATGGCCTATGCTGGCAAAGAGCAGATGGCATCAGTGTTCCTAGATATTAAGGGGGCTTTTGACTCAGTTTCTATCAACATTCTGTCAGAGAAGCTGCACCAGCATGGTCTTTCGCCAATTTTAAATAACTTTTTGCTAAACCTGTTGTCTGAAAAGCACATGCACTTTTCGCATGGCGATTTAACAACATCGCGATTTAGCTACGTGGGTCTTCCCCAGGGCTCATGTCTAAGTCCCCTACTCTACAATATTTACGTGAATGACATTGACGATTGTCTTGCCAATTCATGCACGCTAAGGTAACTTGCAGACGACGGCGTGGTCTCTGTTACAGGGCCCAAAGCTGCCGACTTGCAAGAACCATTACAAAATACCTTGGACAATTTGTCTGCTTGGGCTCTTCAGCTGGGTATTGAGTTCTCCACGGAGAAAACTGAGTTGGTTGTTTTTTCTAGGAAGCGTGAGCCGGCGCAACTCCAGCTTCTATTAATGGGTGCAACGATCAACCAGGTTTTCACATTTAAATATCTCGGGGTCTGGTTCGACTCTAAAGGTACCTGGGGATGTCACATTAGGTATCTGAAACAGAAATGCCAACAAAGGATCAATTTTCTCCGAACAATAACTGGAACATGGTGGGGTGCTCACCCAGGAGACCTGATCAGGTTGTACCAAACAACGATATTGTCGGTGATGGAGTACGGGTGTTTCTGTTTCCGCTCCGCTGCGAACATACACTTCATCAAACTGGAGAGAATCCAGTATCGTTGCTTGCGCATTGCCTTGGGTTGCATGCACTCGACCCATACGATGAGTCTCGAAGTGCTGGCGGGCGTTCTTCCGCTAAAAAATCGATTTTGGGAACTCTCATATCGATGCGACATTCTGAACCCGTTGGTAATTCAAAATTTCGAGAGGCTCGTCGAGCTTGATTCTCAAACCCGTTTTATGTCCTTGTACTTCGACTACATGGCACAGAGCATCAATCCTTCTTCGTACAATCCCAACCGTGTCCTTTTCCTAGATACTTCTGATTCTACTGTATTCTTCGACACATCCATGAAGGAAGAGATTCGTGGAATCCCGGACCATATACGCCCACAGGTGATCCCCAATATATTTTATAATAAATTCCGAGAAGTCGACTGCGACAAAATGTTTTACACTGACGGATCAAATCTCGATGGGTCCACTGGCTTCGGTATCTTCAACAATACTATCACCACTTCATTCAAGCTCAATAATCCCGCTTCAGTTTACGTCGCAGAGTTAGCTGCAATTCAGTACACCCTTGGGATCATCGACACTCTGCCCACAGATCACTACTTCATCGTTTCGGACAGCCTCAGCTCTATCGAGGCTCTTCGTGCGGTGAAGCCTAAAAAGCAACTCCCGTATTTTCTGGGGATGATACAGGAGTCCTTGTGTACGTTATCTGAAAAATCTTATCAGATTACCTTTGTTTGGATCCCCTCTCACTGTTCTATCCCGGGCAATGAAAAGGCCGACTCATTAGCAAAGGCGGGCGCATTAAATGGTGACATATACGAAAGACCAATCTGCTTCAACGAATTTTTTAGTATTTGTCGTCAGAGGACGCTCAACAGTTGGCAAACCTCGTGGAGCAACGGGGAACTTGGACGATGGCTACATTCCATTATCCCAAAGGTATCAACGAAGCCTTGGTTCGGGGGGATGGATGTGGGTCGGGATTTTATTCGTGTATTGTCCCGACTTATGTCCAATCACTACACCATGGATGCGCATTTGCGGCGTATTGGGCTTGCGGAGAGTAGCCTGTGCGCTTGTGACGAGGGCTATCACGACATCGAACACGTTGTCTGGGTGTGCGCCGGGTATTGTGACGCCAGGTCTCAGTTAAAGGAATCCCTTCGGGCCCGATGTAGACCACCCAATGTACCAGTCCGAGATATGCTGGCAACTCGTGATTTCCCATATATGTCCCTTATTTATACCTTCATAAAAACGATAAATATCCCAATTTAGCCCCTCTCTTTTATTTCTCGTTTTTAGAGTTTCCTCCTGCCTTGTGGAACCGATCAGCTCCAGAGTGCCACTATGTAACCGCCGTCGCCCTTACCACTACGCCTGCATAGAAGGAAACTGAAGCGAGAGCGACTCGAGGTCCGATGACTTTTGAAGGATTCCCCGCGGGTCCGAAGAATACCATCCGCCAATCCGGTACTCGACGACTTACTATACTGAGGCGCAAATTTGTTTCGCTGATCCCCCTCCCCCCCCCCCCCCGTTCGAGCGAAAGTTGCAAGTTTTGCTCTTCTTTCCCTGTGTCTCCCCTGTCCTTGATACAACTGCTGCTACACTGATGCGGAAATAAGCCACCCTTTGAATATCTTGACCAAGCATAAGTTTTAGTTAAAAAATTCAAATTAGTATTCTGTATTCCTAGTTTTAAGATAGCTATAATTTTTACTCTTTATTGAAACTCTTGTCCTCCATCTTGTAAATAGAATTGAATCCCTAGTTTTAAGATTTCTGTGAAATTTCTCATAAATATTTGTTCCCCCTTTTGTGTACTAAACTATATTGTTAGTTTTAAGATAACCGTAAAATATTTCGTAAAATACTATTACTCCCCCTCTTGTATATCAAAGTGAATCCCTTGTTTTAAATTTTTTCATAAAAAAATCTTTTGGCCCTCTTTTGTATATTGAATCTTATTTCTAGTCTTAAGATAGCTGTAAACTTTCTTTTCCTTTGTAAAAAAATATTTCAACATTGTAACCTCCTAGTTTTAAGATATCCAAAATGTAAAAACAAAAGCATTTGGCACCGCCAAGCTAACGCATTTGTGCCTATCAAATAAACGAAATGAATAAAAAAAAAACCGTTATCACGTTGCCCATCAGTTTCGCAGATAGCGAACCATTGAGTGTAGGTGTACAGTGTAGTAAGAATGTAATAGACATGTCCACAGTTATATTGAACATAATCAGTAGGGTGTCTCAAAATGACATCATGTTGAAAAAGACATCGGGCTCACTTCTTAAATGAAAGGTTAGTGTATTAGGAGCACTTTCTTCTTCGGAGTGAATTTGCTAAAATGCTCCCTACTGGTGGCGAATTTTGATTTTTTGAAAAATGGGCCGATTTTGGGAAAAATTTAGATTTAGACCTTAGATTTTTTTTCAGATTTTTTTTCTGAACGTCCTAGTGGAGAAGTTTGGTTAGTTAGTTTATACAAATTTTGAATTATAAGAGCGGTAGAGCCATTAACATCTAGTAAAAAGTGAAATTCTTGGTGTTTTCAGTAGTTTTTCTTCAAAACTGGGTATCTACAAAATTTTAAATGTAAAGAACACACTTTTTATAGTTGAGCTGAATACATATTTAAGTTTTTGTTAGATAACTTTTTGACATTTTATGATATTCATCAAAAATAACACTGTTCTACAAAATACAACATCTTAAGTGTGCTTAGTCCGCATATTATTTTTCGGAAAATAGAAGGTAAATTATGAAAAATGGCGTTTTCTGCTTGTCTGTAGTACATCAGAATCGGTTTTTATGAGCATTTGACGATTTTTTTAAATTATTTTGTATACTATTTAATAGCCATCTGACAGGTTTGAAAATCACTAAAATTAAACAAATATGTCGAGTTAATGGCAAATTATGGCGTATATTTAAAGGCTGAATTGATTGGCGTATTCACATTTTGTATATAAGGTCTTATTTCCATGTTAGGAACTTTAGAGTGGAGAAAAATGCAGAATAGTGAGGTGAGTGTTGAAAAACTGATATTTACTGTTTAGATGACACAATTATTTTGTTGAAAACGTCATTTTTCATCATTTTCCTTCTATTTTCCGAAAAACAATGTGTGGTCGAAGCACATTTGAACTGATTTACTTTTTGGAACAGCATTATTTTTGATGAATTGCTAAAAATGTCAAAGGTTATCTAACGAAAACTTAAATAACTCATACCCCATTAGCCGTAGCTATACACTTTCTTCAGCAAAATTACGCCCCTGTATTCGGCTCAACTATATAAAGTGTTTTCTGTACTTTTAAAATTTTGTAGATACTTAGTTTTGAAGAAAACATACTGAAAAACACCAAAAATTTCACTTTTTACTAAGTTTTAATGGCTCTGCCGCTCTTATAGTTCAAAAGTTGTGCAAACTAACTAACCAAACTTCTCCATTTGGATCTCCAGAAAAACAAAAAATCCTGAAAAAAAATCTAAGACAGTTGAGGGCCACTTCAACAGGCATAAATTGGAAATTTTATCCAAAATCGGCCCATTTTTCAAAAAATCAATATTCGCCACCAGTAGGAAGCATTTTAGCAAATTCACTCCGAAGAAGAAAGTGGTCCTAATACCCCTACCATTCATTTAAGAAGTGAGCCCGATGACTTTTTTAACATAATGTCATTTTGAAACACAGTCATAGCTGGGAGAAATGAGAAAGGCACAATTACACCACTAGGTGGATTAAAACAGGTTTTTTTTAAGAAATCATGGCGCCAGCAGTGCAGACAGCAAGTATGATTTTATACGACTATCCCGTTCTCGGGGCCCCTAAAACCCCGGAGCCCCTGGTCCGATTCCAGTGTGCCCTTGTGTAAAGACGGTACTGATGGGCGACATGTCGATAATGACACACTAGAAACAACAAATATAATATCTTAGTAGACTAATCAGCATGAGGCAAATGTTGCGGTCGTGTTAACATTTTTTGGAATGCAATGGGGGGAGGGGTGTAAGCGCGGTCTGAGAGAGTCTTTGTCGGTGAAAATGGGTTCAGTCTTCACCGAATAACCGATGTGACTTTAATACCTGAATATGCCCGGTGCCCGGGACTTTCAGAGCTATCGATTATGGACGATACATACATACATATATAAACTATTTCAATAGTTGTCAAAGTGACAACGGAATCCATTGTAAGGAAATACGTCTATTGCTCGGCATATTTGCCTCACAATGAGCCATCTCCTACGGATGAATTAAAGAAAGTGGTATCATACTGTGAAAATAATAGTCTTCAACTTATCATTGGCAGTGATGCGAATGCCCATCACATCATCTGGGGCAGCTCTGATATAAATCCGAGAGGCTCTGAGCTGCTGGAATATATCAGCAGCTCAAATCTGCATATCCTCAACACAGGAAACCGCCCAACTTTTGTAAAATCTGGAAGAGAAGAGGTGTTGGATATAACACTCTGCTCTGATAGAGTTCTGCACGAGCTAAGCAACTGGCAGGTTCTAAATGAAACCGAACCTTCTCTATCTGACCATAAATTCATTTTTTTCGATCATCTGAATGTCACCTTAAACATAGCGACATATCGCAACCCAAAATCTACAAACTGGGATCTATACACGGAGAACCTAGCTACAAAATTCCATGGTTATCTCCCAACAATAGAACAAATCGACGATCTAGACGAAGCTGTAATTACAACAAACACATTCATTGTAACATCCTACGAGGAGGCTTGTCCTCTGCGTACTGTAAGAACTTATAGGGGAACCCCGTGGTGGAGGGCTGATCTGGATAAGAAGAAAAAGGATATGAGAACAGCTTGGAATCGGCGTCAGCGGGATGATTCCAGAGCTTTCAAATTAGCTCGAAAAGCGTATAAAAAATGTCTTAGATCTGCTGAGCGGGCTGGTTGGAGAAACCTATGCACAAATATCTCCAATCTGAACGAGGCAAGCAGATTAAATAAAATTCTCTCAAAATCGAAAGATTTTGAGATGGACTCTTTAAAAACCAGTGATGGTGTTTATATGACGAACGAAAAAAATGTCCTCGATTGTCTTTTCAACACTCATTTCCCGGGTTGTATGGATCCGGAGCTGAACAGTGATCACGCATCCCATTCTGGTGATTCGGGCTCGTGGGCGCTAGCACGCACACTGGTTACCACCGAATCGGTTAAGTGGGCAATTGACAGCTTTGCTCCATACAAATCGCCTGGAAAAGATGGAATCTTCCCTGTACTGCTGCAAAAGGGGTTTGATATCCTCAAATCTGTCTTGAAAAAGATTATGCTTACCAGTCTTGCTACCGGGTATATCCCTAAAGCATGGCGAGAAATAACCGTTAAATTCATTCCCAAAGGTGGGCGCTCGAGCTACGAAGAGGCCAAGAGCTTTAGGCCTATCAGTCTTAGCTTTTTCTATTGAAAGCTTTGGAACGGATAGTCGATCATCACATCAGAAATGAATGCTTGGTGGAATATCCGCTGCATAAAATGCAACACGCATATCAGCGTGGGAAATCTACGATCACACTGCTTCATGATGTTGTTTACAACATTGAGAAAGCTTTCTCGCTCAAGCAATCCAGCTTGGGTGTATTCCTGGATATTGAGGGTGCTTTTGACAATGTGTCCTTCCAGACTATTCTGGAAGCGACGCGCGGCCACGGGGTATCCGCATGTATCTCGGGTTGGATAAACGCAATGCTTAGCAACCGCATCCTTTGCTCGTCACTGAGACAGGCAGAGATAAGGAAGTTGAGTGTTTGCGGCTGTCCACAGAGGGGCGTTCTGTCGCCCTTGCTATGGAACCTAGTTGCCGATGGCTTGTTGAAAAAGCTCAATGAGCTTGGTTTTCCAACCTACGGGTTTGCTGACGATTATCACATATTAATTACCGGACTGAGCATCGGAACAATCTTCGACTTAATGCAACAAGCATTAAGAGCTGTCGAACAGTGGTGTCAACACGTTAAATTAACAGTTAATCCAAACAAAACCTCAATGGTTCTTTTCACGAAGAAGCGAATAACAACCGGAGTTCGTCCCTTACAGTTTTTTAACTCTGAGCTGCTGTGTGCGGATCAAGTCAAGTACGTTGGAGCTATATTGGATTCCAAATTGAACTGGTCAGCTCACATTGAGTTCAGAGTCAAGAAAGCGTGCATGGCCTTCGGGCAGTGCAGACGAACTTTTGGAAAGACCTGGGGTCTCAAACCTAAATACATCTTTTGGATTTACACGACAATTGTACGTCCAATACTGTCATACGGATGCCTTGTGTGGTGGCAGAAGGGAGAGGTGGCGATGGTCCAGTCGAAGCTAAACCATCTGCAAAGAATGGCGCTCATGGCGTTGACCGGTGCTTTCACTACTACTCCAACTGCTGCCCTTGAGGCCCTGCTAAACATCAAACCATTACACATACACCTTAAACAAGAAGCACTATCATGTGCTTACAGGCTGCAGGTTACTGGGCTCTGGAACAGTAACCATATTCATCTTTCTACCAGTCATACACGACTGTGGTCACAAATGGTTGCATGGGGTGAAAACATTCTTGCTCCCAGCGACATAACACTCACATGTAGTTTTCCTTTTAGGACATTCCAGGTGAAGTTTCCTTCCAGAGAGGAGTGGTTGTCTGGCTATTTGGAGAGACAACAACAAACGCAAGTGGCCTGTTACACTGACGGTTCTCTGATGGAGGGACGTGCTGGTGCTGGTGTCTACTGTCGTGAAATGAGATTGCAACAATCTCACTCACTAGGTAGATACTGTACTGTATTCCAAGCTGAAATCTTCGCGATTATGTGCGGGGTACAATCGGCACTTCAACAGGGATTGTCCGGTAAGGTTATAAATTTCTGCTCCGATAGCCAAGCTGCAATCAAAGCCCTTAGCTCAAACTACTCACGGTCCAAGCTAGTGATCGCGTGCCGAAACCAAATCGAAGAACTAAGCATTGTCAACACTATCTACCTTGTCTGGGTGCCCGGACACTCCGGTATAACTGGAAACGAATGGGCTGATGAATTGGCCAGGGCGGGTTCAGCGATTGACTTCGTTGGTCCTGAGCCCGCGCTGCCAATTTCGACAAGTTGGATAAGGGAAAAAATACGGTCCTGGGCTTCGTCCGAGCACCGCAATTATTGGAATAATCTACAAACGTGTCGCCAAACAAAGGCATTTCTAGAACAACCGTGCCCAGTGACTTCGAGAAATCTCCTACACTTTTCGAAGCTCCACTGCGGCATGCTGACCAGGGCTTTAACCGGCCACTGCAAACTCAATTATCACATGGCAACTATTCAGCGCGCTGAGTCCTTTTCATGTGATCTTTGTGAATCCGACTACGGAACCTCATATCATCTGATATGCAACTGTCCAGCGGTAGCGCAATTGCGATTTCGAGTTTTCGGCCGTCCTTACATAGAAGATATCATGTTTGGACGACTGAAACTCAGAGACATACTAAAGTTTCTTATCCAATGTGGTAAAGAGCTTTAGGCTTACTCGCAGGCGAGTTAAACTACTTGTGAGTTTAACTTACCTGCTGTTTGTTTTCTTTTATGTTTGTGTTGTTATTTTTCCCACCCTTCCAATTCTACTTCCTCCCTGCTCCTTCTCCTTTCCTTCCGCTCAGGTAATGATGAAAAGACACGGCAAGGCACAAATCCCCGACTACATACGGGGAACGTGCCATTTGAGCCAATATATTCTGATACCTGATACCTGATAATACCTGAATATGCCCGGTGCCCAGGACTTTCAGAGCTATCGATTATGGACGATACATGCATGCATATATAAACTATTTGAGTGACCATCAGTGGTTTAGATTTGCAATTAGAAGTGATTTGATGTCCGTTTCCAAGGATTTTTTAACCTTTAAAGTATTACGATTATTCCGGTTTATGTGAAAAATTCCTATATGGTTGCAGCAACCAATCTGTAACTCCGGAACCAAAGATCTGATATGAATGAAATTTAATACCAGCCATAGGTCACTAAGGAAATTGGAAAGTACCCGCACCAAGAACCGTCATAGGTGGTCAATATGGTCAAAATGGCTTTGAATGATCATTAATAGTCAAGACCCGCAAATCCAAGTTAGTTTTAAGAGTGGGGATAGGAGAGCCACTAAGCATACTACGTTATATCCTGATGATTTTTACGTCTATATTATTTTTCTTGTAGCTCCTTCGGGAACCTAACTTCACACGCATTTGCGATAGTATCAAACGTTTGTTGACGCTTTTGAAAATAATCGAAGTTTTTTGTCGTTAAAGTGGAGAACCATGAACCATTTGACATACATTTGTGAAATACTAATAGTTACGATCACACGCTAATTTCCATTGTCAGAGGTATTATATTGTAAATCATTATTTATTAATTATATATGGTAATATATTGACCGCACTCTTCAACCCGTAACTCCGGAATCGGAAGTCCGATCGACGAAAAAACCAATAGCAGCTTATACCGTTCATTTGAAAGTGCACACATACAAACATTTGCCGATTTCGACGCACTGAGTCGAATGATATGTGAGATTCGGTTCTCCGAGCTTCGGTTAAAAAGCCGACTTTCAGAGTAATTACATATTCTTTCTATTGAGAAAGGCATAATCATGCTGCGTAATGTTGCAGCAATCGGGCAGATTTAACATGTGCTTCATATAGTTGCAAGACGATATTTGAGGATGGTAAGTTTCTTGGCCAAGAAGTAATGATGAAGTACGGCGGGATTATCGTCCACCAAATGAAAGTTGCCTAGACTATAAAAAATCTTTGTGTTTCGAGATGTGTGACGTGGTTTTCCTAAACTGAGCGCGGAAATTGTTATATTTTATTTTTTTTTGTACGGAACTTGTTAATATCGACAGAACCGGCGGTTAACTATTAAGCCCGATTGGCGTTCACCCCAGCATGTCTAGGTTTAATCTTAGTTGAGGCCATTAGAATTTTCTAAGATGAAATTCAATTCAAAATTCATTCGTTAGGAAATTGGCTCAACTTTGCGTTCATCGTTTGACCATAAACTGAGATTTTGAATAACATAGTTATTAGCATTTAAATTTTTGTGTAGCCAGGTACCCTCGTCGGCCTGTTAAAGGTGTTTTTTTGTTGGACACATAACGGTTAATTGAGGTTGCCAATATTTTTTAATAGAATATTCTCGATGAATATAATAAATTATGATTAGGGCGTATAAGGCAACTGTCAAACTTCACTTTGAGTGAAAATTCCGGACAAACGGTTACTCGTAATAAAAAATGTTCGTGGTACACAAAATTGATAAGTTTTCTCTTTCATTAAGTGCTGTGAACTGAGTTCGACCAGTAACGGTTTGTCCGGAATTTTACTTCAAAGAATTTTGACAGTTTTCGTAGTTGTGAAATCCAAATATAGGACTGGTGGTATCCAATGGGGAAAAACGATCGGAAATGGTGAGTGAAGCTTCACGCTTCAGCTTCACAAGCAATCATGTGAAAAAAAATTCCCCACCCAGAGGCGAGACTCGAACTCGCAACCTTTGAGACTCCGGCCCAATGCACTAACCCTTATGCTATCCCTGGGTATGGTGACATCCCAGAAAGAACATATGATTATCCCACTGGCGACGGTGATCGTACCCTGCCTGCAAAGCGAGGAATCACACACAACGGCAGCTGATCGATCACCCCAAACACATTCGATCTATTTAATTTCTCCGTTAGATACCAAGGCCCGGGTTTTTATAATCGTCTGATGTCTAAATACCCAGGGATAGCATAAGGGTTAGTGCATTGGGCCGGAGTCTCAAAGGTTGCGAGTTCGAGTCTCGGCTCTGAGTGGGGAATTTTTTTCACATGATTGCTTAGCTTCACTCACCATTTCCGATCGTTTTTCCCCGTTGGATGCCACCAGTCCTAAATAAGGTATTGGCACTTAAGCCAAAAGACCAAAAAATTGAATTATTAGTTTAATCCAAATATAGTTACAACAACTGTAAAATTTTAACTAAAAGTAAAGAAAGATCGGTAAATGGTTCACAGTCTAAGAGTGTTCTCGTAACTTCTCGTGTAATGATCTATGTTAGACAGTTGATAGATACCTCTTACAAAGTTTTTCATATCTTCAACTAAGCCTAACTAACCCTCGGAGTTTCAAACCAACTGCTATGTAGTTTCTTTCGGAACGTTCGCAAAAACCCGATATTCGTCTTAATTTAAATGAATTGGCTAACCACCACTCACTTACCGTAAGGATAATGGCAGCTAAACTACTCCCTGGTTTTATAAACGAGAGCAAAAAATCCCACCCAGATCTTCCAAAGAGTGTCCGAGGATACCGCAAGCCAACCACGCCACCATCCAGCACAGAGGACGGGTTCACTTTCATGCTAGCAGCAAAGGGCTTTTAGTTTGGAAAATTAAACCCGATCTAAGAAGATGTTCAAAGCAAATCGCGTCAGAGCACTTTAGCGGCTAAATGAAAACTCCCATGCAAAAAGGGCAACCGGCAGCAATGCGTCGGCCAGAACCTACCAGACCCGGTCTGGGCCGCGTTGGTGTGAAATCTCATCACGCTGTCTCGTTATTCTTCATTAGAGGATTTTCCCGTCCGCTCTGCGAGGTTCATCTCGAGCATACACAGAAACAAGTGATTTAAACTTTATTTTTTTTCTTTTCTATAACCTTTTCTACGTTCAAGAGTTCAAACTACCTGCCAGTCTCGGATGCACCGACATGCATACAGGGGAAACTACGCTTGGTCTTTTCCAACAACTAGCACCTCCCCTCCCCCCCCCCCCCAGGAAAGCCTTGTGTGGGTGGGTAAAGTGGCGTTTTTGACCAGAACCAACAGCCTGAACTGCCTGCCTGATGGCCGCGGGCGTATTCATGTTTTATGACCATCCGTCGCTGTAGGCAGTGTCGATGCTGTGATGGTTGCTTCCAACACCAACCTTTGCAGGACTGTGTGGTAGTTGGGGTTTCCGTCCTACTCCGCCGCTGGATGCAGTTTTTTATATTTTCTGTTCTTGTGCGAAGGAATTGGCGCGGAGTGCGGTACGAAGGAGTTAAGTATAATCTTTCGATGGACAGACAATTGACTAACTATATTCGACGAAATTACTTTTCAAATTTTATTTCTTCATTGGATTGGTATTGGAAATGAGATAAAAAAAGCAAAATATTTCTGTGTCCTGAAATAAATATTCAAAATCGATTTTTTATATTACCAATAAACCCAGTCATCGACCACCCGTCGTCCTAGAATCAAACATTGAATGGGCTAACGAGAGCCATAAATTGTTGAGCCCAGCAGCAGTAGCAGTCGAAGCAAGTTTTACGAGCTCTCGTATAGTTGCAGTTTGCGAGCATCCCACGCTGACGCCATCCAACCGGATTCGATGACGACGAAGATCCTGATGGAGAAGCAGGCTGGCAGGTTGGTTAGGGTAGGTAGGGATGGCAGGATTTGCACGATGCAAGCGGCTGCTGGATGTCTTCCGCTTCTCGGCACTGAAATCGGTGCTGCATTTTTACACACAAAAGCTGGGCTACGGGCAGATGTGCATGGTGTAGGCGATGGTTGCTGGCGGAACCCGACCGAGACAGTCGAAGCTAACCGGAAGGAATTGGCGGTCGATATATGTGCGAGTCAAAATTTGCTTTGTGACACTTTCCAACGCGAACAGGATCGTAAACTTGTGGAGCGGCAATTTGAAGATTTTTCAGATCGATGCCAACTCGATACCTAGTTGAGTATAAAATTGTATTTACGCAAGGGAAGCGATAATCGGGATACAAGCGATAACGTCAGTAGCAGGCCATGACGTCCATTGAAGGCTCTCGTGGAGTAGAACCTTTGCTGGAAGGGCAGAACGAACATTACCGATCATCTGTTGCATTTGCAATCGAATAAAAAGGTTTGAAAATACACACCGGTATAGTTATGTTACTGCTCTTTGTGCATTGGATGTTTATTAGTAGGGGCAAGAATGGCGTAGTTGGTAAATCGATTACTTTGTATGAAGCTCACCTGGGTTTTGCTTCCAACTCCCACACATAGAGTTAGAACTTTAGAATGAAGTTTGACAGTTGCCTTATAAGCCCTAATCATTTATTTATCGAGAATATTCTATTAAAAATTATTGGCAACCTCAATTAACCGTTATGTGTCCAACAAAAAAAAACACCTTTAACAGGCCGACGAGGGTTCCCGGGTACCCAAAAATGGAAATGCTCATAACTATGTTATTCAAAATCTCAGTTTATGGTCAAACAATGAACGCAAAGTTAAAATTTGAAACCGAGAAGATTCCAAAACCACGAGATACAGCCTACTGAAGCAATACCAAGAATTTTGATACCCATTGTCAGTATTCCATTGAAATTCACAAACAGTTTCCCAGCACTGCAATATGCTTCCGGAAATCCGGATTTCCGGGAACCGAATGAAGTAACCCGATTCATTTTTACTAAGCCTAAAAGTGGATAAGTAAGGTACCCGGGTACCCTTGTCTGCCTGGTACGTAGTAAATAAATTCAGGAGCCTCTTCTAACTTCCCCCTTACTATATCAACAATATTATTAACCAAAAAGCTTTACTTAGTGAAGTTCTAAGACGTCACAAAGTTTCAATTTCCAGCTGTGGATAAAACAGTGGAATTTCACATTTGCTTAGAATACTCGGTTGTATTAATACCTTATTCATCCAATGACGAAGAAGATAACTGGCAGGGTACGAATGACTTATGAGCATGTTAATAACAAAAAAATTAACTTTGAATGTTGGAATATATGGAAAGGACTATAATATTTCAAATGTTTATAAATTTCGCACAATGGTTTATTTTTCGTTTTCATTTTTATAATACAAAGAATTTATTGAAACGCTTTTCTATTTTACCCCACATTATTCCAAGAATCCCTTTAGATCGCCCTATGATTTACATATGCATCAAAAGGGCATTTCTTTCTGAACAACGAATAAATAAATTTAGCTGTTACTACCTGCTACTCTACAAACCATAGCCGCTTAAAGCTATCACAAAACAAAAGAAAAAAAGCCATGCATCCTAAAAAACGAAGAGATAGCGAGTTGGTCTATTGCGCAAAAAGGTGTGTTTTGAAAGCATCGACAACTTTCTAGAACATTGAAAAATCATATAAAAAAGTTACAGTAAAAGAAAACTTTTTAAGGGGGGCATTCCGACATATATTTCAATTTCACCCAATAACTTTTTTCGCTTAATAGATAGTAATTTTGCTACTTCAGCAAAGTTTCATAAAATCATTTCGTCCACAAACTTTCCATATATGACTTTCAATTTTGGCAACAACTTGCAACGTTATTTTTTTATTTAAATTTTATTTATTTAAATCAAAATTTTCCAACATTATATTAAACTACTTAAAAAATAAAGAAACCTTTCCGAAGACATCAAAGTGCCATAATCAATAGTTTCGTCGCAAATATCAATGCTTTTTTTTATTCCGTCCCACAGTGCGGCGTTCGTGTAGTGAGAATTCTCGCCAACGAAAAGGTATTCCCTCTTACTTGAGCATCTCAGGCAAATGCCCTCAAGGTATTACACATTCTCAACGAACACTAGTCACGTATCCGAGGCAGATTTCTACGTGCCAATATTGCGAGCAGCCCCTACACCACGGAAAACCTTGCGTAGAGGCTACTAAGGGAATTCCACCTGCTACGACCAAAGCAGGTATACAGTCGTCGTATGCTAAACCACAACCGGTTTGTAAACCTGCGGACCGGGCACCAGCTCAACAACGATCGGGCCCAGTACCACTAAACCAACTGCCATTACCAATATGGAAGTTACAACGATTACACCAAATGTCTCCAAACCAACAACCAACATAACCAATAAGGAATCAAACACCGATGGAGAAGGATTTACAGCAGTGATCCGGAAGTAGAAGAAACAACCAAGAACATCCTATCTTGAGCATCATGAATGCAGTACGGATGACGATATGGATGTGAACGAAAACGCGAGAGAAGACGGACCGTCTTCTCTCGCGTTTTTTCATTTTTCACAACGAAGGAGGATCCCAACATGCAGCAGCAAGCTGCGTCAACAAGACCTTATGGATAGTTGAAATTTTAATTTTTACGCATCGTAAAAATCTTAAAAGACCCCGGCTCAGTTATGCTAACGCATTGGGTCGTATCAAATATACAAGAAAAAAAATATGATTGACAAAGATCACATGTATAATGTGTAGTTTGCAATGTGCCTGGAAAAATGCGACAAATTCTTCGACATTTTCGGACTCACACCGGCAGAACCTCAGCACCAATCTGGTTGGCTCGCTTTCGAACTTTTTTTTTTCATATAAATATTGCCCACCACACTCCCCCACACCAAAGAACTCATACAAGAGCCCCCTGGTAGTGGACAAAACTTGTCTCAGTCCACGAACAATGGCAACAAAAACAAACAAAAAAAATAAAACAAACTGAGCTGAGACAGACATTTATTGATGTGCAATTAGTTTAAGATAATTAACTAAGGTGGAATCCCAGTGGAAATAGATTTCCTGTTAAGGGATCCACATTATAAATTAAATCCTGCTGACGGATGTTTACATTAAATTACAAAACAATATCATTAATTAAATATTTCGTTAAGCCTATGTTTAAAGTACTGTTTCGATCTAGCCTTGAAGATGGTACGATTGTCGATTCTCTGCATGTCAAGTAGAAGTGCATTAAATTTGGTAGAATGCGCTTTTGGCCAAGGTTTGTGGCTGCTCGAATGCGTTGCAAGTTACTATTTCGACGTGTTGAACAAGAATGTGTTAAAGTTGTAAAATGTATATTATGCCTCGCGATGGAATTATGTAGATTGTCGTGTATGAATAATAGTGTTTGTACGTCACATAAGTGGGCTATGGGTAAAATAATGGGTTCTCTCGTCGGGGAACTTTTCGTCGGAGTAGGCTAGATCTATGTGCCAGCAAATAGTGTCTATCTGCCTCCGCTAATTGCAAAAATCTATGTGTGAAATCAATAGGCAAAACGTTGACATTTTTTTGAGTGCTGAGTTGTTGGTTTTGAACATTTTTTTCCTGCTCAGAATGTTCTTTAACATTTTTTCATATACCTATATACAAAAAATCTTCATATGACCCCCCCCCCCCCCCCCAAGGTGGATAAAACAGGTTTTTAATTTTATTATAGTGTAAAAGTTCACGAAGAACATCAAGCTAAAGTGACATAAGAATCGTTTAATAAAATATCCACCCAAAAGATTGGTTGGGAACCCGTTCAATTTAACCACGTTGAGCTAAACTTTTATGCTTTGGCGAAAATAGCTCATAAACTGAACAAACTAATATTTTACGCAGAGGTAAAAAAAATCAAAATAAGCCCCACCCATCCAGGTTCACTTACCTATAATAGCCGAAATCAGAAGGCCCAATTTGGTTAGCGGAGCTACGGAACAGACGAAAGTATATGGAAACGTGTTTGTGTTTTCCAAGGGGTATAAAAGGTAAACGAAAATCACGGTCCTCTCGTACCGTAACGAGTTAAACAAGGTTCGTGGGAAAACTGGATCATTTTTTGCCTTTCTCAATAGAAAGGTATTGCAATTGCTCTGAAAACCGACTTTTTAACGGAGGCCCGGAGGGCCGAGTGACATATACCATTCGATTCAGTTCGTCGAGTTCGGTAAATGTCTGTGTGTGCGTATGTATGTGTGTATATATGTATGTGTGTGTGTATGTGCGTCTGTGTGTGTGTACGCGAACACAATCTCACTCACTTTTCTCAGAGATGGATGAACCGATTTTTACAAACTTAGTCCCAAATGAAAGGTGCAACGTTCCCATAGGCTGCTATTGAATTTCTAATGGATCCGACTTCCGGTTCCGGAATTACAGGGTGATAAGTACGAACACGCAGAAAATGTCGATTTTAATAAATTCTGCAATGAATGTATAAAGGTGAAAATTTTTCCAAAATATGACCACAACTGCTTCGATTTGTAGTATTAGGTCACTAACATCCATTCAAAGTCTATTTGGCCACATTGGCCACCATCCTCGGTTCCGGAAGCCCCGGCGGAAGTATCTAAATTCAGAATAACAGTCACATCGGTTTCTCGGAGATGGCTAGACCGATTCGACTAAACTTGGCCTCAAATGAAAGGTATTGCGTCCCCGTAAATGGCTATTTAATTTCATCCCGATACGACTTCCGGTTCCGGAGTTACAGGTTGTGGCGTGCGATCACATAGCAAATTGTGATTCAAACCGATACTCCGATGAAAGCAAAAAAGGTAAAAATTTCGCTAAAATGTCTCTCAAACAACTTAAATTTGCTGTTCTAGGTCACCGACGGCCAACCAAACTTTCGTTGACTACATTAACCACCATAGACGGTTCCGGAAGTGCCCGGGAAAAGCGGCCATCTTTCATAACTAGCAAACTCATATCAGTTTCTCGGAAATGGTTGGGTCGATTTTCACAAACTTAGTCCCAAATGATAGCTATATTATCCCCACAGATGTCTGTAAAATTTCGCACGGATCGCTTGTATGGTTCCGGAAATATAGACTGAACGGTCCGGTCACACATGAAATTCCCATATAAGCCTGAACTCATATTTTTTTTCAAAGGGGGGACCCCATGAAATTTCAGAAATCGAATTCGTATTTTTGATGCCAAACATCTTTAAAATGCATGAAACGTCGAGATTTTATGTTATCTCGAAAAACATTTTTTTTTATAAAAATCGACTTTTTGGGACTTTGCCGATTTCGCACCTTTTTTCAGTTCAATATTACCGTGGCTGTTTTTTCTTTTTCAAAATTTTAGAACTCGAATAATGATTTATTTTCCTGTATATAGTTGTCATGTGAGGTATAATAATAAAATGTAATATATGCATTTAAAAGTTTTTAATGAATATAAACATCGCACACATTCTCGTGATTCATGATTGAGAAAGGCACAATTGCACCGCTAGGTGGATTAAAATAGGTTTTTTTCTTCTCGTCTAGTTGGGTACAGGTCACAGGCTAGCAGAAAGGTTGACCACATGATTATTACATGATGATAATGGTGATGATGATGAGGATAAAGGTCCTCTCCTACATTTTACCAACTGAACGAATGATTCAGTAGAACACAATAACTAATCGCAAAGCTTTAAGAAAACTAACTAAAAAATTTGTTCGCCATGAAATTTGAACAAGTACAGCTTGACATTCCAGTAGTCAACTAGTGATGAAACCTGAAATTTGTAGCTATGTGGTTACCAATCAATAAGGCCACACACTGATATAATATATTCGTAAATCGCTAGGAATTAATTTCGTACAGAAAATTTTCATAAAATATACGAATTTTTCGTACATTTAATGAATCGTTCGTAGTTCTATTGAAACACTTTTATTTTTTATTACGAGTTTCTCGTGAAAACCACGAAACGACTTTCGTTGGCTTATTACAAAATGGCTTCATTAGGCAAACGAATTGTTCGCTGCTATATACGAAAGTCTTAATAATATTTACGAGCACCATTCGTCAAATCGTCAACGTCAAAAGAGCTTCAATAGAGGTAGAATATGGAGTCATTGTTGCTATACGTCAGATAATTGTTGATCATCACGACAGTCTCGGTCTGACTATTTTGTAGCCGTATCCGGGTCCGCCGGTTTCAGGAATATTTCATGAACCTATTTCGCTTCCATTTAAATCAGAATCTGCAACAGTACGGATTCAGTTGAGCCTTCGCGAACTGCTCGTTGGTTTTGTATGAATAAATTTGAGTTTTTCTCTTCAGGAGTAATGTCTAAATAATATGCTATTAAATACAAAAAATTCTCTAAGATGAACGAAATAAATTCGTGCGACCAACGAGATTGTTCGTAATATACACAAACGTTTAATAAAATAAATAAAACATTTCGTTTCATTCGTGTAAAATAATGTCGTTATCAACGATAACATTTCTGCAATGTACATTATATATGAAAAATTTACGAAAGCTTTTGGTATTACTTCACACCACAATCTTCTTAGTCCCCAATAGAGGTGAGCAGGTTGAAATAAACTCGATTTTGCCAGATCGATCCTTTTAGCTAGCTAAAAAAATCGTTCGTAATATACATAAACTTTCATAAAAATAAATGAAACATTTCGTTTCATTCACGAAAAATAATGTCGTTATCAACGATGACATGCGTGCAATGTAAACTAAATAAGTGAGATTTGCGAAAACTTTCGTTCATCAAGTGGCCATTTATTCGTACCACAATAAAATCGATTTGGCCACATCGATTTTTTTTTAAATAAAAAAAAATCGATGTTGTCAAATATCGATCCCAAAAGATCGACTGAAAACAACAGGCTAATAAATACGCAAACTTCTCTAAGATAAACGAAATGGATTCGTGCGACCAACGAAAGCGTTCGTAAAATACAAAAACGTTTATTAAAATAAACAAAACATTTCGTTTCATTCACGAAAAATAATGTCGTTGTCAACAGATAGAAAAAACGGGCCCGGGGGGTCCAACGTACGGGCCCCCACCACTGTATATTGCCCGTGCATCACAAAGTTAAAGTTTGAAATCCATTGTACTTACTGATATTATGTAGCTATTTTACACTGAAATTATATTGTTATGTACCAGTTTTTTCTCTAGTTGTTTGTAGTGCCAATGACGGTAAAAACGGAGGGCTGTTAATAGTATTTTGTATACGTCTTCGTACGTTTTGGTTACTTAGAAGAGGAATTTTTCGTCAATAGTATTAGTAAAAGTAAAGAAATGAAAGATTAAAAATGTAGTACATAATTGCAAAAATTATAAACAAAAAAAAATCAAAAATTCCACAAAAAACAAAATTAAGGAAAAACTTTTTATTGAAAGTGTGTACAGAAAAACTACAAGTCGCAAAATCAACCACATAAACAAATTAAAGTCAATTGTTTTTGTATAATCGAAAACAAAAACCAAAACAAAACATGTAAGAATCGATAAAAGAACACAGGAAACTAGACAATCAAATTGCAAAGATTAAAAAAGTCGAACATTGTTGAACAAATGGTGAAAATAATAAAAAAAATTCGCAGATGTTGAAAAATTTTGAGAATCAATGAAAATGAAAAAAAACAACCAAAAAATACGAATATTTATATAAAATAAAAAAGCATAAAACTGAAAAGCTCGAAAATAATAAAATATATTCAATATTAAAAACAAGAAATATTTAAAGCAATAGAAAAAGTGAATAATGCGTTAAGAATGCATAAAAGTAGAGGAATAGATATAAAAGACAAAAATAAAATAAACATGAAGAAATTAAAAAAGTGAATTGAACAAAAACGGACAAAATGGAAAACAAAAAATAGTATAAAACTAAAATGGTATACCATAGAAACACACAAAATTGAAAAAAAAAATATCAAGAAGAAATTGAAAAAATAGATTAGATTACACTAGTTTACAAATTTCAAAAAGTTGTGATATCCTCAACTTTTTTTTATCATTTCCGTAGTAAAATGGCCCGCTGAAAACGAAAATGCGATTGAAAAAATTCTGTATGGAACAGATTTTGAGATATTGCGAAAAAATCCGTTTTTGTATTTTAAAAAATTGGCCCTACACTTCATCACAAATATCTCCAGTTGTACTCTACCGATTTTAATGATTTTAATATCATTTGATCGACAATTGCAAGACCTATCAATTATTCCTAGAAAATTTTTTGATCACTATTACAATTAGATCTCTATTCAGTAATTAATTAAAAAATTATTGCTATTTCTTGCAAAATTTTGGATTTTTTTTTTATTTGACGGTAAATTACTCAAAGAAGAACGATTTATTAAATATTTTTTATTCGTGGGTATTGAAATATGATCAATTACGAAAATAATGAGCGGTTGTTCATTGGAATCTAAATAAAAATATAGAATCTATGAGTATTTTTGTAAAAAAGAAAAAGTCAGTTTTTTAGAGTTTTGCGTATCTCATATAGAAAGGTTATGCAATCGGTCGGAATTTCGACTTTTCAACCGGGGCCCGAAGGGCCGAATAGCTTATACCATTCGACTCAGTTCGTCAAGATCGTAAAATGACTATATGTGTGTGTATGTGTGTGTATGTATGTATGTATATGTGCATGTGTCAAACAAACTCACCGATTTTTTTTCAGAGATGGTTGGACTGATTTGTACAAACTTAGTCTCAAATGAAAGGTACTACCTTTCCATCGGTCGCTATTGATTTTTTATTGATCCGATTCCCGGTTCCGGAGTTACAGATTGAAGAGTACGATCACCCTGGAAATTCATATATACACTGGTACCACCATGATGTCCAAATGATGAAATACATATTAAAATGTGTGCAACATTACTTGTATTTGCGAGTCCAGATCGTTGATAACCCATCGGAGTCGTAACCGGAAGTCGAATAGAAATAAAATTCAATAATAGTTTTAAGTGACATAACACCTAAGTTTGGTTATATCGGTCTAGTCATCACTGAGAAATGGATGTACCTGTTATTCTGAATTTGGATTCTTCCGCCGGGGCTTCCGGAACCGTCGATGGTGGCCAACGTGGCTAACGCGACTTTGAATGATTGTTAGTGACCTAGAGCTACAAATCCAAGCAGTTGTGGTCACATTTTGGAAAAAAATTCACCTTTTTACATTCATCGCCGTATACGTTGAAATCGGGATTTGCTGCGTGTTCGTGCTTATCACCGTGCAATTCTGGAACCGGAAGTCGGATCACTTAGAAATTCAACAGCAGCCAATGGGAACGTTGTACCTTTCATTTGAGACCAAGTTTGTAAAAATCGGTAAATAATTCGCTGAGAAATAAGTATGACATTAACGTAGGGACTTGGTAAGTTCCCCGGGGCATTAGGAACCATAATAGGTGGCCAATGTGGTCAAAGCGACTTCGGTGGGTCATCAATGATCTAAACACGCAAATCCTAGCAATGTTGCACACATTTTAATATGTATTGCATCATTTGGACATCATGGTGGTACCAGTGTATCTATGAATTTGCAGTGTGATCGTACTATTCAATCTGTAACTCCGGAACCGGAAATCGGATCAATAAAAAATCAATAGCGACCAATGGAAAGGTAGTACCTTTCATTTGAGACTAAGTTTGTACAAATCGGTCCAGCCATCTCTGAGAAAAGTCGGTGAGATTGTTTGACACATGCACATGTACATACATACATACACACATACACACACATATAGTCATTTTACGATCTCGACGTACTGAGTCGAATAGTATAAGATATTCGGCCCTTCGGGCCTCGGTTGAAAAGTCGAAATTCCGACCGATTACATAACCTTCCTATATGAGAAACGCAAAACTCTAAAAAACTGACTTTTTCTATGTTTTACAAAAATACTCATAACTTCTATATTTTTATTTAGATTCCAATGAACAACCGCTCATTATTTTAGTAATTGATCATATTTCAATACCCACGAATAAAAAATATTTAATAAATCGTTCTTCTTTGAGTAATTTACCGTCAAATATAAAAAAATTCCAAGATTTTGCAAGAAATAGCAATAATTTTTTAATTAATTACTGAATAGAGATCTAATTGTAATAGTGATCAAAAAATGTTCTAGGAATAATCGATAGGTCTTGCAATTGTCGATCAAATGATATTAAAATCATTAAAATCGGTAGAGTACAACTGGAGATATTTGTGATGAAGCGAAGGGCCAATTTTTTAAAATACAAAAACGGATTTTTTCGCAATATCTCAAAATCTGTTCCATACAGAATTTTTTTGATCGCATTTTCGTTTTCAGCGGGCCATTTTACTACGGAAATGATAAAAATATTGTGAGGATACAAATCACTGTAAACTAGTGTTATTTAAAGAATGGAAAACAACATTAGAAATGAAACTTGGCAGAAATTCAAACAACAGCCTAAATGCAAAACGAAGAAAAAATGCGCATAATGACAAAAAAATATATCTAACGTTTTCTAGAAAAATAAAAAAATGGAAAATGGCCAACAGAAAATAGCACTTTCAAAATAGGTTATATGGAAAAATGAAGAATAACAAAAATGAACAAAATGAAAGATTAAGAAACATGTGTAAAAAATAAAAAATTATAATAAATTAGTAATGAGATAAAAAAAACTACGGAAAACGGATAGCTAAAAACTAGAAAACTTGTACCAAAATACGAGAAATGTAGATAAAGGGACAATGGAACGAATTTAAAAAAGGAAAAATGCAAAAATATATAGAGAAAAAATAAAATAGAAAAAGGGAATGCTAAGAATGAATGGAACTAATAGACTAATTTTAAAAGTTTGATGGAATGACAAAAGAAACAAATGAAAAAGCAGGGTATTAAAATATAAAACAAGTGTAAAAATAAAATAGAATGGAAAAATTGCAAATAAAATGGAAAAACTGCAATGACTAAAAATTAAGGTAAGTGGTATGGATAAAAATGCAAAAATAAACAGCGTGAAAAGCAGGATAAAATAAAAATATGGTAACAATGGAAATAGATAAAAAAGCAGAATGTTGAAATTGCAGATATACCACGACTTGCAGCCTCCATCAGTGTTTGTATCAATATGCGAAAGACATCAAAAAAGAAATGTGTTTAATATAACATTCCACCAAGTCGCTCAAAAACAGTGCTTTTTAAAGTGCTGAAAAAAATTGATCAACGAAATTTTAACAAAATTTTAAAAAATCCATGTAAAAATGGGGAAAATAGCGAAACATGGATCAGATTACAAATAAGGGTTGTGGTTGGATTTTACGCTATGCTGGTTTCGAAAACATTCATAAAACCTAAATAGGCTCTACTTTATTTCTTATGTAGTTCGTAGCACAAAATATATCATATATTCTTCACATTCACCGCAAAGTGTAATGTTGTGGTAGAGCATTTAGGTGTATTTTTTCGCATTTGTGAAGAGTTTTGTTGATTTAGTGGGTGCAGTACTGCACATCCTTGAATATCTGCAAAAAATCAAAAAGCACCAGCCACTCTCGCTGTGAAGGATAACCCAAGCGAACTGTGCTCTGCTCTACAGTAAACAAACGCGGAGCGTAAAATCACACTCCAGTGTCTTTCAAGAATCTTTGTGAGGAGCATATAATCCGTTGATCCATTGAAGTGAAGGTCCTGTGGGGTAAAGTGAATCTGAACCCAAATGGTGGTGAGCACTTTTTTAATATATTGGCCAACACCGAGAGGGGTCCTACTTATCGATTAGGGTCTGCAACCCGAGAATGATGTTTATGATGACTGTGTGCTAGACGATTTATAAAATGATGCTGAGAGTTCCTTATGAAGAAAAAATTGCAAAATAATCCACTGGATTCATCCGGGCGAAATCCGAATTACATGAACAAAGACCCGGAATTTGACTCAAAAAACCGGTATGGCAACCCTAAATAGAAGGTTGAGAAGTTTTCTTTTTCTTTCTAATTACTTTTGATAATTACCCAGCAGTTGCGAAGACATGACAATAAATAAAAAAAATCGATTTCATATTGACGAAATTTGAAGGCAACCTCATGACTTCTAATCAAATCATTAATTTTTTACCCCTAGCAAGCCTGATCTAATTTTTTTTCGATTATACAAATTTTAATCTAAGGGCCATTCACTTCTTCATTCAAGTTAAAAAAAATTTCTTTAAAAAATTCTCCCTTCCTATGTGCGAGGTTAGGAATCGAACCCAAATGAGCTGCGTACATGGCAGTCGATGTACCAACTACGCTATGCCCGCCTTGGTCTGATCTTCTAATTGGTTACAAATTCATATATTTGATATTCAATATGCAGTAGTTTTTAAAATTATACACAAGATATTGAATTTTTTTTGAAAGTCATGACCAAAATTTTAATTTCCGTTAAAAATCCGGGCCCCCTTCAAAACTCCGGGCCCGGGGGGAAACACCCCGTCCCCACCCCCCTCTCGGCGGTCCTATCAATGATAACATTCGTGCAGTGTACATTAAATGTGTAAAATTTACGAAAGCTTTCGTTCAGCAAGCGGCCATTCTTGTTCATGAAATGAACGAAACGTACTGTTTACAATGCACGAAAATCCTTCGTTGCAGAAATCGACTAATGAATTTGTGCATTGCACGATCGATTTCATTATATTTACGAATTTATATTATCAGTGCAGTTTCAGACAAAAACATAATGATTTTTTTCAAACTCATCAGTGAGAATTTATATTAATATGGTATTAATTTTCCCGTTGTGCGACGGTTGATTTTTCCTGTTGACACTGCTCCGGAACGCGCTACAGCAGTAGTAGGCCGTGATAGTACTTTTTCAAAATCGACTCTCTCCTACACACATACCCACACACACACACAAACACATGCTGCTTTCAAACTACCATCTCCTGGGATGTGAAAATTATTATATTAAGTACATATCATGCGAAACGAGATGAAAGAACCACCGTGACGTTGGTTTGACGGCGGGAAACAAAAAGCAAAACGGCTGGAAGCCGGCCCGGCGTAGACTCGATTGCGGTATTCGTAAACATTTCATTAAAATGTTTGCTTACGCCCAGAAACCAACCCTTTGCTGTACACTGACTGACTAACTGACTGACTGACTGACAGACAGTATTGTGAGGAACTAGGGGGGGAGGTGTAGCTGACAAGTGACTTGGTAAACCACAGCCGACATTAATTTATGAATTCATTAAAATGTGTGTGGTGCAATGGAACAATTTCGGGTGGGAAAAACGGTTGACGGTTTTCGTTCCACGTCGGGCTTCTGATGAAACGTTTTGTTGTCTCGGGTACTCGAACGAGTGACGTCGTTATCAAGTTGTTTGGTCGTTCTTTCCAGTAGAGAGCTTCAGTTTATAAGTTCAGTGGAATCTACTTGAAAAGTTTGAAGACACGAGGCAAACAAAGATGGATCTTTGAAGAAACTTGTAGCTTGCTTATCAGAGCGATTCCAGTGATTAAACAGAAAACTTTTTTTCCGAGAAAAACAGGGAATCGCCCGCCAGCACTGAGATAGTAATTAATTTCCGCACAGCATCCCGCACCTTTCCCAAACCGGAAACCATCAGTTTCAGCAGCGGAAATGTTTGTGTGGCTCACCCATCATTATTCATGTGACATGTTGGTCAGTAGGTTATAATCGGGATTATCCAGCTGAGCCGCCCGCTGATTCGCTCGTAAGGATTAACGAGATTTCCCATGGTAATCGTTTGCCATTATGATGTCACCCGCGCAGCCGAAAAATCCTGGTCACAACCGGCCATCATATTTGCTCTGTGGGAAATGATTTCCCCTACTCCCTCATTTTGAATCTATCCCGGGCAGACGTTTGCTAGAAATGAAGATCAGTGCGTTAATTTTTCTTTATTTTTTCGTTTTATGCGCGGGATTCTGATGGGAAATGGCTTCCCACCCGCTGTGTGGGGAAGAAAATGGCGTTTGGAAGCAGCAAAAGTTCTCCGCTGTCTGGTTGTTCAAGGTAACGCAGTATTAACCACGTAATAAAAATTTATGATCTGTGCATAGCCCGGTCGGTTCCTGCAGCATCAGCAGCACCGAGGCGGCCTGGGCTATGCAAGTTGCCGGAGCGCGCTTTATTAGTTTTGCAGCGGAAAAGTTATCTCGGGTGGGGAATGGAAAAATATTTGTAGCTTTTAGTGCTCATATTGCAGGAGAACCTGTTTGCCTGTGCGGGGATTGGGTTTGTACTTAAAGAGTTTATGCTTTGTTATTTTTTTTTCTCTCGCAGAATCATAAGCTTGAATGAAATAAATATAAAAATCTACCAGAACCAAAACAAAATAAAGTGTTAACTCGTAAAATGATGAAACGAAACTCATATCTTCATCTAGTATTCCGTGTGAAATCCTGCCGTTTATTTCGTGGCCTTTAAACTCATACATAAACAGGAATTGAATCGCACAAGGTCTCCGTAGTCGCTAGTCACTTTCTCGGCTCGGCAGACGTTTTTTTTTCTGCTATGCGGTATTCGCAAAAAAGAAAATCGTTACAACAAACAGTAGCGAAAAAGCCTTCCCATGTAATATTTAAATACAATTATTTAACCTTCACTCGTTGCTTGCTCCATGCACACAACCATACAAATACACATTTCCCATAATGAAATCATGTCCAGCAAATAAATCACTTCCCAATGGGATGCGGGGATGGAAAATGCGGGTATCGCAGCGTAAATGCAGATTGCAGACGCTCGAGAACAGATTTGTTTGCTGGGTAGAAATGCGTTGCCATGAGTACCAAGCTACCCAAATGTATACTGTAGGTACGTACACAGAATGTGTTTTTCTCTACCGAATTCCGGAGCACTCGTGTCTGCGCTTGCTTTGTGATGAGTCTTTTTTGCTCACAGATTTTGTCAGTTTTTTATTGAATGTTTTAAATTTAGCGACAGTCGAGTTTTCTATTCAGTTAGAAAAATCTCTAATTCTGTGCACGGGATTTGAGAATCGAACCCAGGTTGGCGGCGCGCTGGAAAACCTAACATTGGCGCGCAGATTAGATTTTGGAAATATCTCTTACTTGATACAACATAGCCCTACACTGAAAACGTACGACAAAATTATCCATCTAATGCATCAAATTAGAGCAAAGTTTTACCACACAATTTTTCGTAATCCCTAGCGTGTACTAAATCTGGTCCAGTTACGGAAATAGCCTGCGGGAAGACGACTTTCGTGAAATAAGCTGCACGGTAGGCAAACTTTACCAGCACCAAATTGAATAAATATTTTTCCAACTAATTGCCATATGGTTTCACGGAGAACATAGAGAGGCCCAGTCGTGCACGGAACCCGAGATAAACTCATCCTCACTGGATGGCCAGTATGTACACACACACACACACTCCAGCAATGTGGGCTTGCAAGCAAATTAGATTTTGTAAAATGTTCACAACCTCGTAAACTTTGACTTTATTCACAGCTTGACTGTTCCCATTTGTTGGGCAAGCGGCCGGGCAGCTTCCACGAGGCGATCATGTGCACATCAAATCCATTACTTCGGGGGTCCACTTTCATCTCGGAACATTCCGTAGTCCGTAGGCTGAACCGTAATCCCCTGCTGTGTGGCTACCCAAATCTGTTCGTTAGGGAGCAACTGTTGGGACGGGGAAATGGGGTGAAACGTATTTTTAAGTTGTTTTATTGAACAATGCTTTTATTTGTAATTGCGGTAAAATTAAATTCCTTTTTTTAACTAACTACAAACGTAGAACTACGTCTTTTTTTCCATATTGAGATACACTCTTAAAATGAAAGAAAAAATTATACATAATCATTAGTTGCTAGGTTTTGAGCGCTAATCCAGCCATTTCACGATAAATTTTAGAGATTGGTGCTGAAAATCTTTTTTGGTTAGATGTAACTCTCTGCTCTGACGGTATTACGCATTAGTTGGAAAACTGGCTCGAACCAGACGAGTTCGTCGTTATCTGATCATTAGTACATTACTTGATTATTTTAACGTTTCGCTAGATAGCTACAAACTGGGACCTCCACGAAGAGGACTTGGCGACTAGGTATCATGGGTATCTTCCGACAATTGAATCTCCAAGTGAGCTCGGGGATAAAACACACTCTTTCATGGTAGCAGCAACCCAAGAGGCTTTTTCGCTTCGAGTTATGAATGCTTCTAGAGGACCACCTCAGTAGAATGCCGAACTTGCAGTACCGTCTTTCCGCATGGGCACGGGATTTTGTGGGCCCCGCACTGAGGATGGGTATAAATCCATACTAACGTCTGTCTTCGAAAAAAAAGGTGCACTCGAATATTTGCAACTCTTCAGTGCATTGCTAAAATGACAGAAATTTGAATTGAAAGTGGTTTACATTTTAAAGTCTTTATCAATATCCCTATGCATCATATCAATGAATCGGTAGCAAAGCAGTTGAGAATCGCACATTGATTCGTATTGCATGTGATCAAACCATCAAAAAGTATCAGACAACTAAGCAGAATGATACTAGCGGCAAGAAACGCATCAGGGCAAGGTCAATCCAACCGTTGCACAAATATGTCAGTTCAAGTTTCAATTTATCTTCAGCACAACCAAGGAAGAATATAAAGTTCGGAAGGGACTGTGCCGTAGCGACAAGCAGAACACGATGACCAACAAATCTCTGTCTGGCAAGCGTTTTGCGGACAAATGATTTAATTTTTATCACATTTGGGACCATCAACTGACATATATACATAAGTAAACCCCTCTAAATTCTATTACTTAAGCCTGGACTCTCTTAAACTGGTACCGAACCAATAATGTTGTTTTTTGGCCTAAAAGAGGTTAATTTTCAAACATTCTAGAACTTCGCCTTATCGTGCTTAAAAAGAGCAACCCCATTCTTTTTGTCAATAATAATAATATTTTTTCATGATAATACGAAACCTTGTGATCCTGAAATAAAATGATTTAAGAATTTAAGAAATTCGGCAGCGGAAACCGAATTCAGCCGAAAGTTATACATGTCCTGCCATTGAAGAACCTCCAGAAGTGAAGAGCGGATTAAGTCAAGTAACGCCACTGAAACAATATAAGCTGAGTGAGCTGTCACGGATGGTTAGGAAGTTACTGATTAATCCCCCTAAGAGTGAGATTTTTTCATAAATTTTCTTAGAAGTGAGTGTATTAAAATAATTCCTTCAGCATATTTGTAGCTCTTACTTTCGCGAATATCTTTACTGATGACATCAAATACATATTTCGAATACTTTAAAAGTTATGACTTGTTGTTTACCTTTTGTCGCCTATTTATTGTTCAATGTAGTAATAATCCATTTAAATGAGCAAAATATTTATGTGTGTCTTACAGTAGGCGTGTCAAATAAGTGACCATTCATAAATTACGTAACGCTTTTAGGGGGGGAAGCTAGTTCGACAAGTTGTTACATATTGTGACATAGGGGGGACGGGGAGTAAGCTAGATCGTTACGTAACATGTTTTCACCGAAGAAAAAAATTATTTTCAAGGAATTTGTTACGTAATAGGGGAGGGGGGATAAAGAAATTTGTGACAATTTGTTACATGGGGGGAGGGGGGAGTCAATTTTGGGCAATTTTTGCGTTACGTAATTTATGAATGGTCCCTAAATGAAATAGTTAATGGACGATTAACATGCCTTCACGCCTCCCTCATTCATTAACTTCCCAACTGACTGAAACATTACAGAGAATGGAATGCTTGAGTGCAGAGGAAATATAAATTTCTTCACCAACCAAAGCATTTATTTGTTTTTATGTGGACAGTTCAAAGGCAGAAGCTGGCATCTTCTACATTTTCGAGCATAACTGAACTGTATAATCTATATCTGGTGCACTATTGCTCAATAATCCCTCTCATAGGTAGCGCTGTGTCGGGAGAACAAATGACGAGGGAAACGAACCAAAGACTTCATTCATCGCGACGGGCATGAATTGAATTTTGTTTTCTTTCAAGTTCACGCAGGGATGTCAATTTTTTCGAGTTCGGACTCAAACTGATATTATTTATTTAGTTATTTATTCCAAGTCGTCAATCAGATGTAGATCGCTTTCTTACAGTAATTATCAAACTAACTTAACACTAATTAAAATTTTGATTTACTTTAAACTGCTGCTTAAGTTTTGTTTTCGACATAGTAAAGTCAATGATTTCGCAATACTTGTTGTAAATATTCATCATTTGGTTTAAAGGGCCAAACTTGGCATAATTAGTACGATGGCGAATTGCACAAAAGATTTTGCGGTTGCGCAGTTGTCGAGAAGGAGCATAAAAATTTAGTTTCGATAATAGTTCGATTGAATCAATACTATGTGATACAATGTCGTTTACAAATGATACCATAGAAAATTCACGACGATCTTTCAAAGTTTGAATGTCAATTAGCATGCACCGTGCTTCATAGGATGGAAAATGTAGTCCAGTCCAACCTAGTTTACGAAGTGCGAACATCAAAAACTGCTTTTGTACTGATTCCATCCGGTTTGCATGCGTTGTTGAAAAAGGCGACCAAACTACAGGGTGTTTGGTTCATGGTTAAGAATCTCTCGGGGGGTGATAGACTGTCATATTTGGAGAAAAAAATTGTTCCACACATACCCTCAAATCTCAACCGTTACATAGTTCAATAACTAACTTTTTGTGTAAAAAACTTATTTGTCGTAAAATACCTCTAACTTTAAAAGTATACTTTGTATTTTAAATGTTTTAGTTCCATTCGAAAGGTGAGAAAATTTCCTATTGAATGATGTTCTCATATCTTTTAGTTAATTAGATTTAATTACCTTTTAGCTGTAAAGTAGTTAAAAGTTAGTGTTTTTGAGGAGGTTTTTGCTAATTTTCTCGAAATAATGAAGTATGATTATAGCAATATCCATTATCCAAAAGTTGGGTTTTAGGACGATTCATAATTTGTTCTTGGACGTCATATTCCTCATTTCTTTGTAATTTCATTACTATACATTTCCTGTAACCGACTTGCAAGTGCTTAAAAGACTCTAATCTAAAAAATATGCTTAATATCATTATTTACAAGATTTCATTGGAAAGCTGAGAAAATGTCCTTTCAGTGTATGTACAAATATCTTTTAGTTAAGTGTACTAAATGATTTTTTACTGACGAAATAACTCAAAATTTGTGTTTTTTGGAGAGTTTTTTAATTATTCTAATTATTAATCAACAAAATTTATCGTTACTATTGTTCATTTGATGCCCCTTAATGTTCTCTATAACTTTTTATTTGACACTTTGTCTATATCTCTTCTCATTTTGCTGCTATTTAATAGTTAACACAGCATGACCTCGCCACAAATGTAGTGGGTTCGAAATCGCTATTTTGCATATGAAACGATGTGATAAAAACGATTTTTCGTCGAAACCAAACGAGATAATTTAATGAAGTTAAAGAAATAACTGTAGAACTTGCTGAGATGCATTATTTCCATGATAAAAATGGTGATGTTTGTTATTTACTATTTTAAGAAAATTAACGAAAATGCTAATAATAGCACTAACTTTAAACTAATTTACTTCTAAAAGACTACTAAATTCAGTTAACTGAAAGGTATTAATACATTTTTCTCTGTAAAATTTTCCTGGCTTTCGAATAAAAAGAAAAAAAAATACAATAAGTGCCATACTTTTTCAATTAGAGCTGGTATTAGTGAAAATGAGATAAAAATATCCAAGTTGAATAACCCAAACTCATGAAAACAAGAAAAGGTAAGTGTATCATGTCAAAGAACGAATTATGCAGCTCTTCAAGACTAACAATCTGGATTATTAAAATGATGAGGTTAACTATTAGGATTTTCAAGAAATGAACGAAAAATCTATTAAAATTATTTAATTTTTAAGAAATTAATTTGAAAAGGCTACTTAAACTCATTAACTGAAACATATGATGGCATCACTCAATGCGAAATTTTCTTACCTTCCCAGTGGATCTAAATTATTTGAAATATAAAGTATACTTTTTGAGTTAGAGGTATTTTAAGACAAATAAGTTTTTAACACAAAAAGTTCAATAACTTTGTAATGGTTGAGATTTGATGGTATGTGTAGAACAATGTTTTTCTCCAAATATGACAGTCTATCACTCCCCGAGAGATTCTTAACCATGAACCAAACACCTTGTATATTACAATATTCTAGTGTTGAACGCACATAGGCTACATATAATGTTTTTATTGTGTAGGGATCTTGGAAATTATAGCTTAAGCCATTAATAAAACCTAGTGTGCTGTTTGCTTTGTTAATTATTGTGTTATAATGATCTATGAATGTTATTTTGGAATCTATAATAACTCCTAGATCTCTTATTCTATCACACTTTTTTACTTGTTGATTTCCCAATAAGATTCTATTGTTCTGTATATTATTCTTTCTACTCAATGTTATGGAATTACATTTTTTACATTCAGTTTCAGAAGGTTTTCATTACACCATGTATAAAATATATTTACTTCGTTTTGAAACGTCTGAAAGTCTTCACCATTTCTTATTTCTACAAAAAGTTTCATATCATCAGCATATATAAGAACTTTTACATTTTTTAGAATGATAGAAATGTCGTTAACAAATAAAATAAAAAATAACGGGCCCAAATGAGACCCTTGAGGGACTCCTGATGTAACCTGAATTGAGATTGATTTTATCCCTTCAAATCTAACAGCTTGTTCAAATTTGTAAGATATGATTGTACCCATGTAAGAAGTCCTGGTTCAAACCCTAATTTTTCTAATTTGAAAAGTAGCATTGGTATGTCGATGCGATCAAATGCTTTGCTAAAATCTATATAAAGAGAAGCTCTACGTGATTTCCGTTATCCATTGCTGTTAATATGTAGTTAATGAACTCGAGTAGATTTGTACTTGTAGAACGCCCTTTGAAAAAACCGTGTTGCGTATGAAAAAGAACATTCTTTTTGAAAAAAATTATGATCTCAATCATGTACAGGGTAACTATCTTCGGAAAACCTGATCGGAAGATTAAGAGCTAGCCTGTGGAAGACCAAATAGTTTTCAACTCTACCACTAGGCGGTGCCAGTGATCATGCTATTTCTTGAGTTCGCTGTATTTTAAGACCGAATCACCCTACGACATAACGCTTCAATGCAGTCTCGCAGGACAATAGGAAGGGAGAAAAGTAAGGACTGGTTTTAGTGGTTAGGCACGAAAGTGAGTCCCATCCATTGCCAATGCACTTTTGAAACTTTTCAACCTCACTATAATAAACACACACAGACATTTTCACACCTCGACGAACTGAATCTAGTGGTATATGACACTCGACACTCCGGGTGTAGCTTAAAAAGTCGAGTTTCAGTGTGATTGCATAGCCTTGCTTATATAAAAAGGCAAAAAAGAACTGATGATTCCTACACGTTTCATAAATCCGTACGACTATCAAATAAAGTTCTCTGATGCAGCTACCTACTGCGCAAAAAGATGGTGAAAAGTTCAAGGATTTTGAAGATTGGCATGGAACAGAGCGAAAAATTATAGTATGCACAAAATGTACGTTCACTAAGCTACTGTATACGAAACACGCAATAGAAAATGTAAGAGAAAACCATATCAGAGATAGATAAATCCATTGACCACATTTTGCATTTGTGGAGCACCTTTGGATTCATTCCAGAATGTTTTCCAAAAGTAAAAAAAAAGTAAAATATTGCAATCCTGTTTCTGTCCATTGTTATAGGTCATCTTTGATTGATATTCATGCTTTTTGTGTAAAGTCGGTCTCTTTAATGTTCACATTAAGTTCTGTTACCGTTGACACAGGAACAATGATTCAGACCCACATATTTCCATTGATTTAGAGTAGGTTACGTTAATAATTTCTAGTTTGTTTATTTTAGTTAATTTTTTCATGTAATTTTCCAAAGGCTCATCATTTTTGTAATTAGTTTTAGGCAATTTTGTAAAATTATACTAACATAATATTATATTATAAATTATAGAATTTAAGAACGTTTTCTAAAATCGTCCACCCCTGATAACAAACAAATCTACTAGCATCCCACCGGCGAGGATTGTGTAAACCTAGACGAACGGGCGAAGTTATTCGCACCGCAGAACCACTGTTTCCGAATTCGGCGAAGGAAGAAGAGAGAGAGAAGGAAGGAGAGGTGAGAAGGAGAGGAGAAGTAATTGAAACTAGGAGTTGTTGGAAGCCACTGAAAGAAGACGGAAGTCAAAATGATGGGTGGGTAATGTCTGCGACATAACCGGAGAGATGTAGAATACATAAGGAACACGTTCTTCAAATATGTTGATACTCATTTTCGGACAAAGGGTGATTTGGGCGAGGAATATTTCAAATTATTCTTTACAAAAATGATGGTGGTCCTGAAAAGGACCGTTTTTGTTGGCGTTGTTGGCCTTGGTGAGGGAGATGGCTAACGATGAAATGAATTGTTAGCATGAGGAAGTCGCATAGTACTGGCCAATGGCTGAACAGATAATAATTGTAAATTATACATACTTACAAATCTAATAGAAGATTCCTGATCATATTTCTGAATCATTAGTGCGAACATTGTGTAATTTGGTTAAGTACAATGAAAGTTACAAATTTTCCAAACTCGACCTTCTGTTCCTTCCGAAATATTGAAATGGGGTGTCTATATTAAACCGTTAGTCGTGGTCACAATAAAACCTGTTTTAATCCACCTAGCGGTGCAATTGTGCCTTTCTCATTTCTCTAAACTATGGCACGGAGGCTTTTTATGTTCAACATAATTGTGGAAATGTCCATTACATTCTTAGTACACTTTGCACTTATACACAATGGCATGCCAGCCACGAACTTGATGAGCTACGTGTCGACGGTGAAACACTTGAAACAAAAAAATATCATACTCCATTAGCCTAATCAGCATTAGATCAATGTTATCTGCTTGCCAACTCATTTTGTCATGCGGGGATGGGTATGCGAGGAGGGCGAAAGTCCCATGAACGAACGACTCCCCAGCTTAAATTGGTATACTTTGTAATATAGTGGTGGTTCAAAGATGACGGGGTTGAAAGGGAGGGGTATGAGGTGGTGGTCTGAGGGGTGATTTAAGGAGATTTTTAAAGGAGGGGAGTGAACAGTAGAGGGGGGGTGTAACCCCTCTCCGTAAACCATCAACTACGCCCCTGTTAAAATCCAGAAACCTTATGCGAGTCGAAAAAAAAATTTGGCCGGGATTAGGTTGACGTTTTTCAGAGTGATTGCATAACCTTTCTATATGAGAAAGGCAAAAATGTGCAAAATCCAAAAAAGTGAATCTTCGTCAAATTTTTTTCGTGTTTGCATCAAATCTCGACGACACCTTGAATACATTTAGCATCAAAAATAAAAATTCTATTTTTAATTTTTCCTATAGTTTTTATGAGAAATTTCTGTGTGGCCGCACTCTGAAACCCGTAATTCCGGAACCAGAATTCCGATCGATCCAAAATTCAATAGCAGCCGATGGGAAGGTTGCACCTTTCATTTGAGACTAAGTTTGGGCAAATCGGTCCAGCCATCTCTGAGAAAAATGAGTGACATTATTTGACACATACGCACATACATACACACACACATACACACACACATACATACACACATACACACACACATACAGACTTTTTCCGATCTCGACGAACTGAGTCGAATGGGATATGACACTCGGCCCTCCGGGCCGGGATTAGGTTGACGTTTTTCAGAGTGATTGCATAACCTTTCTATATGAGAAAGGCAAAAAGATGGGTGGGTAATGTCTGTGACATAACCGAAGCATCGTGACTTCAATTCGAGACGTTAATTTAAATCTAATAATATTCAACAGAATCTCGTTTGAAAGGGGAATTTTCAAATAATTCTCCATGGTAATAATGGTGGTTCTGAAAAGAACCTTTGGTTTCGGCGTTGGTGTTGATGGTGATACGCTGGATCGTTGGATATATTTGGCATGATAGTTACGTGCCTGGCCAACTGCTTTGTAGCCTCGAACAAAACGACAAAACTGGCTTCTTCGGGTACCATTACGGCTGAACTTTGTAAGCTTAGCTCGACTTTGAAATCCTGCACAAACTCACGAATCAGACGCTGGTAGGGCCATTTTGTTTGCTACTAGCACGGAGCTGGACAAAAAAAACATTTAATGCAGTTAGTTCACGGAGGCTGCCAAAAAGCTCGAATAGAAGCATGCGACCACAACGTTTCTCTTAAACACATGCAATTGAAGCAACACTGATCACTAGAGGGATGGTGAGGGAACACGCACATTCGTTTTGGTTATACTGAAATTAGCAGCAGAAAGGAATGGAAAAGCAGTGCACGAAACGAGCGAGAGGATAATTTAAATTTTTGTTCCGTGTGCAAGCTACTTCTTTCCAAACAACGTATTATGTTGCTTGTTGAAAATTTGTTACACACTTTAAAATGAAAGTTTCCGTTTTATTTCTCACTAGAACACAATTGATTGGCCCTGAAAAGAACCGTTGCTTTTATTGTAATTTACGCCCACTCCCAGCGGACACTGTGAGCCAGTTTGGTTTCTTTTGCGAGAAAGTTACGTACTTGGCGCACTATTTTGTATCCTCAAACAAACCGACCAAGTAGGCATCACTGGCTTCATTACGGCTGAGTTTTGTAATCAGAGATGCCATATTCACAGACATGTCTGTAAATGTGCAGACTTTTATTTTTTGATGCAGACTTTTTTGGCAATGCAGATATTTGCAGATTTTTTTATTTTTGTTGCAGATATTTACAGACTTCAAGTTCAGGATTTAATTGGATTTGGATACCTGATTTAAAACTTTATTCAACCCATCCGAAATTAGTATCACGATTTTGTCTTGTTTCTGTCAGAATTCCGGCTGAAATGCAGCAACCGATTGAATTCCAAATCATTCCGGATGGGTTTGACTCGGAAATCGAATGACGCGAGCGATGCGTTTTGCAACACACATAAAATTAGCGCGAGAAGCTTCGATTTTGAATCGTAATTTGTAATTTGTAGTTTTATTGTATACGAAAATCTGTTAGTTTACACTGTACATCAGGTCAATCGTGCCGAAGAATTGGGAAGCTTTTATTTCAAAGTTGTGGAAATGTCGCGAAATATGAAAAAAACTGCGGGAAACTCGATAACAAATTATTTTAAGGGGTCAGGCGAGGAATCAAGTAAGTTTAAATTCATTTAATTTATATACCATTTAAGAATTACGATTACTTGTCTAATTTACTAAAGATTTTTTGTTTGTAGATACTAACGATGATCGATTCTCTGCTCAACCATTGACCGGCACTAGGGTTTTAAGTCGTGTTGGTCTGAAGCAACTAGCGGACGGTAAGTCCACCGACCCGCCGTCAATCGGGACCGCTAAACAAACTCAATCTACTGCGCCAATTTCGACATTTGATGTCACCGCTAATCTACCGTCAAAATTATCTGACTTAACCGGTCCGTCCTCGACTCTATTATCTGAATCGACGTCTGATGATTCGTCGGATAACGATTGCAGATCGCTTTCAGGTAAGTTGCCATCGAAGGCATTTTGATGACACTGCCCATATCTTGGTCCATATTTTCCTGTCCGAAACAATGATTTTTTCATGGTTTCAGAAACAACAGAAAAGGTTTCAAAAACAAAACGCAAGAAATATATCCGCAAGTTATCGACTGCCTGGTTAGCCAAATTTCAATGGTTGACTCCAAGCAATAAAGGTGCTACATTTGTTTATTGCAAAGTGTGCGATAAACACATCAGCTGTAGTGGAGGTATACCTGACATGACGAAGCACGAGGATAGGGAGAGTCATGCTAAAAAATCAAAAGAGCTAGCAAGTAAGCTACCTACACTAAACAAGTTTGTCGAACCGCCCAGAGCGATCAAGGATGCGGAAGTGCAGATGTGTGCCTGGGCAGTTGATCAAAACAAATCGGCGACAGATATTCAAGAGTTTTCCAAACTGGCGAAAATAGTGTTTGCGGATTCGGCAGTTTCCAAAAATATTTCGTTGGGTCGGACAAAAGCATCTGCCATTGTTGAGAATGTTCTCGGGGAATCGCATCATCAAGAACTTGCTGAAATAATGCGACACACTTGCTTCAGCTTACTGATCGATGAATCCACTGATATTGCATGTAAGAAAGCGTTGGTGATGGTGATACGAGTACATACTTGGAAAAATGGACTGCTTGTGGTGAAAGATTATTTTTATCAAGTACTTGAAATGGTTGAAGCTGATGCTACAACCATCTTCAACAAAATTGTGGATGTTTTCGAAAAAGACCAGATACCATACAAAACGCATTTAGTTGGTTTTGCTGCAGATGGCGCGAATGTCATGTTTGGGGGCAAGCATTCCGTAGCTGTACTGTTGAAACAGGTATGTCCAAGAATTTTTATGATTAAATGTGTTTGTCACTCGTTCGCATTGTGCTCCGCTTACGCCTACAAGCATATTCCTGTATACGTGGAACAAGTGTGCCGAGATGTCCACAACTTTTTAAACAATTCTCCGTTGAGATCGGCCAAGTTCAACGAGCTTCAAGATATGATGAACTTAAAGCCATTAAAAATGCTTCATCCCTCGACCACTCGCTGGTTATCATTAGAAACCGTCATTAATCGAATGCTGGAAAGGCATGAGGTACTGAAGGTGTACTTCAGCTTCCAAGATGCTTCCATCGATGAAAGCCAGGTCATCAAAATGAAGGACATCCATGAAAAGCTTTGTAATCCCCTTACCATACTATATGTCAATCTGCTTGGATATGTCATACCTAAGATCAACAGACTGAACCGGTTGTTTCAATCAGAAAATCCAAAAGTATACCAGCTACACTCTGAAATTGAACGACTTGTTCGCACTATTCTGGATAACTTTATGCGACCTGACTATTCCTAGACATTTTCAATTTTAATTGCAGATATTTCAATAAAATATCTGGCATCGCTGTTTGTAAGCGTAGCTCGACTTTGAAGTAATACACAATCTTACAAACCAGACGCTGGAATGTTAGCCAGCGGGTTAATTGCTCCGTTGCCCTTTAGTTGGGGCGAAATACTGGCATGGCGACAGTTCCTGATCGGTAGTTGGTAGCGATTGGCCACCAGTAGCTGGGGCACTTTTTCGGACCGTCATCATTGCCAACTGCTTTCCTCCGGTGGACTGGCTGCTTGCTAGTGCTTAAACGAATACGAATAATGAGAAAAACCGACCGACCAATATTCATATATGAAAACATGAGAAAGCACTACTATCGCTCTCTCGCTCGTTTTCGTGCCATTCCTGTGCCTTTCCTTTACATTCGACTACCAATACTAGCATAACCAAAACGAATATTCTGTCTTTCCATCGCCTTCAATCTAGTGGACAGTGCTAGCAAACTTGCATGTTCAGTTTTTCAATAACAACATTCCAACAATATTTTCAAAGAATGTTGCAGATTTGAAAAGAAGGAAGGAAAAGATTTTCACAAATTTAAATTCTTTTGTGTTATTTGTCAGCGTTGATAAAGGCTATTTAATTTGCTACTAGCAAGGAGCTGCACAAACAAATCGATGTATGCAGTTAATCAACGGAGGCTGCCAAAAAGTTCGAATAAAAGCGTGCGACTAGTGTACTTTGCACGTTCTATATTTTATCAATACTAGAGAGGATCGATAAAATAATTCAAAGTGTAATAGCAACATGCAATTGTGGCAACACAGGCCAGGGGAACATGCACATTCGTTTTGGTTATGATGGTATTAGCAGCAGAAAGGAACGCTTTGTAAGCGTAGCTCGACTTTGCAGTCCTGTACAATCTCACGAACCAGACGCTGGAAGGATCGCCTACAGATTAGTTGCTTCGTTGACTTTTAATTGCGGCTAATTTCTGGCAGGGCGACAGTTCCTGGTCGGTAGTTGGTAGCGATGGGGTTTCTTAGCGCAACCAGTAGCTGGGACACTTCTGCGAACGGCGATAATTGCCAACTGCTTTCCCTCCGGCGGACTTCTAAGCTGACTTGACTGCTTGCTAGTACGATTGTGAACGAATGATGAGAAAAACCGACCGACCGATATTTATATAATCGCTCTAATATGCACTACAATCGCTTTCTCGCTCGTTCTCGTGCCGTGCATGAGCCTTTCCTTTCCGTCCGGCTTCTAAATTAGAAGTTCTAATGGCCTAACCAAAGGAATATGCCGTCTTTCCCCCACCAACTGCTCTTGTTATGCAACCCAATACGAATAATCATAGGAACAAACATGTAGTGGACCTGTATATAAACTTTTCATTATTTTATTGTTCGGTTGATGCACCATATTGACGGCTCTGTGCGGAATGGGTGGAAATTTTCACTTTTCCGAGTCGTTTTCGACAGATTTTTCAAAACACTTTTTTTTGTTATTAGTGCATGTTATACATACTTCAAATTTTAATACTGCATAGAGGAACATATTTTCAACAAATTGGCCTAAAAATCAAATCATTCTGTTAAGTATGATAAAAGTTATTAAAGTTCAAAATCTGACGCGGCGCCGCAGCCGATATTTTGAAACGGGACCCCTGTATTGAAAGCTTAAATGTATTCTACATTAAAATAGTTGCATAACCGAGGTTGTTCAATTACAAATGTAGCACTACTGATGAATCACTTTATAAAAATAAGCGATAACGGACGCGGACGAAAATAGCTGACACAGCCAGTACGCAACATATAATAAATTGACACGGAAACAAAAACTGTCTTCTCGGCTATGTCAACAAATTTGAAATATTTTGTTGTCGAGTACGTTTGAAACTGATTCCTGATATTTATACTAAGAGTGCATGGTGCTGACCTAACATAAAAACTTAAATAGCGTGCAGTTTCAAAATTTGGGATTTAAATAGTGAACTTTATTCTGGCTAATATCTGGCAGTTTTATTAAACGGAGCAATCAATAGTGATTTTTGGAGAGCTTTAGTGCTCAGTTTTCTATAAAATTTATTCTGTTTGTTACTTATAATTTGACTCAGTTCAACCCATTAACTAAACGGAGCCGTGGGTCTTCTGTATATTCACGTGACAAAAAAAAGCATAAACAATAATGATTCTCGAGCATATCACATGCGAACGGCGAGTGGAGACCTCTTCATAGGACGGTGAAATATTTTTTTCCTCATTAATTGCGTCAATTCATTTCTATCTCGATATTGTACACTTCTTTGTCATCATCGTGGTTGCCACCTTCATGTTCGCGATCAGATGTTTTTTCATGCTTTTTGCTTTTATTGGTCACGAATTATAACTTCCTCGATGATGGTACTGGCTGTGGATTTTGAGGTATTTGATGCAGCATTTGCAGTTGCCAATATTACCTGTACAGACGCCACAAATTTGCCGGCCGTGGAGACCGCTGTTGGAAACGTATTTCCATAGGTGAGCTTTTCTCGGAGATTTCTGAGCAGGGTAGTCCGTGATGTGCCTTCGTTTCACAGATCTGCCTCATATTAGTTTGTACCAATATTTTTACCACAACAAATACCAACTGAAATGTGACAAGAATCTTTCAATAACTACTGTTCAAGTAAGTGGTGCCCGATCTCGTAGTGAAACATTGACTTTTTCATCGTCCGCATATGCTGAAACGGATTACGAACCGAAGGTTCGGTAAAAAAATGTTCGTTATTTGAGATTTCGTAAAAAAAGTTCGCTTCACTTTCTCACTTCAATTCGTTTCGTCAAAACAGTTCAAGAAATTTAATGAATACAACATGATAATATAACTATCTTTGGAAAGAGCTTGACGAGTAGCTGATGGACATGGGTGAGCGATGTTCTCTATAACCGAAACCATACGGGTATTTTTGAAATTGGCTAGAGAAGTAGATGACGAAAAACGATGATTAAAGTCATTTTAAGTGACGATAGTGACTTCTAGTCGAACAAAATTTTCTATTACCTTATCATCCCATACCGTTGAGGTTATAGAGAATTTACATAAACCGGAAGTCGCCATTTTGGTTTTCAAAATGGCTTCCTTCAGACGTCATGTACTCCTCAATCACATTCCAAAAAAATCATATCATATAGACTATAGAGAATTAGGTCATTAAGCTATATATAGTTTTCCGTTCCATTCGATAAATTTTAGGTCCAATATACATAATATAACATTATTTCAAAAAAAAAATTCGTTGTAGTACGTAAAAACGCTTTTTTTGTTTTTTAAAATAAATCTTATGTAAACTTGGCAACCATACATAGGAAAACTGCGTTTACATCTGGCCTATCAGGACAACACCCAAAATGAAAAAAAAAACTATATGCAATGGATGGTGTTTATGTCAAATAAAAATAACCCTCCGGGAAAACCGAGAAAACATGCCCTAATTTTTTCTGACAGGGCATCATTTGTCGTGAAATTCGATATGTCAAATCCTTCCAATAGTCCAGACTGTCAACATATTTCTTTATTTTAAATTTTAATATTATTTTCACGTTTCCTGAGTTTGAAAAAACATTGTTGCAATCAAGAAAATCAGCTTTATCGATGTAAGTAATAAAAAACGACTTTTTTTTCTCAATTAATGACCCAATTTATCTAAACCTGAAGTTGTCATTTTGGATTGTGGCTTCATACATTGATTTCCGTGGTCTACTCGTCAACCTATTCCGAAACTACATATATTGTTGAAATTATAGATCGTTTATCTAAGCCGGAAGTTGCCATCTAGGATTCCAAAACGGCTTCAGACTGACTGACTGTGCGTGAAAAATCACGGTAACGTCTTACTCCCGTTGTAGACAGAATGAAACTAGATTACCTTTATGCCTCTGGATTAGAACTCTTTCTCAGGACATAGTGTGATGCGCTTCGCCCCATCGCACCCGAACTGCTGCGGAATTTTCCGAGCGAAAGTGCAACCGAGATTTGCCTACGTAAATAAATTTATGGCGTGATTCGGTGCACTACACGGTGCTCACTTGTGTGTCGAGCGCTGATTTCCTGCCTGCGAGCATGACGTCATTCCGGGAACCCCGAGTACATTTCGGTTAAGGGCACCGCTTTCACTGCACTTTTGATTGCAGTCAACAGCTGCATCAGCTGTTTCGACCTCATTCTACTGTCGCCACCGCCGCGACGCCGCCCGACCGGAGTTTGTTTCGGTGGTGGTTTTTTTTTCCTCCCGGAGGCCGCTGCTGTCATTACTTACCATACACACATCGGCCTGCTTTGATGTCTTTTGCATTTGCACTATCTGCCCGGCGTTATGCACAGTTTGCATACCGACTGGGGTGATTGAAAAGCGTGATGTCGGAAAATGATATCCTATGTGCGGTTTCGTAAATCAAATTTTTGGTCCTTGTCCAGTTCGTTGGTAGGCAGTTGCGTGCGGTTTGGTTGTCGTTGGTTTTAGAAAGCATTTTTAATTATGTTCCGTAAAGGATCAAGGCAAATATAAAAAAAGTGATACATTCCGGATAAACTGTTGCGATATTGCGTCACACAGCGACGTACGTATGTACCTGGAGCTAAATCGTTCCGGATGACCTTCCGTCATAAATCCATTAGGGATGGCTCAAGCTTCAGCCCGGAGCTGAACCGAAAATACACCGAAACTTAATTAAGGCGCCCAATCCAGGTGTGATAAATAGAAACACTCTTTGTTCTTCGTGGTGAAAGACCGATGGTGAAGGGGAGGAGTGGATTCCTATTTAATGGACTGCACAACGATGAAAGTCTATTTTTTTCGCCAGGACTTGTTTGCGCTCTAGGAACGAGTGCGTGGTCGTACGTCAATCCAGCATGGAGTCAGACAGGAACGAAAGGTGCAAATCTTCACTCGTTCAGGGTTTGTAGGAAAACGGCGTCCTCGGTTGGGTGTGAGTTAGCTACTTCGTTTGACAGTCATTTTTGTACGATCCCTGAAAGCCAGAATCTTCCCCGCGTGCGGTTATTTATGAAGACGAAGAAACAATTAAGGATGGGATGTCCTTTTAACAGCACGACATTAGGGCAACCGACCGAGGGACGTTCTGATGTGTGACTATGACGGGGGGGGGGACCAGTAGAATAAAAGCAATTAAAAGTCAGCTGAGAAAATATGACACCTTATTGACAGTAAACGGATTAACGTGCGCGTGCGGACGGGGGAAAATAGTTGGGGCGTTGGAAAAGTTTTATTATTTTGTGGCGAGTGTTTGTTTGGCATTGTTTGTTTCAGCACCTTCGAGCCGAGTGGGTTGCACTGACGTCAAACTTTTCGCTGTTTTTGCTACCAGCGCAGCGGCGAACTGCCTGATTTGAAGCACATAATCTTGAATCGAAAAGTAATCGTAGTAGCCTGGGATGAACGTAGGAGGCTAGCCAAGCTTCACGGACAAATATGCAACCCGCTGGTCATGCGGAACGTGAAGAGCTAGGGTGGAAGAGCCCTTGTTCATCTTAGCCTCCATATTGAGTTCTAAAAGATGACAACACGAATGAACAATTGACAATTCTCGGTGGTTTGTTTACTTTGCCAGTCGCGTGAGTTCGAGTGCAGCAGATGTTCATCTGTTGCATTCGAACTCATATAACTCCCTTGTAAACAAACCACCGAGAATTGTCAAATCAAGTTCATCCGGTTCATTTTAATAAGTTATGTAAATCCTAATTCTTTCGATTAAGGTATTTGAATCTTTTGATAAGAGCAGCATCTGTTGTAAATCTTGAATTTCACAATTTTCACACCAGATGTGTTTCGATGCTGGGTCTTAGGAACGAAGATACCGATTATGTGCGGCACCCTTACCATAAGAGAGACTTGTCAAACGAAGTTCATTCGGCTCTTTTTTTTCGAGGTTATGTTGGGTTGGTGTAAAACCGAATGGTCGTTAGGGTTATGCTCGGTTTTCGAATATAATCGCTCAACACCCAATTTGTTCAAATAATTACAGATATTTATTAATTCTACATTTTTAATAGATTTGCCATCGCAACCAAAAAACCTTCAGCAAAATAACCGTTGTGTAAATTTTCGATCGAAAGGGGAAAAAGTTCGTGACCTTTCGCCATTTTGGGTACTTTTTTTCTCAGCACAACTCTCCACGCACGAAAAATGCTCCTTTCCTGAAATCGCAAGAGCAATCTGGATCCCTTGCCCACCGACAAAAGATAGAACTCACCATGAAAATGCTGTTGCTGCGCTTCCAAATTATTCCATCTGTAGGAAATTAATGCGTCCAGTTTGCTGCATTTCGGCGGAGTCGGGGTTTGTTGCGAGGGTTGAGCTGTGCCACGGGCGTAAAAAAAAACTCGATTAAATCGAATCGACATCCGGGGAACGGGGACTAATTGGAGAAAGACAGCTGACAGAAAAAAAACGGAGAGACTTTCCAAGAAGGTACTCAAATTTTGCTGGCTAATTTTCCCCTCGCATCGACGGGTAATGCAAATGTAAAAAACCTATTTTAATCCACCTAGCGGTGCAATTGTGCCTTTCTCAATTATGAATCACGAGAATGTGTGCGTTGTTTATATTCATTAAAAGAGTTCGAGTTCTAAAACTTTGAAAAAAAAACAGCCACGGTAATATTGAACTGAAAAACCTGTTTTAATCCACCTAGAGGTGCAATTGTGCCTTTCTCATTTCTCCAAACAATGATACAATAGCTGGTTCGTACAATATAACATTATGGAAATGTCTTTCATTCTTATTACACTTGGTAAGTATATATAAAAGCACCTTTTTGCATTCATCGCGGTATCGGTTTGAATCGGAGTTTTCTATGTGATCGCACTCCACAACCCATAACTCCGGAGCCGGAAGTCGGATGGAGATGGAATTTAATATCAGTTTCCGGGGACGCAACACCTTTCATTTGAGACTAAGTTGATCAAATCGGTCTAGCCATTTTCGAGAAACCAATATAACCGTTATTCTGAATTTGGATACTTCAGGATCCGTCGATGGTGGCCAGTGTGACCAAAGAGCCTTTGAATGACTGTTGGGGACCTAGATCTACAAATTCAACAGTTGTGTACATTTTGGAAAAAAATCACCTTTTTACATCCATCGCAGAATTCGTTAGAATCGGGATTTGCTGCGTGATCGTACGTATCACCCTGTAATTCAGGAACCAGAACTCGGATCCACACAAAATTCAACAGCAGCTGATGGACCTTTCATTTAAAATTAAGTTTGTCAAAATCGGTTCAGAAAATTCCGAGAAACCGATGTGGATAAATCAACAAATTTTGTTTTGTAACCAGCCAACTCCGAGAAACCGATGTGGACATTTTGTTAACAAATCCGCACATACACACACATACATACATACATACATACATACATACATACATACATACATACATACATACATACACACATACATACACACATACATACACACATACATACACACAGATATTTTGCGATCTCGGCGAATTGAGTCGAATGTTATATGAGACTCGGCCCTCCGGGCCTCGGTTAGAAAGTCGGTTTTTGGAGTAATTGCATAACCTTTCTATATAAGAAAGGCAAAAGAATAATATTTAATTAGCTTAATAAGCATGAGTTCAATGTTATCTTCATGTGATTATAATTTGGAAAGGTTGGTGGAATGGGTTTGAACATGTAGGGAATGGGGGGTTAGTAGAGTGGGAGTGGAGGATGCGTCAAAAATCCTTCATCTTATTTCGGTATACGGGGTGGATGAAGGAAATGCGGGCGTGAGGGTGGTCTAAGAGGAGGGGAGTGATGAAGGATGGTGGCGGAAGGGCAAGGCGGGGGGAGGGGCGGCGACGCAATACTCAACTGCATATTTTGCCTTCCATTTGAGACTTGGTTTGAGAAAATCGGTTTAGTCATCACCGATGAACCGATGTGACTTTAATTGTGGAATATGCCCGGAATTCCGGAATCGTCGATAGTGGACAATATATTCAAAGAATGTTTGATTGCCAATCAGTGATCTAGATCTACGATTAGAAGTAATTTGGTGACCATTTCAATAGTTTTTAGCCTCTGAGGTATTACGATTGTACCGATTTATATGGGAAATTCCAGTGTATCCTTACTAACACCCCTGTAACTCCGGAAGCAAGAGTCAGAACCGAATGAAATTCAGCAGCAGTCAATGGCATTACTGTATCTTTCATTTGAAATCAAGTTTGTAAAAATCGGTAGAGAATTCGTTGGGGAATGGGTGTGATATTAGTTTAGGAACTTGGCGGGTTCCCCGGGGCGTCATGAACCGTCATAGGTGGCCAATGTGGTCAAAGCTGCTTTGATTGATCATTAGTGATCCAGACCCGCAAACTAGAGTAATGTTACATCAATTTTAATATGTTTTACATCATTTGATCATCATGGTGGTACCAGTTTATATGGGAATTTGCTGTGTAACCGCACTCTTCAACCCGTAACTCCGGAACCGGAAGTCGGATCAACTAAAAATTCAATAGCAGCTTATGGGAGCGTTATACCTTTCAGATGAAACTAAGTTTGCGAAAATCGGTTCAGCCATCTCTGAGAAAATTGTGTGAGTTTAAATGACACACACACACATACACACACACACACACACATACATACACACACACACACACAGACATTTGCCGATCTCGACGAACTGAATCGAATGGTGTATGACACTCGGCCCTCCGGGCCTCGGTTAAAAAGTCGATTTTTACAGTGATTGCATAGCCTTTCTTTATATGAGAAAGGCAAAAAGGTGCGAAATCGGCAAAGTCCCAAAAAGTCGATTTTTACAAAAAAAAAAATTTTCGAGATAACATAAAATCTCGACGTTTCATGCATTTTAAAGATGTTTGGCATCAAAAATACGAATTCGATTTCTGAAATTTCATGGGGTCCCCCTTTGAAAAAAAAAAATTGAGTTCTGGCTTATATGGGAATTTCATATGTGACCGGACGATTTAGTCTATATTTCCGGACCCATATAAGCGATCCGTACGAAATTTTATAGACATCTGCGGGGATACTATAGCTATCATTTGGGACAGTGTTTGTGAAAATCGGCCCAACCATTTCCGGGAAACTGATGTGAGTACGTCAATTTTGAAAGATGGCCGCTTTTCCCGGGCACTTCCGGAACCGTCTATGGTGGTCAATGTAGTCAACGAAAGTTTGGTTGGCCGTCGATGACTTAGAACAGCAAATTTAAGTTGTTTGAGAGACATTTTAGCGAAATTTTTACCTTTTTTGCTTTCATCGGAGTATCGGTTTGAATCACAATTTGCTATGTGATCGCACGCCACAACCTGTAACTCCGGAACCGGAAGTCGGATCGGGATGAAATTAAATAGCCATTTACGGGGACGCAATACCTTTCATTTGAGGCCAAGTTTAGTCGAATCGGTCTAGCCATCTCCGAGAAACCGATGTGACTGTTATTCTGAATTTAGATACTTCCGCCGGGGCTTCCGGAACCGAGGATGGTGGCCAATGTGGCCAAATAGACTTTGAATGGATGTTAGTGACCTAATACTACAAATCGAAGCAGTTGTGGTCATATTTTGGAAAAATTTTCACCTTTATACATTCATTGCAGAATTTATTAAAATCGACATTTTCTGCGTGTTCGTACTTATCACCCTGTAATTCCGGAACCGGAAGTCGGATCCATTAGAAATTCAATAGCAGCCTATGGGAATGTTGCACCTTTCATTTGAGACTAAGTTTGTCAAAATCGGTTCAGCCATCTCTGAGAAAAATGAGTGACATTTTTGATCACATACACACACACATACACACACACATACATACACACATACATACACACACAGACATTTGCCGAACTCGACGAACTGAATCGAATGGTATATGTCACTCGGCCCTCCGGGCCTCCGTTAAAAAGTCGGTTTTCAGAGCAATTGCAATACCTTTCTATTGAGAAAGGCAAAAAGATGGAGTAAATAAAATACCCAGGTAAAAGAGGGTATAACGTCCACTTCGCCTGAAAGTAAATTAGATTTTGGACTCCTTTTAAAAGCGGACGGTGGAACTGGCGGAACAATTCCCGAGTAGTGCTGAAACGAAAAGTAATATCCGAATGATTGAATTTGTGTTCGTATTTTAAACGTTCGTTAATAGGGTGTTGAGCTCATTTTAAGGCAATTTCTGTTGTACTGTTATCTAGAAACAAAGCGTAGAGATTGAGACCAATTTATACAAATATTGTATAAATAATTAATGAAATAGGGTGGCACCCTCCCTTATAGGGTCAAAACAAGAAAAATAACTGATAATTGTGGTGTTAATTAGACACGATTCGTCACCTGTCGAGAAACGAACCAATCCAGATCTGCTCTCCATAATAACTTACACCTCTTTATAACCACCTTCGCAGGATTTCATAACCTTCTTAGCGCTACTCATTCGAATTTATTTGCTAACTGTGCTGAGAGTTTCCTGGCGACGGAATTTCTCCCTATACCGATGCCAGTTTTCGTGGGCCATTTAGATCTCAGCCATTCAGACGGGGAGGTCACTGGATGTGAAATTTGTTTAGAAAATGGTATACCGATTCTCTCCGACTTTTTCGTTCATAGTTTTTCCTCCGTAGCTGCTGTTATTAGCTCGCAGATCAAACTTTGTTGTTTAACTGATCTATTCACAACTGTTGCTAATGACGAATTTCGCGCCAACTAAAGCAAATATTGGCAGCACCCCCTCAGATTTTAATGAAACACTCTGTACATAAAGACTTTGTCACAAAACGCCACCTTGCATACTTTGTTTTTCCAAAAGTGATCTAGACTGTCTTTGAAAAAGGGTTAAACTTTTTTTTACCATTTTTTTTTCAAATAGCTGTAGTCTAAAATTGACAAATCCTATAAAAAAATGTTGTGGAAGTGATTTTCACAAAATTAGTCAAATTTTTTAATAAAAATATGGAATAAATTCTTCATCGACTCCTACACTGAAAAAAACAATCGATTATAAAAATTTAAAATCGATTTACAAAAAACCCCATCTATGATTTGGATGAAATTTTGTTCCAAGGTAGGTGACGGCGATCAGCGAAAGCAGTGGAGTTGAACTTACAGGTAAGTAATCCCTTTTTCCTTTTCAGGTACGGTGGATGCAAGTAAGTGACGACGGTGTAGGTATGATGAACTTTCGGCAAGAACGGCGGCTCAAACAGCAGGTAAGTTAAACTAAATTTTCTTATTTCAGCTTTTCTTCATTTAACTACATATTCTTCATATAACTTAAAATAAATAAAATAAAAATAACTTATAACTTCTAATATAAACTTTGTGAAAAATACTCTCTATGACATCGGATGACACTGACGTTTCCTCTACAGTCGGGCAAGAAGGTTGCCCAATGCTGTCATTGCTCCTTTTATAGTGGCTCTGTCGGAAACATGTTGTCCCGGAAACCCTTCTCTCTGGTCTAATTTTGGGCATTGGTAAAGATGTCGATGAAATGTCGATGATTGGCGAATTTTGGTGACGATGACAGCTAGAAGCCTCCATATTCTTTTTCATGTGCGAACAGTAGGTAATTATATTCCCTACCAACCGTCAAAAATTCAAGTTGGGCACTTTCAAGGAAAAAAAGTTATTTCAAAAAAACTTTTCCTTGTCCAAACTGAATTTTTTCAGTGTATTTTTATCGAAAACTAAATCAATGAAAGTCATAATCATCTTAGAATCCAATTTCCAACCTGCTAGTTGCCTGATACATGCAAAAAGTGACAGTAACGCATTTGGTACACAATCAGGATTGTTCACGCTGTTTTTCTGCGCGGTATTTTTTACGCGGTTTTTTACGCAGATTTTTTAATTTTCGCAGTATCCATTAACAAGGTTTCCATTAATGCGGATTCTTAAATTTACACGGTCTTCATTTACGCGGAACTTACGCTGTTTTTATTTACGAAGTTTTTATTTACGCGACTTGTATCCCCCGCGTAAAAAAAAATTTGACTGTATTTTCATAACAAACTTGAATGAGGGCGAAGATAAACCATTTAACATCATCGATATATGCGAGATTTAACTAAATGCCACTTGGCCGTGTACGAAGAAGTATCTTGTCTATGTACCCGCCCGGGAAGTAGAGATTCATGGTGTAGTCTCCAACAGCGGCCTCGATCGCGAAGTATGGGGTTCGTTCCTTCAAGAACCCTTTGCTTCGGCCAGTCAAAATTCTGATTTATAAGCAATTGCGTTCAAGAAAAATGAAGGAGTGTATGAAAACAACTTATTTTCCATTGGCCTCATTTCGAACATTTCGCTAAATCTGCTCTTCCAAACTTTGATCTTTTAGACGAGGCTAGTCTACCTGTTCGCCTTTTGGGCATACAGCGACTTATTGTAGAAACAATGTACGCTGTGGAAAAAATCATGTAAATTATGTGGGGACAAAATGAAACATTCTTTTATGGATCGCTCCGATAAGAAATGGAAAAGAGCGCTACGCCACCGACAACGACAAATTTCTGCGTTTCCTTGTACACTAAAGAGCGAGAGTCTGACCATCCCATTGTGGGAACATCTTCTAATGTGCCTATAAATTTTCGAAAGAGCTTTCTCTCCTAAACTACCCAAGTAGCAATTGCAACTTGTTGAAAGTTTTAAATGTTGCACAACTGCTACACAATATTTCTTATTGTTGGATGTATTTGAAAAGAAATTCCACGGCTTTTTAAACTGATTGTGCAACTATGTAACTAAAGAGCTGGCCAATAGTGTTAAGTATGCAAACATCAATAACAGTAGTGAAACTAATCTGAAACTTTTCTAACTTGCACAAACAGTCTAACAAGCTGCAAATGCCTCTTTGTTTGTCATTCCAACCTAAAATAGAACTGTCCAACTACCCAGTGCTCGACAAATGGCACAGCTATTGTTTTCATTATTTTGCTGCAATTAGGAACATGTTGCACAACATACAAACAAAGTGCGCTTTTTCCATAACATAGTTGTTACCAAGAGAGTTACAAATACTATGCAGTAACACAGCGTGCTACTTGGGTACCTCGTAAAGACTTGAGAGTGTCCCTTGAAGGATGCTGTTACAAAACCGAAGTAAGTGGTTTCCTAGTCTCGGTAATCCTAGAAACTAACAGGAATTTCCACATGGGACATCAAAAACCCCAAGTGTCCCTATATTTCAGACCCTACATTTTTGCCCAGGTTTTATACAATGTATTTTCACTACGATTAAAGGTCAGACGAAACGAGTACCCGACGCGACCAACTGTGAGCAGTTTCCTACTCCTACTTCGAGATTGCTTAGAATTGTACGCGAAAAAGACTTGTGATGAATTTTTCCCAATATACGCGACGCCTCAAATGCACATGGAAAACTTGATGAAAGCGGAAAAACGCGATTATTGGCACCGGCCCGTCGACGGATTAACGGACGGATCATCATCAGAGGAACAATGTTTCGTCTGGTGGCTATCCCGATCAGAAAGAAATAACAAAATTATTACAGACTGAGTTACTTTGTTATGATAACAAGTTGTGTTATAACTTTGGTCTCGTTAGTTGGTAAAATAACAGAAAACATAACAGAAATTCTTCTAGTATATATCAAAAATATGACAATCTGTGATAGGCTTCTATCAGAATTATAACAAAATTTGTTAGGTTCTCCCTCGGACAATATAGCTTTTATTACCTATTGTATAGTATCAACGAATTTAGCGTACAGGTCTAAAAATAGAATAAAATAGAAAAATATAGCATACATTAAGGCGCTTTTCGGTTGGAAGCAAAAAGCTTTATGTAGCAAAAGCTTTCTATAGATTTGTCAAATGATTGCATACATGCTGGCTGATTGTTTATTATGAATATATGACACGCTGATTGTTATTAGTGGATATAGCGATTTGAACCTGGGTATTCTGAGTTTTATGGGGATGTTTCCTGCATGAACCAACGACGTTGCTTTCGACCGATGTTTAATGTTAGCATAATATTCTACGCATTCATCAAGGGCAAAACGATTATAGATGCAGAAGATGTTTCCAGAACGCACACATTGAACTTTGCCAAAGCCAAAGAACTGTTTGTTTTCCTTGTATAATACGCTTTGTTTTCATATAGCTTTTCTCACTACTACAGCTGCCTATATTACGAAAGACTGCATAGCTTTATAATATCTTTTCAGATTAGGGAAGTGGGGCTATTTTTAGATTCTGAATAGTGCGCTTCGGTGCTTCTCTTGTACGTTAACATGATTTACACGATTTTTAGGAATAATGTCGATGCGATATGGCAACATTTAGCGGATAATTTACCTACATTATTTTACAGAGAATACGACAAATGTTACTTATAACAAAGTTTTGAGGCTTGCATTTCAAGTAAAGTCGCTTTTGGGGTTTTGTTATTGGCATTTCTTAAAAATGGGGAAGATTAAGCAAACCAGTACAATTATCTCACTTCTAACAAAATTCGCAGAAATACATTTTTTCATAATAGTTCAATCTATCAACTGCGAATGTTATAACAGATAATCATAAAATTCGAGAAATTGTTGAGGACTCTTCGGTGTGACGAATTTTAGAATATTTCATGTTTTCTAAAATACATTTTCTTTTCTAAATTTTATTTAGTTTTAAGGAGGAAATTATTCAATATTTTTACATAGAAGTTTTTAGCTATTTCAAGCACAATCTAAAACACATATTTAAATTGTAACAGCAAACAATAATATCAGCAGGGATGTGTATTTATTCAGAGATTTCTAAGCCATTTTGAAATATTGATAGCTTTATACAGCATACTCACAAATATTAATCTTTCAACAATTTGAACAGGTCGCATTATTCCTTTTTTAACTTTCTACAAAATTAATCAAGTATCTTAATTATTACGAAAATTTGTTAGTTCGATGTTTTTTTAAGACGAACGAAGCACCATCGAATGCAACGGAAACATTAGTACATATGCGCATTCAAAGTAATTGTCAGTTGATTGTAAATGTCAAACTGTCTTAGGTGGAATGAAAAGATACAACAATCTCAAACTTAAACATTTTTATGCAGGGGTGGAAATAAAAGAAATTAAAATGCTTTGGTAATTCGGAGAACGCACAAAATCAGATACCCACAAACTGAACAAGTTTCGGTTGTTTATAAAAAAAAACCCGCATAAATTGAAAAAAATCGGACTGAAGATCCTCGAAGATACTCAAAATTCATAACGGAATTGTGGAAATCAGTATATATCAAACAGTTTTTTAAGTTCTGGAAATTCGTTTTCGCAATATACACAATTAATTAAAAGGAAATTATTTATAGAATCATTTGACTAAACCATAACAAATAGTTTAAAAATGCTTTTTTATTTGACTCCGCGTTTCTTCATTTCATCTGGACTGCTTGATACTTCCTGCATCTTCTTTAAAATAAGTTTTATATGAAAATTATATTCTTTAAAATAGCTTGTTGATAACTTTACGATTCCAAAACTTTTTGAATAAAGGCTTCAACATTGACATCATAAGCCACATAGTCGAAATTGCCTCAGAAAATAGGTAATCTCTTAATCAAAATGCAACCAAGTAAGTTAAACACCTTATTTTCAAGTTTTCGACCTCTGGCATCTAATCTATTCTATCTATTCTCAAAATCGTGGAACTTTGAATGTTCGTGTGGAAAACGCAAATATAAGGAAATCAATAAAAACTTCGAAAATTTGCTTTAAAAAGTTGGATAAATACGCAAAAAAAGAGGCTTCAGCGTATTACCAAATAGACGATCATTGGTGTAATATAACAATCATTCACAGTTGATCGATTGATTTGTTTATTGGGGCTTTAACCAACTGGTCATTTGCCCGCTTTACAGTTTACAGTTAGCGTTCAAAGATAATTGTGAAAGAATATGTAATATATTATAACATCACCGTTATATGCGTACATTAAAATCATATTAGCAGTTCAATGATATCACCAGAAGATATAATCTTGATATAAGTTTGCTTGCCTTGCTGATAGGGATATCACAAAAATAATACAGTGAGTAATAAATATCAACATGAGATATAATTTTGATAGCTTTCTGTTATGTCGTTCTGATCGGGTATGGCCTACGTTGTGTATTGGATTCATCCTGTGATTGGAATACACGGAACGTTCGTCATATGATGACAGCTATGCTAGTTATTATGACAGTAGTGGTGACTGAAATCATAAAAGAGGCTGTGCTGCCAACATTCTCCCCACAAAATTGATGGTTTTATATTTACCTATCTACGACCATGCTCACATCGTTGCAGTTACAGGAGGCTCTCCGTTTGATGGAGCATGGAAAGCACTCTTTGTATTTCCTGGAGGGTTTTTGAAAACTTTTTCTGAAAAATCATAGCAGATTACCTTAATTCGAGTTCTTTCACAGTGCTTCATTCTGGGTAATGAGAATGAGGACACTTGAATTTGAATGATAAAGAGAAGAAGGATATTAAGGCATTAGGCTTCAACGAGTTTTTAAATATTTCATCTCAGAGGTCACTCGAGAATTGGCAAATTTCGTGGAGCAATGGAAGTTCGGGAATCTCAAAGTTATCAATGAACCTTGGTTCAAGAGAATGGATGAGGGTCATGACTTCATTCGGGTGATATCTCGGGTCATTTACAATAATTATACGTATAATGCCCACCTCCGGCGTATTGGGGTATCGCTTCATTAAACATGTTGTCTGGTCGTGCGTTAGTCGTTCTATTACCAGATCTCCGCTAAACGAATTCCTTCGGCCTCGATCCAGTCCAGTCCGAGATGCTATACCGAATTCGTTACTGACACTTTTTGCATGTATCAGGCAACTAGCAGTTGAGAAATTGGATACTGAGATGATTGTGACTTTCATTGGTTTAGTTTTCAATGAAAATACACTGAAAAAAAATCAGTTTGGAAAAGAAAAAGTTTTTTTCAAATAACTTTTTTTCCTTGAAAGTACCCAACTTGAATTTTTGACGGTAGGTAGGGAACATAATTACCTATCTTGGAGCAAAATTTCATGCAAATCAAAGTTTCTTTTGTAAATCGTCTTTAAATTTTTTAAATCGATTTTTTGCAGTGTAGGAGAAGAATTTTTTTCCATAATTCTAATAAAAAAATTAACTAATTTTGTGAAAATCACTCCTACTGCATTTTTTGGTAGGATTTATTATTTTTAGACTATAGTCATTTGAAAAAAATGGTAAAAAATGTTTGACCCTTTTCAAAAGACAGTCTAATCATTAAAAAAACAAAGTATGCAAAGTGGCTTTTGTGACAAATTTCTCATGTACAATGTGTTTCAATCAAATCTGAGAGGGCGCTGCCCACATTTGTTCGAGCTGGCGCGAAATTCTTTAGTTTTAATTACTAATGTAGCAAATGATTCCCCGTCCACAAAATGGAGCACTACGCACAGAAGAAAACTGCGAATGCTAGATCCATCGAACAAAATTTATTTTAATTTTTTAATAATTAATTTTAATTTATTTTTACCATTTGTACAATAGTTCTCAGGACAAATCAAGCGATTTCATCGACATTCCAGTGCACCAGGACAGTCTATTAAAAACCAGATCATGTTCTGGGAAAACAGGACGTATGGTCTCTCTACCTATAGATAGATAAGTACTGGAAATTACAACTTTACCAAAAATAAATCGCTATTTAATTTAGTCACAATCTATAGTTCATTTGATCCGACAACCATTCGCCAGCGTTGCTCACTTAACGAGATTTTTTCCTGTCCGTGTTCACTCATTCGATGAATACATGTCCTAATTAGTATCTGTTTTTTTCTGGTTTCTTATAAGTGCAAATGAGCCGAAGAATTAGCACAGCTATCTATAGAGCTATATTGATTGCCAATGCCAAATTTCCTTTATAGTCTGGTCGACTTTATTGGACTGTGACTGCATGCACCAGAGATTCTGGTTTGGATACGGTAACGGTAATTCTTATGGATACAAGTTGGATTGATCAACAGCAAATAGTCGTTCCAGGTGCCGAACGATGCTGCTACAGAGGAGATTTGTCAAAGATGATAGGCATCATGCTGAATGATTACAAAAACATAAAAAACTGTGTATCCAGGAAGAAATGCTGAAGCTATTCAGCACACTGTATATCGCTTCAGCTGCTAAAATGCAGTTTTCTATGCAATATTAGATTTGTGCGTTCTATTTTTACTCCTACCGTTTCGAAAGATTGCATTCCGGCTGCGAATAACGAAGTTAGAATTATCTCTTGTTGCTACTGCGTGTACTGGCTTGCAAACAGATATCCGCGTAATTCATTTGAGGTTATTTTTTCTTCTTGAAATTATTACAAATTAAGAGAATTGAACAAAACGAAAGTTTGTTTACAAAACTTAAATTGAACTTTATAAATCAAAAGTTCTGACAAAATGAAAATGTGTCAGAGGTACTAAACCAAGTAGGCGGGTTTTTGCTCCTAAACAACGTCCCATCATCGGTTCATTCCAACACATTCGCCACAAGATCAACCTTTGTTTTCGAGAACAGAACAAAATCCCCGAAATTCAACCCGTCGAGTTGAGCTTTTGTTTCACACAGAATAGATCATAATTAAGGACAGGTGCAGTTGACCTTGACAAGCCACTTTCTCGTTTAACCTCGGCTATAAAAATAAAACTAAAAATAAATTATAGTATCAAAATGGATATAAGCATTTGTGTTCCGCTCGAAATAGCGTTTTGCTGTTGCATCTAGTTCGATGTTTTCGCTCCACTCACAACTACCGATATAGCTGGCGGCAGCCGACGGTTAGGGACCATTCATAAATTACGTAACGCAAAAATTGCCCAAAATTGACTCCCCCCTCCCCCTATGTAACAAATTGTCACAAATTTTTCCATCCCCCCCTCCCCTGTTACGTAACAAATTCCAAGAAAAATTTTTTTTTCTTCGATGAAAACATGTTACGTAACGATCTAGTTAACACCCCCTCCCCCCTATGTCACAACTTGTCACAACTTGTCGTACCCCCTCCCCCCCCCTAAAAGCGTTACGTAATTTATGAATGGTCCCTTAGTTGATCACGCAGTTACAAAAGAAACGATCTGTGCAATTCGATGGAGAATTAGCTTTCTGGGGCAGTGGAAAATCGGATGAATATTTGTGCATACAGCGATAAGGGGACTGCCGATAATCCGATGATCCAGGAAAATCTGTGTTAGGCGTTGAGGAAAATCGGTGGAAATCTGCGCATTCATTAGGACTGTCAGCCCTATATTACTCTATGTATAGATTAAAACAAAGGACGTTCAACGATAATGCCTAGTAATGTTATTTTAAAATCGTAATTTTTTAAAGGTAAAATATGAATGCTTTTCAATGTATCGATTACAAATCGAAAACGTATATCCTCTTTTCAATCCTGCCCAAGCCCTTTCCGAAAAACTAAACATAATTAGATTTCATCAATTTAAACCAGAGTTAGAGAGATTTTAAAACTTGCAAGGTTTTACTCTACTTCTCGTCAAAAGTAGAAATCAAATATTTGACTGAAGTTAATCCCACAACACAACACAAACAAACGCTGAAATTTTCATCAAAATCGGAGATCATCAATACGACCAGTGACAAAATTTTGAAAAAAAACAGTCTCTTAAATATTTGGGAATACACTTAGATCCTAGATCCCGGAAATTGAAAAAATTACCAATATTTCTAACTATGGTCTAAAACGAATTAAACAATTTATTTTTTATGGGTTTTGATTTAAATGCCAATACCTTATTTAAGATTTTTTGATGGTATCCAACGGGGAAAATAAATCGTAAATAGTGAGTTAAACGAAAGTAATTATATGAAGAAAAAAAATCAGCGCAGACGCAGTGTTGCGAAATGCTAGGCCCTCTCGATCAAGGGGTTTCCAACAAGCCAACATAGTGAGACTTAATCAATGATTACTTTTATTTTTCTAAATAATTCGGTGATCCATTGATTACATTGGTAATCACTTATAATCAGGGTAATTGTCTTTATTCCTAAAATAATTCACGTAATCCACCATAGGTACAATGTAATCAATTAATCATAAAGTAACCGTAAAATAATTCGAAACTGCAAGACCAATTTTATTTCGATTTTCACCTATTAGCTCTAATTTTTTAAATATTTTTTCAGTTATTCCACATATAAATTTCACAAGATATTTTACTAGTGGTTTAATAACACTCTCATATACTTAAATTTCAGTCAAAACCTGTATTTCAGAATATATCAAAATGATTGGGCCACAAACTCGAGTAATAACTAACGAGGTATAACGATCCTCATTGCCGGCTACAAGGTACTCTTATGTTCTGTATAGTAAACTACGCCCGTTAGTATTTTTCGATTTAGAATCTTTTTAGATTTTGGCATTTGTCACACAATCGTCATTCCCCCTTACGTTTTACCCTCTATTAGATATTTTTTCACTCCTGGTAAGCACGTTACGAAATAATATCTTTGATATTTTTTATTCAGTTTAAATTCGTTAAGTTTCAGTTTAGATAACTTCCCCTCCACAAAATGTTACATGCATTTGACAAACCATTTATTCTCATTTTTACAGACGACTTTTCGGCCTTTTTATCTATTGACCTATTCCACTTAAATTTTAGGAAGAAAATAATCCGTGAATTTCGATTCTTGCTAGACTTATTCCAATTTAGGAGGAAAACGTTTGCATGCCTGACGCTGCTCTTAATAGCTCGTCGTCGAAGAAATCCGCAAAAATTCCGTGGTGTTTTGAAACCACAAAATACAGAAGTCTAAATGTCGCGTTAGGGGACGACATTGCAATATATTGAATCTTCTAGTTACTCTTGCATTCATCATGAATCCTGCTTTATTTCAAAATGCAGTATATTACATCGTTGCAGATATGTATGAGATTAGATTTTCAAGGTATCATATATTTTTTCAAGATAAGTACAACTCTTGACAATGGGGGGGCATTTGGGAACAAGGCAACAATGAACACAAACGGCAGCACATTAACTGTTGCCTTCTGAAGCAAATGAAGTATTTATTTGGGTTCTTTCGTAGTGATTCATTTTTATATTTAGATTGTTTATTTTAACTAACACGTCTATGTTAGCTTGACGGTGCCAATATTTTATTGTTTTATAATTTAATGTTTTTAAATCTAAGGTTCTATAGCTTTAATTTTTTTAAAAAACCTGAGATTATTTTTTACATTAATTCAATGGCCATTCCAAAACTAGGAATATTGATAATATACAAAAGTTTTTAATTGAATTTCCTTAGGCCAAAGATATTGACTGAACTTCATTTACAATAAGGGTGGCAATTCGGAACATTTTTGAAGACTTTGAAAACATTTTATTTTCTTTTGAAATACATTGACAACGGAGTCATTCACAAGAGCGACATTCACAAAGGGAGTGGTAGAGTTCATATTAGAGACAGAGAAGAGATAGCGGACATCGATGGCAGGGAGAGGATGAACGCAAACTCACACCGTTATTAGCATTTGCTTTTCGATTGTGCTACATTAGATTTTCTAAGATACTCGTAGTAGAGATCAAACAATGTTAGAAAAAAAAGTAATACTAAATTTTGGATATTTATCTCCAGCATACCCAGTACCCAAAAGAAATCGTTTAGTTAGGATCTGGCACGACAATACTCATCTCATGACCAGACAACACATTCAATGTCGTGATATCCCGTCGTGACAAGCTCCAAACCCCGTTCTAATGCGCTCTCTCTAGCTAAGGTGAAGCTAGAGTTTGCGCCTTCTCAGCCTGGAATGGAGTAGTTGGAAGGGACCCAAACTAAGGTAATCTGGAATGGTTCTTCAGGTAAAACACTCTGGAGATTCTGTGTTTTCCCCAGAAAATACGAGGAGTGCTATCGACTCTTCATCCAACAGAGATCCTCTATAATTAAACCATCTGTAACGATGAACTAAAAGTCTATGAGAAGAGTGTCAACGATCCCAAGGGTATACTAAATTGCGGCTAATTCTAAGATATAAACGGTAGAGCAGTAAAATTTTGAATGAATATGCCGACGAGCTTGGACACATTAGAGCACCTTACCATATTCTTGTTAATGTACGAAAAAATGGATCCGTGCAAAAAATTACAAAACATTAATCGTCATCATTTACAAACAAATTATACAAAAGGGTGATATGAATCCTGAAGAGGACTCACTTACCAAATTGTGATGTTTGTGAAAAGTCATGCGAAAGATAGCAAGTTGTTCAATATCGGTGAAAGACCATGCTGACAGAGCCGTAGCGTGGTTATCTTGCGCCCTTGGCAGAGTCTCAGTTTTGCGCCCCTTTCAGTTCGACTTTCGAGTAATAATTTAGTGTGCACTTGGAAATTGCACACATATCCGGGCTTATTTAGTGACTTATCCACACTTAGTCAATGAAGCAAATAAAATTTTCAGTGCTCTCCCCAGACTAGCGTCCTTGGTGGGAAATTGTTCAACGTTGTGGCAATCTAACCGGGTAGACATCAATATAGAGCACCAAGAGAACTTTGCTGGTTTTTTTTGCAATATCATTCGTAGTCAAGTGCTTGAATGCGATTGACGAGGCGTTTTTTTAGGAGACTTCGTGAAATCAGTTATCGTTAGATGTTTAAAGGCAACGGACGAATTTTTTCGGGAGACTATACGTGCGGATCGGTCAACTGAGCAAGCGATTTAGGAATACAACCCGCCTCTATCATACAACAATTCGAAAAATTTATTTGAATATTTGTTCCTTCACCAACCGTTTCATTTATTTCCAATGGCTGGAAATAGGGTTCGCAGTACCGACCCTTTTTGGCGAGAACCGGTACTACGGTACTGAAGCCCTCAGTACCGGTAGTACCGGTAAAGTACCGGTACTCGAATATTTTTTTTAAAAAATTCGAAAAAAGCTTCAAACTGAAATTGAATGCTCAAACTGATGATCTTATTTTCAGATGATGATTTGTGCTGATCAAAAAACATTTATTGTTTTAATTGATTCGGAATAGCAAGACTCATTTCACAGAAGATAATTTTCGTATAGGGCACCTTCTTTTATTTCGAAAACTAGGCCACTTTGAAATCAATAGCTGCTAAGTGGTGCGACATTCGTCGACTTGAACAGATGGTAAATATATGAAACCCTATTAACAACAGTAAATCAAACCGAGAATGGCAGTAAATCCGAGCAGGTTAATCGCATTTCCTATCTTTCGACCTTTATGTCGTTTGCCTACTATGTATTCTAGATGTATTCTAGAACATAAAAGGCATAAAGGTCTTAAGTTCATTGAATAAATCAAATAAATAAATAAATAATGCATATCAAGGCTCCTTGCTTTCCTGTAAACTATGGAGTTTTGCTGAATTTTCCGATCACCAATAATTACAAATCGCCCTATTTGAAGCAGTTCACAAGTCTAAAATTGTTAGCTACTAAATCGCTGTTCGTTCTTTTATAGATAAAGGTTTAAGAGCAAACCAAATACAGACATAACTTAGACCATAGTCTTATTACGCGCCACCCAGTGAATAAAGGAAACCAATCAGAATGTCGCTAATAAAACTAAACAACTTCTAGAATTATTATGATGATGGCCCCACCTCATTCCCACACAAAGGTGTTATCTCAACGATTTATCTAGAAGGCAAATTAATATAATTAAACGTTATCTTGCAGACCGATATTTTGAATCAAATCCCCTGGCAGAATTAACATATTTGTCATAAAAAATTGTATAGTACCGAAAATACCGGTACTGGCTTTTGTTCAGTACCGGTATTACGGTACCAAAAATGAGACGGAATTCCCGGGATTTTCGGTACCGGTATTACCGGTACCACAACCCTAGCTGGAAACCTGTAACAACGCCGAAAAACTCGATATTTAAAAGATTCGATCGCAAATCGTTCGTGTTTGACTATCATTCATTTTATGTAAATTATCGCACAAATCTTGAACTGTTCATGTGTGGAATCAGTTGACGGTGGGTGTTTGATGGCAACGGGCGGAGCATTTATTCAGGAGACTGTATATCAAGACCAGTATACTGAGAAGACAATTTTTAGGAGCTGTGAACTGGTTAGTCAATTGATGAGTACGGTGCATATATTAGATTGGAATTAACATGAATTTGCATCCAGCCATACATCGCGAAACGATAGGCGATCAGACTTTTGCTTTATTATCTCCTGACTCGTTTTCAAATTTCTAGTATCTCCCGTAATTTCTGTCCCACCGTTCCTATTCACTTTTCACTGGGTTCTAGGCCCGCGTATAAATGAATTCTCCTGAAAAAGACAGTGGGATAAATGGATGTCGAACAAGATTCACCATCGAAGAGAGTCCGAAATACGTATTAAACTAGGTCGTGCCATGTCTGATCTTCTTTCGGATCAAAGATAAGTACTCTAAAGCTTTCGAAAAAAAATTCAGCCGCTACAGAATGTTTTACCACATAAACTCAAAATAGTGATCTCCTATCTAAAGCAAGTAACTTACATTACAAACGACAAGTTTTATCTGAAGGACTACCGTGTCCACATGTCTGTTGATATAGTTGAGATCGACGGTGGGGTTACTGAATCGATCTGATCTTGCATGGGGTGAATAGGGTTGGCTTTTTCAAGGACCCCTTTCTCCAGTGAGAGAGATTTTGAATCACAGGATGGAATGAAATTGTATGCCCCTCTAAACTCGTATCGCGTCTGCGATTGTGTTGTCTAAGCAAATGTTCTTCGACAAGGTTCGTCTGCGTGTTCATACCGCGCGTCATGTTTTGCATTAAATGCAAGAAAACGATCCCCTTGTGGGGACATCTGTGACTGTTTCTGCTGTTCTGTACATCAGGAACAACAAAAATCCCAAACATTTCAATCAGAGTTGCATTTTAATGCAGGATTAGTTGCCGAGAACGTTATGATTTTGGGTAACTTCTAGCGGCACTGCGGAGACTTCAATTTTCACGGTACGGGATGGAGTTAAATCTTCACGATGATAAAAGATCTAACTTTCTTCACGATCTTTTCTACAGCATTAAGGAGATAAATCATAAATTATTCCTCGGTCTTTTCATTTCGAGCAATAATTTATGATTTATCTTCACTTATTTTATAACAGATCAAGATTTCAGTGCCCCTCTAAGGTTAGCGCCCTTGACGCGGGCCAACCGCACGCTACGGGCCTGCATGCTGATGCAACCCCTCGATATCCAAAAGGACTGATGTGTTTTTCTCTTTTTGAGCATAGGTCATTTGAATTTCCCTTGCAATCAACACAAGAAAATCGTTTAATTACTAGTTGTTGAAGATTGTGTATAAGAAATGTTAAATAAACAAGCAAACAACAGTTTCTTATTTATCCGAATTGTCGTTTTGATTTTTTGTCAGTTCACATACATTGTGGCTTTTAAAGTAAAAATGATCTAGCAGAACTAGAATGGTTAAATGGATTATCTAATAAAATAGCGATGAGCAGATTCCACTTAAAATAATCGAATAATCTGAAGTAATTCCAACAGGAATTCACTTTGATTCCAAGTAATCTAGAGTAATTGAGGAATTTTACATTAATCGTGTAATCAATTATCAATCGGACTTTCGAAAGAATAATCTTTAAAACCATGAAATAATCTAGGTAATTTTTTTCGTGAGTGACATGTAATCAACGCTGTTGGAAACCTCTTGCTCTCGATCTCTCGATTCTTGAGTCGGCGCCTAGGACTATTGACGCGGCGCGTTAGTTAATGTCACTCTGGCATATAAATGACATTCCCAGTGACTGTGCATATAATACCAGCTAGAATCAAATAGAGCTATATTTCGTTGGCGATAATACCATCTGAAAGGAATAATTATATTTAAGGTTTGTTAATCTACCTAAAATTTCTTAAGATTACATTTTTGAAATACCTATCTAACTAACCTCATGAATTATCATACTTATTACTAGCCTAATTAAACGACTGTCTACCATCTACCGAGTTTGGAAACCTAACCTACCCAAATTGAAACCTCATTGGATTAATTGAAGAGTTGGGAAACTAATTTGTAAGTAATTGTTGAATTATAATAGATACAGAATGAAGTAATCTCTGATTTTCAGTCGAGTTGCGGAAAACCGAACTACGGAAAGTTTTGTAATAGGCAGGATTCGAACGAACAACCCTTGGGACTCGGGACCAATACACAAACTCTTATCCAATCCCTGAACTATAACCGTGTCTCAGGAAGATCACATACTTATCGCATTGGCGACAATGTACAGTTCAGGTGGACACGGTTATATAAAACAAAAATTTTGCTCCGAGCTACTTTCTGGGTTCCATTTGGGCCCTCCTAAAAATAAATTTATTTATGATTTATAAAGGAAATTTATTTAGGAACAAAGCCTTGAAAACTGCAACAAGATCCTAAAGCGTTGTATGTGTATGTATGTGGGTAGCCACCATCCTAGCTTGAGTTTTGCTTTGCATGCGGCTCCACTTAACAGTACGATCAAATTTTGTTACCATTCAGCATACCGCTGTATGACGGGCCAAAAGGTGTGGTGCCGGACCCGCAGGCAATTACACCTACTCAGTATCTGCGGGAATCAAAGAGCCTCCTTCCAGCAATATGATCCAACAAATTGAATAACGAATTTCGCGATACTTTCCAAGCGTTTCACGGGATGGTTTGTTCGAAGAGGGGCGCGTCAAATTGTTTACAACTGTTGGAGAGAAATTTATCTGTCGCGAACGACAAATACTTTTCCTCCTTGACTCCGATTGGTCTTCCACTTCATTGTCCAGTTGTAACTTCAATGATGCCCCCTTCTCACCCGTAAATTATATGCATATAATATAATATAATATAATATAATATAATATAATATAATATAATATAATATAATATAATATAATATAATATAATATAATATAATATAATATAATATAATATAATATAATATAATATAATATAATATAATATAATATAATATAATATAATATAATATAATATAATATAATATAATATAATATAATATAATATAATATAATATAATATAATATAATATAATATAATATAATATAATATAATATAATATAATATAATATAATATAATTTTTCTTCTAATATATTTAATAATTCTTCAGCCCAACTAAGCCGTGGATCTTTCGTGTTTTTACAAGATGTAAAAATATAAAAAATAACGTTACAGCCTATCCTTCGGGTCTTGTTGACGCATCTTACTGCTGCGTGTTAAGATCCTCTTCCTGGGTGGTGAAACATTAGGTGCGTTGTCTGCCGCACCTTGGGGATTATTCGGTCCATCTTCTCTCGCGTTTTCGTTGTAGTCAGCGGTACTGCATTTGAGATGCTAACGGTCGGATGGTCTTGTTTGTTACTTGTACTTAGGGGTCGCTGTTGTAAATCCGTCGTCGATTTTTGATTCTTTGTTGGTGGTGTTGGTTTGGAGACAGTTGGTGTAATCTTTATTGCTTTGATGTTGGTAATGACAGTTTGTTTAGTAGTACTGGACTGTTATGTCTGTTAGTCTGTGGTTATACTACAATACCAAAACAAGACTTTTACAGTAACTAAGGGGGTTGGTTAGCGATTGATTTTTATTTTTTAAAATGTTTTTTTGCAAATCATTATGTTCCGCGCATTTTTTGCGGAAACAGTAACATTTAATGCTAATTTATTGTATCATTGTTTGTTGGAAAATGAAATTAATTTTAGTGTAAGTGTATTGCAAGAACGCTGATTGAATAACGCCCAACTGCTCTTCATTTTAAAGATAACTTGATAAGTTGCTTTCTGCATCACACATCATGTCTGAAATTCCTTCATCATCTTATAAGTCGATATAAAATAATTGATGATCTTACCCGAAGGCATCCGTAGATTGAATTCAACGCCAACAAAACAAAAAGAGTATAATGAACCGATGGAAGAAAAAGTAAACAAGGTGAATAGCACCAAATATAGTCTAGGTCTAAAATGTCTTCCTTTTTCCAGGTGGATCTTGTGGAGTTGGAGTATTCTGAACAGGTTTTTGACGATAGCCTGTTCGATAATTCAGGACGTAATATAGTTTACCATATTGCAGGATGCATTCTTAAGAGTGTAACGAAAAACTATACTGTTTTTGAGAAATGCTTTACACCATGTATTAGTACGACCCCATTTTAAAATAATTTATAAAGTATACTCTACTTCAAGATTTTAGTGGGGAAGCACTATTGTATGTAACAGAAGTTGTTTATTTCTTTTTTGTCGCGCTGACTTGTAATGAAAAGGTTTCATCAAAGCACTTACCATAAATATCTTTGAAGAAGAATGTTCAATAATTCAATAATATTCACAATAAGATAATCGAGCGTTTTGTAATGTTTCGTTTGCGAATTCATCAACCATACAAGAAATGGAAAAATTAAGCCTGATAGTCGTTCAATGGCACTGTAGAGGTTCGGCGAATCAATTAAAATATAGGTCATTCCGCGCGAAGTGTACGAGACACGTGTAGTCGACCTTCACGGATTTGAACCATTTTTGGAGGAGTTATTAATCTTGGGCCCCTATATACAAATCTCAGTTTTTGTGTCTATTGGACCACCCCTCGATTTATAGGACCCCCCCTGTTTTGACGAATTGATAAAAACTCTTATTTTCGATTGCTCATATCTCCGATGTTATTTGATTTAAAAACAATCTACGGCATGTTTTTGAAAGGAAATTCTTCAAGGAATCTAGAAAAAATACTAGTTTTTGACGACAGTGTTGCCAAGTGTGTTATTTTTTAATTTTTAAAATAAAATTGATTTTTTCTCAAAATACGTATATTTTAATTTCAAAAATTTCAATGCCATCGTGTTCTCCAGACATTTTTACGTAAAAAACACCTAAAATCTCAATATAATTTGAGCCGATCCCGAGATACAGCATTTTGAATAACAAAACTCCCAATTTCTCATTAAAAATTGCCAAAGCGCGATGACCAAACATTCTAGTTCAAAGACCTCAAGTGAAATGCAATATAACGTGCACAAATACACATTTCCATACGTTTAACCTAGTAGGCGTTGATATTTTACTCCTTTAAATCAGACACGGCTTACATATGCTAGACTAGCCCCTTGAAATGTAAACATTCGATGAGCGGGCGTTATCGAAATCGTCACCGAACAATTTGTTGGTAACGTACGATCGGCACCTGGTAGAGCACAGAGATGCTATGCCGATGTCCAAAACCTTTCTCGGGAAGAGGAAATTATCCTTTGTATATGTTAATGTTATATATGTATTCTATGCAGCAAAATCCCTATTTTTTGCCATGGATGCACTGATTATCCACCGTGTCTAGTATAATTATGGTAAAATTTACATGAATAGTCCGTTGTACATTATTTTTCCGCCGTATGATCTTAACTATTTTCAATTACAAACTTTTTAGAAAATCGTTTGTTTATCTCAACGATTTCAATGGCGTCACCGAAAACTGACATTCGCAGAGTTGCAAGCCTTGATTATGTGAACCGTAATATCGGAGACCTGTCAAGTTAATTAGTTGAGTACAAGTGGTTTTCAAATTCGTGCAAATTCGAAGTGAAAAATGGTGTGTTCCGTTGGAGTGTATTTAAAAAGAAAGTGTGCTGTTAACAAGTGGCATAGGTCGTCTAAACAGTTTACTTCTCGACAATGGTACCTTTTCAAACTTCGGACCGGTATTACGAAATTGAAAAGTGTTTGTGATCACCATGCTCTTATATATGAGGATCTATACGCAACAACACAAAAACAATGCTGCAACCCATTGAATCTACATTCAGCAATTCGTCGCAAGAGTTTGATAAAAATTTCTGCACAATTTCATGACGAATATAATAAACACTTGCCAAAAATTATTGAAGGTCGGAAGCTATGTGTAAACTGCCAACTAATGATAAAAAACAGGGATGTTCATCAGCAGGCAGCTGGTAGAATTATTATGAAGTTTACCATTTTAGGAGTAATTAACTTTTTTTTTTCATTGTAGTCGAAGAAATAGGGTTTGAGCAGGTGGACGAGAATCCTGATAAACAAGGTGAGACATAATTAAATTATCCATAAAGTGCGTAATGGGTTCTTTGTTCAATCTGGTGAGCTCAGATTTCGTATGCAATTGTATTAGAACTGGTTCTTGTACTTAATAAACTAAGCATAGCTTAAACTGTTTTTGATATATGATATATCATAAATCATTCAACTGTCATGTTGTTATCGTAAAAATTCTGAAAAAACTGCTTTTTTCGTTTATCTCTCGAGGTGAATGGTTTAATTCATTTCAATAGCGATTCAGACGAAATATTTAACACATTTTAAATACCCATTTTCTTTAATTTTTGTTTATGTGTATAGAAACTCAGTTGGATAGCTCGGACGAGTATGAAAACGAGGAATGTTTTACGACCAAACTTCATAGACTCAATGAAACACTGGGCAGTCTAAACTTATCACCGGTTCGAAAATGTAATGTGGTCCGTGCTAAACGATACCCTACGGAAAATTTTTTTCGTGCGAAAGAGGCTCTGAAAACAGCGTTCGATGCGGTTGTTAACCAAAAACACGATCAAACAGATTCCGATGGTGGAGAATATGAGAATGCTGGGAGGGAAATGCTAGCTCAGCTTAAAGATAAATTCAGGACATGCGGGGATTCGGCGGAAAAAATTCGAATTTTATCAGTATTGCCGAAATCTTGGAGTGTCCGTAAGATTCAGGGTAAGCATCATTACTTATTGATTAACTTGAAGGCTATTATCAGTTGTTCAATTTAATTTGGTTGTCTATAGAGGAATTCGAGTGCTCTGGTCGCTTGGTGCGAAACATGAAAAAATGTGTCGACATCAATGGTATTTTGTGCTCTTCCAATCCGAAAAAGGGCAATCCCTTGTCTGCAGAGGTTGTGCAAAATGTTCAACAATTTTATCGCGAGGCAGATGTAAGTAAGGAGCTGGCAGGGAAGAAAGAGTACAAAAGTGTACGTGAAGGGGACAAACGAGTGTTGAAGCAAAAGCGATTGGTTTTGGCGAACCTGAGTGAAATCTTTGCTCTTTTTAAAGAAAAATTTCCCAATGAGAAAATAGGTTTCAGCAAATTCGCAGAACACCGGCCGCCAGAGTGCGTTTTGGCGGGAGCAGCAGGCACGCATACCGTGTGCGTATGTGTAATACACGAAAACTTCAGGCTGAAGTTCACAGGAGCGAGATTTTCCCAAATCGAAGTAGATGGTGTACAGAAATTCTCCACGTACAAGGATTTCTTGACATGCAACCTGTGCAGTCCTCCAACAGACTTGTGTTTTTTAACCAGTGCAAGGTTGTGTCATGTGGCGACATGGACTCAATTCGTGCAACGATTTGGTCTCATCTGGATGACAGTAACATTGTAGAGATAGCTTATAAGCAATGGTCTCAGCTAGAGCGATGCTCTTTGGAAACTGTGATTTCAGAGGTTGAACCATTTGTCGACGGTTTCCTTGAAGCCATCCCAACAGTTCGAAAGCACGACTATATAGCAGCAAAGCAAGCCGAGTTCTTTAAAATGACACGTGATAATTTACGTGAAGGTGAAGTCGTTGTTGTGGCAGATTTTTCTGAAAACTATTCTTTTGTTTTCCAAGATAGTGTACAAGGAGTTCATTACAATAATTCGCAGGCTACGATCCATCCTTTCGCTGGTTACATGCTACACGAGGAAAAAGTTGTACCATTAAATTGTGTCATAATTTCAGACACACTAGAACACAATACAACCACATTCCATGCTTTCCAGCGACAGTTCATTAAATTTGTGAAATCCGAAGTACCACAGTTGAAGAAAATCATTTACTTCTCTGATGGTGCTGTTTCACAATATAAAAACAGGTTTAATATTACAAACCTGGTTTTCCACGAAATTGACTTTGGAGTGCCCGCCGAATGGCACTATTTTGCTACTGCCCATGGAAAAGGACCAAGCGATGGATTGGGAGGTACTCTGAAGAGATTGGCAACACGAGCTAGTCTGCAGGGACTCATTATTCAGACGCCGCAGCAGCTTCATGATTGGGCATTGCAGAATTGCAATTTAAATGTTAAATTTGTAACATCTGCATTATGTTTAGAAGAAAAAAAAATTCTGGCGAACCGTTTCGAATCAGCTGTAGCTATACCCGGAATCCGCTCAATGCATGCTGCAACTCCTTCTGGTGTGGATACAATCACAATGAAAATTGTTTCTTGTGCTTCGACGGGTTCAGTGTTTAAAGTTGCAGCAAAAAAATGTCCAAAAAAAGTAAATTGTCCAAAAAATACGACAAAATCACTGCGAAACGCGAACTCTAGGAAAAAAAAGTTGTGAATTTACGATAATAAAAATAGAATAAACACAAAGTCATCACAGCGATAAATTTTTATTTTGGCTAGAAAGATTGACGATATGTCAGATAATGCGCTCACTATAGATGAACTAAAAATTCTTCGAATAATAAAAACAAAAAACAGGTGCTCCGCACTGTCATCATTGAAAATTAATCAGCCAAGTCGAAATATAACAACAGTACTGCTGATTGATTTTCAGTTCTACTTTAAGGTGCGCAAAGTTTCATTCGAATATTCTTATACATTAAAATGTATCACTGACAACACTGTTAAACAGAAAACTAGATCATATATATGTCTTTTCAGAATACCGAAAAGTATCACCACTGCATCTAGTTGTATTCTTTCAAGAAGTAATAAATATGGCTTTTGATTTTGTAGGAGAAATTGGGAGTCTTCTTATTCAAAATGCAATATCTCGGGTTCGGCTCAAATTATATTGAGATTTTAAGTGTTTCTTATGTAAAAAAGTCTGGGGAATACGATGGCATTGGAATTTTTAAAATTAAAATATACGTATTTTGAGAAAAATTGAATTTTAAATTTAAAATGAAGAAATAATATATTTGGCAACACTGCCGTTAAAAACTTGTATTTCTTCTAGATTCCTTAAACAATTTCCTTTCAAAAAATATATCTATATCAGTCTTTAAGTCAAATACTTCAGGAGATATGAACAAAAGAAAATAAGAGTTTTTTACAATTCGTCAAAACAGGGGGTGATCCCACGGACCGAGGGGTGGTCCAATATGCACAAAAACTTGGATTTTAATATAAGGGCGCTAGATGAATAACTCCTCCAAAAATGGTTTAAATCCGTGACAGTCGATTACAAGTTTGCACTTTTTTTGATCACTTCGCGTGGAATGACCCATATGCATTGATCACGTTCTTGTTAACTTGTTGATTTTTGTAAGCAATATAAGAAATGACAAAAGGTAAACATATAGACAAATAGTTTTTCATTCCTATTATTGTAATATATTTTTTTTAATGTTAATCCATGAAGGCATAGCTTAAGAAGTATGAAAAAAAAAATCTTTAGATCTGCTGTTTTATTTCGTAGCTACTGAAATGGCAAATAGTAAGATGCAACTACAGTGTGTCCCACATTTATACGTTCACCCTGTTTTTTTCAGTATAACTTTTTTTCGTTCAAACAAACTGCACCAAATTTTCAGCGTTTGTTTTAAAACTTAATCAACAATGTTTCTCGAAATTTCAATGCACTGATTCACTTTTTTCAGTCAAAAGTACTGCATCAAATTTCCTAAGCTTATTTTAAAGCCTAATTTGCGACGTTTCTCAAAATTTGGAATTTAGTGCCATTTAAGCCAATATATTTTGATTCTTGAAATATCCGGTAATGATTAACACTACATTTATCAGTCCATCGAATTCCCATCATTTTTGAGTACAAGTTTCATTCGCTTCGGCATTTAATCATTACGATTTTCTATATTTCTTGCCCTAAGCTTGTTTTAGAATGATTTGATTGTTTTCTTGAACTTTACAACTGACGAATACTGCTTCACGTTGTCATACACATCGGAGGTCATTCAAATATCGCTTTCTCCAGACGTTATCGCAAATGAACATGTTTCGAATATGATAGTTCGTGATGTATATGTCAAGTTTCTAATGGCTTTTTTAGTCTAACTGAAAATCCATTCCACAAATAGTAAAATGGCGAAACATCAATAACTATCGTGGAATAACTTCATTGGGTGCACTCTCGAATTGGTAACTGGGGATCCGCTGCAGGGTAAATACCAGTACACTGAAGTTTTTTTTTATGCGGCAGATACGTACCGCATAAAAAAAATCCGCATAAAAAACCGCATAACTTTGAAAATCCGCATAAAAAACACATAAGGTGTGAAATATTTTTCAATATTAAGAGCCATAGTACTTAAGGAAGAGCAAGGATTTGAAGTAAGAAAGTTTAGAGAAAAGCGTGGAGTAGGGTCATATGAGCAAGCTTAGAGTTTCCTTAACTCTTTTTCTTCTGCAACGCAGGAGTCAGGATCTTTTGGCATTAAATGCGAATCACCTGAGTCTGCGGCATGTCCAGACAAGCGTAAAGTCACTTAATGACTTATGCTGTCGGAACCGTGACTCCCCGGAATCGCAAGACTAACCTCGGCACCTAACCGACCAGCATCGAGATAACGATTTCGAGAGAAATTTCATCGTCGGGAAATTTCTCCGTCGGAGTACACTAGGCCCACCGGCGGGGACTAGTTCGAGTAGATCGGGAAGTAGCTCCGACAGATGCCCGTCGGGGCGCCCGTCAACTGGAAGTCACCCTCAACCCAGACCTCGGCATCTGCCCGGGTAGCATCCGTTTCGGAAGATCTTCCACTGCCGGGGAACTCTTCGTTGGAGTAGGAAAGATCCACCGTCGGGGACTATTCCGAGTAGTCCGTAGCAAATCGCCGGCTTGAATCATCGGGGCGCCAGTGAACCGGACGCAATCCTCCACCGGGAATCGCTGGACTGACCTCGGCATTCTGCCGGACTGCATCTAAGAAAAAATAACGTGTCCGTCAACGGTTGCAGGAGACATTCTTTCGTCGGGGAACTCTCCGCCGAGGTAGGCTAGCTCCACTGTCGGGAACTACGCCGAGTAGCACCGGTCAACGTAGAGAGGAAGGCATGTAGAATATCATGCCGTGCAGGACTGATATGGCGGTTACGAGACAAGCGAAATCTAGCACGACCAGCTAGACCTGGAATCAAGTGAAGTGCATTAGCACGACCCCCCCCCCCCCAAATTAGTCATTTCAAATGGAATCCGGGGGATCAGGCAAATGTCGAACTTCTTGGTGGAGTTTAGAGGAATAGGGTTCAGAGTTATCTTCTCTGTTCAGAGTCCCTCAGTCTGGCACACGATGGACGAAATCGGTAGTATGGTCTAACTACTGAACGTGTGCCGGGTCGGCGTAAAAGCTTTTTCACCAAGTAAAAAAAATACACGCTCAGAGACTTTTTCCGATCTCGCCGAACTGAGTCAAATGGTATAAGAGATCCGGCTCTGCGGGCCTTGGTTAAAAAGTCGAAATTCCGACCGATTGCATAAGTATTATTATGAGAAAGATAAAAAGGTATTCAGTCGTTTTCTGTTTTCATTTTCACTGCATCAAGAATTCTTCTCATATCCTTAACCCAAAGACTAGTAATTTATAGCCTAAAATAAAAATATGAACATTTTATGTCTTTTGTTTAAGCATGTGCATTAACGAGGATCTATCTTTCGATAAAAGTCGCTTCAGGTGATGCCCCAGAAATTAAAAGGAAGCTGCATAAAAAAATCGCATAACTTTGAAAATTCTCATAAAAAACCGCAACTTTGAAAATCCACATAACAAAAGTCGCATAAAAAACCGCATAAAAAGACTTCAGTGTACATAATCAGCCTACTTTTTCATCTCGATCGGATCGGAAGCTAAAGTCGCCCTGCTTGTTAACGTTTCTACCTAGAGTCTGCTGTCTACATGTACCGCGCCTGTCATATAAGCAAGCAAAGTGGAATATTTATGTGGAAGTAGAATTGTTATTAAAGGTGCAAATGCAGCTTAGACTCGCAGAAGTCGTTGTCATCAAATTGTGTGTCTGCACGATCTATCCCCGCGTACTACCAATAAATTCATTGTAAACATCATGTCGGAATAAGTTACGGTAGAATCTGTTGAGTTTGAAACCTGGAGAATTTATTTCCAGGTATTTTCAACGGTTTTCGCATTCTCAAACCAAATCACGCTGTGCACATATGAAGGACAGACCCATACGTACCAGTTCTGTAACAAGAAGACACACTACGGAAAATGACAAACAACCGGAGTTGCAGCTCAGGCACCATCGAATGCTGGAACAACGTCTCTGATCATTGTAATGCGATTACTTCATCTCAATCAACTGCCAACACCACCGACAATAAAGTAACACGGATATATGATCATGACCCGTAGGTCTCACAAACAACTCAAATCAGGTAATCGTGAAAATCCATACAATATCAATAGCGAGGACAGCACGGACGAAAACGATAAACCGAGAGAAAGAGGACTAAGTGATCGTCAAGTAACCGCAGGCGATACTAATGGATCAAGAAACGAGATCTTAATGCGAAGTAACGAATAGCGTAACCAAGATTCGACGGATATACAAGAAAATTCGATTTATTTATTTTTATTTACACATTGTAAATATTTAATGATCCACGGCTCAGGTAAGCTAATGCATTGAGCCGTACCAAATAAACGAAATAAAAAAGTACATGATCCACGATGAACATAACTTCACACCGAACCGACGCTGAACAACGACTAACCTGCCGAATCAAACAAACTACATAAACGGGAGTTTGGAATGTCGCACTCAAACTGATACACTAATGATTACACCAACCTATCCGCCGAGTTTCATAGCACAGTCGATAAAATGGAAAAATTTGGAATCAACGGTAGGTTTTGCAGCTATTTCGATCCTAGCTCTCAGATCGAGAGATAATAGATGTCATTGGAGATTGCCAGGTATAGCGCAGGGAAGCTACTTGGGACCGTTAATGTTTCTGCTTTATGACAATAATGTGTATTTAGTGGTGGAAATTCTTCGCCGGTCCTGCACAAACGATCACAAAATATTTCATCGCATCCGCTAAATTCAGGATGACCAATTTCTATAACAACACGAAACTTTCGCTGGCGGTGGTGTATAAATCCGTAAAAAAGTGCTCGGTGATGTAATTCCCACGAAAGACTTTCTGGCAGGGCTCCTCTTTCCAAACTCCCAGAACTTTTTTCACTGCCGAAGCCAGACCCCAGAACTTTTCATCAGCCGAAAACCTGTTGAGAAGTTACAGTCGATTGAAAGGTGACGGGGGAGGCAATCCCTTTTGGACTGTCCGTTTCTAAACAGCTTCCTAATATTCCACAACACTACAAAGCAAAATTGGTTTTCATTTTTGAGAACAGGACCAAACTAGCGAAATTCAACTCAATTCAAGCTTCCGTTTTCCATAGAATAAATCATAATCAAGGACAGGTGCAGTTGACCTTGACAAGCCTCCTACTCGTTTGAAAATTAAAAATAAACTCTGGTATCAAAATAGATCAAAAACATTCACTTTCCACTCGAAATAGCATTTCTGTTATTGCATGTAGGTCGATGTTTTTGCTTCATTCACAACTACCGATACAGCCGGCGGCCTACGTTTAGTTAATCACGCAATTCCAAACGAACGATCGGCGCTATTCGATGGAAAAATAGGAAATCTGGGGCAGTGGAAAACGAGCTGAATATTTGTGCAAGAGCAAATGATCTACGGTGATAAGGGGCTTGTCGATGATCCTATGATCCGGAAAAATCTGTGTGTTACGTGCAAAGCATCATTGATGATTTATTTGTAATTACTGATAGTTCGACAAAAAGAGACCATTTTTCCACAACTCATAAAACTTGCTGCATCAATTCAAAAAAATGTATTAATGCGAATACCGGTGATCATTATTTGAATATCATCCGCGAAGCTATATATCGTAACTTCAAACTCATCTAGTTTCGTCGTCAACCCATCGGCGAGAAGATTCCACAGAAGTGGTGACAGCACACAAATTTGAGGGCATCCACAGACAGTTTTCTAACCTCTACTTGTCCGAACGATGAACAAAGATATCGTTTGCTAAGCATTGCGTGTATCCAGTTCGTGATATATAAAGATGCTCCATGATCTCGGGCCTGAATTCAAAAATGGATTAGAAAGACACGTTGTTAAAAGCACTTTCAATGTCCAGACAAAACATTGTGTAACAGGTTCTCACCCAAGCTAACATTCCAGTTTAAATAGAAAATTTGTTTCAAATCATGGTTTTTAAAAAAAATATGCTTGAAGATATAGGAAATATAACAAACGGCGAACAATAACTTGAGTCACGTACAAAACAATCGATTTATAAACTACGCTATGTCCATCCCAAATACCTGTTATCTATGGACAACCCAATTTCAAGGAAACTTTTTGTAATACATTATCAAAACCGCCCAATTTCCGTGGTGGGACCCCCTGCCGTGCAGTGTATGCAATGTATTCGCACAACAAAAAATGGGCCCATTTTCCGAGTTTCCACCCTCGAAACAGCGCGCTATCGGTGAGGAAAAATTATGAAAGCAACGACGCCGCCTCGTTAGTACGAGCATTTCCCTCCTGCAGTGAGGATCGAGCGCGCGCACGTCCTACATTCTATGTGTGCAAAACAATTTTCGGCCAGCCCGAGCTGATTTTCGTGCCGCCTCCCGATCGATGGTGAGTGTTTCGCGGTGTGTTGGAAAAACTGGAAAGTGCGTCTCTGAATCAGTGATAGTTGATCGCGTACATTCGGCCGGTAGCGTTTTCGGGTTTAGTTGCTTCCGTTTTTGCGTAATCATTATCGCGATCGGTGGTGATCGATCTTCACCCCTCGATTTAGTGTGCTCGTGTAGTGTCATTGCGGAAAGGTGGTGCAATTAGATAAAGCAAATTTCATACCGCACCGGAAAGTGACAGGACGGGTTGGGAAAGGGGCGCAGTGATTCGCTGTTGATGCACACAATTAGAATTTACGATCGCAGTAGCCAGGCTGGCTGGTGACGTTTGTTCAGGGTTCGGTGACAGAGCTTGTTGACTAATTGTGACCTACAAGAGTCAAGAATTTCATGGTTTGGCTGCAGAACGCCGCCGGTAGGTGTTAGGTAACCGGCTCAGTTCAAAATTGTTGGCGTCAGATTTTTCGGTGATGCATGTTTTGAGTAATAGGGTAGATCAGGGTATGACGGACATCTGATGGAAATTTGTTTTGCTTGTGTAGCAGAAAAGAGTACGAAACTATGAAATATACATTTGCAACTACAGTGTTCCAGATTTCTACTGCGACTACTGTTGGACAAAGTTGCAAAAAAGTTTGTTCGCAATTTTGCGGATATATGTATTGTTTTTTTCTACTTTCGAGTGATAACAACAATACTTCACTCAATGTGAAACAAGTCAAGCTACACATCACGTCACTCATTCGAATTCTAAAAACAACTTTACTCCAAACTCCCTTACTCACAACCACTACCAGAGCCGAATATAGAACTAATCAGATGCGTTATGCAATTCTACAGCGTCCGTTGGCAAGCGGCAAAAAGACAATGGCGCATGCGTCACGGCGTACTGTTCACCGACCGGCCTACCTTGTTTTCAAATTTTGTCTCGAGTTCGAAAGTTGAAATACAACATAACGACCCCTTTTAACCGCGGGTGTCACACCAAACACCGTTGCCAAATCCGTCTACCAACTTGAATTCTAAGCATGCTTCGTTAACCAATATGTAATGACAGTTCATATCCGACAGGTCATATTCAACTAAATGGAAAAATCAAACGGTGCCGGTATGTGTGAGTTTTCTGCTCCACCCACGCAATTTATTTGGATTTTTTTTGGCGAACGAGTGTTGGCTGCGTTTGACGAGAATGCGTCATTGCTCGGGAAAAATTGAATTTTCTTTACCGAAAATAGTCAATGAGCTGCGGTTTCCAACGTCCTTTGAGCATCGAAATTGAACAGCTGTTTTGTTGGCTTTTGACTTCGACGAAAGATAAACTTTAATTTTTTTGATAAAGCACCCCTCAGATGATAGCCTGCTTAGTCCATAATCAAGACAACATTCAGCGCTACCTGTTTTTAGAAGTTAAAATATAAAACATCTCCGTCCAGAAAGTGATCCGGAACGTGCCGCATACAGGTCTCCTTTTTTTTTGCTCTCCCCCAATCGTTAACTTTTTCGACCGGTCGGTAAACAATTCTAACTTTCGAGGAAGTCAGCCTTTTTTCGTTTTTGTTTATACTGCCAAAGGCACAATATTTATGCACTCCTGTAGGGTTAAACCTGAGCCTTTTTAGGTTAGTCGAATGAAAAAGAAAACAGTACCCGAAGAACACCTACGGCAGCAAGGTTCGAATTTTTTTCTGCTGACCTGGCTTTTTCTTGCTGCACCTGTAGAATTTATTTTAACTTAAAATTTTACTCTTTGTTGGCATACTGCGTCCCCTTGGCTGAAATTAGCCGACACAGATCAAGTGAACCTATTAAACGAAGCGAAAGTAATTCACATCTTAATATTTGCATTATTGATGGGCAGAAAATTTAATTGGCTATTTCCCGTTCCCATCGAAATTACAGGTATTTTCACAGTCATGTCACTCAGTGATTATAAGAAAATTTTCTTCTAGTCGCTAGGTGCAGGGTTGCCACTATCTTTAAAAAAAATCTGGTAGTTCAAAAAAAATTTCTGGAAAAATCTGTCACTTGACAGCGAGCTCAAAGTCATCGAAATTTGGCATACATTTTGGTCTTCATAGAACATTAATCGATTTTTGTTTTGGAAAATATGACCCAGATTTCCAAAAATTGTGTGTAACACTCTCTATAATTTATAAATCTGGTAGAATGAGAAGTTTACCTTTCTGCTAAAGGATTAAAAAAATTAGCTGTGCCAGATAAATCTGTCATAATGGCATTCCTTCTGCGGTTTAACGTAGAATTCAGAATATCTTGAAAAATCTGGCAAAATTTAAAAAATCTGGAAAAATGTCTGGCTTGAACAAATATCTGTTCAGTTAGGAAAAATTTGGAAGATTCCAGATAAATCTGGAACATTGGCAATGCTGGCTAGGTGACGTGACTGCGCCTACTTTGATCTGATTTGACAGGTCAGTGTTGGACACAGCTGTTTTGTTCGATAAAGAGAGGGTTACGGGTGTTTGAATTTGGATTTCAATAAGACGAAATGATTAATTGCTATTTGCTGTTTTTGATTTTTTCCGACGCAGCTGACATTAAAGATACGTAGTACTTTTTTTGGCACGTAAATGTAAGCTTAAAATTATTTTATTAAAATAAATAAATAGAGTCACACCTTCCTTTCAATCATCTTGACCCCTGTCCTTTTGCTGAAGTAACAACTGTCAAAGATGTGAGACCCATGTGGCTAAAACTGTTGTCAAATAGAACCGATAGTGTCAAACAAGGACGTGTTTACATTTTCGTAAAAAATCAACTCAAAACGTTATGAACTTTTAGGATTTTTACATAAACGTTGCATTCAAAAATTGAACTCTATCGATGTGTGTTATAAAAGAAATATTTTGTTCTTCATTTATTTACCCAATTGAGCCTAAATTGGTTGCAGAGTTTGGGAATGTTGTTAGCTTTTCAAATTACCTTTAAGACAAGTGTCACTGGGTCAAAGAGACGAATTAGAAATAGGAGAACATCCGCATTCGGAGTTTGAGGCATAATTCTAGCTGGTTTTCTAGTAAAAATCAATTGTAACATTTGTGCTGAAATTCTGACAGTTGCCAACCAGAATTCCCACTGATTTAACTGGGTGGATTGTGTCGTTGAAAACAGCTCGCCGTCTTTGCGAATGGGATCTACAGTCTCGACGTCTGGATGACTGGGCGTAACCAATTGTTCTGTTTTTATTGAGTTCGGATGTTTCCTAATTGGCAAGTGGGTTCTACTTACTTTGTCGTTTGTTACTTTGTCACCAACCGCACTTTCTCTGGAAACATACAGCCAGTCTGGTACAAGAAATCTTTATGTACTGTCCGTGACTACGTTATGAGTGTATTTTGGGGTTAGATAACGAGTAACGAGAGATGGTAATCGATTTACATTGTGAATATTCTGTGACTTTTGGATAAGATTAGTTTATGAAAGTGTTAAGAATCATTAGTGAACATTCAGGAAAATAGTGAAAATTCATGAAGGAAATGACGCAGACTCAAGCAAAGGTAATTTTAATGTACATATAGTTGAATCACAGATTTTTTACTTCTTACTTCTTACTTCTTACTTCTTACTTCTTACTTCTTACTTCTTACTTCTTACTTCTTACTTCTTACTTCTTACTTCTTACTTCTTACTTCTTACTTCTTACTTCTTACTTCTTACTTCTTACTTCTTACTTCTTACTTCTTACTTCTTACTTCTTACTTCTTACTTCTTACTTCTTACTTCTTACTTCTTACTTCTTACTTCTTACTTCTTACTTCTTACTTCTTACTTCTTACTTCTTACTTCTTACTTCTTACTTCTTACTTCTTACTTCTTACTTCTTACTTCTTACTTCTTACTTCTTACTTCTTACTTCTTACTTCTTACTTCTTACTTCTTACTTCTTACTTCTTACTTCTTACTTCTTACTTCTTACTTCTTACTTCTTACTTCTTACTTCTTACTTCTTACTTCTTACTTCTTACTTCTTACTTCTTACTTCTTACTTCTTACTTCTTACTTCTTACTTCTTACTTCTTACTTCTTACTTCTTACTTCTTACTTCTTACTTCTTACTGCTTACTTCTTACTTCTTACTTCTTACTTCTTACTTCTTACTTCTTACTTCTTACGTCTTACTTCTTACTTCTTACTTACCGTGTTTGTTTACTGCTGTTCCATAGAGCCAGCGATGCCATATGGGACCATTCATAAATTACGTAACGCAAAAATTGCCCAAAATTGACTCCCCCCTCCCCCTATGTAACAAATTGTCACAAATTTCTCCATCCCCCCCTCCCCTGTTACGTAACAAATTCCAAGAAAAAATTTTTTTTTCTTCGATGAAAACATGTTACGTAACGATCTAGTTAACACCCCCTCCCCCCTATGTCACAACTTGTCACAGCTTGCCGTACCCCCTCCCCCCCCTAAATGCGTTACGTAATTTATGAATGGTCCCTATGTATTTGTGAAATGTTTGTAGAATTGTAATTAAAATGTCTGTAACATTCTGTAAATGGTTGTGTAAATCACAGTTACACTAGAATATTGCTTTAAAAGGGGATTGATAGTAATAGAATACTATTGTGAGGGAATCACTCGTATTCGAATACAGATATTCTACTGCAATTTTGCTAAATACTATTACTCTTTAAAAAGTCTGTAGATTTCTGGCTACGTCTGCAGGAGACTATCGAAAGTCTGTAAAATACAGCCATGTCTGTATATCTGGCATCGCTGCATAGAGCTAAATATAGCATTTTTTAATTGATGAGACCCAGACGAAGAACGCTTCCTCAGGTTCAATGGAAACTTAATCGATCTCTTCCCCAAGTGATCAACCTGACGGCGAACGTAAAGTGCTTTCCTGGTGTTCTACCGAGCAAAAATTAAACCATTATCAAGATATCGCGAGAACTGACATCTGTTCCGCTTTAACCGACATCACTAAGGATTGGCCAGACAAACTAAGAGAAACTGTGGGTTACCTTGACCAAGTAAACAAGATTGCTAGCTGGGAGCTTCTTAGGAAGCAGAATTGTATCTACATACCTGCAATCGTAGTCGCAATGGATGTAGTAATCACCTAAAAAGAGCTGCGCCACCGAGAAAACCCTCATCGAGGAGTACTTTTAGGGACCAACAAGCGTTATTCTTTTAATTGAATCAATCTCTCCTCGACACCAGGCGTTAAAGTTGTCACTTATCAAGGCATGATCCAAACTCCAACTTCCACTGTGCGGCAGGGGGATGTTTTCACGGTTCTCTCATACTACATGATACTTGCGACAACTTTAATATGACCATTGAAATGACACGACGCGAGTTGTCTACGAAACAGTAGCGGGCTTACGTACCAGCAATTGCCGTTGAAATCAATGGAGTAAACACCCAAGCGGACATACGAAGATTTACTAGACTGCGGAAAATACGAAGAGATCATGAGGATTATTCTTGCAGTAGGGATGTTAAAAAGCAACAAAATTGATCAAATGCTGATTATGATAATTAAGTATGATAGTTTTTTGTTTCAAGTGTTTCAGTGTCGACACGTAGTTTATCAAGTTCGTGTGGCTGGCGAGCCGTTCTATTTAGGTACAAAGTGTACTAGGAATGTAATAGGCATTTCCACAATTATATTGCACATAAGCCATGGAATCGTAGGTTGTAGAAATGAGAAGGACACAATTGTATCACTAGGTGGTTTAAAACAGGTTTTTTAAATAGAAGCTAACCTAATGTCAAAATTACCCAAGTAACCATAAGCACTGAGCCATTGCACTATATTGGCTATACATTTGCACTAATGTTGCATTGAAACTCCATTACAGCATTAACAATGCAATAAAGCTCTATACTAGCATCAATAATTCATAAATGCTCAGCCGAAATATAGTATTATCGCTTGCTCTATATGCGCATATAAAGCTACATGCTTCAAGGATCTTTAAAACATATAAGCTTCACATGTGCATTTAGTGCCATTATAGGGCAAATAAAAAGCCGATATAATGCTATAGTAAAGCTGTGGATTTATTCGTTATGCAACTTTTCTTGAAGATTATATTCGGCATATTTCATTTCAATCGAACATATGCAAAATAGTCCAGGCAGCAAACGCAGCGCACTTACCGTGAAGGACGAGGCAAGGTACTTCAGTTCGAGACTTACTAAAGGAAATTTTCGTAGATCATTCAAATCATGTGAGAAAGAAAACCCTTAATGATATTCATAACAATGCATTAGAAAAGAGTCAGTTACGGTTTTAAACAGAACATTTTATTTTGAATTTTTCCTTTTTGCTCATCATACCGAAAGGAAACATAAGAAATAGTTTCAAAACCATAGCGGACAATGACAGCCAACTGAAGCTTTCTAATAGCATTAGTAGTGCCAATATTAGGCTTTCAATTTGACATTTAAAGCAAATATTAGGCTACGTAATAATGCTTATTGGTTACTTGGGTACCCGCACCCGTTATTCCTTTCGCAATCAGTGTTCTAAAATTGCCGTTGATATCGCTACTGGAGTTTTTGGGCGACTATCAATATTGGCATGTGTTCTATGCGTTGCTTCGTACGAACCTTCCAAACATTCCAAAATTTTATTACCTAATAGCTGCAGTGAAAAGTGAAGCAACTTAGTCCATCGAGTCCACTGATATCTGCGCTGAAGATTATGTGAATATGTCTTCGATGTCTTCGAGACCTATGACTAGGAATTGAACCAGATGGGAGAACCAATAGAGACATGGAGCACACTTCTTGAGCATTAGCGGTGCTCGTGGCTTCACGACGACACGCTTAAGGTTTGGGGAGACTACGCATCAACAATGAATCAACAAGAATTTTGCATCGCAAGAAGACGTTTCCTACTTGAGTTGATTTTGGCAAATCAACAGTGTGCTCCCCACTTCAAAATCCGACAGTCGTGGAAACCAATCGAATTTAGCTTCAGGTAGCACTTCACTTAAATGTCACTTTTGAAATGTTTCAAGTGTACCAAAAAGTCGACTTGTTCGTTCGATTGAATGTTGTCATTCTCAGCGATTGTGCTTAAATTAATTTCGAAGTACCCATTATGTTCGAGAGCACCTTACTCAGGAAAGCTGCTGGGTCTGGGGAAGGCCATGTCACCATACAATGATTAGGCCAGGCTACGCTGAAAACTATTCGACAGCGGTTCATGATTCAAGATCAACAAGGTTTCAACAATCAAGTCGGGCTACGGTGCATCTCACTCAATGTGACGAAGCCCTTTCCGAAGCTATCATGTCAAATGGGTGAGCCACAAAACAATTTCGCTCATTACAGGAGAACACAATTGTGATTGACTTTCCACAGATCGGTCGTAGCCCTAGAAAATCGATCTTGTTCTAACAGAAGTTTCACGCATACAGCAACATCATACGAGACAAGTAGTACTAAAAACGTTCAACTCCTTAGCCGAGGCAGAAAGTTTCGTAGCGAAGGACAACATGCAACACGACATCGAATATGAAAACGTCAAAACCAAGATATACGTGTATATAGACCTTGATCTAACGGATATTCGCCTACATGATTTGGTACCTAATGTTAGCACTGATTATATTAAAAGATTCACGTCGAAGCATGGAGAAGTGGAATTCTTCTCCAACGACACTTGGAGAAGTGTTTCCCTAGCAGATCATCTCAAAGTGTTAATTACATTCAAACAATTCCATGCACATACCCTGGCCAGTTCCGTAACAAGACGGAACACTATGGCGCCAAAACAATTTGGGAAAATTCATCTACTTCAAGCAACACCATCAAATAACCTTCAACATATACTGAACCACCACAAACTGCCACCCAAAAACATAAATGCCGGACAAACAATATTCCACGGTATCACCAAACTAGGAAAGAAATAAACAAGAAAAAACGGCTATACCAGAGTCACTCGAAAACACAAAAACCTGTTTTAATCCACCTAGTGGTGCTATTATGCCTTTCTCATTTGCCCAAATTACGATTCCATGGCTGGCTATGTTCAATATACTAGTGAAAATGTGTATTACATATTCAGTATGATTTGCACATACATACTATGGATCGACAGCCACAAACTTGAAATGCTATGTGTTTACGCTGAAACATAGGCAACCAGCGGCGGATTCAGGTGGAGGATCCGAGGGGTCTGTATAATATTTTATTAGCTCAATTAGCATTAGCTCAATGTTGTCTTTCGGCTAATTTATTTTACCATGCCGGGGTATGTGTGTGAAGGGGATAAATAACCACACAACCGAAGTACCCTTAGCCTATCTTGGTATGCCTACTAGGTGAAGGTTATTGGGATGAGAAGAGGTGGGTCTGGAGAGGGTGCATGACGAGGTCGTTTGAGAAGGATCTGATGAGGGGCTTTGAGGGTGGTGGCTCGATGGTGTGACTTGAGGGGAGAGAGGGGGTTTCGCGAAGAGTGTAATGTGGAAGGGGGGGGGGGGGTAAACCCCTTACCGCATACCCCTAGCTACGCCCCTGTTAAAATACTGAATACCTATTTAAGTCAAAAAAAATTTGGCCTTTACTCCCCCTATTGAGCATTTTTCAGTTCAGTTTATATGGGAATTTGCTGCAGGCCGCACTCTTCAACCCGTAACTCCGAAACCGGAAGTCTAATCAATAAAAAATACACTAGTAGCCTCTCATTTAAGACTAAGTTTGTGCAAATCGGTCCTGTCATCTCTGAGAAACAGAAGTGGCATTTTTTCCACATACATACAACCATGCACATATGAAGAAGCTCGGGTAGCCAACGAGGAGCTGATGGTGGTGGCAAAAGCCTTGAGAACCAAGAAGGCCCCGGGACCAAACGGTATCCCCAACGTGGCTCTGAAAATAGCAATCCTATCGAACCCGGATATGTTTAAACAAGCTTGCTTGAAAGAGTAATCCTTAGCAGGCTTACAACATACACAGAGGGAGAGAATGGACTCTCCAATACGCAGTTCGGTTTGCGGAAAGGTAGATCCATCGTGGATGCCATACGAACGGTCGTGGAAACTATGGAGGCTGCGCAGAAGCAAAAGAGAAGAGGAAACCGCTGCTGCGGAGTGGTTACACTAGTTGGGCCGCAATCGTCGATTTGCTGCACAGACTGAGAGTTCCCGACTATTTTTTTATGTTTTTAACGACATTTAATTAGTAAGGGACTGGAAGGTGAAGTATATTTTTCAATATTAAGAGCCATAGTACTCAGGAGAGCGCAAGGAGAAGGAAGAAAGAAGTCTTGCTAATTAAATGTCATTAAAAACATAAAAAAGGAAAATTCATTCACTTTCAGTCGTTAATAAAAAAGGAAAAAAATGTACCTTGATGGGAATCCATCATAAACGCAGGTTGGAAGAGCGTAGCAGTTTTTTTAGGGAAGAGAAAGAATGTGAGATGTACATTTACCTCAGTTTCTTACTCCTCAGTCTGTTACTCAGCAGTGTCCTACCCCGCCACTAATGCCTAGTTGTACTAGGCGGATGTTGGATACTGTCACGATGGTTTTTTTGATAGATTTCCTCAGTAGTACTAAAAAATGGCTTCCTATTAATTATCTTGCGTGAACCAAAACTTTGCAGTTCCACATGTGCAGAGCGCTTGCCAGACATAGATTTGTTGGACATCATCTTATGTTTGTCGCTACGGTCCTTTCGGAACTTTACATACTTGCGGTCCAAAATATGTCACTGATTTTCCTTAGACTAAATGGAAACTTGAACCGAAATGTTTGTGCGATGCTTGAATTGGTTCAGTGCCATCCCGACCTTGCCGTGTATTTTGCGTTGGTCTCTGTATGCACTGTGTGCCTATCACCGATACCAGAGAGATGTCTCCAAAACCACATATCGGCTCATATACACCGGGACCAATGACTTTACATCCCTTATAAAGGAAGTCGTGACACAGAGTTTTCACCTCAGAACATCCGTACGACCTCGGCTGGGATTAAAGCCAGACCCACTGGACTGAGCGATGGTGACGATTTCCACTCTACCAACGGCGTCATCTATGATCAAAATTTGTCAAACAACAATTAGTAATTTTTTTATATTAATTTTAAAGTTGAAATAGCACAAACTATAGAAAAATATTCAGCTAAGCTTTCGGTTGAGCGTCTTTTAATTACTGCCATCAAATTCTGTACAGCAACCTCGTCCACTTTGTTCGCCACAGGCAGTTTTGGGTCGTCTTCAGGTTCCGCTTGACGATAGGGCCGAGTTCTAGTGTGTTGGGAGGGTTCTTGTCCATGGGCGCCATCAGAACCTTGTGGGCGTTATACCACTACATGCCCTTCTTTCCGCAATGGCGGTATTCGAAATCCGGCCAAAATAGCGTGGAATAATCGTGTTGGTCATGAAAGGTAGTAAACTTTTTTTTCATGCACTTCTTCACTTAAATTTTCATTGTTGACGGGCTCGATCGTAATGAAAATGTCGCATTTCAAACCACAAGTACAGAAAGCCTGCCGAACCAGATATTTCTGTGTGAATTTCGACAGTTTCATATGCTTGAAAATATCGGCCGGTTTCACTAACTTAGCGTGCAAGTATTTCGAATTCAAGCAATATGCGAACAAAATTTCCCTGGGTTTTTCTTTCGCTTGGACGACACTTCTATAACTAAATAGCAAATATCAAATAAAAAAGTTATCTTTTGGCCGAACACAGTTCACAGCACTAAATGGAAGAGAAAACTTTTCTCTTTTTTTACTACCTGTTATTGGCGAGTGACCGTTTGTCCGGAATTTTCATTTAAGGTGAATTTTGACAGTTGGTTTTTAAACCGTAATCATATGTTTGTCGCGATTTTCATATTTACCTAGAAGTCAGTATTGCATAGAGTTTTTCGAATCTTTGTCTGCTTTCACTTACAATTCGTTAAAGAAACAACACATTCGGCTAAGTCGGTGAGCTACAACATTGCCAGTCTCTGCAAAAAATCTTTTCATTTGTTCCGTAGTCTTGCTGGCCTGTTTTGGTTACAGGAAAAACTGATTCAGGTGATGTATGAGAGTTCTTCATTTATATATTTGGTTCAATGTTATTGAAGAACTCATAATTAAAACTTTGCAAAAATTGCTAAAAAGTAGTAAAATGTAAATGTAATAAATTGAAATAAAAACGAAAAGCACATTCAATAGAGGTAGAATTTAAAGAGAGAGAAAACTAATAAATAGATAAAATGAAACAAAAGAAGAAAGCTATAAATGATGATGTTGTTTATTATAGAGGATTTAACCCTAAGGGTCATTCTCCTCCGAGCAGAAAGCTATAAAATGGCATTTAAAATAATGGGATAAGATAAAAAATATGCAAATAGTCAAAACCTGCCAACTTAAAAAAAGATCGAAAAACGCTTTTAATCCACCTAACAGTGTGATGAGACATTTCTTATAACTCTTATCACTCTCTTCGGATATTATATCCTTTGAGAACATTTAGAACTTGATGCTTCGCGATGTTTTTGATAACACATACTACATGGGATAGTGGCAGGACTCTGATCAAATCAGCATAGGACAACATAAGTGCTAGAAATCTCAAACCAAATCAATGGGAAAGCGAAAAAAGGGCCAATAAAATAGACATACCAACGAATTATTGTTAATGCTCTGTTAATAAAATATCTATATTCTGGTGGGAAAACTGAATTTTGCTAAAGGGGTTATATATTGTACTGAAACAAAAAAAACGAATTTTTTTTTGAATCGATTTGAAGTTTATATTTTACTCAAATTTCCAACGCGACTGAGAACTAAGAAATCAACGCTTTTCTTGAAAAGGGCGATACTAGCAGTGATATCATTCAAAGAAAATCAACAGTGAATATTTCCAGACTTGGTTTTATTTCCTATTTAAGAACTATTGTGTTTTTTTACATCCTAGATTGCATGATTCAGTGATCGAAACCCAAAACTTCATAAAGTATTTGAAATTATTAAATTAAAATTTGTTTTTTCTACTGAAATTGACAAAATGATAGTATAGCCCCTTTGGCGATTGTTTACTTTTTCGGTAACACCTATCAGCATTGAAGTATCGCCCTTACGTTTATTTACAATAACTACCATTTTACACCACCGATTTCGTCCGGGTTTTTTCAATAGCGATCATTGTTACTATTTACAGCTGGTATCAGCTTGATAATCCTAAAAAAATACGAAAATAACAGCTTCGCCGGTTTTTCGAAAACATCTGATTTTATTAAAAATTCTTGGCATCACTGGATAAATCAAACATAGAACACGACGCCCTTGCAGGTATTTTTTTACTCGGGCAAATACAGGAATAACTTTCTCCCAGTTTGCTTCGGGGTGCTTCCGGTTTCTCCACCTATAGGAACCAACCTTTTTTAGCCGTTTTTTCGCAGAAATGTTCATGTTTCTTTTATGCTTCCTATATGCTGGGAGCCTACCGTAATTGTGTTAAAAATTACAACCATCAGTAACGGCCTGTGTTTCTTACATTATTGTAGTGTACTTACGGCATAGTACTCCGATGTCAGGCAGTAGCCAGAAGGTTTTTTATCTTTGGAATTCTTCAAAGGTAAATTTGTTAATTCCATAAACAAAAAATCTTTTACCAATTTGTCTAAAAAGCTGCCCACTGCTTGAATTTGCGATGCCCCCGAGATGTTCATTGATATTCCACCCCTGTAATGTTCAGCTAGAAAAGCCACCGTCCAAAGTAGGCCATGTTGCGAAACTGATTTTCGTTGTTTACTGTTTTGCTCGTGGCGACCGCTTCTAATAAGTAAATGGCTGCAAACGATTAGAGAAGGTTCGTTTTCTGATTAGATTTGACTCGTGTAGGCTATTTTGAATGGAGTTCTGCCTACAAACACATTGCGAAGCGAAACTGAAATTAGCATTGGGACTTTCATCTCAATCACGGAAAAAAAAGATTATTCAAAGCTTTAACACACAATTTTTTATCTTTTTCTCTTCCAGCCAACCGTACCGATGCAACCGGCCGTCCGGCGGCGAATGTCCCGCCACGGTTCGGTTCTGATCGAAACGGCACCGCGTCAAATCCCGTGGGACCTTATCGACCGGCTGCTGTTGCCGATTATTGGCTGTCATGCGGCCGCCATCATCGTTTCCAACGTGCTGAGCTTTCTCGGAATTTGTCAACTGTCCGCCTTTCCGCTGTTTTTCTTCTTCTCCATCCTGGTGGTCAGTGCGGCGATTGGTTTCCACAGTCTTAAGGTAAGTTGTCTGGAAAAAAAGGCGATGGGTGGATGATGATCTATGGCGGGTGGTAGTGTCCCAGCTGAAATAAAATTAATACGTGTCTGTTATATGGCTTTCCAAAGTAACTCAAATGTATGTCATCAATTTTCGGTGGATTGTAGATGCCAATCCCCGGCGCTAACTGCGTATCAGATGACTGTTGTTGCGCTTTACGATCCGTATTTCGCCAAAGGTCATTCTAACCATCGATGGATTTATGCTGTTTCGCCCCCGAAAGGGGAGTAAATCCTGCTTTATTAAGTCCCCCAAAGCGACCGAATTTTGTCGCCACCGGGATCATCGGGCTGCGGTGCTCGGTACAGACAATGTGGGTTTTTTTTAGTGCTGCTGGTGAATATTGTTCGTCGGCAACAGCAACAGGGTGGTGTTTACAAGTCCGAGTTTTGTGTTTGTAGCGGAGTGTGGGAAAAATCGTACGTCTGAATGACAATATATAGTTGCAAAAAATATAACCTATTGAATTCATTGTTCAAATTTGAATACTAGCAAAAATATTCCCTTATCAAGTTTTCAACAGGTCGTGCTTTTAAGTCTTTTGTTTGAATTTGCTTCTCGTATTTAAATTCTAAAATGACTCCAACCTACCCTACTCTGATCGGAAGCTCGCATGTCATAAAAGAATTGATAATGGGTCGTAAAATTTTACGGTCGTACATACGCCAAAGCATTGGCCAGCTGGCACTCATTCGCGCTTCTTTTGCCACTTGTTGGTGGCGTGGCGGCAGCGGCCAGCGGTAGGTGCGAACAATGAGAGCATGCTTTCGCATGTTGTCTGAATTACTTTGTACACTCCCCGATCGTTGGTTAGATTTTTATGTGCTTGTACACATACACACTTTTTGTATCAATTTGTAGTCCTGCCACAGTACAGCACGAGTCACTCTTTGTAATAAAATACGATCCGCCTCCATCCATATTAACGCCAACGGGGGATGCTGCAATGTTATAATAAATATTGGAGCCGCTATTTATTTGCATGTTTACCTTCTTCCTTGGATGTGGGTTCAAATAAACAATATATTAGTGTTAATAACTTGACCAAGTTATGGTGGGAAATATTGGAAGACTTTTCATTCCGTTCGTGAAAGTTTCAAGCAATAAAATAAGTCAAAACTATGTAAGATGGCTAGTAACAGTAGTTCGTTCACTATGCGAGTCTGTCGGAGCAGAAGGTCAAGTCTAGCAGCGGTATGTGGTATGCCTGTGGGCGGCTGACTAACAGGGAAAAAGTTTAAAAAATGATTAACTAAAATATAAACGAAGGAGATTTGATGAAAAGATTTCCACTCTATTGGCACAATTAGAATCTAAGACCCTCATTGGTTTCAGCGAAAACGCATGTAGTTGTGTTAAATACTATTTTGAAAAAAATCCCTCTCATCCTATGCGTCAAGATTCAAATTAAGCTCAATTACATGATACGTGGTTTTGGTTCATGTTCCTGTTCATGCAACGTACTGATTGCTTCAAAATTCATGGTACGAGTTTGGCAACTCTATTCCATGTAGGCTGGTTCGATTTGGTTGAAATTTGGAGTTACGAGGCGCCATTTTGTTGTCTGCTGCATAAAAATAATTAATTTTTACCGCAAGGAGGGAGAGTATCAAGAGAATTCAAGTGAGTTAGAAATATTGAAAGTTGTTAAGATTCGTTCCACACTGTCAGTCAATTTTATTTGTTGTTGTTTATTTGTGGCTTTAACCTCTGTGGGTCATTCGCCATTATTTTGGGTTGGTGTAATAACAAATCATTTCACAAAAATTGTATAAGGGCGAACACAAAATTATTGCGACACATTCAACAGGGCATAACTTTTTTACCATTGGGTAAAAATCAACCAAATTTTGCACACTTTCTCATTGATGTGTATTGTTTACATGCTGTCAAACTCGAAGTCGTGTTTTTCGATTCAACGAAAATGGAGGTGAACCAACGCGAGTCGAGAGAACAAATTCTTTCCAAACACCTGGAATTTCCTGACCTGTCGCACCGGCAGTTGGGAAAAATGTTGAACATTCACCATTCCAGAGTGTTGAAGCGGTTCCAGGAGCGGTTGACGTTGGACCACGGCAAAGGAGCTGGAAGAAAACCGGGACCGGAGAACAAAAAGACGGAGGGAAAGGTGAAGAGGATGATTAAAGCGTTGGGATTTGCTTTAATCTCAAGCCGTGATTTGGCTAAAAAGATCGGCATGTCGCAGAGCTACGTCCAGAATGCAAAGAAGAGAGCTGGACTACATACATACAAGGTACAGAACTTCCCAAACCGCGATGAGCGGTAGCAATCGACGGCTAAAACTCGGGCACGGAAGCTCTACGAGAAGATGCTGACAAAATATGGCTGTTGTGTGATGGACGACGAAACGTATATAAAAGCCGATTTTAAGCAAATTCCGGGGTTGGAGTTTTTCACCGGCAAGAGCAAGTTCTATGTGGACGACAAATTGAAGAAGAAGAAAATGTCGAAGTTCGCCTCCAAATATCTCATTTGGCAGGCCATCTGCTCTTGTGGACTGAGGAGTGAGCCTTTCGTGACAAAGGGCACAGTAAATGGCGAGGTCTACAAATCTGAGTGCCTCGAGAAGTGCCTTTTGCCGTTCTTGCACCAGCACGACGAAGCTCCGCTATTTTGGCCAAATTTGGCATCATGCCACAATTCTAAAAGTGTCCTGGAGTGGTATGAGGCCAATTCTGTCCATTTTGTTCCAAAGGACATGAATCCACCAAACTGTCCGGAGCTGCGCCCGGTGGAACAGTACTGGGCAATGATGAAGCGGGAACTTCGGAAGAGCAAGAAGACAGTCAAAGACGAGAAGGACATATTAAGAAAATGGAAAAAAAACTGAGAAACTGGTACCGGATGACACTGTAAAGACTTTTATGGAGGGCATCAAGCGAAAATGCGTTCAATTTTACACTCAAGGCTCCATCGATTAACTTTTCTTTTGATTTTTGAAGTAAATATATGTATAAAACTACCCTAAAATTTTGGTTTGATTTTAAACATTATAAGAAAATTGGCATGACATTTTCGGTATCGCAATAATTTCGTGTTCGCCCTTTATGGTACTGGTTGTAAAAAGCTTCATTGCACAAACGCCAGTGGAATACTCAATTTTATTTGTCCAGCACAGGGATGTTTCTCCGACTGAAACATGGGATTACTTGTGCCTTTTATTATCCCAAGAAGTGCTGGGACCTCTTTATCTGAGCTCAGACTACCGAGACCGCCTGCTTCGGTATGATATCAGGACTTTCTCGAGTTATTACTTTGGGTAATCTTTGCAGGGATATCTTCTGGCTTTTACAAGGAGACTTGTTCCTCATTCTATTGTTTCCTGAGAGAATAGCAAAAGATGTTCCGTCCTGGGGATCTTTGGAGTCACATACGCTGGTAGACAGGAGAGTGAATATATTCTTAGCGCTTGGTGGCGTAGAACTCGTTCTGCAAAAGTACGCTTAGAGCACCTCCGAAAAGAGTCCTTTAGTTTCTCCTCACGCTGTTTGCATGCGTGGAAGGTTGAAAGATAATGTCGACTTTCTCCACAGTAGAAACACTTTTCAACATTTCTTCCACAGGAATAAGCCCCACGATTCTTTCCTTGTTCGTCCCAATTGCTTAAAATTATTGTGTTAGGGATTAGGTCAAAGGTGAAGCAAATCCGGCAAAATAAACTCGATATGAGTCTACCTATGCCTAAGGTACGAATGTGCTGAGCTCCTTCACGGTACCGATGGCAAACCTTCCAGACAAAACAGAATTAAACGGTTAGCATTCAAAATACTATACAACGCTAATTGAGTTACGGTTCTCACTCCAATGAATTGACAACAGTAAGAGGATTCACTTCTAAATCTCTCACGCATTGGAATCATTACTGAAAGGAATTGAAATTGACCATCATTTTATTTAAAATATAAATAAAGTTATGACGGTAATTTTATTACAAACAATGATCTATTATTAACAAACAGCCGGTTTCACGGAAATGCATAAAAGAAACAGAACAATGGAGGAAAAATCAACAAAGCACCGCATGCTGCCTGAATACAGTACACTGATAATAGTTCGATTACATTACCAATACAAAATAAATGGTACTCAATCTGTCTATCACTTCAATGGGCGCTTTCTGTGAGAAATAATTAACTATAACACTATGCGAGGGAAATGGAAAAGAAATACCGATCATTTTTGTGGTGATACGGTTATTTCTTATGCCATCGTTTGCTGTCCAGTATCGGAACAACGATCAACATCGTGCTACAACAGATCTACGTTATTAATACTCGAAACGGAAACCACGCCATTGATTTCGACTTCGTTTGCAGGTACGTAGGTGCAATACTGCTTCGCAAGTGATACGTAACTAGCAATATCATTCGTTCACTTTAGATTGGTTACTACCACTTTAAGTTTATCGAAGCGATCACGGCCGAATATTATTACGTCAGAGCTTGTAGAATCTGCCGCATATTTCAAACCTTTTTCTCTTTGGCATGGAAGTAGATCTCAAAGGGCCCGATTAAGGAGCATGGTTAAAATTTCAACTGATTAGTAAATTTATTTTTGTGATATCTTGAAGGATGTCATTGTCAGGGGAGGTCACACACGAACTTTTTGAATAATTGAGAATATTCAATATTTTGAAAAGTGTCTAAATCCCCTATATTTAAAATACCCTACCTCGCTAAAATTTCTAGAAAAACTGCATCTTAATATGACACTTGGCTTTTGGTAATGCATCGTCAAAAATACGTTTCTTGGAGTATAAACGAAGCCATTTGAACTAATTGATTCTGATTGTTTGTGATTTTACTTTGGATGTTGAAGTCTGGTGGCTTGTTTTTGTTGTATTTGATGTTTTTATCCTTAGGTTTTCTACGTATGGTTTTTCATTTCCATATTCACAGAACTGACACGTAGCAGTTTGTTGGTCATAGGTGCACAATGTGGTTTGTGCATAGCGGATACCATGTTCCATGGTCACGAAGGAAGAAGTAGAGCGGCTTAGCCGCATTATTACCACCCGAACACCATCGGCATTCTGTTGAAAAAAATACCCCAAAAGTCGTCTTTACATACAAAAGTTCCCGTTCTTTATTCGTTGAACCACACTGAGTGGCCAACCCATTTTTAACAACTATGAGTGAGTCACTTTTACATTCAATTATCAGGGACTGGAAGATATGAAGTATGTTTAATATTGAGATACTCAATAAGTATTACATCATTCGGACATCATGGTGTTACTAGTTCATATGGGAATTTGTTGTGTGACCACACTCTTAAACCTTTAAACTCTTAAACTCCGGAACCGTAAGTCAGATCAACTAAAAATTTCAGCCTATGGGAGCGTTATACCTTTCATTTGCAATTAAGTATTTTCATGATGGAAACTTCTATGTTGGAAAGCTACTAAACAACAAAAATGGCATGACAAATCCGAGTGAAATGCCTCGTGCATGTATACTTGCGAATAGTGCAATCGACGCATGTCTTATATCCGACCTCACAACTCGCGATATTTATGCTGACGCAGTCAATATGACTGTTGATTACATAAACAAGAAATACGTCTATTGTTCGGCATACCTGCTGCATAATAAACTATTATCTTCTGATGATATCAAAAGGGTTGTATCATACTGTACACAAACTGAATGTAGCAAATCCTCCAACAACTGGCAGAGAAGATGTGTTAGACGTAACTCTCTGCTCTGACAGTATTACGCATGAGTTCGAAAACTGGCTCGTACCAAACGAGCTCGAACCGTCGTTATCGGATCATAAGTACATCGTCCTTGATCATTCCAACGTATCTCTAGATATCGTCACATTTTGTAATCCCAAATCTATGAACTGGGATCTCTAGAGGGATTCCATGGGAAACCGGCTGACCGCAAAATATGACTGTCGTCGATTCGAACGAAACTTTGCAGTTGTGTTCGGTTTATGAATCTCCATTATTTCAAAAGGGCGTATACGTTTCTACGTGTACCATTTTCCAAAATTTTTTGGTCGATTACTCCATTTTATACAGCGAAAACTATCTGTGAATGAGTTTCAGGGAATGGATACTTCTATACGAAAAAAATATACACTGAAAAAAATGTTGTGCTGTTTTTCAACAAAAACAAAAATTTATGTTAAAAATTTAAATTGAAAAAATACCCATTTTTTAACTTTTTATATTTCCTCAACGAAAACCTAAAGAGAAAAGAAACATTTTGAATGTGATTGCATGATGGCAAACTTATCGGCGAAAGATGTGACTGCATGACGGAGAACTTATCGGTAGGATCCGATGATCAAACTACATAGTTGAATCATATTTTGGTTATTTTCATGTAACTGTCAAATGGATAATTAAGAAATTATACATACTAACAAATCTTGAAGAACTATTAGCGAAGTTTGAAATTAGATTCGGACTATAGGCGGCGTAGGAAGAAGAATAACAAACCGGAGTGAACACGAGGAGCCAAAACTAGGAGTGAAATCCTGAGAATCAAAAACTACTTGGATTGGTTTGATTTTTTTACTCACTCCCAGAAACGTGTGTAAAAATGATTGGTTTCTGGCATCCTTTTGGAAACAGGCTGCTATGAGTGAAATGTGTTGTTTATTTTGTAACAAACGACTAGCTCAATCGGGTTTTATTTCACCCAGGGTCGGCTTTCACACTGCTCAAGGGAGGACTCACAACCTTGACTTACCTGATAGCACTTTTAACGAACGAAACAGATCGACATTTAAGACAGACATAAGGCTCAATGAAAAAGAAAGTTATACAAAGCAAAAGAGGTACATTTTAACTTATATATTTAGCTTTTCTTACAAGGCGTATACTGTCGTCAGGAACTGTTGGGGCCCTTGCTGCTTCAATGGTGGAGAGAGGGTGAGGAGCTGGATTTGTAGATGTGGATAGAGCTATCCAAAGCTTGAATGAAGCACCTCGCCAATTCGGTATGTGATGTGACGATGGCCGCTCGGGGAAATTGTAACGGTTGCCCTATCCACGGTGCTCGCAGACGCCGGGGGAACTCATCAGTCTAGGAATAGACCCAAACGTCCAAAACGGTCGTTCCCGCACTTAGCGAAAGCGTGTGACTCGGCGATAACGTAAGTCTCACCGGTCACCAGCGCCTTTTTGGTGTCCAATGGTTGGGTACTTTTCCCTGTCCGAGATGCGACGTACGAATGTAACCGGGTCCTCGTGGTGGTGTTGCGTCGTCCTGATAACCTCCTTCGAATCTGCTATCTGGCTTCGAAGAAACGGAGACGTACCACCGACACACTAACTCGTCGCCACAGTCCTTCGTACCGTTCTTTCGTCGAACGTCTTCACCGGTCTCACTAACCGCGACACCTTTTCGTCTTCTTTAATTTTCTGCCCAAATTCGAGGGACTTATTTTTTTGACGTGCGGCTTCTTTCAGTGGCTTCCAACGACTCCTCGTTTCAATCACTTCTCCTCTCCTTCCCTCTCTCTCTCTCTTCTTCCTTCGCCGAATTCGGAAACAGTGGTTCTGCGGTGCGATTAATTTCGCCCGTTCTAAGTTTACCTATTCTTCGCCGGAGGGATGTTAGTAGATTTGTTTGTTATCAGGGGTGGACGAGTTCAGAAAACGTTCTTAAATTCTATTATTTATAATATAATATTACGTTAGTATGATTTTACAAAATTGCCTAAAACTAAATACAAAAATGATGAGCCTTTGAAAAATTACTATGCGATAAAAATAATGAAAGATAACAAAATTATAAATTATTTAATTAAACTAACAAAAATATCAATGCAATAAATGTGGATCTGAGACATTGTTCCTGTGTCAACGGAAACAATTTGAAACACATACAAATATGCAAGATCAACTCGATTTCACGTCCACGTTCACGGAGAGTATGAATGCGCCTGAACTTAGGTAGCGGATGATGCATGATCAGTTGATGCTGAGTTACGACACGTTATGGACTCTCTATGTAGCCGAGTGCTTCATTTCAGTACAGGGTAACAACACCATACCTTGGCTGGTGGTCATTGTAGTATTTGTAACGTTTGTATATTAGATATTTTGTGCTTGTTTCGACAGTATTTTAGGCTGGATAACGAAAATATTTCTTTTTTTTTGCTAAAAACAATTTAGTAATACGAGAATAAAGTTTGTTGCGATTAAGCATTACACGGTGAAAATTAAAAAATAACTTGAATCTACTTTTAAAGCGATCTGGTATACATAGGTATAGGTTGTATTGCCCATGACCGCATGCCAGTCCCATTTGCATTTTGATCATTTTTCAGATTATTTCCCAAATTGTCTTTAATTGGCATGAAGTTTAATAAAATGAAGATGAAGGAGACCCGGTTATTCTAATGCACTGTAAAAAGTATCCGTTCAGTTGGCTCCACTTTAAATTTAACCGCATAAAACTCCCATAACTCTAGTTCTAACACATAGAATATACTGCAAACCTAGTTTATACACTTAATTTTTTTCTGCTGTATCTCAGTTTTTTTGTAAGTTTTGCCGAAGTCCAAACAGCTGAGATCACTGAGAACATTTTTTCTTGTTGAGATCTAGGTAAAAGCGACATTTGATAGCAAAGACACGGAAAATATTTCACCGAAAATTAGTAAATAAATGTTACCTTACTGAGATATTAGTTTTAACCGTTGTGTCCGACGCGGTACCCGGGACCCCCTTTTTAGGTTTCAATTAATGAAATTTCCATGTTTTATCCATAGCTGGAAATTGAAACTTTGTGACATCATAGAACATCACAAAGTCAAGCTTTTGGGTTAATAACATTGTTGATAAAGTAAGGGGGAGTGAGGAGGGACTCCTGAATTTTTGCCTTTCTCAATAGAAAGGTATTGCAATTGCTCTGAAAACCGACTTTTTAACGGAGGCCCGGAGGGCCGAATGACATATGCCATTCGATTCAGCTCGTCGAGTTCGGCAAATGTCTGTGTGTGTATGTATGTGTGTATGTGCGTCTGTGTGCGTACGCGAGCACAATCTCACTCACTTTTCTCAGAGTTGGCTGAACCGATTTTTACAAACTTAGTCCCAAATGAAAGGTGCGACGTTCCCATAGACTGCTATTGATTTTCTAATGGATTCGACTTCCGGTTTCGGAATTACAGGGTGATGAGTACGATCACGTAGAAAATGTCGATTTTAATAAATTCTGCAATGAATGTATAATGGTGAAAATTTTTCCAAAATGTGACCACAACTGCTTCGATTTGTAGTACTAGGTCACTAACAGCCATTTAAAGTCTCTTTGGTCACATTGTCCACCATCATCGGTTCCGGAAGCCCCGGTGGAAGTATCCAAATTCAGAATAACAGTCACATCAGTTTCTCGGAGATGGCTAGCCCGAATCAACCAAATCTAGTCTCAAATGAAAGATGTTGCGTCCCCGCAAATGGCTATTAAATTTTATCCCGAACCGACTTCCGGTTCCGGAGTTACGGGTTGGGGCGTGCTATCACATAGCAAATTGTGATTCAAACCGATACTCCGATGAAAGCAAAAAAGGTAAAAATTTCGCTAAAATGTCTCTCAAACAACTTAAATTTGCTGTTCTAGGTCACCGACGGCCAAACAAACTTCCGTTGACTACATTGACCACTATATACGGTTCCGGAAGTGCCCGGGTAAAGCGGCCATCTTTCAAAACTAGCAAATTCATATCAGTTTCTCGGAAATGGTTGGGCCGATTTTCACAAACTTAGTCCGAAATGATAGCTATATTATCCCCACAGATGTCTATGAAATTTCAGAAATCGTATTCGTATTTTTGATGCCAAACACCTTTAAAATGCATGAAATGTCGAGATTTCAGTTCAATATTATTTTTTCAGTTCAATATTACCGTGGCTGTTTTTTCTTTTACAAAATTTTAAAACTCGAATAATGATTTCTTTTCTTGTATATTTGTCATGTCATGTATAATAATAAAATATAGTATATGCATTTGAAAGCTTTTAATGAATATAAACAACACAAACATTCCAGTATTCATAGAAGAGCAAAAAATGGCAATAGTAATTTCTTTGTAATCATTTGCCTATAAAATTGTTAGATGGTGAAAGCGTAAAAAAAATGAAAACTTTATTTGATAGTTGACATTTGTTAACACCAAATATTCTTAAGTTTGTCTACTTAGTGTACAAGTTTAAAATACGAGTTTTATTGCTTGAATCGATCAAACAGAAATGCGAGCCTACGGACAAACGCATCCGTCCTCTTCTACGTTCGCTTCTTTGCTGGTGGTGCCGGTTGTTGGCTTGGAGTCACTGGGCGTGATTGTTGTTGAGTGAATATTTTTTTTATTTCGTTTTTTGACACGGCTCATAGCGGTAGCTTAACGGAGCCGTGGATCCTTTATGTGTTTACAATATGTGCAAAATAAAAATAAAAGAGCAAATATTATTGATTATCCAACGGGTAATCAATAATATTTGCTGTGCGCGCAACTTTTTATTGCGAGCGGAGACCTTCTTTCGCGGCTCGCCTACTGCGTCATGGGGATCATTTAATTCTCTTCTCGTTAAAGGTGTCTTGGTGCTCGCGATCAGATGTTTTTTCCTGCTTATTACCCTTACGGGTGATAAGTGTAAATCCGTCATCATTGTTTTTATCTTCTTCGCCGATATTGCTTACAGTGGTTTTTGGGGTGCTGGATGCTGCTTTTGCAGTTGTCAATATGGACTGAACCGCTACCGAGTGAATATTTATTCCTGTCAGACCCGAAGGTATTTGTTTTGTAGCCGTTTGTGGTTTAGCATAAGATAACGGTGTGCTGTTTACGGTTATAGTAGGTGGGTTTTTCGTAACTGCTTTTGCACAAAGTTTTCCGTGGTGCAGTGTCTTTTTGTAGGGACACTCGGGAAAATGCGAAGTTACAGCTCTCATGGAAGTCTCCGTATCTTGACATACATTTTGTTAATCACGACGTCAGGTGCGTGTGTAGATAATTCGTGTAAGCACATCTCTCTAGGGCCCTTGCCTATATATACGGGGATGATGTTAACGTGGGTGAGATGAGAAGGTAGACCGTCCTTAATTAACCGGTGATTAAAATGGATAATTTTTGTATTTTTATAGTAAGCTCAAGGAGTTTTTCTTCCAAAAGTGCATTGTGTTGAGATAGAACGGTGATTTTGGGCCTTGCCAAAAATGTGTGTGATGTCAAATAAGCACCTAATTATAATGTGCGAAATAAAGAAATCAAATCAGTTCGGTTCATCCAATAGGAGCAGTACTCAGTAGCCCACTGTATTCGCAGTTGTTTAATTTGAGTTTTATTATTGCTTTCTGTGTCTATATTGTTGTCAGGTCCTACATATTCTCACAGCATATCAAAACCGGTTCCTGTATTGGACGTATCACATTGTTTATTAATTAAAACTGCATAAAATTTACGATTAGAAATGGTTTTCTTGGATTCAATATGAGATAAACTTATGTAAATAGAAAATCTTTTTGATTTAATAATTTTAAACGGGAATTTCGAACTGATTCTTCTACCTTCTCATTTTGCTTACAACAAAAGCTAGAAATTGCTCCATTGCTACCAGCAAATAAATCAATCCGTGTGTCACTTTGTCTGCACCGTAGAAGCAAAATATCGTGCTCCAACCTACTATGTCGAAAATTTTTTAGTGGCCTATTGTGGTCAAACTGTATTCCTGTTTACTTTTAGTGACGGTCTTTAAGTACCCCTTTTTCCCGTATTTTTCCAGGAACAGAAATTTCTCCATTCAAATACTAATTTCAAAAATTTCAAGCGAAGTGGGAGGGAGTCTAAAATTGTCCAAGTGAAGTGAAATTTGGCAACTGAGCATTTGACATTTGTCACAATATGAGAGGGGGGGGGGGGGGCAGGTGGGCCTTTGAGAACTCGAAAAAAATTTTTTTTTTTTGCAATACCCTAATTCAAATCTCTAGATAAGCTATAAGTCAGCGATTCCATTGCTAACTAGCCTTATACAAGTATTTTCATTGCTTCAATGCACCTAAAATGAAAAGAACTAAATCTAGCACTATATCGATATACATAACATAGACATCGTGCTAAAAAGCTTTAGAAGATAAATGCTACGAAGCTTTTATAGAAAACTCTAAGTGCAAATTTTGGGATGTTATCGGCTAAAACAGTCATAAAAATAGTCGAAAACGACGTGTTGTCTCTTTATCCGACAGTTTCGGTGACTTTATTTCATCTTTATCAAGGAATAGAAACGGTTCGTTTTTTTGATTCCTTGGTAAAGGTGAAATAAAGTCACCGAAACTGTCGGATATAGAGACGACACGTCGTTTTCGATTATTTTTATGACTGTTTTAGCCGATAACATCCCAAAATTAAAGTTCTACAGTCGTCAAATAGCTTAAAATCTAAGTGCAAATATAGAATCTTCTTATTCTGCTTTGAGACACCGAACAATAACAAATGTACGTAGAGTAAGGTGGGGTAAAAGTGCGCATGGGGCAAAAGTGCGCATAGGACTTTTAGAAGCACACAAGCGCTAGAACCTAGCAACTCTGTATAGATTTAGTATATCATTAAGTCAACTAATCGCACATATAAGCATGAAAGGTTTGAATATAGTGGCTTGAAATTAAGGGGGAAGGATCATTTTTCGCTGTTTTGATGTAATTTTTTGAATTTTGGGAATCATAAATTGGTTGTTTGAATAAATCAGGATCTATAAAACTACAGTACCTTAAAAATCATCAACATATGGTTCGTTGCGAGATTTATTTGATTTGATGAAAAAAATTCAGTAATTTTCGTAACAATTTAATAAGTTAAAGAACTGACGGTGGGATAAAAGTGCGCATAGCATATCCGCCCCAATAAAAAGACGCGAATGAAGCTTTTCATATAAAAATTGAACTAATTCTTCCATGATTTAAAGAAGAGACCAGCATCTTCAATAACTGCGAGCGCACCGGTCAAATTACGACTGATATGAGCGGTTTAGGAACAAAAGCATCAGCATAACTGGTTCCAAGGGAAAATATAGAGCTCCGAAAGCTCAGAGTAATTAAAAAAGAAACAAAAAAACTATGCATATGTAAATAAAGATATATTTCCAATATAAATAGCATATTCGCAAGAATTCTTGTAGTCATCCACCCAACTATGACAAATAATGATGTTACGAGGGGTGATCATGAACGACATTGTCTAAAAGATGAAACATTCAAATTTTTTCAACATAATGGAAAACTGAACAACATCAACCGAGGCAGAGGGAGGGGTACTTTTTAGTTATGAAGGAAGAGCAAGAGGGGATGGATATCCTAAAATTGATTAGTTTAATTTATGGGCGGTAATAACTCGGCTATTTAATCAGTACGCACTTTTGCCCCGTGCTAAGCGCACTCTTGCCCCGACCATGGGGCAAAAGTGCGCATTTGAGTATTCATAAGAAAATAATTATTTCTCGGATTACAAGCAAAACCAAGTGATATCTAGTATTACGTTTGGAAAATGTGTGATGAGAGTATTAATTTGTAATCATGCCGATTTTCTAGTGTTTTTCTACCAATAGTTATTTTACGAAAACTGTTAGGTGCGCACTTTTGCCCCACTTTACTCTATGCGTTACCTAAACTCGTGCGCCGTAAATGCTTACGCACCGCGGCGGAATTGAAGAGAAACACAAAGGATAGGTAGAAAAAAAACGATATATTTTCCCTACTTTTACTTACACTTTCTGAACTACCCTACTGCGCGAACTCTTTCGCACCTACGCAATCTATTACTCAAATTGATCTCGGTTGTTGGCAGCCAGAGGTACGCACAGTACATGGGGCCCAGCCTTGATCGAGTTAATTGAAAAAGGGAGAAAAAGAAAAAAGCCTCGATTCTAAATCTTCTGAAGTTTATATAGTAAATTTTTTGCTTACTTCAGCAAAATTTCAATTATTGACTATCTATCCCTGTTCAGCATGCGATTGACATTATATTTGTTTTAGTGTCGCATCGCTTTCTATCTTTCTCCTTCGTATGTAATTTTTATGTTAATGTATTCCTATTCTCCTTCCTTCCTAATTGGTTTAGTGTTAGTGAGCCTTCGGTTCTCGCTAGAACCTCGTGTTCTCTTGTTCTAACTAAAGCTATTCGTAAGTAGTTGAACGCTCTATTTCCCGAACATAATTATGCATTTGTATCGATGCGCTCACAATCATAAAAACGCCACGCCTATGTAAATAATTACGTTAATTAATATTGGCACAGCCAAATTCTATACAATCGTATAAACACCTGCAGCCGGTGTCATTGGAAATCGATTATTTACCGCGGATACCTATAAACAATCATTAATTCTTCGAGCAACACAGTGACTCACGTTTGTTGTGCTATGTGCACCGCGACTTAAGCCGCTGCGTTTGCAAATTCGCTAGTGGCGAGTTCTTTCAGGTCAACCTTAGAATTGTTGGTTGCGCATTTTTTAGGTGTTTACCATTGTGGGGCTGTTCACTCGTATGCCTTCATGTAATAAATGATGATGCAATAAACTTAAAATCAAAATGCAAATTCTGTACGATTTTTCGAAAAAATGCAATTACAAATATAATCCACAATAGACGTTTGTGTAATTTCAACCAAACATCTAGGTAGAGTTAGCATTAAACCGAGTATGCATGCAAATGTTTGTACAGATCAGTGATCAAACGCGTATACCAAATTGAGACAAGGTCTTCGACCACGGATCGAATCTCTTTTCCATAGGCACTAAATCGTCAATTTAAACAGTCGGCATGTAAAACGAGAGAAGCGAGGAAGGGTGGCGACGTTATCGAAAGCAATTTTTTTCTTTCTTTTGCTGTGTCGATAGAAAAGGGAAGAGTTACTTTTAAAAAACACGGGTCTATGTTAACATTGCTGACAGCCATTAAGGTGCTTTTGAACTAGCTCTATTCTGGCACACTATTTCGCCTTTTCCGACACTAAGCGTGCTTTAATGATCTCTATAGAACTATGAAGCCGTAAAGAGTATGTTTTGTATGCGAATATAGAACATATCCAAAGCCATTAAATAATGGTTCGTGGTCTCTTGGGTATATTCCTTACCCCTAACCTAACCACTTCCCTAATCCTTCCCATCAGGGAAATCATGAAAGACGATTCATTGCATGGCACAAATCTCCGATCAACATGGGGAACGTACCATTTGAGCTATACGCTACTGATTCCTGAGTATCCGCAAATTGAAAAACTATGGCAGTTTTTTTTCCCGATTTGGATACCGTGCAATAAGAAGCTGTCTGGCACGCTATCTGTAGATGTGGCAATATGAGTCAACCGGAGACTAATAGAAACCACGGACTCACGAATTTTTCCATGGTTCCATGAAGAGGTACTTACTCATACTGAACTAGAGGGCTTAGGTTTAAAAGGGCCCGGCTGTAATACAAGCCTTGGGGCCCGACGCACAGAGGAGTAACTGGGGTCAAATCCTGGCCAAAATTATTTGCTGCTGCAATTGCTTTCATTATGCCCTAATATGAACACAAAATAGACAATAACTAGTTTTTGGAACAATTTGGCATCTATCCACCTACCAGGGCAGAGGTAAATTTTCTATATCCTTTCGAATACTAGTAATTTCGAGGTGATCTTTGCGAATACATTTGTTTTTTTTTCAGTTGTACAAACAGTTGCTCAGTCGAAAAGGGGGAAGAAAAGAGATGCCTGTGCATATTTTCATAAAGATTCATTTTAAAAACTTAGTATTTGGCCCTACAACATTTCGGTGTACCTCAAATTACTAAAAATTTCAATATTTTCAAATCGCTTGGAATTTGTAGATCGGACAAGATCGGAAGAGTTCGAATGTTTTTCGGATAACTGGAATCTGGTTTTGTAATACTGCTTCAGCAACTTTGCCGTATCTTGCCGTATAATGTAACTTTTTTTATCATTCAAGTTTGGAATAAAATGTTTAAAAAACGTATATTTTAAAGTTGGTGCAATGTACAGCAACATTACTATTTACAGTCGGTTTTAGCCTAAAGTTATACAAATGCTTGTGTTCAACTACATTTGTAATAATATTGTCTTACTTAATACAGTCATCATCACTAGAAAGCGATATTGCTGGATATATAATTAAAATGATAAAAAAACCCCTTAAAATATCACTATTTCTCATCCATGCAAAAAATCTTTAACAATTTTTGACATACTCCTAATGTTGCCACATTATTCAACAGGTTTTTAGGTATGTAACAAAAATATAACGAAGCAGAAAATCGAAAAAAAAAATATTTTGGTTATTGGCCAGGAATTTGTTCTAGTTACTTCTTTGTGCGACGCAGCTCTCGACGGCCCTGCCAATAACTAGGGTAATTTCCAACCGATTTTGATACTTTTTAGGGTTTTGGATTCGGGAACTCATTCGCTTTTAGAGTTTGTAAAAATGAATCAGGTTACATCATTCGGTTCCCGGGAATCCGGAATTCCGCAAGCATGTTCCAGTGCTGGGATACTATTTGTAAACTTCAATGGAATACTTGCAATATGGGCATCAAAATTCTTGGAATTGCATCAGTAGGCTCTCGTGGTTTTGGAACCATTTGGTGATTTGACCCCGGAGCGGACATTTCGGAGCCGGTTCTCGTGCGGCCGTGAGTAGCCATTCCATTCCAATTCCATTTTTCAGATTGCCATAGGGTCCCGTAACAATAAATAACAGACTTCCGAGACAATTTGAAGAGTGTTGATACTCATATTGCTAGGACATTATTAAAATTTACAAATCATACCCTAGTACTGGAACATTACTCTGGAAAATCCGGGACCAGATCCATTCATCCGGATCAATTTTACAGAATTAAAAAATAAGACGAGTTCATGAATCCAAAATATCTAAAAGTGTCCAAATCGGTTAAAGAAAGCCATAGATATGAGCATTTCAATTTGTGGGTACCCGGGTACCATCTTTGGCCTGATAGAGGAGTTTTTTTAGTTGGACACATAACGGTTAAGTACCATTTCTCATTGCGGGGCCCCTAAAATTCCCGGGATCCTGGCCGAGGCTCAGTGTGCATGCTGACGGTACTGATGTTCGCTACCTCAACATTCTTCTGCACTTCCTCAACTATCCGTCTAAAATCTGAAAATGTTGTGGCTGGTTTATGATGTTGTATGGATTTCTCAACGGCAGCATGGAAGCCGTTCGCGCTATAAAAGTGTCCTGATTCAAAATGTTTTAAAACTAATTGCTTCACCAGACTTGTTTTGGAATTTGTCAGTAAAATCAAAAAAAAAAAGGGAAAATTAGTGAGATTCTTATACGATCATATGGTCGGTGTTAAGTCAGACCGGACTAAGTGACAAAACATTGATTTCGAGAAAAACGGCTTCAAAGTTTGAATCGCAGCATCCTCTACGTTATAATTGGAAATTATTTTTTGCAATAATTTTTGTTTTTGGTTACATATTTCAAATCTGGCAAAAGTTGAATGTAGCTGAAGAAATTCTTTATCCGGTGTTATCGTTATCTCATTTTTTGATGTTTTGCGACTTAGTCCGGTCTGACTTAACACCGACCATATATCAGTTTGTTTCTATAAGTGACGGCATATAAGTCCCAAACAATGAATCTTATAAATAAAAGATGAATTGACTTGAATTTTCGGTCATTCTATTTCAAGATTTCAAGAAATCGAGATTTTCTCCGATCTCACGTTTTGCGAATGGGATTGACATGACTTGACAAATATAACACAAAACGTTTGAACAATAAAATATGGTAGCTTGACCAGTTTTTGGAACATTTGTCACTAAAAATTAATTTCTCTTCAATTTTCCAATAGTTCCTGAAAGCAGAAGCGTGGACTTTTGCAACGGTAATCTAGGCATCTTTTGTCAGAAATACCGTGAAAGTGAAAAAATCGCGGACTGTTTTAATAAAAATCTGTATAACGTTGCGAATTTTCAACCGATTTGAAAAAATCAAATGATTCTAAAAGTTGAAAGAATGGTCTAGAAAAAGCATAATTATTTGGAAGAGTGAAAGTTTAAAAATCGGGTTTTAGAAAATACCACGAAATGGGGTGGAAATTTAAACGAAAAAAATATTTCTGACTAGTACTTCATTGGTAACACGCAACGTTACTGTTACAGTAGTAACTGTGCGCAAATTATACTTGCGAGCCATCGTTTTGAAAAACTATAAAAAACAAACAATAAAAATCAGCAAAAATGAAAACCATTTTCTTTTCTGTTTCTAAATTAAATTAAATTAATTGTATAAATTATTAAAGACGATTATATAATACTAACTGTTACTTACGTACTAAAACAATCAGTATTTAAACTGGTATTGTCACGAGTCACATTTCCTCTGACAGCACGAAACGCTAACGGCAACCGTACACTGGGGTACAAATGTACCCCACGCCAACTTTGACACCTGCTTCCACGAAGGCTATAAGCAAACTGGCTATACCATCTTTTCCGACTCTTACTAGCAGCTCCAAATTGAATTATGGTTAGGGTCCCAGGTCAGTAAATGCCGAATTCTCGTCTTCGCACGGCTCCAAAGAAGGCGTGGGGTGCATTTGTACCCCAGTGTAACGTTCTAGGGTTAAGAGTTCATGAGAGTCAATTTCTAACTTCGAAATCACAAATCTTGAGCGTTTTTTCAAAACGTCATATCTGCAATGAGTTACTCTCTTTGTTTACTTTCTCTTCTGTTAATAATTCGGGCACTTTAACATTTATCCCTCAGCTCTTTGCATAATATGCTAGTTAAAACCACCGTCTTTCGATCTGTACTGTAAAATAAGTGAAAAGTGTTATAGTGACGCCGTAAAAATCGAAAGAGAAAGTAAACAAAGAGAGTAACTCATTGCAGATATGACGTTTTGAAAAATCGCTCAAGAAATGCATTTAAGAGCAGTATCCAAGGCTTCTTCAAAAAAAAACCCTTACGAACAAAGTGTATTTCATAACTAAATATATTCAATAGCCTAAGATTCAGCGTCTCCTAAAATGTACAGTTAAAAAAAGAGTCGGCAATGAACAAGGAAGCTGAACAGAAGCTTAAAACAATCACAGAGATCCCAGCGCAAGTTTTCATCGTTTGGTAGTCACCTCCACTGGTGACAGCACCATCCAAACCAACATCACGCTAGCGATCGTCATGTGAAAGCTTACAGCTCCTTCTTCGCATCACCACCAACCGCTGCCACTCGCTGCTGCTGCTGTTGTCGGCTATCGTCCACTTCTGGCACTTCTTTTGGCTTACAATCCGCTCGGTTGTTGTTGACTTCTGCTGCGGCGGCTACGGCAGCCGTCTTCCTGTCCGACTTCCGCAGATAACTCCTAACGTAGAAAGTGCTGAACATGTATATGAACAGTGCGGCATTCAGGGTAAGCAGGGCGGCAATCGATTTCGGATAACCGCAGGTAGGTTGGAACTGCACTTGCGCGGTGTGATAGAACACGATTATGAACTGGATCTGGAAGGACAGAAGTAAGTCGTATCATTCAGATGAATCGCTGATCAAAGAACGGAGCACTTACAATCTGCATCACAGTAAGGTAGCGTTTCCACCAGAGGTACTGCTGTACTTTGGGTCCCATCGCAGCCAGCATGTAGTAGGCGTACATGCACACGTGGATGAACGAGTTGATAACCCCCAGCAGTGTGCCATGGCCTCCTAGATTGGGCGATAGAAAACAGATATCAAAATCAAAATGATGACAGTTGAATTCATGAAACATTTGCTCAACCTCGCCGGAATTGCTTGCTGGAGGTCGAATTGCTCTAGCCGTGAGTTGCCTTGAGGCTATTTATGTTTTCAGACAGGCATCCGATTTTGGCCCAGATGTTCAAACCGGATTCAGGCTGTGAAGCATAGTGTCACCGGCAAAGAATGGCAGACCAGTTTGAACAGCAAAGCGATTGGAGCATCCTGCTCTATGTTCGCGCAAAACTGGTTTTCCACCTGGCAGACGTAGATCCCAGAATTTCATTTCGGAGAAAAGTTGCAAATTTGCATTTATTGCCAGAAGGTTCGATGGCTTATTTCTAGGGTTGGGGTTCCTGTTTTAAACTTTTTCAAAATTAGAGAAATAATCGTGTGTGAACGAAGCAAACATTTTAATCGAATTTCACCATTTTCATCAACCTGTTTTGGCATACGCTGCTCTAACTAATTGATTCAAATGGGTAGACCAACAAAATGGAATAAAATCAAAATAAGCTCAATCACCCTAAATGCGATCAGTACGATAGCTCATTCATCACGACCCGAATCCGGTTCATGGTTAAATATTTGGTAGTTTGGATCCGAAAGCAGATGATTCAAAATCCTCCTGGTAGTGGAATGCAGTTCTCTTGACCACCTGGGCAAAGTTTGATAAAAGGAGGACCGTTTTTCAGATTGCTTTTTGCCTAGAAATTTAGCATGTGCAAAATTTTATATGTTTATATCCGGGAGTTTTATGGCACAGGTTGATCATAAAATTTTGTTGCTTTTGTGGATTTTCCCGATCGTAACTTGTTTACCAGTATTTCGTCTTCGTTGATTGTCAATTTTATCTTATCATGGTGCTTTAAACTTCGGCACCGCTAGACAAAGAAGCCGGTAGTAGGGTCAGGAATTAGAATATATTGGCTCAAATGGCACGTTCCCCGTACATAGTCGGGGATTTGCGCCTTAAAAATTTCTTTTATTTTAAATGTGAAGAATATAGACTGGCTCATTTTTTTCCTATTTTCCAAATGAGCGCACTTATTTGCTTTAGGCATAAGTTTATGGGGATCTTTATCGCAAAGTTGTTGCTGTTCTACTTTTGGTTTTTAATCTCTTCATGCCCATGTTGGTTATAAACAACAACGTTTTCAAATAGCTATAACTTTCGTTTTGAATAAGATTTACTCACAAAAATAGGTGAGGCTGGTAAATGGGTCTAATACCATTCATTTGAGATCTTCCATTTATAGATATAATCAGTAGAACTGAACTTATCGCTTTTATTTTGATAGGATTCCTCTAGAGCAGTGCTGCCAGTGCTTTCAGCAGGACCGGCGGAACACGTTTTTCCCGAGTTGGTAGTAAGATTCGAAGTGATTTCTCCTCTTACTGACGAAAGTTCAGATATGGCGTGTGTAAGTGAAAATGCAAATTCCCTTATATTTAATATCTGGTGGCTATTTGGAAACACTTTGTTAACAAGGCTGTTTGTTCGACGGCTCAGCGAAAATGTGTTTGTTGAATACTACACCCAAAATCCAACTGGCATGTTTTTATTATTTTTGGGTAAGATTCTATTGCCTTTTTGGTAACAAACAACGCAATTGCGCATTGCTGTATTAAACTCATATTACCGCAAAAGTAGTTAAGGGTGGTATGACGATGTAGAATAATTCGGTCGATTTCTATAATAGTATTAGTATCGAGTCACACTAGCCGGAGTTTTGGCGGATTTCTACCCAAATTCAAGCCGGAATCTGCACCAATTTTGGCAGAAATGGGCGGAATTACGGATTTTTTATAGGGTAACTTGGATAGTGAAAGAAAAATTTTAGGCAGTTTTCGGGTCCAACACAGCTCCCGATCTGCACCAGTTCCCAAATTTGGACCTCCCGGATCTAGATCAGTTTCCGGATCATTCAACTACGACCGAAATATCCCACCACTATTCAGAGTCGGTTTTTTTTCTGACTGTGCTTTGAAGCTAGCTGAGTGTGAGCCGATGAGTATCTTTCAGGCTTAGTGAAGGTCGATTTGAATATTTCTCTGATGGCAAAAATAATACCATTAAGTCTCATTTTCGATACAAATTATATCTAATACAACCGGCCCCCGGATGGTCTACTTCCGGACCAAAGACAAGCCATTTAACGTCGTCGATAAATCGCGTGATCTAACTAAACAAAACTCGACCGTGTATGCAAAAGTATTTTGTCTGCGTACCCGCCCGGGAAGTAGAGATTGATGGTGAAGTCTCCGAGAAGGGCCTTGATTGCGAAATAGGGGGTGGCTCCTTCCAGATCCCTGTGCTTCAGTCAGTGTAAACTCTGGTATGCAAGCAATTGTGTTCAGTAAAAATCTAGGAGTATTAGAAAACTTATTTTCCATCAGCCTCATTTCGAGCCTTTCGCCGGATTTGTTCTTGTAAAATTTGTTCTTTTCAACAGGGCTCGTCGGCTTGTTCGCCTTTTTGTAACCCGGGGCATGAACTGAAGAACCCATTGTAGAAATAAGGCACGGTGTGGAAAATGCGGAGAGGATGAAGACATTGGCTCCTGGTCTCTGAATGTCCACATCGGACATCCAAAACTTGAAGTGTCTCTATATTTCAGTCGTATTATTTTTCTAGGTTTACTTCCGACGTAGATCTTCCCCAATTTTAGCATTATTCGCCATGGCCGAAAACAATATTGAGAAGCGTTTTGGGGATCAAAACATGCTATTATTTCAATCGGATTAGCCTTTACTCGGTACCAGGTATTGAAGTTGACGCTTGTTAAACCCGAATCATAGGCAAAGATTAATATTCTTTCCATATACATCGCAAGTCAACTGGTTCGAGAAGATTTCAACTAGCACGGCATGTCTTGGGTTTGTCTTCATGCTGATAACCGATCTATCTTACTGCATGATATTCGCGACAATTTCAGTATGACCATCTTGAATACAGTAGAAATGACACGAATGCCTACCAGCGCGGCCAAGTGCGTTAGATCTATCGTTGTACTCTACCTCAATAGTGTGCCCATTGATTGAAAGAGCTACGCGTCCACTATATCCGAAACAATCGAATCAAAATGAGAAATTCCTCCGGTGGCATGTTTTGACTGGCTTGTTTTTCTACACTGAGATTAAAGGTCAGACAAAACGAATACCTGGCGCGAACAGTCGTGGACGGTTTCCACTCCGTTGTCGGTAGAGAGTGCTCAGTATACGAAAAGGTCCTATGAGGACTTTTTGAACGTCAGATCGCCCAAATTTTTCCGAATACACGCGACATTAGAAACGCAAATACAAAACTGAAAAACGCGGTTATTGGCACCGGTTCGTCAACGGATTAACAAGAGAAAAAATATTTCGTCTAGCAGCTGGGCCCTACGCCGTGTACTCGAGTCGACCTTTGATCGGAATACACGGAACTAAGAATTCTTTATCGGCGACAACAGCATTCCACGTAAATTCACATTCAAATGATAGACGTTTTGCGATGGAATTATAATAATGTATATACACGTAATAATTGTTCTTCAAACACACATATTTATCTGACAGCAAAGATACTCGCGCTAAGCATTTTCCCCACAAAACTTATGGTTTTATATTTACCTACGACCATGTCTACATCGTTACAGTTCCAAGTAGGAGCATGGATCGATGGAGCATGGAAAGCACTCCTAGTTTTCCTGGAAAAAATATGGGCGTTCCTAGATACTTTATAATAAAATCGTTCTTGATTGCCTGATACAAATATTAGTTTGAGTTCTTTCGCATTGTTCTATTCCGGGTAATAAGAAAAGTGACACTTTGAAGGTAATATTTGTGAAACATCGCACAGCTTTAACGAATTTTTCAGTTAAATCTAGAGTTAGAAAACGCTCGAAAATCGGCAAATTTTGTGGGATAATGGAAGTTTAGGAATCCCAAAAGCATCAACCAACCTTGGTTGAAAAGGATGGATGAACTTTGTGACTTCCTTCGGGTGGCATCTCGATCATGTCCAATCATTGTAGCGTTCTCTGCGTTTGCGGTGCCGGCTATCGCGACATTAAACATGTTGTCTGGTCGTGCACCTAGTGTTCTACACACAAAAAAAACTAAATTTTACCGTTGAGGTATTTCGAAACTTACCACAATCTAACAAACCGTAATTGCCGAAATGACGAAATATAACCGTGTTCTGTTTAATTTTACTTAAAATTTGTACTTTCCAAGCGCAGTGTCATTACAAAATTACACATTTTAAACAAACACCATATGTGGAGTAAAATTATGTGACTCGCACTTTTGATGCTCGTATAGTCATGGTCAAGAGACGTAAATTTACACGAATTTTTCTAGTTGTCCCTTCGGCCTGGTTCTAGTCCGAGATATGCTGGCTATCCTCCAAATTTATTTATATCTACTCTTTTGGTTGACTTACTAACAGGTGCAACCTGCAAATGTGATCCCAAGAGTTCCAAGCGAATCCAAGGAGGCCAGTTGGCGATCCGGTTCATGATGTCCTGATAGTGATCTTCCGTTTGCCACAAAGCTACAAGTTTAATTTCTTTTTTTCGTTGTCATTATTCTCTGATACGGACTCTACTGCTGATGTTGGGATCAACGATCTTTTACCTTCCTTATACAAAGTCTACTGATTGTCTAGTGATTGTTTCTCATTGCTTCAATTTTTAATCAAACCATTATTCATGTTAAAAAATTACAAATTGTTTATATTGTCCTTAAAAAATTTTCTAGCTGCATCCCATAGTCTGAATAAAATTGTATATTAATATTTTTTGTCTATCGATCTGAACTCATTGTTTTAAGATGTAGATGTGTCAAAATGTATTTCCATGAGTATAAATATAAATAATTCCAAATTTCTAACAAATCCTAATTATTCTCAAGAAATTTAAATTGTATAGCAAAATTTGTATCTGATAATGCAATTGTTTTACATCGATGATTTCCAACGCAAAAATTTTGTGGAAAAAAAAGACACATTCGTGGTTAATCTCAGGTTTTGATTTGTTCCAAACTTTCGAGTGGGTAATTCCCCCCTCGGTAATTTTCGAGTGGGTAGTACTACCCATACTACCCACACATTCCGCCAACCCTGGTTTTCAGTTTGCAGTGATAAATGAAATATATCTTTTTTATCTTGCATTATTTCACAAAACTGATAAAACCCATCCATTTAGACTGTTTTGGACCAAATTTTTCATGCATTTGAACCATTGTAAATATTCTAGAATTGTTTTGAGAATCGGAAGGTAAAAATTGTCCTGCTTCTATCACAGCGATATAAGCTCCCATGTTGGTCAAAACAAGCTTTTCGTGTTTCTTGATCCCAAAAGTCTTAAGGAAAGGTAGCTTAGAAACCCTATAAGCGCTGGAAAAAGGTTAGGCATGAAAGGGTTAAATGTAGTATTGGTATGTTCTCCTTAGAGTTCAATGAATTTTTAAACTTGTCCAGGTTCGGTTTTGTCCGGTTTTGAATCTTTGACAAAACCAAACCAGGATAAATGTTTAGAGTCCATCAAAATGTCTTTTTTAGGAAAACAATTTTTTAAAGATTTGTTTATACCGTTGAGTATTTGTTTGTATGGATGTCTTGAGTGTATTTCTCTTCACTTCTGATTATGTTTCAGACGTAACCCATCAGTGTGTCTTACCTATCGATTAAGCTTGGGAATTGGAACAATGTCTTTAGTCATTTTTAGGTGATTTTCAGGATGTTATTTTAAAACAATATTGCGCATTTAAGGGTTAATTCTAGTTTCAAACGAAAAGTGCATATTTCTTTAATTTTAAAATATAGCCATTTCAGCTTCCTGATAAATAAAATTAAGATTTTATAGGAAGGAATAAGATATGCAAGAAGCTGTGACATGACAAAATGAAATCTCAGCAGGCACGTAGTCAGCGCGGGGCTTTGGGGCTATCAAGCCCCTAAATTTTCAAAAATAAATTGAGGGGTAAAAACATGTATTTTGCTTGGTTTGAACGAATTAATGAGAAAATGTTGAAGAAGATCACTATTTCTAACCACCAACGGTCACAATATCCAGTATGATTTCTGCATCTGCCCGAGTCAGTGCGAAGCGAACGACAAAAACAGCTACAAAGTTATATTGTTTGCACTGTCTGAAGAACAAAAGAAACTCTTACTTTGATTCATGCCGTAGTGATCTGCCGAAATGCGTGAGTCCTAGAAGCAAGAAGTCCAAAGGCCATATGCGATGGTTATTGACTTCCGGTCTTCCGCATCAGACTGGGCATTCGTGATGTGACACATTTGCTGAATGTGAAAATTGAGTTTAGGCTAGATCGCTTTTATCTAATTCTACCATGTCAGGCATTCAGTGGTGATAACGCTTAACAAATCGGTAGATTTATTTTGCATTGTAGAACACGTTGTTCTATGTAACAGCGCTACAATCAATATTCTCATACATATAAACGATGGGAAAATTTAGATTCGGTTGCCAGATTTGGCGTACCTAAGACACAAAAAACCCCAAGAGTTTCGACATTTTAGCCAGATGCTCAAACTAGTGCTGCTCTGATGAAATTCTCTGACATGTTGAGTCGTGACCTTGTATTTTCACAACCTTCAACAGTTTTGATCATTTTAATTTGCATCTGATTTAATTTCCTGCCGTGCAGTCACGTCACGTAGAGAAAGAGAGAAAGTTTTCAATAGTGCATTAAAGAAAAATCGAACGACAAAATCAATTATTTTAATATTGTGTGCCTTGTCCAAAGAACAAAAGTAACTGTTACTTTAATTCTTGCCGTGGTGAGCTGCCATGATGAGTGAGTCGCAGCAGCAAGAAGTGGTGTTCCGGTCATATTCGGTGACAATCCATTTACGGACTTTTCGAGCATTCGTGATGTGGAACATTTGCTGAAGGTGGAGATGGAGCTTTGGCTTACCGTAGTCGGTTTTATCGAGTTCATTCTGTGCTGATAGCGTTCAACTCAAAACACTTAGTTGTGTTTGACAACGCTGTAAACCGATCCCTATTTATGTTGATGATGGACAAAACGATGGCAGTTAAACATTGTCTTTTAAAAGATTTATGCCGCATCTAAAAGAAATGGAATCCATTACGAAGGATACATGTAGGAAGTACTTTCCTGTATTTCAAATGATATTTCTGCGGTGGGAATGTTAGTGGATCCTGCAGCACAAAACATAATGCGATAATACTATTACGTGGCAGTTCTGTAAAAAGACAGCACATTACGAGCTACCCTGCTCAGAAACCGTTGAGGAAAGTTCATTCACGGAAATAAATTCAAATCCACAGTATCCAATACCACTACCTGAACCACAAAGTATTGCCCAATTTGTGGAAGTTGTTCATATTGACAAATACCTCAAAATAAATACAAAATTACGAGGCACAAAAATATTATTTCTCTTTGTAGAATTTTTTTTGAACAATGGCAAACATCGCTAGAGAAACAAATTGAATATGAATAACTTTGATTAATTAATTTGTATCAAACTGTGGACGGCATCGAAAATCATAACCGCTGCGATAAGCGGCGGGCCAAGTTTACCAAAACAATGGTAAAATTTTTTGAAATTGGATTGCTATACTAGAACATACATATTTTTCCAGATATTCCACTGATGATAACTATCATCCACACGGCCATTTCCCTATGAACAACTTTGCTGAAGACACGGGCTATGTAGGCGATTAGGGGAACAAAAAACTAGGGGTGGGTAATGTCCGTGACATAATCGCGGTGTTGCCGTAAGACTATTCGTTAGCGTGTCATTTTACTAAAATTCTGCTTATAATTACGGCTAAATTTACATATTAAGTTTGATTTCATAAATTACGATAAAAATGATTTTGTAAAAGCAGCCTGGTCTACCGTTCAACTATCGCGCATAAATTTTATTTTATTGTAACCATTTGACGATGAAGTATCTTTGGGACATGTAAAACCAACTGTCTACAGTAAAAATTCTCTAGTTTACGTTTGAATATCGTAGAAGCCATAAGCATTTTGCCGCCGGTGCACAGTGGGACCAATCCAAAAAAGGTGCGACAACACCTATTTGAGGCCTTAGATGTCATTTTAGAGCCAGCATTTCTTCGTAGGCTATGTTCACAATATTATTCTGCAACTTTTTAAATAGAATATTTTTTGGTTGGACTAAAGTAGAGTACCCGACCAAAAATATTTTTTCAATATTTTTTTTAGTGGGTCGATGTCTTCGACAAAGTTATAGAATATTATGTTTTGAATAACTTCTTATAAGATATCACAGACATCAGACCTCATTTTTGGGGCAAAATTGTTGTTTTTTGTAAATATTACCTAAAAGTCAGTTTTTCGACTTTTCTATGCTAAAAACCTTAATTGATTAATTAACAAGGTTCTACAAACTTGCAGGTATCCCTAAAATACAAATTTTAGTTGAAGGAACTAATAACGTAAAATTAAAATTTTGGCGTCTGAAACTATTTTTCATATAAATTTGATCTATTTTCATCAGAATTTTTTGTTCTTTTGGGCACTTTTGTGCAGCCAAACTTTGGCTATTCCGATATTCTATTATTCCTAGAATAAATTAAATACTATACAGAAACAGGAAACGCACTGTTTGGATGACCATTCATGTACGACGGTTTATAACATGAACTGTGTTTATATTATTTTCAATTTATATACATTATTAGCTATTACCGAAATCTTATATTTTACACGCACGTGAGTTGATCAATTACGGTTACAACATGGAAAAGTTAAGAAAAATACAAATTTTGTAATTGAACTGCCAAAGAACTACGATTTTGGCTTAAAAAATAAATCTACAGTATGAAATTCAATATTATACAACTTTGTCCTCAACCATCTAAAACCAGTATTCCCATGAACATCGACAAGTTTGCACCCGTGTACAAAATTTCGTGCACGCGTTCAACCTCAAACATGCATTGCCTTTGTGTACAGGTTTGCATCGAACACCGAACCCAAGCGAACGATGTGCAAGCTTAGGTTTAAACACCGTGTACGTACACCGTGTGCGTACACAAGAAAGACAAGCACAAAACAGAATGAGTCAACGCTAGTGATGATGAGTGAGAGAAAGAGAAAACTAGTGTCAAGATCCTGTGTGTACGAACACCGCGTACGTACCTGGGGTTCGGATGTGCAAACGAACACGTGCACGTGTTTTGGTACGCATTAGCGCGTTCGCATTTGCACACGAAATGTGGGTATAAGATGAGCACAGAACTCGAGCGAACATAATGTTCGATGTTCATTTGGGAAGACTGTCTAAAACAATAGAAATGATTGAATTATATTGTGAATATTTTTTCAAAGACACCTAGGTTCTATAATATCTCGGGCCTCAAAATGATATTGATCTACTTTTATGAATTTGTAGAACTAACCTTATTGGTTAATCTAAAGTAGAAATCCAGAACTAAAAAAATAAAATTTTGTTTAAATGGATAGGTGTTCAGCAACGTTTTTTTTTAGATTATAGAGGTTTTAACCTTAAGGTCATTCGCCTCTCCGGGTTAGAAAAATCTCTTATGAAAAATTTCTAACCCTATGTGCGGGGTTGGGACTCGAACCCAGGTGCGCTGCGTACAAGGCAATCGATTTACCAACTACGCTACACCCACACCAGGAAAGTTGTCAAATATTGTATTTGGAACAATTTTGTTGAAAATACCATATACAAACTGTAGATTTATTTTTTGGGCCGAAATCGTTGTTCATTGACAGTTTAACTTCAAAATTTATTTTTATTTTTTCACTTTTCCATATTGTAACCGTTATTGATCAACTCAATGTGTTCTGCATGTTTGTAGGTGCGCGTAAAATTGATAATTGATAATAGCTAATAACGCATATACATTAAAAATAATATAAACACATTTTATGTTAAAAAAGACTGGCTCTAAAATGACATCTAAGGTCTCAAATAGGTTTTGTCCCACCTTTTTTGGATTGGTCCCACAGTGCGGTGGTTCGCTCGTTTAGTCCTAGAAGTAACGCTCCTCGTTGGCAGTAAGCAACAAAAAGCGTTCTCAATATTGCCTTCGCTGCAAGATGTGTTGAGAAGCGATACTGTTATTGACAAGGAAACTGGGGACACAAAACCATTGTTATTTCGGCTTTGGAATGGATATGTATGAGTAACGGTGAACTGTGACTGTCCAGTTAATCAGAAGTAAGAAAATTCTACAACAATTTGAGTAAAAAATAACTTTTGCGGAAAAATTCTTCTACAACAGCTATTAATTGAATTTCTTAAGACCTAAGGTAATAACAGAATTTCATTAAGGATAATGAAGGAAATTAGGAACATTTTTGAGGATTGAATCCATTTTAGCATTTTTAGTAAGACGTATTCTAGCGCACAACGATGACAGTGAGAAGATGAACAGAAACTTGCACCACTATGGCGCACAGAAGATCACTCGGCTGGCCTTTTATTCTTGACCAGACCTCCAGGCTATTATTAGCACTCGGTTTGCAATAGTGCAACATTAGGTTTTTCTGATACTCTCACAGCAGAAATCAGAGAATGATAGAAAAAAGAGTAGAAATTTTGGACATATATCGTCAGCAGATCCCAAAAGATATCGTTTAATTGAAATCTCGCACCACAATACTCGTCGCATGACCAGACAACATGTTAGATGTCGTGATAACCCGTTGCCACATGCTCAAAGGCTGTACTCCACAAGCCCATTATGCCGGAAATGCGCATACAACGTATAATGACTTGACATGGGCATCACCCGAATTAAATCAAAACCCATATCTCTCCCCCTCAACCAGAGTTTCGTCAACACTTTTGGAATGGTAGAATCTACCCACCTTCCTAATGGGATTTTCGATTGATTGTCACCGGTGTAGTTGAGTGCACTGGAACTGCACCATTTTTGCACTTTCTAGCAGAAGTGCAGAAAACTGTGTATGTTCCATTGACACTTCTGCTAGAAAGTGCAAAACCAGTGCACTCCACCACACCGGTGTACATCAATCGAAAATCCCATAAGTCTACTGCTCCACGAGACTTTGAGTGTCCTTTGACTATAAAAATAGATGTAATATTTGTTGAAGTGAGTTAGCACCTTCCAATGCGCTCATCTTAACTAGAGGGTGTGTCTTCTCATTACGCAGAATGGAGCGATTGGGAGGGACCCAAACTAAAGTAATCTTTTCCAGAAAATACAAAGAGTACTTTCCACGCTTCGTTGAACGGATGGTTTCTATTGAACCTAGACTATCTGTAACGATGAAGTAATGGTCTATGAGCAGGGTGTCAACAATCCTAAGGATACACTAAATTGAGGCTATTGTATGGATAAAATTGATCCTATGTTGTCACTCATATATCAGAGTTCCAATGTGGCTTTCAAGTCGAGTCAGATCACAAGATATTTTACAGTGAAGACTGGAGCGATAGTTTGACCCATTAATAGAATAATAGTTGTGCTGGCTCACGCTTCCTTGAAAATGCGTATAGCTTTGTTTTCTTTGTGGAAAGCTCGATACCCAGTTGATAAGTTCAAGTAAACAATTGTTCAAAGTACCTTGCAGATCGATGCCTTTGGATCCTGCAACAGAGACCACTTCATCATCTGCAAATTGTACAAGAGGTATAAGAGATACATCCATGTAGCTAAATCGTCATGCGAAATATGTATTGCGCTTTGCAGACAATAAGTTATTTAATATCGGTGAAATACTATACTGATGAACCTTTTCTGAACGCACCTTCATAGCAACTGAATCAAACGCCGCTTTCATATCTTAAAAGACTGATGTCATTTTCAAGCAACAGAAATTCCAATGACGTTTTCAATTTTATAAAAATTGTTAAAGTTTGTGTATAAGAAATGATGTGAAAAACAAGCAAACAACAGCTTTCTATTTATTTGAATCGTCGTTTTGGATCTTTTTTTGCCAGTTCACAAGTGTTGTGGTTCTTGTAATGAAAATAATCCAGCACAATAAGAATGTATGAATGGTTTATCTAATAAAATTGAGATAAATTTGCTAAACTTGGGCAGTTTGCGCTGAAAATAATTAAATAATCTGCAGTATTTCAAACAGGAAATCGCTCTGATTCTAAGTAATCGAGGAATTTCACAGTAATCAAGTAATCAATTAATAATCGGATTTCCGAAGAAATAATCTTTATAACCATAGTAATTAAGGTTTTTTTTGACAGTGACATGTAATCTATACTGTTGGAAACCCATTGGCTATCATACTGCTGATGGTTTATGCAAAGATCGGTTGACTTAATTGACAGTTTTTGCTTAAAATGTAAACCAAAGTCGCTCGCTTACGTGTCATAAGTGTGTATTGATAATAAAATATGTACATATAACGCGTCACAAATGTGCACAGAAGATTTTAAATAAAAAAGAATCATAAATAATTCGTAAAATTATGCGTTACAAATCACTATGCCCAATGTTACTATTCTATTCCATGCGATAGCAGCAGTATCAGGTTACCGAATGACGGTAATGGAATACAAAATTTTCACAATTTTCCTCCTTTGTTCGGGAAAAACAATAAATAAAAGTTGGTTTCATTAACGATTTAGAGACAATATATATCAAACTATGTTATTGTTTACAGGCGACCAGACGAAAACAATACTCTTCTTGCATAATTCATCGTTACCTTTCGGCATACTTTCTAAAATTAGTGGAAATCTCAAAAGAAAATTTGTTCAATTATCTTGAAAGTACAAGCTAACTATACCCAGAAAAAGAAATATGGTAGAAAAAGTATTGGTCCCAAGAAAAGAACCTAGCTAATGTTTATAGTTGATCTGCATAAGAATTACTTATGTTATCAGAGACATCTGTTGGGTTTTTGGCTTCAATGGGCACTTGATGCTAGGATTGTTGTCTGGTTTTTTTTTGTTGTCAACAAGATAGCACAACTTGATCTATCAAGAAATAGGCGCTTGTCATGTTATATCTCAGTAATTCAGCAAACTTTAAAAATTCTGGAAACGCCACTTTGTAGAGATTTTGAATTTCAGTAACCTAGTATACCTAACTCAGTTCACTCCAAAATGGCGTTTGTCATAAAATAGCTCAGCAGTCACTATTTATTAGACAAGTCTTTTTAGGCAATCTGCGGAAAAACATGATGAAGTCAGTGTGCAATCCGCCAAAATCATCGTCACAATGCAAGGCAACAAAGTTAATTGCGCTGAAATTCACGTTTCTTGTACCATTTTCTTCATCATTTTCGTTAAATTTATCTCCTATAACTTTACGCTTCTAACAGAACTGATAATTTACGTTAATTGTGGAAGACTTTGCGAGCTTGCGGCACATTAGAAGTAAAATATGAGCCAAAACACTGAATAAATATCATGATTTTAAAAGTCAGTTTTCTCAAAAAGTTGCTTGATGGTATAAAGCGTAACTATCTTCGAGAACGTTCGATGAACGTTCTAAAACTTTGCCGAAGACAGCAAACCTCTAGGATGCGAAAGTTTGAATCGCAGCGCCACCTATTCAATGAAAATACAAACCAATTTACACATTCAAAATAAGGCAGATAAACCAAGACACTTTACAGAACACAACGACTAAAAATATGGACATCCCAAAAGCTAGAGGTTTTGTCTTGGTTATTTCGGTTACTGTCGAGCTGAAAGCACGGCACCGTCTTAATACGACTCGAGGCCCCCGGGCACTATTGAACTAAGCGGCCCCTATCATTTAACAGGTTTAAGCAGATGTTTGGTAGGATGGTTGTCCATGCCAACCCAAGACTATTACAAATGTGACCCAAGTAAGCCAACAATTAAGTATGTATGGAGAAACAAGATGGTTATAGATTCGGCCACTAGGTGACATTATTCATGCATCTTATCCAAAAATTTATTGACAAGTGACTATGTCATACCCAGAATTCCCGAAAAACAATTTAAATCCCGGACACCTTAAGGTATGCTAAAGCGTAATATCACAAAAAAGATACGTGCTTCCGTTCAAGATTTCCAAACAGAGACTGGAAAGACAATTGGAAAGATGACAAGACGTTTGAAGGCTAGAATCAAAGGAAATAATCATCTCATAGAATTGACACGTGGTAATATGAGCTTCATAGTTCTATGACGTTGTTTGAGAATGAGCCCTGGTACCCTGGCCAAGAAGTAATGATGAAGTAGGGCGGGAGTAGCGTCCACAATTGGAACGTTGTTCAAACTACATAAAAAATCTTTGCATTCCGTCATGTCATGTTAAAGTGGTTTTCGTGAGCGAAGCGCAAAATTTCTTATGTCTTATACCTTATGTCTTATTAGAATAGTACGGAACTTGTTAACGTCGAAGGTATTCTGCGCCAATAGATGTTAAAATTTGTTATTATATGAGCAAGAGCAAGCCTTACTATTTCGTCATTGGAAACATAGCGGCGGTGCCCTGGAGTGATCGCGAAAAATCGATTTGACACCGTTCTCAATAACTTGGTTTATCATATGCAGCACCATGACATAATTTACAAAAGAGGAATTCCACGAAGATCCGTCCGAAAATCTTTAAAATCAAGACCGACCATCTTAGATTCAAATGAAACTTTACACGTTTCACCGTCATGCAAGACTAAATATTTTCCACAGGTAATAAGATTATTTTGACTCAAGAGCAACTTTTCAAAAGGGCGTAAACGTTTCTACGTGTATGAATTTCAAAAATTTTTTGTTCGATTACTATATTTTATACAGCAAAACTATCTGAGAACGAGTTACAGGGAATGAATACTTCTGTCTGAAAAAATATACACTGAAAAAAATGTTGTGTCATTTTTGAAAAAAACAAAAATTTATGATAAAAATTTAAATTGCGAAAAAACCCATTTTTTAATTTTTTTATATTTTGTTACCAAAAACCTAAAGAGAAAAGAAACATTTTGAATGATGGAGAAAAAATCGGTAAAAAAGTTTTCCTAACAATAACTTCGTACATGTTTTTAAATTTCATACTACTAGACATACAAAATTGTAATTCTATTACAGAATATAATTCTAAGCACCATTTAAAATCAAAATGCATTTAACAAAAATCTTCCAAAATGCGATAGTTTTCGAGATATTTGAAATTTTGCTACTTCAAAAACAATTAATTCGCGTTATTATGCTCTTTTTATAAGTTATTCGCGTTACTCCATCAACAAATATCAAAAATTTAATGTTTAAAAGACGTAAAAGCAACCTTTTCACCGATATGTTAATAGACTAGTTACTGAACTTGAAGTCTTGAAGTCTTGACAACATTTGATTCCAATAAGATGGCGCCACGTGCCACACAAGTAATGTAAGAGTGGAATGATTCTGGAGAAGGTGAGAAATTGGGTGAACGTTTAATTCCCCCTGGACCTGTCAGTTAGTCGCCTAGATTGGGCGATATCACACCTATAGTCTTTTTTTCTATGGGACTATGTGAAGTTAAAAGTCTATGTGGAAGATCCTACAACGATTGAAGCATTGGAATTGAAATGCTCGAATGCGTCTTCAAAAATTGGACCACTCACATGGATTACCTCACGCGCTGCTATAGTCAACAATTAAAAAAAAGTTTACAAACAATAAATGGCAAAGAATGTTGTTTCGAGCGAAACTAAAGATTTTGCGATTTAATTATTTGTTTTCTTCTAATTTGAAAAAAAAAACCTCATTATGAGTCACTCTGTAGTTCACATTTCAGTTGTGATGGAACTGGACAGAGTTGACACCTAACCACATATTCTCTTTCAATGAACATTCTATATCGCCGAGTTTTGCCGCCCTTGAAATCATTTGCTATAGTAGGCGGGAACTGGGCCAATTCGAACCTAGTAAGGGTTTATGGAACGTGTCAACCAATTCACAAATATATATTGTTTCCTGAAAGATATGGTCCGGCAGATCCAAAACCACGATAATGCACTTGATTTAATTAATTGTTGTTGTCAACAAAAATCTTGTTTTTCGGCTTACACATTATACAGGTAAAAATCGCTCCGAAACAACATTTGCCCCTAGCGCACGCACACGAAAACTGAGAACCGCAAAATATTGTGAGATAGAACAGAGCTACATGAGAGTCATAAAAATGATATATGCGCTTTTCATAATATTACCATAGCTAAGAATCACCTGGAGGTCCGAATTGGGCCACGTCCCTCTATTGATTCCAAGCGCGACCCTCGCTTTGAGGTTCATTCTTGTTCCATCTACTCAGAAGGAAAAGAAATAACGGCTTTGTAATATTTCCTCTTTTTGTACAAAATTTTTATTGAGGTAATCCTATACAAAACACAACATAATTGAAAATTAAAATTAACCTCGAAAACGATTGAATGCTTTGGAACAGGAAATGCAAAATTATTGGAACTAAAATTCCGTGGCAGAAGGTGCTTTCTTTTCCACTCTATGCAATAATCATGGCTTTAATTGCGCCAGCGGGCATAGAGTAGTTGTCCAGTCGATTGCATTGTATGCAGCTCACCTGGGTTTTATTCCCAACCCGTACGTAAAGTTATAAATTTTTCTAACCTGAAAAAAGAGCCGATAAACCCTAAAGTTAAAGCCTCTATAATCAAAATAAAAACTTTATTGAAGACATTCCATTACTAATTTTGTTGAAGACATGAATACTCCGTTTATTCAAATTATCTAAATATATTAAACTATATCGTCGCCGTTGTGCTATCTTATGACAAGCGCCATTTTGGTGTAAACTGAGTAAGATATGCCACATTACTAGTTTGAAAAATCTCTATAAAATGGCTTTTTTTGAATATGGACATTCTGCTCAGTAACTAAACTGAATATAGCGATAAACGTGCTGCTAAATTGTGAGCTTTTTGCTTCCAATGACTGTGTCTTGGGATTGGTTCAAGTTATATTAATCTTTTAGTAGTTTTTCTGAGTAAAAATATCTGAGAAATACAATAGCATAAACATTTTCAAAATAAAAACAAACAAATTTTGAGAAAAATACAGCTTTAGTTTTAAATTGGAAATATAGCATATTTGGCAACACATTTGTCTTCTCTGAACTGTTTCTACCATTTATAAGTTTCAAGGTATTCAATCTCAAGCTTTACAATTCGTTTTTCTCGAAATGTGCAAAATGGCGCTTGTCATAAGATAGCACAACATCGACGATATGTGAAAGAAAACCATTGAAACAGATTATTCTGATATTACTGTAGTCTCTAAAGCTTACAGTTAAATAAATTATAGAGATGAACTGGCTGTAAGAAAATTTGTTAAATATCGTTTTATATATCGATATACTGCATTCATATCTTCAACAAGGTTGTTTTAATTAATATTATCAACAACTTTGCTGAAGACTTCTAGAAGATTTAATCACCAATCTATTACATCAAAAGATGTGCTTTTTAATGTTGGACAACTTCTTTAAGGTTGTTAAAACTACACCTGACCGTTAGAAAAGTTTTCAAACATTTATTTCACACTAAAAGTGCACATTGTATTTTAATACTTTGTATTAATTGACATATTATTAAAGAAACTATAAATAGCATATGTTAGACTATTCGAGCGCGTTCATTCATCGGAAATGAAATATTCGAAAAGGGAAACTTATTAAATTATCATCCCTCTTCAAAAAATCAAATCATGAACAAAACATTTGAACAAAAATATTTTGTCATGACTAACCTTTACCTTTTAATATAGGGGGCCCTTTTCAAAATATCGGAAGAAAATTTGTATACGCCCTGGAACGTTTGCATCTTTTGTTGTACTGCATGGAATTGATAAATTTCTTCTATGTTCAGCAATGTTGTATTTAATTTTGGAGTATGTATGACATGCATAAATATCTCGGTCAGAGCCGTCAATATGGCGCACCAAACGAACACACGAAATGATCACAAATTTTAAACATGGGTCCGCTACAGATTTGATTCTTTTACCATTCCTAGCTAGTATTTAGCTGTTTTGAGCAAACGGAGGATCTCCTCAAAGGGCTATACAATACAGAGAAGGAAATATATTGGGACCTGTACATGGCTGGTGGACGAATCAGTTTGCGTCGTTACGTACTACTAACAGAGTCCATTATTTTCATTTCCGATGGTTGGAAAGTGGCATAAACAACGAAAAACCCAAAATTGTAATACATCCGATTGCAGCTCATTCGTGATTGCTTCCCTCTAATTTCATGCACCGAGCCACAAATCCTGAACAGAAAGATTTATGATTTTAGTCGGATCCTGCTAGTCAACCTTGTCGACTGTCCAGAGACAACATATCCACTCAGGGAGAGATGGCGATTATTAGGATTTGGACGGCTCCGTTGACTTACTGCATTAATTAGTTTTAGCAGCTCCGCGTTAGTAACTGGAATAAAAATCTCCCATCCAGAGGATATATTCTTTAGTTAACCATGTAACCCTTATCAGCGTTATGAAACAATTCTGAAGAATTGAAATTATAAAATTTACACCAATCATGTCAGAATCGATTTCATGAACAGTAAATAAACCTGAACATAGATGACAAAAGTCAATAGTAACCTCCGAGTCCAGTGCACCACCTAGGAAAAAGAAATTACCATGTCCCCTCAATTTTATTTCCCCAAAAACTATTATTGGTGCTGTTATAGAATGTCAAGTGTCATTTTTGAGATAAGGAAAGAGCATCGGTATTTCCTGGATTCACATCTCAAAAGGAACTATGATTGCCTAATGTGTCCGAGTTTTTGGAATGAGTCTTACGGAGTCAATCACCTTTCGATTGAGTGGTATTCAAAAAAAAAAAAAAAATTGTGACGATCTATTATACATATATAGCATTATCGGTATCAAGTAAACTAAAGTCATACGTCTCCCAACCTTTGAACGGAACGGATCGTTATATTTCACAGTGGTGTTCGGTGTGTAAATTTTAGTGAATCAAGGTCATCCTTTGTTCGTTCGTTAGCTGCCGTTCTGCTGGTGCCGACAGTAAATCCAGTACATTGTTTTCGCTGGTGCGGAACAATCGACGTTGTTTGCAGATAAGTTTTGCTTTATTTTTTTTCCTCGTTTGCTTTCTTTCCTTTTCCCTACTTTTACTCTACCTTGTAATCAAATACTAAGACACATTCCTGTTTATATAACGCTCTGCCCTCGTGCTTAAATGGCCGAGGGCGAAATACCATCTGATGTAATCATGGAAGTCCCTGATCCCCCTAATACTCGTATAAAGCAGTACCCAGAAGGTTCCTCTGGGCCATGGGTGGTATATTTTCGGACCGGAGAGAAACCGGTTAATATATTAAAACTTTCTCGAGATCTGACTGCTAATTACCCGGTTGTAGCTCAGATAACACGTGTTCGGGCAAACAAGATACGTGTTCTAGTGAATGATCTCGGCCAGGCAAACGCGATTGCTTGCTGTGAGCGCTTTACGCGGGAATTTAAAGCGTACGTGCCTTGTGTGGCCTGTGAAATCGATGGTGTAGTGTCCGAACCGGGCCTGAAATGCGAAGAACTGTTGGAGCACGGGGTTGGCTGCTTTAAGGACCCCTCTCTTGAACAGATTAAGATCTTGGAATGCAAACAATTGTATACCGCAAACACCGAGGGAGGTAAGACTACCTACTCTCTATCAGGCTCGCTTCGGGTGACATTCGCCGGGTCCTCTCTTCCCAACTACATTCTCCTTGACAAGGTTCGCCTACCAGTTCGCCTGTTCGTACCGCGGGTCATGAACTGCAGCAATTGCAAGCAGTTGGGCCACACAGCCACATATTGTGGAAATAAGAAACGATGCGGCAAATGCGAAGGAGAGCATGAGGATGACTCTTGCGACAAAGAAACTGAAAAGTGTATTTGCTGCGGGGGCCCTTCACATGCTCTTAAATCATGTCCTGCGTACAAGCAGCGCGAGGATAAAATTAAGCGCTCCCTTAAGGAACGCTCAAGGCGTTCTTATGCAGAAATGCTAAAGAATGCTTCGCCATCTGTCCTGTCCGAAAATCCCTATGCTGGTTTGGCTAACGTTGAGCAAGAATCTGACGACCCACGAGAGGGAACATCTTTGGTTAACCCAGGGGAATCCAGGAAGAGGAGAAATCCAGCCTCCCCTACATTGCCCCGTAAGGGTGCCAAGGTGTCGTCCACTCAGAGTGCGCCATCTACAACCAATAAATCCAACGGAAGTGATGCACAAAAGCCGAAGCAATTTGCTCCAGGACTTGGAAATATTAATTCTAACAAGGAGTACCCACCACTTCCAGGGACACCAAAAACCCCAAGTGTCCCCTTTTTTCAAACAGATACTCAGTCCAGTAGCGGACTAATGAAATTTTCTGACATAGTGGACTTAATTTTCACAGCTTTCAATGTTACTGATCCTCTTAAAAGCCTTCTGATACGTTTTCTCCCTATAGTGCAAACATTTTTGAAGCAATTGACTACTAAATGGCCCCTCCTTGCAGCGATCGTATCCTTCGATGGCTAAGTCATCGAACGAGGTCACCGATTCGATCACTGTTCTACAGTGGAACAGCAGAAGTATCCTCCCGAAAATCGATTCCTTTAAATTTTTACTAAACAGTTTAAAATGTGATGCTTTCGCATTATGTGAAACTTGGTTAACTTCCGATATAAATCTCAACTTCCACGACTTTAATATAATTCGTCTGGATCGAGAAAACCCCTATGGAGGAGTACTTTTGGGGATCAAAAAGTGCTATTCTTTCAACCGAATTAACCTCCCTTCGACACCAGGCATTGAAATTGTCGCTTGTCAAGTTTTAATCAAAGGTAAAGACCTTTGCATTGCTTCCATCTACATTCCTCCTAGAGCCTCGGTAGGGCACCGAACGCTTTGTAATATCACGGAATCCTTACCGGCACCGCGGCTAGTTCTGGGAGACTTTAACTCGCACGGTACGGTATGGGGCTGTCTTCATGATGATAGTAGATCAACATTAATCCAAGATCTTTGCGATAATTTCAACATGACCATCTTAAACACGGGAGTAATGACGCGGATTCCTACACCACCAGCACGCGCAAGCGCGTTGGATTTATCGCTTTGCTCGACATCGCTACAGTTAGATTGCATGTGGAAGGTGATCCCTGATCCCCACGGTAGCGATCATTTGCCTATCGTGATTTCAATTGCTAACGGTTCAAGACCATCGAAAACAGTCAATGTCTCGTATGACCTCACACGGAACATTGATTGGAAGAGTTACGCGACCGCGATATCCGTTAAAATCGAATCCACTCAAGAACTTCCTCCGGAGGAAGAGTACAGGTTTTTGGCTGGCTTGATTCTCGACAGTGCGAATCAAGCTCAGACTAAACCAGTACCCAGCGCGAATACCCATGGACGGTCTCCCACCCTGTGGTGGGATAAAGAGTGCTCAGAGCTGTACGCGGAAAAGTCCACTGCATATAAGGCCTTCCGGGAAGACGGGTTACCCGCTAGCTATCAACAGTACGCGTCGTTAGAAAGGCGAATGAAGAGTCTAATGAAAGCCAAAAAACGCAGTTATTGGCGCCGGTTCGTCGACGGGTTAACGAGAGAAACAGCGATGAGCACTCTTTGGGGTACGGCTCGACGTATGCGTAATCATAATAGTACCAACGAGAACGTGGAATATTCAAACCGTTGGATATTCGCTTTCGCCAAGAAGATCTGTCCGGACTCTGTCCCGGTACAGAAAACGTACCGCGCCGCGTCTTCTCACGATACCGCGAACGAAACACCGTTTTCGATGGTGGAGTTCTCACTTGCTCTCTTATCGTGCAACAATAACGCCCCAGGGTTAGACAGAATCAAATTCAACTTGCTGAAGAATCTGCCTGACACTGCAAAAAGGCGCCTGTTGAATTTATTTAATAAGTTTCTTGAGGGTAACATTGTCCCTTATGAATGGAGGCAAGTGAAGGTCATCGCCATCCAAAAACCAGGAAAACCAGCCTCCGACCACAACTCGTATCGGCCGATTGCAATGCTGTCCTGTATTCGGAAGTTGTTCGAGAAAATGATCATGTTTCGCCTCGACAATTGGGTTGAAGCAAATGGCTTACCGTCAGATACACAATTTGGCTTCCGCAAAGGCAAAGGGACGAACGATTGCCTTGCATTGCTTTCTACAGAAATCCAAATGGCCTATGCTAACAAAGAGCAGATGGCATCAGTCTTCTTGGATATTAAGGGGGCTTTTGACTCAGTTTCTATCAACATTCTGTCAGAGAAGCTGCACCAGCATGGTCTTTCACCAATTTTAAATAACTTTTTGCTAAATCTGTTGTCTGAAAAGAACATGCATTTTTCGCATGGCGATTTAACAACATCGCGATTTAGCTACATGGGTCTTCCCCAGGGCTCATGTCTAAGTCCCCTGCTCTACAATTTTTACGTGAATGACATTGACGATTGTCTTGCCAATTCATGCACGCTAAGGCAACTTGCAGACGACGGCGTGGTCTCTGTTACAGGGCCCAAAGCTGCCGACTTGCAAGGACCATTACAAAATACCTTGGACAATTTGTCTGCTTGGGCTCTTTAGCTGGGTATTGAGTTCTCCACGGAGAAAACTGAGTTGGTTGTTTTTTCTAGAAAGCGTGAGCCGGCGCAACTCCAGCTTTTATTAATGGGTGCAACGATCAACCAGGTTTTCACATTTAAATATCTCGGGGTCTGGTTCGACTCTAAAGGTACCTGGGGATGTCACATTAGGTATCTGAAACAGAAATGCCAACAAAGGATCAATTTTCTCCGAACAATAACTGGAACATGGTGGGGTGCTCACCCAGGAGACCTGATCAGGTTGTACCAAACAACGATATTGTCGGTGATGGAGTACGGGTGTTTCTGTTTCCGCTCCGCTGCGAACATACACTTCATCAAACTGGAGAGAATCCAGTATCGTTGCTTGCGCATTGCCTTGGGTTGCATGCACTCGACCCATACGATGAGTCTCGAAGTGCTGGCGGGCGTTCTTCCGCTAAAAAATCGATTTTGGGAACTCTCACATCGATTGCTCATCCGATGCGACATTCTGAACCCGTTGGTGATTTAAAATTTCGAGAGGCTCGTCGAGCTTAATACTCAAACCCGTTTTATGTCCTTGTACTTCGACTACATGGCACAGAGCATCAATCCTTCTTCGTACAATCCCAACCGTGTCCGTTTTCTAGATACTTCTGATTCTACTGTATTCTTCGACACATCCATGAAGGAAGAGATTCGTGGAATCCCGGACCATATACGCCCGCAGGTGATCCCCAATATATTTTATAATAAATTCCGAGAAGTCGACTGCGACAAAATGTTTTACACTGACGGATCAAATCTCGATGGGTCCACTGGCTTCGGTATCTTCAACAATACTATCACCGCTTCATTCAAGCTCAATGATCCCGCTTCAGTTTACGTCGCAGAGTTAGCTGCAATTCAGTACACCCTTGGGATCATCGACACTCTGCCCACAGATCACTACTTCATCGTTTCGGACAGCCTCAGCTCTATCGAGGCTCTTCGTGCGGTGAAGCCTAAAAAGCAATTACCGTATTTTCTGGGGAAGATACAGGAGTCCTTGTGTTCGTTATCTGAAAAATCTTATCAGATTACCTTTGTTTGGGTCCCCTCTCATTGTTCTATCCCGGGCAATGAAAAGGCCGACTCATTAGCAAAGGTGGGCGCATTAAATGGTGACATATACGAAAGACCAATCTGCTTCAACGAATTTTTTAGTATTTGTCGTCAGAGGACGCTCAACAGTTGGCAAACCTCGTGGAGCAATGGGGAACTTGGACGATGGCTACATTCGATTATCCCAAAGGTATCAACGAAGCCTTGGTTCGGGGGGATGGATGTGGGTCGGGATTTTATTCGTGTAATGTCCCGACTTATGTCCAATCACTACACCATGGATGCGCATTTGCGGCGTATTGGGCTTGCGGAGAGTAGTCTGTGCGCTTGTGACGAGGGCTATCACGACATCGAACACGTTGTCTGGGTGTGCGCCGGGTATTGTGACGCCAGGTCTCAGTTAAAGGAATCCCTTCGGGCCCGTGGTAGACCACCCAATGTACCAGTCCGAGATATGCTGGCAACTCGTGATTTCCCCTATATGTCCCTTATTTATACCTTCATAAAAACGATAAATATCCCAATTTAGCCCCTCTCTTTTATTTCTCGTTTTTAGAGTTTCCTCCTGCCTTGTGGAACCGATCAGCTCCAGAGTGCCACTATGTAACCGCCGTCGCCCTTACCACTACGCCTGCATAGAAGGAAACTGAAGCGAGAGCGACTCGAGGTCCGATGACTTTTGAAGGATTCCCCGCGGGTCCGAAGAATACCATCCGCCAATCCGGTACTCGACGACTTACTATACTGAGGCGCAAATTTGTTTCGCTGATCCCCCTCCCCCCCCCCCCCGTTCGAGCGAAAGTTGCAAGTTTTGCTCTTCTTTCCCTGTGTCTCCCCTGTCCTTGATACAACTGCTGCTACACTGATGCGGAAATAAGCCACCCTTTGAATATCTTGACCAAGCATAAGTTTTAGTTAAAAAATTCAAATTAGTATTCTGTATTCCTAGTTTTAAGATAGCTATAATTTTTACTCTTTATTGAAACTCTTGTCCTCCATCTTGTAAATAGAATTGAATCCCTAGTTTTAAGATTTCTGTGAAATTTCTCATAAATATTTGTTCCCCCCTTTTGTGTACTAAACTATATTGTTAGCTTTAAGATAACCGTAAAATATTTCGTAAAATACTATTACTCCCCCTCTTGTATATCAAAGTGAATCCCTTGTTTTAAATTTTTTCATAAAAAATCTTTTGGCCCTCTTTTGTATATTGAATCTTATTTCTAGTCTTAAGATAGCTGTAAACTTTCTTTTCCTTTGTAAAAAAATATTTCAACATTGTAACCTCCTAGTTTTAAGATATCCAAAATGTAAAAACAAAAGCATTTGGCACCGCCAAGCTAACGCATTTGTGCCTATCAAATAAACGAAATGAATAAAAAAAAATAAACTAAAGTCAAACAACAACGACGAAAAAATGTTTTGAGTATAGCTTCCTCCAAAGCCCGGCACAGGAAGTCACCAGTAACAACTAACATCAATCGGACCAAAACCAATCGAGCAAATCGACCGCAGCCGCAGCCACCTTTGATGAAGATCACTGTCACATTTATCTTAATTGCTGTCAAGGTAAAATCGTGCTTCAATTAGCACTTGGATGCTTCCCCAGAGACTGAGAGGTTGATAACAGCAAACGATTTGAGTCTCGCGTTCACTGGAACAATCATTTTCAGTCAGTTTGACAATTTTTGCCCGTATACTGCATGAGTTAATTTTCGGTGGAAATGTTTGCCCAGTTCCGCTTGGAGGACACTGGCTCAGAACGGGTGAATCTGTTTCCTGAAACAACCGCACCGATAGAGACGCTAATTGGACCGCCGACAATGCCAAGGACTGGACCGACCGACCGACCGACCGAGCGATGCTGGAAGAGAGTGAAACTTACCGGCGAAGTATTTGACTCCGATGAAGCCGCAGATCGGCATCAGGGTGTGGTGGTAGACGTGCAGGAACGAGACCTGGTTCTGCTTCTTGCGTAACACGAAGAACACCGTGTCCAGCAGTTCGATCACTTTGCAGATATAGTAGAGCCAGACGGCTCGGGCCATCTGTGGAAAGTCAGGCGAGAATGGGGGATGTTGCGTAATTGGGATTAATTTGGTTTTCTTTGGGGAAATTATTAGCACCTCTTGGCGAGACACTTTGAAATGGCTGATTTTTTTTCTATGGGACTCGAACGGAGATTTGGTAAAAAGGTTAAGATGGTTTTTCGTTCTTAGCGATTAACTTACCCGCATTGCCGTTGGGTGCCTCGAGTAATCCACGGGTTGACACTTGAAGTCGTACGTTCCATCCCAGCCACCTTTGATACCCTGAGGAGAAAAAGAAAAATAGATGATGGGAAAAGACCGAAGGTTATAGTTAAATCATTCTCAGTTTCGTTTTTAGTAGGCCGTGGGTTGGTGGCATTTACAAAGATTTATGGAGGCGACAATGGTCTTGTTCATTTTTGTTTCATCTCACGATAACCTTATAACGTTTTAAATGGAACTCCGGACACTTTTAGTTTTTTTTGTTTTTAATTTTCGCGATGCTCTTTAATTTGATTGAAAATTTCTAAATTGCATTCTGTAGCTTTGACTAAAATCGTGTAAATTGTTCTACTGATTCTGATTCAAATATCGGATCCTAAGTTTTGTTCAATAACTCAACTTATTCACAATTTTCTTTACAAGATTCTATAGATTTTAAGCTGATCAGTCATCTGACAGACTTTTTTTCTGATCAACTTCCCGGATGCTCAAACACTTGTATGTATAACAATCCCTGTTTTAGTACTATTTTGGTATTTGAATTACACAAACAAGTTATTAGAATTGGATCTCCTCATTCTACCGCTGGACAAACATTTTTTTGGAAATTTAGATGGTTGCATGATACCTTTAGGCCCAATAACACTCACCTCATACACCAGCACTACACTGAGCACCACCTGCAGTGCGTTGTACGCAATCAGGACATTTTCCAGTTTGAAGGGTTTCCGCTTGGCCATGTACCGGGGACCGGCGTACAGACAGAAGTACAGGTACGTCACAACAATCACGAGCAGCGGGGTCATCGAACCGGACAGAAACCAGTCCGACGTCCGCTCATCTGCGCATAAAGTAAAGGCGTTAAATTTGTTTCGATTTCCAATTTCTTTGAATTGAACATACCTTGATTCTCTATGAAAAACTGTGCCACTCGGTCGAAAACACCACTGGGTTCACTTATTTTCTCTGCCTGCATTGTGTTCTAGTAATTTGGCAGCTTCCTACTAATGTGACGCTCACTGCATAGGTTGATATCTGCAAATAAGCAACGGAAAATTTGGTTGTTACTTTTGGTGGATAACTATGTTGTTACTGAGCAACTGAAATCGCAAACAATTGGTCTCTGCAGCTTCTGTTCTTCATTGTGTCTGGCATGGGCAGGTGGGACGTGACAGGAAGAAAATTAAGACTTTTTGCTATTGCTGTTGTTTACATTAGAATGAAGAACTAGGAATGCCTCCCAATCGCGTGTCCAGAAGTAGCGGTTGACTAAAAACGAGGAAATGATAGTCAGCTTCTAATGCCAGTTTGTCCTGGGAATTCGACTTCAGTCGGCCACGTAGCTCTGCAAATTTTGCTAGTTGACCTTCCTTGAACGCAGTAAACGAACACGCTATACGTAATTAACATCTCGGATCCGTTGAATTCTGTAGATGCCTATCGGCATATAGAGCGATAAGCCTGGTTTGACCGTATTAAGTAAGATGTCGCTTTTTTGATCAATTACCTAAACTCTAGTCAAAATTCTTAGTGTATTTTCAATTGTATCCATCTGTTGACTTTAAAATTATTGCTTTTAGATATTTTTTTCTAGAACTTTTCTTGTATTATTCTCATTATTCAATATTATTTCATTTTTCCATCTTATTTTCACATTTTCTTCGGAGGAATTCTTTTTGTTTTTGTAGTAGACAACTTCTAACGATTTAAAACATTTAGCGCTGTCTGACTTGAAATATGTGTAGAAATTTTGTATTCAATCCCGAAAAATGTGCGACTACGATAAATAACTGAAAAACGGATTTTGCACAAATAGTTATTATCAGATTTGGTTCACATGATTCGTTCGGCGAGCTACAAAGCTTTCTTAGTTCCGCCCCATTCGATACCAATGAGTAATGGCTTGCATAAAAGATATTGCCAACTTGTCAATTATTTTGCTCGTATTTTGTTATCGTGCGGCATTGAGGTCAGCAGCATATACCAGTCGGATCATTCCGTTGCTAGTATATCATTTCAAAATAACTTCTGCTGTCTATCGAACCACAATCATGTATGTATCTCGTTCAGGACCACAAACACTGTTCGTAAATAAATTAATTACAATGTCTTAAAGACTCCGCTTTATAAGCGTACCAAAAATTTAGACAAACTTGTTCTGTTCCACAAAAATCTGTATATGTGTGAATAAGATTTAATAAATGCGTACAATCTTAGGATAAATTTGCATTTCCAGCAAAACTGCCAGCATAATTGTCCGGTTGTTTTTTTCTCCGTGCTGTGCAGCCTACGACAATAGACGCTATCTTAGATAGTAAATTAATAGTAATTCTCCCATATCAAGGTCATTTGTTTCGGACCCGTTGTGAGCTTCGATTGTGTAGTATGCAGAATGTGATTAAACAACTCTTTTTAATTCCTATTACGTCAGCGCCACAGCTGATCCCGAGTAATGACGAATTTCCGTTTGAATGAAGGTCCAACGCCCTAGGCTAGAACCTTGTGGACTTCTTCGAGCCCAAAACTAAATCAAATTTCCAAAGATCTAAACATTATCATATCGACATTCCGTTCGGACAAAATCAGGATTATGATGTCGAGTTCTAAACAGACAACGATATTGCTTGCTATGAGCTTTTCATGAAGGGCTAAGGCCCATCTCGGGAGGTCGAGATTGATGGCGTAATCAACAATGAAAATTTGACGTGTGAGGATTTGCTAGAATACGGGGCTAATTCAGCCGGAAAAAATGCTGGATTGCAGGCGCATGCACTTAGTTCTAATCGTGTTGGAAAAAGAAAAAATACTCTTGCCCAAGATAGTTTGTCTGACCATATGCTTGTACCGCTGGTCATGTACTGCCTTAATTGCAAACAATTGGAACACACATACTGTCATTGCACTGTGGGGCATTTATTACATTCAAACCTCAAAATTATTTTGAATATTGTTTCTTAAGTGAACGCTTATAAATTAGTACAAATTGTATTTCAAAGTTCTGAAAGATAAATTGTTCAAATCAATCTTTCCTAAAGTGAATTTATACTTTTCTTGATGCTGAATTAATATTTTAATATTAAATATATGAATAATAGAGTGACAGGAACAAAATGACCCCTATCAGCCCACCCCTGAGTCGATTTCTAGTCCCATCAGGAGTTCTTGCACCAAATTTGAAGCAAATCGGACAAGTCTAGCTACCGGACCAACGTGCCTGAAGTTTGTATGAGATTTTTATACAATTTACATGGAGAAAACCCACTAACTCGCATTTTTGCCGCTGAGTGGCACTGTATACATCGTATTATCACTGAAAGTGAAAATAAGAAAGATAATTTAATTGTCTACAACTTTGTCGAAGACTGATAGTGAATCCGGCTTTGTTAAAAGAAGTTATTAAATTTTTAACGAAGTGATGTCTGAGTCAGTATTCCATAGGGCTTAGCAGTGCAAGGTTGTGTATCAGTACTCGATTCCCACGAACTATTCATTTTTGTGAAATAACCGTTAGGTTTAGCTCAATAGTATGTTCAGAAGAATTGTAGTAAATAATAGGAGTCATGTTTTGGTTAGAAAATTTTAGTTCCATGTTGTACCGCATAGAAGGCGCCAACACTAACTTTTCAGCGGAGAGAGATAGAGATTAGGCGTCTTCCACAAAGTTGTAGAACAGGCATTTTGCAATAATTCTCCCGAACATCTCGATATTCTATCTCTCTTCTATGAAAAGTTAGTGTTGGCGCCCTCTATGCGATCACAGTTGGAACTAAAATTTTCCAACCAAAACATAACTCGTATTATGTGGTATGATCCTTCTGAACATACTACTGAGCTAAACCTAACGGTTATTTCACAAAAATGTATAGTTCGTGGGAAGCGAGTACTGATACACAACCTTGCACTGCTAAGCCCTTTGGAAAACTGACTCAGACATCACTTCGTTAAAAATTTAATAACTTCTTTTAACAAAGCCGGATTGGCTAGCATTTTTCGACAAAGTTGTAGACAATTAAATTATCTTTCTTGTTTTCAATTTCAGTGATAATACGATGCATACAGTGCCACCTAGCGGCGAAAATGCGAGGTAGTGGTTTTTCTCCATGTAAATTGTCGAAAAATCCCATATAAACTTCAGGCACGTTGGTCCGGTAGCTAGACTTGTCCGATTTGCTTCAAATTTGGTGCAAGAACTCCTGGTGGGACTAGGAATCGAATCAGGGGTGGGCCGATTGAGTTTTCAAAAATTCATTATTTTTCTGGGCAGAATCTTCTTCTATACTATAAAATTGAAAGTGTCTTTGCGATATCCGAGCAACACACAATAATCGCTACACGGATGAACTTCAAACTTTGCATATCTGCGCCGGACATTTCTGGGAAGGTTATAGGCATGCTTTCTTTTACCAAGGCGTTTTAAATGAACAGTAGAATGCCCAAAGCAACAATGAATTTTTGAAAGCTCAATCGGCTCACCCGTGAGTAGATTCCTAGTTTCACCAAATTTGAATCAAATTGGTCAAGTCTAGCTACCGGACCAACGTTCGTGAAGTTTGCATGCGACCTAACGGGGAACATGCGTAGCTCGCATGTTCCCCGTTAGGTGGCACAGTGTGCATCAAATTAACACTGGAAGTGAATATAAGGAAGATAGTTTTATTGTCTTTATGTCTCTTTCAATATGTAGATAAAACTAAATATTTTTTGTAGTTGTCAAAATACAACAGTCGCAGCAGGCAGGCATATTTAAACATTCGACCTTGCGCTCTTTACGACCACCGCAACCGTATATATGCATTGAAAACGGCACTCTGTGCCGGTCCGCTCGTTGAGCACCTTGCACCAGTAAACACTTGAACCGACTGTTCAAAAATGTGGAAAGCATCTCAGCCAAGTATTTTCAGTTTTGGGGAACACTTTGGAACTTCGCACACGTATCCTAGCGACTGGTTCTTATTTCCGCTTGCTGTGTGTAAAAATAAATCACTCCTGTTTAGGTTGCACGTTTAGACAATTTTGAGTTAGTTCGATTCTCATTTTATGTGCATCGTGTTCAGTCAAATAATATCGAATTTTATCGACTACTTCTGTTGGGTCCCAAAGCAATGGTAAAGACAAAACTGTATTATTATGCAATATGCGACCATACTATGTTGTCATTCATATCTAATACATAATTCCTATCCCTTTCCTCAACGCGGGTGCCAACCATGGTGCGAGCCACCTTATCCTTACTTGAACTCGACACTGGGTCTGGTTTAGGCATCAATCGCTGTCAGCGGTTGGAGTTGGACCCTGACTCAGTGTCGTTACGAACGGCAACGGTATTAGCGAAGAAGAAATCTGTGGTCATATGCTGTCATGGGCAGCGAACAAACGACGCGCGCGTTGTGCTTTTTCTTATTTTGGGCCACTTAAAATTATTTCAAATTATCTTCATGAATGGAATTGATAGTTTCCTGTTGTAGTTTCGGTTTTATATGACATTCGATTAAATTTTTCGCGACTTCCACGACATCAATATGTTTCGTTGCAACAAGAAAACCCCTACAAAGGAATACTTTTGGGAATTAAAAATAACTATTTTTTCAACCGAATCAACCTTCTTTCGACTCCAGGCATTGAAGTAGTCGCTTGCCAAGTTCCAATTAAAGGTAAAGACCTTGGCATGGCTTCCGTCTACATTGCTCCTAGAGCCTCGGTAGGGCACCAAACGGTTTTGTAGTATCCAGGAAGCTTACCGGCACCGCGGTTAGTTCTAGGTGGCTTTAACTCGCACGGTATGGTGTGGGGCTGTCTTCACGATTGAACTGGATTAACGTTAATCCAAGATCTGTTCAACAATTTCAACATGACCAACACACAGGAGAACAAGTTAACACGGGAGAAATGACGCGGATTCCTACACCACCAGCACGCGGAGGCGCGTTTGATTTATCGCTATACTCGACATCGCTACAGTTAGATTGCATGTGGAAGATGATCCCTGATCTGCACGAAAGCGACCATTTGCCTATCGTGATGTCAATTGTTAGCGGTTCAAAACCATTAGAAACAATCAGTGTCTCGTATGACCTCAGACGGAACACAGATTGGAAGAATTACGCAACCGCGATATCTGCCAACATTGAATCCTGTCAAGAACTTCCTTCGGAGGAAGAGTACAGCGCAGGTTGACTTGATTCTCGACACACGATTCAAGTTCACACTAAACCTTTACCCGGTGCGAACATCCACGAATGATCGTTCACCCCGTGGCGGGACGCAGTGTGCTCAGAACTATTAGTGGAGAAGTCCACTTCGTATTATGACTTCCGGGACGACGGGTTACCCGCTCGCTATCGACAGTACGCGTCGTTAGAAACGCCAATGAAGAGTCTAATGAAAGCCAAAAAAACGCAGTTATTGGCGCCGGTTCGTCTACGGATTAACGACAGTAACAGCGATGAGCACTCTTTGGAGTATGCGTAACTGTACCAACTAGAACGCGGAATATTCAAAACGCTGGATATTCGCTTTCACCGAAAAAAAAACTGTCCGAACTCTGTCCCGGTACAGAAAACGTACCGCGCCACATCTCCATACGATATCGCGAACGAATCACCGTTTTCGATGGTTGAGTTCTCATTTGATCTCTTATCATACAATAATAACGCTCCAGGGTTGGACAGAATCAAATTCAACTTGCTGGAGAATCTGCCAGACACTGCAAAAAGGCGCTATTCGCAAGTTGCTCAACGTCATTTTAAAACCAAGAAAACAAACCTCCAGCCACAACTCGCAACGGCCAATTGCAATACTGTCCTGTATCCGGACTTTGTTCGAGAAATTATCTTGGTTCGTTTCTTGGCTTACTGTCAGATACACAATTTGGCTTTCGCAAAAGCAAAGAGACGAACGATTGCCTTGCGTTGCTCTCTACAGAAATTCAAATAGCCTAAGCTAGCAAAGAGTAGACGACAGCAGTTTTATTGGATTTTAGGAGGGCTTTTGATTCAGTTTCTATCAACGTTCTGTCTGAGAAACTGACCCAACAAGGTTTTTCACCGATTTCGAATAACTTTTTGCTAAACCTGTTGTCTGAAAAGCACATGCACTTTTAACATGGCGACTTAACAACATCGCGCTCTAGCTTCGTGTGTCTATGGCTCATGTCTAAGTCCTCTACTCTACGACTTTTACGTGCATGTCATTGAAACTGTTTTGCCAATTCATGCACGCTAAGGAAACTTGCAGATGACTTGCCGATTTGCAAGGACCAATCGATCGAAAACTACTACATTTGAGAAACAATTTGTTATGATCATTTTGATTTAAAATGGCGTTTAGAATCATATTCATAAAGAAAATTATATTTTTGACTGCCAATAGTATGAATTATAAAAATATGTCAAAAGTTGTTGTTAGGAAAACTTTTTTGTTGAAAGCTACTTCATGATCCAAATACACTGAAAAAGTTTTTGATTTTTTGATGGGGTAACGCGAATAACTTTTAAAAAGGGCATTTTCACACGAATTAACTATTTTTGTTGAAACAACATTCCAAATATCTCGAATACTTTTTCACAAAATCTGTACCGATAAAATTCCAAAAACTTTATTTTGTTGATAAATCTGTACTTGTGGAAGCACTACTCGCAATGTTTTGTGGTTTTCGGGAATGAGAAATCTCCTATTATTCACTAGATCAAAAGGATAACCCAATAAGTTTAGTCGGAAAATGAGCCGGAATTCTGACTGGTTCTAGTTTGTGTTGCGATTCCAGTGACATAACCAATTCTAATTCGAATTGGCTGTGTCACTGGAGCCGGAATACTAACTGGAACCAACCAGCATTCCGGCTGCACTTGCTGGGAACTTTTTCCACAAAAGGAAAACGCTCGAGGGGATCAAACGCTGGGCGGAGCACATAGGAGTAACTAGAACAAATTCCTGGCCAATAACCAAAATATTTTGTTTTAGATTTTTTATTCAGTTATTTTTTTTTTACATACCTAAAAGCATACTGCATAATGTAGCAAAATAAAATGTATGTCAAAAATTCCTAAAGAACTTTTGCATGGATGCAAAATGTAGATATTTTAAGGGGTCATTAATAATTTTTTGTTATATGTCCAGCCAGTTTCAAAATAACCTTTTTTAAACATTTTATTCCAAATTTGAATGATGAAAATGTTACATTATACGGCAAAGTTGCTGAAACAACATTATAAAACAAGATTCCGACTTTCTAAAAAACATTAAATCTCTTCCGATCTTGTCCGATCCACAAATTCCAAGCAATTTGAAAATATTGATATTTTTACTTATTTGAGCTACGCCGAAATGCTGTAGGGCCAAATACTATGTTTGGCAAATAGTATCTCTATGAATATGTGCACAAGCGTCCCTTTTCTTGGCTCTTTTTCATTGACCAACTCTTCATGCAACTGGAAAAACACATGTTTTCTCAAACAATACTTCGAAAATACTAGTATTCGAAAGGATATAGAAAATTGACCTCTGCACTGGTAGGTGGATAGTTGCCAAATTGTTCCAAAAACTAATTATTGTCTATTTTTAGTTCATATTAAGGCATAATAACAGCAATAGCCGCAATAAAAAAATTTTGGCCAGGATTCGACCCCAATTACTCCTCTGTGCGGAGGTGGATTAACTCCTGGTCGCTGTGAAATTAACAGCGAGGAACTGTGTGCACATGTAAATGTTGAGCCAATGTTGCGGCATGGATCCAGATCTTCTCTAGGGGAAAAGATGGTTTTTGCCTTGAAGTTGGCACATTGTGAACACTTTAAAAAAATATGGCGGTGTTGATTTTCGTGCGAAGCAAAGACCGTATTCAACCGCTGTTCATGAATTTATCTATGACGGATTAAATTTAAAAGTTAAGTTCAAAAATTTAAAGATTAAACAGATAAAAATATTTTAAAATCAAGGTATTTAAGGTAATTTAAGAATTTAATTATTTTTAAATGAAGAAGATAATAATTTGAATAATAAATATTTTCTTATTCGAGAATTTAAATTATATTAGATTTAAAACTTACAACAATTCAAAATAATATCAGTTATAAACCTAAAACTTTCAAGATTGGAATTTTTTAAATCTTTAGTTATTTTTTTTTGTTTCACAAATTTAAAAATACAAGAATCAAAAAACCTTATGTTAAAATTTTTTAACAAAATATAATTTAAAAATTTAAAAACATGAAAATTTATTAATTTAAAAATTCACGAATTCAAAAATTTGAGAACCCAGAAAAATTAAAAAATAACTTTCTTAAAAATATTAAATTAAGATGCGACAAAAATAAAAATTGAAAGGGTAACGAATTAAAATAACATAAAATAAAGGAATTCTAAGAATAAAAAATAAAACTAAAGAAATTTAAAAAAGTAAAAATAAAAAATGCAAAATTTGAAAATTAAAGAATAAAAAATTAAAAATTAGACAAAATTATCGGAAAATTAAAAAAAAATCGAAAAATTAAAATTTTGCAATTAATAATCAAAAGCTATAAAAATAAAAAATTAAAAAGCAAAAAAATAAGAAAAATAAAAAAATAGAAAATAAAAAAGTAAAAAAAAATAAATTAAAAAATTACAACATTTCAATAATTAAAAGGTCAAACAGAAAATTCAAAGATCAAACAAGTAAAAAACTAAAACATCCAAAATTAAAAAAATAAGAGATAAAAAATTAAAACATTGAAAAATTAAGAAATAAAAATCGAGAAAATAAAAAACGAAAAAAATGAGAACAATAATGACAAAGAATTAAAAAATTAAAAATTTCAAAGAATTAAAAAATTAAATGATTTGAAAATTAAAAAAAAAAATAATTTGAAAATATAAAGTTAAACAATTAAAAAATTAATAAACTCAGGATTAAAAATTTAGAAAATTTAAAAATGTAAGAATCCTAAAAAAATAATGATTTATAAATTAAAAGATAAAAATAATTAATAAAAATCACAGAGCCAAAAATTAGAATTTCAAGAATAAAAATCATTAAAATTAAAAAAATGATATGAGATTTTCGCATATTTTTGTTTAAATCACAATTCGTAATAGAGTTTACTAATTTGGATACCATATACGTCAAAAGAATAAGATATTCTTCTAGTTCATACTAATGGAGACTGGACCACCAGTTTGTTAATATTAACATGAAAATTTTCTATAGGACTAACCTTAAACTTTTTTAAAAGGTGTAGAATTTTCTAAAGCACTTCATACTCAAGTAGTTTGATGGGCTCTCGATTTCTTAAAAATAAAGAAAACTATATTTCCCGATTTTGTCAATGTCTCCATTTTATCTGCTTAAAATTCTCCAAGGGACTGATAAAACGGGTCTTCAATTGCATTTTGAATTTTATTTTTGGAAGTCGATAGTACGTACGGTAAACGAAGCGAAGGTGTGCATACTATCGAGGTATACCTGTATCTCGAAATGTCGTTTTTCCGTGATCACGATAGCCGAAAAATTACTTAAGGAAAGCTAAAGCATAGACTTTTTGGGAAAAATGTTCCAGTATGTAGGAAAAAAAATATTATTTATTCAACTAATCGGTACGACGAAAACTCCTATACTAATGGATTTTTTTGAGCTTAAAGATTTTAGTTGATCTATTGCTCTCCAATCGTGATCACAGCAAATCTCTCAAATAACAAAAGTTTCAAGGAAAAAGCAATAACTCCGCCAATTCTCAATATATTTTTGTAAACTAATGCTTGTTTTTTTTCACTGAATAAAGAATACTATACTAAATACTATATAATACCAAATACTATAATTTTGATGTAATAAAATCATTTCTGTATGCTTTTACATAAATTCAAACTTTCTTCAAATTTTTCTCGCGAAAAGATATGTAACCCCTTAAGCAGTCTAGCGCCAGTTTAAGTCATCTATCCAAACTACTTCCCAATGCCACACATCTGGATCGTTCACAACTAACCAATATTTCTTCAGAAATTCAATAGCAGCTACTTAAATAGCAGGCGATAAGTCTCCTGATCAAATTTTTAGTTAAACCGAAGGTTTTCGAGTTTCTTTCTCATTCATAGTAGCACCAATCATTGCCAACGTTTCGGTCATGTAACTTCGTAACTTGTTACAAATGGCATGCCATTAATGTCAGAGCATCCCACCACCGAACAAAATATCCGTTACGGTGACTTCCATCAAGTTCGTTCTGATATTCGCACACTAACTACCCAGCGACACACAAAAACGTATATATCCAAAATAGTGTCAAAATGATTCACTCTTAACATAACAATAGGTCATTCTTCCAAGATTCACTGCCGATTCTAGTTATGCGACTTAAGTCAAACTAAATATACTAGAGAAAAAAAGATTCAGCAATCTGCTACTCACTACTGGCTCCAATGGGTTTAGAACTTAATATTCACTGTCGATCACAGTTCTTATCAATATTCTTCGCCGCTACCTGGCCACTAGCACCACGGAAGAACCGTCACGTGTAACCACACAACCATACACCGATCGCGCCGCGCATTTACTTCGACGAGAACTTTGACAGAAATTTAAAACGGATAGTTAGGCTGTGCGTTCCGAACCGATACCAATCGTCGTGTGACTCGCGCCGTCCAAATTCAAACTCGAACTGATTCGAAAAAAGTCCAGCAAAACTCAGACTCCAGCCCGTCGCGTACTGCGTTTTCCGCCGTTTTGCTTTTGCTGTCTCTTTCTTCGAGGTGATATGCGCGCCGTTCCAGCCGAAAGAAACCTATGGTAACCGCGAGTCACCGCCTGCTTGCTACCTACCTACCTACCACCAAACTGTCAAGAGTCAAGCCAATCCAAAATTTTGTTATTTTGACAAAAAGCGCGAGGCACGCATGTTATCTCACCCGGCCGTGCACGCTGATCGGATCAAGATCGAAAAACTTGTCCCCTCGCAAGGCACCATTTCTGATCGGCACTGTTGTGGATTGGATCGTGTCATCGTCATCGTTGCTATCAGCTGAATTTGGCAACATGCATCCAACCAGCAGAAAGGTACGCACTCGAGCGAGGACGCACGCACCCTTCGCTGATCTTATCCACCGAGGAGGTCATCCGGAACCTGTTGGATGACAACGATGACCTACTGCAGGATGATCCCACATACATATGTAATGGAATGACTGGCTAGTTAACTGGTAAATGGGTGGGGATTGAATTTTTCTCGGAAAAGTGATAAATCGTAGCCTACTTAGCGTGCATACGCTAACCACAGGAATGAATGCGGAAAGGTCGAACCTGCTCTGGCTTGGAGGAGAACAGGGACGTGGAAAATGATTAGCGATTAGCGAATTCTGCGCATCGCGTTCAAGGTTCGGTGTTTCAGCGTTCATTAGAAGGCGATTGTTAGAATGGTGATGGAAACTTTGAAAAATGTGATGTCGGATGTTGGTCGTTGGTGCAGGTCAAGTGTTTATTCTTGACTTCTGGTAGCAGGTTTTTTTTTTGCTTTCGATACTCGTGTCAAATATGATTTATCGTTAGTGTAGATAGCCATGACATAACAGGGGGAATAGCTTAACACGATTTCAGCGATAGGACAATTCGGTCGAGGTGGCGAAACGGAATGTAGTTTGGGAAGCCTGCAGGTAAGAGAAGGTGCGACACAGTTGAAAAGAGAGCCACTTTGTCTACTTCACCACAAAAAATGTATACTACGTCCGTGAAGCATGTTCGGTTATAAAGTAATCATTTGACTCCAACCAAACAATGCGTATTTCCCCCGCAAATTCAAATAATACTCGGGTCCGGATTTTTAAAATTTTTACTATTTAATTTTCGTGTTTGGTTTTCCCACTTCAAACTTTTCACAATAATAAATTTTCGGGTAAGATTCAATTCGTAATTACCCAGTTGAAATTTATCGGGCTTGGGGAAAGGGTTAAGTAATTTTATTAACTTTGTGGGTTGATTCGAGTTATCCAGTTTTAAAGTTCTCGGATAGAGACTTGAAGAAAATAACACAAAATACAAAGCAAACTTAGTTTTTCCTGACGGGGACAGGTATAGCGAATTTGGGACTTCGAAACACTCATGTGAAATTTGTAGATTTCGGATTTCAAATATTGGGTTTTCGATTTCGGCTGTCTGGATTCAAATTTTAGATTTTTAAATTTGGGGCTTCGGGTTTTTGATTTCGTATTCTTAATTTTGAACTTCTAACATCGGATTTCGACTTTCGCATGTGGTATGTGCAATTTGGAATTCAGAATTTCGAATTCAATATTTGGAATTTAGAATTTCGACCTTTGAACTTCGAATTTTGTATTTTGAATTTCGAATTTTGAATTTCGAATTTCCAATTTCAATTTCGAAATTCAAACTTCGAATTTCGAATTTGAGATATCAAATTTAGGAAGTGGAATTTCGGATTTGGAATTTCTAAATTCGGAGTTTGAATTGTGGGTTTACGTTTTTAGATCTCAAAGTTCGAATTTGAATTTCTGTTCAACGCTTTCTGCCGTTTGACTTTAGGTTTTATATCGGATCGGATCGGATTCTAGATTTCAAAACACGAATGATAAGTTTACGGATTCCGTATTTCAAATTTCGGCTTTTGAATAACGGATATCAGATTTTAGATTTCCAACTACGAATTCGGAAATTTCAACTTTCGTACTTTGATTGCTAAAAGGCACATATTTCGGAATACGAATTTTGAATCAACAATTTTAAACTGTGAAATTTCAGACTGCAATTTCTTATTTTGGCTTTGGAATTTCGAAATTTGAAAATCTGATTCCAGTTTAAAATTTTATTATATTAGATTAAAAATTCAAGAATTTTAAAATTTATGATTTCAAATTTCAAAAGAAAAAATTGAAATTAGAGATCCTGAAATCTGAAACTCAACAATCGAAACTTGAAAATCTAAACCGATATTTGAATTTCGAAATCTAAAGGTCGAAATACAAAATCAGAAATTCAAAAACCGACACCCAACAACCTAATTCCGAAATTCAGAGTTCGGAATCCAAAATTTGAAAATCGCAATTGGAACCAAAATTCAGCATTCAGAATTAGAAAATCGAAACTTGAATTTCAAAATTCGCAATTCGAAATTCAAAAATTTGAAATTCAAAATTCAAAACTCGAAATCTAAAAATTGTAGTCCAAAATTCGGAACACGATATACGAAATACGAAATACGAAGTACGAAGTACGAAATCCGAAATAAAGAGTTTTAAATTCCAAATTTCCAATCTCTACTTTCCAATTTCCACTTTCCAATTTTCAATTTCCAATTCCCAATTCCCAATTTCCAATTTCCAATTTCTTATTTCCGACTTCAGATTTCTAATATCTGATTTCTGATTTCTGATTTCTGATTTCCGATTTCCGATTTCCGATTTCCGATTTTCGATTTCCGATTTCCGATTTCCGATTTCCGATTTCCGATTTCCGATTTCCGATTTCCGATTTCCAATTTCCAATTTCCAGTTTCCAATTTGCATTTTTCAGTTCCCAATTTCAAAATTCCAATGATTTCTGATTTCTGATTTCTGATTTCTGATTTCTGATTTCCGATTTCCGATTTCCGATTTCCGATTTCCGATTTCCGATTTCCGATTTCCGATTTCCGATTTCCGATTTCCGATTTCCGATTTCCGATTTCCGATTTCCGATTTCCGATTTCCGATTTCCGATTTCCGATTTCCGATTTCCGATTTCCGATTTCCGATTTCCGATTTCCAATTTCCAATTTCCAGTTTCCAATTTGCATTTTTCAGTTCCCAATTTCAAAATTCCAATGATTTCTGATTTCTGATTTCTGATTTCTGATTTCCGATTTCCGATTTCCGATTTCCGATTTCCGATTTCCGATTTCCGATTTCCGATTTCCGATTTCCGATTTCCGATTTCCGATTTCCGATTTCCGATTTCCGATTTCCGATTTCCGATTTCCGATTTCCGATTTCCGATTTCCGATTTCCAATTTCCAGTTTCCAATTTTCATTTTTCAGTTCACAATTTCAAAATTCCAATGATTTCTGATTTCTGATTGCTGATTGCTGATTGCTGATTTCTGATTTCTGATTCCTGATTTCTGATTTCTTTAGATTTTAGACTTTAGACTTTAGACTTTAGACTTTAGACTTTAGACTTTCGACTTTAGACTTTGAACTTTTGATTTTAGACTTTAGACTTTAGACTTTAGACTTTCTACTTTAGACCTTAGACTTTAGACTTTAGACTTTAGACTTTAGACTTTAAGCTTTAGACTTTAGACTTTAGACTTTAGACTTTAGACTTTAGACTTTAGACTTTAGACTTTAGACTTTAGACTTTAGACTTTAGACTTTAGACTTTAGACTTTAGACTTTAGACTTTAGACTTTAGACTTTAGACTTTAGACTTTAGACTTTAGACTTTAGACTTTAGACTTTAGACTTTAGACTTTAGACTTTAGACTTTAGACTTTAGACTTTAGACTTTAGACTTTAGACTTTAGACTTTAGACTTTAGACTTTAGACTTTAGACTTTAGACTTTAGACTTTAGACTTTAGACTTTAGACTTTAGACTTTAGACTTTAGACTTTAGACTTTAGACTTTAGACTTTAGACTTTAGACTTTAGACTTTAGACTTTAGACTTTAGACTTTAGACTTTAGACTTTAGACTTTAGACTTTAGACTTTAGACTTTAGACTTTAGACTTTAGACTTTAGACTTTAGACTTTAGACTTTAGACTTTAGACTTTAGACTTTAGACTTTAGACTTTAGACTTTAGACTTTAGACTTTAGACTTTAGACTTTAGACTTTAGACTTTAGACTTTAGACTTTAGACTTTAGACTTTAGACTTTAGACTTTAGACTTTAGACTTTAGACTTTAGACTTTAGACTTTAGACTTTAGACTTTAGACTTTAGACTTTAGACTTTAGACTTTAGACTTTAGACTTTAGACTTTAGACTTTAGACTTTAGACTTTAGACTTTAGACTTTAGACTTTAGACTTTAGACTTTAGACTTTAGACTTTAGACTTTAGACTTTAGACTTTAGACTTTAGACTTTAGACTTTAGACTTTAGACTTTAGACTTTAGACTTTAGACTTTAGACTTTAGACTTTAGACTTTAGACTTTAGACTTTAGACTTTAGACTTTAGACTATAGATATTGACGTATTTCGTATTTCTTATTTCGTATTTCGAATTTCGTATTTCGTATTTCGGTTTTCGTTGTTTATATTTCGAATGACGTATTTCGATTTCCTAATATTGAATGCTAAATTCATATTTTCGAATTTTGGATCCAGGATTTCGGTTCTAATTGCGTCTTTTGAATTTAAGATTTCGAATTCTGAATTTCGGATTTTGGGTGTTGGATGTCGGATTTCGAATTTCTGTTTCAGAATTTCGAATTTCAAAATTCGAATATCGGTTGTAATTTCAAGTTTCTATTTTTGAATTTCAGGTTTCGGATCGTCAATTTCCAATTTCGAGTCTGAATTTAGTATACCGAATTTTGAATTTCGAAATTTGAAATGTGGATTCGGAATTGCGAATTTTGATTTTAGAATTTTGAGTTTCTGATTTCAGTTGTTGGATGGCGAATTTCGAATTTAAGCTTTTGAATCTCGAAATTCGAACATCGACATTCGAATATAGAATTTCACATTTAGAATTTCGGATTTCGAATTTTGAGTACTGAATCCAGCATTTCGAAATTTTAATTTCGGATTTAGAATTTAGAACCCCAAATAACGAATTTTTAATTTATGATTCGGCTATTGGATCTGAATTCACAATTTAGAAAATCGACTTTCGAATTTGGATATTGGATTTGGGTTTGGTCTGATAAACTGTGGTAAACGTTTGTGAATAACGAGTTTATTGAAATGTGTGTACATTTAACTGTTAATTTCGTAGACTTTCTTTTTGACAATATGATGTAACGTATACAGTAACAATAGGACAATATTGTCCTCGTTTGGCTACGTCAGTTTGGGGACTATTATTATGTGTAATTTTTGCTACCATTTTATCTCTTAGACTGTTTTATGACGAACTTGAAGTTGCAACCAGTAGCAACATTTTAGTCGCTCTGCATCTCGATCTGAATATCATCATAACATTATAACTAGAATCAACGAGATTCAAACACGTCAGAAAGGTTTCACTATTTTTCCATACGCGACAAACGCCATCGTAGTCCGTGGAAATATAGGGTTTAAAAGCTAATTTTGGAGAAAATTTAGAAGGTAGATTGAGTACGAAATGGTGAAACGACCGAGTAATGAACAGAAGAGAAAGACCCCAAAGAGAATCTCTCATTGTTACTTACGTTCTATTCTAAATTTTCTCTAGAATTTTCTAACTAAAATTGTGACAAACTTTGGATTCCAATTTTTTTGACCTTAGAATTTTCTTCTGACTTGGTTATTTCAAGTGCTATATTGTATTTCGCTTCAAAAATGCCAAGAATCCATAAAGACATTGTAGGTGCGAAATAAAAACTTTTCCACTAAAACGCTTTCTGGTTAAATAGAAGGAAAGGGGATAAGTGAACCTGGAGCCGACAGTAAAGGTACACCGACCTCTTAATTTGCAGGTTCTAATGGTAGTCATAACATGCCCACAAGCTCTAATAATATAGTTAACCAGAATACTGGGGAGAGCCGTCCACTTCAGTGAAACTAAAAGCGGCTGCTCGGCAAAAACATTTTTTTGACAAATTTGCCAAATTCAAGCAACTGGCACAAAACATGAAACATTCATGACCCCATCACCACTCAAATGCGATGCTTCTTCTAATGAAGGCCTTGTTATTATTTCCACCATGTCTTCCAGTCTTTATCTAAAAATGACAAGTCAGCGCACGCAACCGCCCATTCGTCCATCCGTCCGGAGGTCACGTAACTCCGCCGAAACAATACCTCCCCAACAGTGCAGCAGCCTCTTACCGACCATCATCACTTCACTCTGGGGGTCCAGCGACAACCGAAAGTCCATTTGTCATCCGACAAAACAAAAACCAAACAAAGAAGACAATAGATCTTGTCACTTGATCAGAAAGGGGTATAATACCGACATTTGGAAACCCAAACTTGCTGAAAACTAACTGACAGACGGACGGACGGACGAACGGACAGACAGAACAGCCTGCATCGCAGTAGGCTAAGTGGAAGAAAGCAAAAGTCACACGACAAGCCGGTCCCACCAGTGCAGTAGTAGTAATCTCAGACTGACCGATCGAGTCGTAAAATTTAGAAACCGAAAGCCGGCCAAGGTTAGATACGGTTTTAGGTTTGCAATCCGTGCACAACACAAAACAACTGCTACCCCGGAGACCCACACAGTTCGCCACCGGAGATTGGTTGTTATGTGACCAATGAAAATTTCCAAAATTTAGTTTGGTTTTTTTTTGGATCAGCGCTTTTTTTGGCTGCAGTTTTACGGCCGATGGTAAAAGCCACCGCAACGATCAGCTTGGGAGATTGAATTTCTCTCCGATTGCCAAGTGTGACTGTACAAGTGGACTAATGTTGGTCGTGGTCAGCAGATTAGTCAACAGAATGCACAACATAAGAAATAGTACGGCTTGAGCAAATAAACTGACGTTCGCCAGTTGATTGAACAATCAAACCTGCTCCGGGGGTGCTGCATGCCTAGAAGGTTATCATGTTGAGCGGAAAGTTAGCCATTGAGGTGTCGGTTGTGATAGACCCCAATCGGTTGGGTTGATTTTAGGATAGCTTTCGAGGTCAGCAAGCGCTGGAGACAGTGAAAAAAGCAGTAGGCTTTAAACGCGACACTTGACAGTTGATCCAAATTGGCATTCGGGGGTCGATAAACAGCTGTTGTATTCCTTGGAACAGCCTACTTACAGTTTGGTAATATTTCGACTAAAAACATGTTTTTTCTGTTCTCTTTTCAGGTAAGCATTGCTAATGTGACTAAACAAATCAGGTAAGTTTTCTGAATGGCAATAAAACTTCCAAAATGACTAAGCAAAAACTAAACACGACACCGCTGTTGTGACTTTCATGTTTGAGCAGTTGCAACGGATAATTTGTTGATCTAACGAGAAACCTTTTTTCGTGCCATGGAACACCAAAAATCGCCCTGAAACAGAGCACCTCATTCACACTATGACCGTACCGCGGCGCAAGACCCCGCGATTTGAACTCGAAAAAGCTCATTGAACCTGGCTCAGGTGTAGAGTGCTAACAAAGCGAAAAATATGCTCAACATTCGTACGGAGTTGTTGTTATTTGCCAACCAATTTAAATCGACCGCGAAAACTGCCTCTTTTCCTATTCTTCATTGTTGTGCGAGATCGGATGTTTGTCACCATCAGCAGCGCACTGGATGTATGACACAGCACAGGCCAAACAACGCGACGCACGATGGAAGTGGCCTACACGGATTGGGCAAGGTCAGCATGAACTAGTTAGCGGTTAGCTCTCAGATTTTGGAGAAGACAAGACTGGCTGTTATAAGGGTTAAATCACCGGAGATGTGGTTTGCTTTTCACTTAGGCGTGTCTCTCCATCTCCATACTGCCGCCACCCGCCAGCGACGCAACGCGCGACGGATTGGAACAGCTGTCAGTCCGGTTAGTAGCAAGTGCGTGTGTGTGGTGGGCAAAGGAGGAGAAAGAGGTGAACCGAAAGTAGCATGGGGATGGCGTAATCGCGACAATGTTACGGCAGTTGGCTTGGCGATAGTTAAGCGATCCCTCCCCTTCCCCAGGTTACTAGATGTAGGAACACTGGGGAGGTGGTAGGGTTTGAATGAAAACAGCAATGCGTAAAAAAATGCTGCTGTTACTTGGATGTTTTTTTGCTTCTTCGATGATTTTTAAAACGTGCGATAGTTTTCAAATTTAATCTGTGTATGAACCAAATGTAATTCAAAAATTGACTCGTTTCTGTTAAATTCGTTGCTGTAATTGCAATATAAAATAATAAGATGTTATACCTTTTTTAACTCAAAACAGTGAACTTACATGCAGTCCATAACTACCTAATTTTGAAATAGTCGGACTATTCAATAAACGGGTTGGAATTGCGTTAACAATCTTTTTTAAAAACTTTGCAATTTGCCAATTGAATGCACCTGACAATGAGATAAGAACATCCTGACATCACTGAACTCTAAAGTGTCTATTTAAGATATATTTCCTTGAAGTTAGGGTTCCTCCTACCTTGTTAACGAAAACCGGTTACACGGTACTGACGCCCACAGTACCGGTAGTACCGAGAAAATGTTGGTACTTGATTTTTTTTGTTTCAAAGAAAGCATTCCCATAGTGGAATTGAACGTTCAAAATCATGATTTTATTGATCAGATTGTGTATGCTTAACAAGTATTACGATCAACAAAGCATGTTTAATGTGTCATAGAGTGTATAACAGTATCTCACATTTTAGCAAAAGGTTTTTTCCGAAGTTTGGCGCACTTTTAGATTCCATTACTTTTTACTAATTTGAAACTGGTAGACACGAGAAACTCTATTTTAAATAATAAATCAGCAAGGTATTTTTGAGGATTCTTCGATGTGATGAAATCTAGAATATTTAATGTTTTTCTATAACATATTTTTGCGTATCTCAATAGAAAGGTATAGCAATTGCTCTAAACTTCGACTTTTTAACGGAGGCCCGGAAGGCCGATGACATATACCATTCTGTGTGTGTGTATTAGACTGGTTCAATTTTTGAATTTTGACTCCACCAAGCTCTACTGATTCCTTTTATGGCCCTGAATAATTGTGCAAATTTTGGTACCGATCGGTTGTGTTTACGGACCCTCCAAAAATTTCAAATTTTTTATGAAAATTTGTTTGGAAAACCGGTTAACATTGAAAAAAAATTCTTAAAAAATCACCTCATTAATAAATTAATCAGAACACTATTTATTTATAAAGGTATTCTTGTACCGAGCACATTCGTGGAACATTTTAAGTTTATGAAAATTCACTGAAAACAGTTATTAACTAAAGAAGCAGCATGACTCTAAAACAAGTGGATTTTATTATTAATCATAGCAACCCTGTTTGAATAGCTCCATCGTTATACAAGTGTAAACTAGACTTGCCACACACCGCTCCCGTATGGCAGATGCAGCTATTCAAACAGGGTTGCTATGATTAATAATAAAATCCACTTGTTTTGAAGTCATGCTGCTTCTTTAGTTAATAACTGTTTTCGGTGAATTTTCATAAACTTAAAATGTTCCACGAATGTGCTCAGTAGAAGAATACCTTTAGAAATAAATAGTGTTCTGACTAATTGATTGATGAGGTAGTTTTTTAAGAATTTATTTTCAATGTTAACCGATTTTCCATACAAACTTCCATATAAACTTTGAATTTTTGGAGTGTCCGTAGACACAACCGATCGGTACCAAAATTTGCACAATTACTCAGGGCCATAAAAAGAATGAGTAGAGCCTGGTGGAGCTAGAAGTCAAAAATTGAACCAGTCTAATGTGTATGTATGTGTGTATGTGCGTCTGTATGTGTGTACGTGAACACAATCTCTTTCACTTTTCTCAGAGATGGCGGAACCGATTTTGACAAACTTAGTCTCAAATGAAAGGTGCAACGTTCCCATAAACTGCTATTGAATTTCTAATAGATCCGACTTCCGGTTCCGGAATTACAGGGTGGTGGATACGATCACACAGAAGATGTCGATTTTTACAATTTCTGCAATGAATGTATAAAGGTGAATGTATAAAGTGAAAATCTCTTTGGCAACATTGGCCACCATTATCGGTTCCGGAAGCCCCGGCGGAGGTATCCAAATTTAGAATAGCAGTCACATCGGTTTCTTAAAGAAGGCTTGACCAATTCGACCAAACTTAGTCTCAAATGAAAGCTGTTTTATCCCTGTGAATGGTTATTAAATTTCATCCTGATCCGACTTACGGTTCCGGAGTTATGAACTGTGGCGTGCGGTCACAAAGCAAATTCCGATTCAAACCGATACTACGATGAAAGCAAAAAAGTTAAAAATTTCGCTAAAATATCTCTCAAACAACTTAAATTTGCAGTTCTAGGTCATTGACGGCCAACCGAACTTTCGTTGACTACATTGACCACCATAGACAGTTCCAGAAGTAGCAGGGAAAAGCGGCTATCTTTCAAAATTAACGAACTCACATCAGTTTCCCGGGAATGGTTGGGCCGATTTTCACAAACTTAGTCCCAAATGATAGCTATATTATTCTCACAGATGTCTGTTTCGTATGGATAGCGGAATTATAGACTGAATCGTCCGGTCACATATGAAATTCCCAAATAAGCCGGCACTTAATTTTTTTTCAAAGGAGAGGATCCCATGAAATTTCAGAAATCGTATTCGTATTTTTGATGCCAAACATCTTTAAAATGCATGAAACGTCGAGATTTTATGCTATATCGATAAAAAATTCCCCCCACCCTTCTCTCACCACCCCCCTCTCAGAAACCACTCTCCTGCATTCCCTTCATCCATCCCGCATACTAAAATAAATTACATGATTCCCGACGCATCCTCCCCCTCCCACTAATTATATCCCTTCCCTTCTGCACCATGAAGTTAACATGAAGACAACATTGAACTCACGCTGATTAAGCTATATAAATATTATATTTTTGTTTGTTTCAAGTATGTCAGTGTCGACATGTTGCTTATCAGGTTCGTGACAGTCGCGTACTTATATAAGCTTATCAAGTGTGATAAGAATGTAATAGATATTTCCACAAAGTTATATTGAACGTAACCAGGCATTAAATCATAGTTTGGATAAATGAGAAAGGCACAATTGCGCCGCTAGGTGGATTAAAACAGGTTTTCTCTATATCTTAATTAGATTCACACTAACACTGGCTAACACAATCAAGTGAATATTGTCTCATACACACTCACAACCTCTCTCATTGCAAATGTTCCAACGCTCGTGACCTTCGCGATAACACAAACCTTGTCACAACTATTAACTAAACAACACGTTCCATGGTGACGTGACCGGAAACTCTAGTGATATGGCAGGACTTACTCTTCTAGCATCTGAACCGTACACTGAAAATCAAGTATCAGCTTTACCGTGCCGTGCGATCATCTATGAACGCATGTGAATATGTGTATGAACACATAGTCACAAAATCGAATTTATGCACGTGAGGTTATATACACGCTAGCATTCATGACATAGAAACATCCTCTCGACATACAAACGCCGACGTAATCGAACACGTCAACGCCCGAGGTCTTCGCGATGATACACAAAAACAAACCTGCAATCCCGTCCATTCATTCACAATTACGCTCAAGATATCGCAAACACAAAAACGCCCCGATGATTTGGTGAACGCCTTAGCACCTATAATTTAATTAACGCTGGCTCGCGCCCACAAACAAACGCTCATTTCCACGCGATCGTAAAGTACCTACACATGCACATTTGAACCTTATACTCAACATCACAATCAGCATTACGGCCCGCTGCAGTTAGCTTAATTTTGTATTTAGGTGGGTGACATTTCCCGTCGCGTCTGCAATTGTAGTGAGTGATTCTTACGAGTAGTCCTTCCAAGAATCCAGCTCTATGTAGCTTCATTAGAACAACACTCAAAAAAGACTTCTTCCAAGGAAGTTGAGTTGATTGACATCCTTCGACAAAGTTGTAAATAGTAAAATTATCTTTCTTTCAGTGACAAACTGATGCATGTAGAGCCAGTTAGCAGTGAACGTGCAACTTTCTTCATGTAAATTTTCAAAAAATCTCAAACAAATTTCAAACTTGTTGGTCCGGTAGCTAGACTTGTTTGACTTGATTCAAATTTGCAGCAATGACTCCAGGTGGGACTAGAAATCGACTTAGAGGTTACCCTATTGATTTCATTTTTTTTTCCTGTCACTCTATTGTACGGTAACAGTTTTTCAAACATACACAAAAAAATGTTCCCAAAGTCGTGAGAATGCCATGTAGTCTGGAACAATCACGGTTTCACGTTACGGAATAAAAATTATGGCTTTCTGAATTATGTTCAATTTCTTTTCAGTACCGTCTGCAAGACGCTTTTATTAGATGAGAGCTCGGTTTCCGACATGTCATTAGCAAATCGATTTCTATACGCGAGCAAGCTTAGATTTAAAATCCCGTTTTAATCCACCTAGTGGTGCAATTGTGCCTTTCTCATTTATCCAAACTACGATTCCATGACTGGTTATGTTTAATATAATGGTGGAACTGTCTATTAGATATTCAGTGCGATTTACACATACGTACAATGAATCGACAGCTACGAACTTGAGTTGCTGTGTCGACGCTGAAACACTTGAAACTAGCGACGGATCCAGGAGGGGGATTCGGAGGTTTGGACCCCGCCAAAAATTTTCAACTTGTTAAGAAATTTTAAATTAGTCTCTCAACTCAAAAACATTTCAAACCAAATTTTTCACTGGTTTTGCAGACCCACTAGGAAAGTTTATTCTAGAGGAATTAGAAAATTTTATTCGCGTGGAGGGGTACTTGATGAGTGAAGGGTGGTGAGTGATGTGGGGAGGGGGGGGAGGGGGGTTCCCCTCACCGTATCCCCCTAACTACGACCCTGTTATAATACAGAAAATCTATGCCGGTATTAGATTGACGATGTTCAGAGTGATTGCATAATCTTTCCATAGGAGAAAGGCAAATTCACCTTCCGCACTCTTAAACCCGTAACTCCGGAACCGGAGCTCGGAATGTAATGAAATTCAATAGCAGCCTATGGGAACGTCGTACCTTTCATTTGAGACTAAGTTTGATAAAATTGGTTCAGCCATCTCCGAGTAACCGATGTGCTTATTTTTGGTCACATACATACATACGCACACACACAGACATTTGCCGAATTCGACGAACTGAGTCGAATGGTATATGATAGACGGGATTAGGTTGACGATTTTCAGAGTGATTGCATTACCTTTCTATAGGAGAAAGGCAAAAAATTAAAACCTTCAGAAACCGACTATACGACGTGAACTGATTCATGATTAATTACATAATTTCTGGTTCTCGTGGTTGTAAATCGCAATCAAATTAGTCTGGATTTTTTTTTCTGCAGTATTTCACGAAATCCGGGATGTTATTCACGAATCCTTTAAATTCTCGTAAATTAATTCATGATTCTTAATATATTAGTCACAATTAAATATCCATGTTCGTAAAATAGTTGAAATAGTTCATGGATTCGTGAACTGTGCCAGGATTTCTAGTACATTATTCACGATTCATCTTGCGTCTTCTTGGTAATTAGAAAATATTCCAAATCATTCTCAATTTCATGAAACTCAGCACATGGTCATGAAATTTCCACGTGAACTATTTCACAAAATTGTAAGTATTATGGCATGGATAATTTTGACATTTTTGTTTCATGAAATTTTTCATGAAATATAGAGTAGAAGGGGGTCAAAAAGGTTTGGGGTACAATAGGTATAGGGCATTATCTTTGCTTAGTTATTGCAGACGTCGTTCATGTTGCGTGAATTAGATACACGGTAGAGAACATCGTTGACGACTGTCAGTTCGCCTGTTACCGCGGATCAAATGTATTAATTACGGCGTCGTTTATGTTTTCGCGTGTTGTTCTGCGAAAACGTACTGTCTTTTGTTCTCAGTACAGTACATTTAATCAATGTAAAAAATGTCAAGTGAGTTTTTTTATGTAAAAATTAATGGTAAGCTCGAGTTTTGTATTGGTTTTTCAATATTCTTATTTTTGAGAAAAAAATATGGACATCAACATGAAACTTTCGGTTGGGGCCACGATAGGTCAGCCGCTTGACGGCATTATAGGACACAACTATAACGAAAATTTGAATTATATCGACAGGAAAATTCTACGTAATTTCGTGCGAAAAACGCCAAACCGAAGTAAAGAGGACATAAAGAACGCAATTGCCTCTGTACAAGATGACATCACTATTCGATCAGCCTCTAAACAATTCAAGGTTCCGTTCAAAATATTACGTGCTCATGGCAAAGCGCTGGTCATTAATGAAAGCACGTCAGATATTTCGCGTGGTTTAAAAATATAATAATTTCAGGTGTTGTTGAAGTAAATAAGCAAAAAAAATGATTGAAAAAGAGAAGGAAAAAGAATCCAAAAAATGTTCAGAAACGCAAGCGTAATCGTCGAATAGCTAATCAACCAATGTAGCCGAAATGCACACCTTCGATTCCACACTCTGGCGACGACGAAGAAACCGAAGAATCTTTTTCTAAGTATAAAATCAGATGCGGCTGCTGAAAAAAATTGTTTTTTTCCACATTTCCTTCCGCGCTTTAATGTTTTTTCAGCTCATTTGCAACTTCTTCATTTTCTTACCTGAGTGACGTCATTGGATTGTATTTATTATTTGTGTTATTAATTTTTAAATGATCTTCAGTATTCATGCTCTTCATATAAAAGATGAACTGCTGATTTTCTAGGCGTTTACATTGTGTTATTTAACCACGAATAAGTACCTTCGCTCTATTGTATTTAACTTGAAAAATATTTGGCCATGTATAAAATCATTATTGCCAAAACATTGCCAGATGTATAATTTTTACAACGAGTGCTCGTTTGTCAAAATCAGTGCGAAAATTCCATCGTACGAGTTCGCCAAAAAAAAACTGACCTACTTGACCCCACTATACTCTACTAGGGTAAACAGGTCTAATACGCCCCCCCCCTTAAGCAAAAATAGCTATATTTCACCATTCGACACTATGATCTCCGCACCAACTACTCTAATTTATTGTTACATTAGTTAGAAATTAGTACCTGTTTCATTTTTTATTAAAAACATCCTCATACAAGTATTATTAAACATTTTTCAAAGATTCCTAAATTCTAGTTTTTTTCTTTCACCAACGGTAAAATGCCCCCGGTTAAAGTGTAATATGCCCCACAACAAGAGGATGGTATGCTCCACAGCAATCGGTGAGTATGCCCCATAACAATGGGTGGGGCGTTTTAGTCGGTGATGAGCTGTTGTGAATGCATGAATAATTCTACATGCACACATAGTTTTAGGCCAAGCTAAAAACTAAGATAGTAACCATAATATTCTAGTAAGCTATTAGCATATTAAAAATACCAAACTAACTTAGTACGTTGATTTCATGAAACGATACTGTTATCAGTCATTTTTACTTTTTACATAATTCAGGAATCCTGGGAATTGAAGAGGGGCATTTTGCCACGGTGGGGCGTATTATACTCTTGTACCCTAACATTTAATCAGGAATCCATTCCATTTCAACCGATACAGAGTTATTGAACATTTCAAAAACTGCAAAAAATGTATGATTTGCAGCATACGGCAGAAATGTTATTACAAATAGGGTATTTTAGGAACAACATACCCCAAAACCCTAACTTCGTATTTTTCAAGAAACGGATGTATTCTTATTCAAATACTAAAATTGCTCCCTTAAAAATGTATGAGCTGTAATTTTCTAATGGCTAGTTCGAAAGTTCTAGCATTTTATGTATATTTTCTAATATATTTCCATATTGCCAATGGCAAAAACATCAAACTTCCAAATTATGTTGGACACAGCTTATAGATTTTATTTCTTAGTACCAGTTGTTTTATCATATTAGAATAACCAAAATGTAAAAAATCAAGTAGCGATAGATCGAATACAGATTATATACAGATTTCTTTTCAAATCATTGTCTAGTCTATAGAAATTAGAGCAATTAAATGTTTTTTTTGCGTTTCTCTATTGTAGGGTAATAAGTATAACTCGAATGTTCTGACACAGAAGTTTTCCTAATAATGACATTTCTAAATATTTGTTAAGAAAATAAATCTAGTTGCGTCTTTCTCAAATGGTAAAAGTCATAGCTTTAATATACTTTTTAATGCAGACTGCAGACTTCATCAATCATTTTTTGAAGCGCTGGTGCGGTTATACCGCGCGGTAAAAGTTCATTTCCCGCACCTCATCCGTGGGAAAGGTGTCTCACCGCACGGCAGTTTTCGCGGTACGTGTGCGGTAAATACCGCAACCGCGACGAACCCTACTCACATGAACTTTTAAGGGGACAGTCCCATATGAAAATTTCAAAGAATCGATTTTTTTTGCTCGATTACGTGTCGTCGCTGTTGTGCTATCTTATGACAAACGCCATTTTGTGGTAAACTGAGTTAGATATGGCACATTACTCGTCTAACGAATTTCTATAAGATGGCGTTTCCAGAATTTTGAAATTTTGCTTGGTTACTGAAATATAGCGGGAAAAGTGATTAGAAATTGTGAGTTTTTTGCTTCAAATCATTATGTCTTGGGATTGGCTCAAGTTATAATGAAGTTTTAGTTGCTTTTATGAGTAAAAATGTCGTAGGAACACAATGGCATAATAATTTTCAAAAGAATAATTCATATATTGGGAGAAAAACGCAGTTTTAACTTTAAACTGGTAATATAACATATTTGGCAACAATGTAACCAAAAATAACTATTTTTTCTAGATTCCCTGACTCATTTCCTTCAAATTGCATCCAACCGATTGTTTATAGACCAAATTTAACCAAGGATATGAATAAAAGTTCATAATTAGTTATTTTTTTCTATGGAAAATTTTCCATGCACGATTATGACACGTCATACAAATTTTTTCATCAATACACACCTATGACACGTGTGAGTGCGACTTTTGTTTACATTTTTAGTAAAAACTCGCAACATAGTCATCCGATCTTCGTAATATTTGAGAAATTAATACAGAATAGGTAGAAGCATCAATTGTCTTCTCTGAATTGTTTCTACCATTTATTAGTTTCATGATATTCAATCTCAAACTTTAAAAATCGTTTTTCTCGAAATGTGCAAAATGGCGCTTGTCATAAGATAGCACAACAGCGACGGTGTGCAGTCAAAAGTCTGTGTGTGAACTTTGAAGTCGAAACTGTAAAAAATAACGGAAGACGAAAGTGTATAATTTTATAGTGCGCGCCTATGCATTACTAACCTCTTAAGGGTTCATGCGAGCAAGCTTCTCATTTGAAAAAAAATTATAACTCTGCCATTTTTCAACCGGTTTTGGGGATAAATAGGTGGTTAGTAGCAGAATTAAATGCTCTCTCTAAATTTTTATTCGACAAGATACACTTCCTAAGAAGAATGTTGAGTAATTTTCATGAAAAAATCTCAAATAATGGTTGTTTTCATATTCTTGTTTCAAAACCGCATAGTATTTATAACAAACGAACATAACATAGCATACCGCTGGAAAGGTAATTTCTTCTCCTTTCCAAAACTCTCCAAAAATTAAAAATCGTCTTAAAAATGACAGCATAGAATTTTTTTAGTGTTGAAAACTCCGAAAAATAGTTTTTTTTGCTATAAATCAAGATTTTGAGGGTATACAACATTTTTCATGCACTATTTTGTGTTAAATTTGATGAGATCTACAACCTATACTAGGTCATTTGAAAAGTAGAAAATCACTGTAGCACCATGTTTTGAGCGGAAACCCATTTCTGTCACATTTTGATACATCTCTTTTGCAATCATCAGAATATGGTGATTATTTACGCGGCAAATATGCCGAGCAATAGACGTTTTCACTGTTTATGTCAGTCACATTGACTGTTACACTGACAGCCAAAAATCCCGAAAATATTTTTTTTTTTGCTAAAAATCAAAATTTTGAGGATATATTAAATAGATTGACTGTTGTTTTGTATTGTATTTGGGCTAAAACGTGTACTAAGTCATTTGAAAAGTACTTGCCATTTTTATTATTTTGTAGTGCCGCGTAATTTAAAATGTTCTTCATAATTTGAAATTGTTGTTTTTTTTTGCATCTTAAAGAAACAATAGGTAGCACACCCATCATTGCAAAGTGTTTTGATTCCATTCCAAATTTGAATCATATAATACCAATTGAATAAATCGTTCCTGGTAGCCAAATGTTCAGCATTTATTCTTGCTCTGAGTGTACTTTTCATTGACCAAAATTTGTCCTCCTTTCAATTTGTCCGTTCGAAGAAGTGAACAATAATCACATAAACACTCGACGGTTTCAAATTAAAACACCGCACATTTCAACCTTCTCTGTCTTTAAACCCTTACTTGCGCAACGCAGCACAGGTTACCGAGTGCATTTCCTTTCACTTTTTTGGTCCGACCTGCACGTGACGTTAAGCGGCGACTTTTTCGGTGCACAGATCAGATCCATTAACTTCAAGCACCCGTACCCTGCATGTCCGTTCCGTTATGCTGTATTGGCGAATAGTAGTTAATGCACGGTGCACAGTGAAGTAAGCCGCGGTAGATATTATGTGTCGGTGCATTCCCATGCGCGTTCTTTCCGCTGCAGTTGGTGCAGTTCGACGGTCCATTGTCAATGTTGCTGTTTTAGCGCCCCTGAAACAGCCATCACCCATCGGTCCTATGGGTACCGAGTCGGTACCAACTAGCGACCGAGGTAGGTTCGAACTTGGTGAACTTGCAAGGCTTTTGCTGTACCATTGGCGCGCGAGATCCGTCTTGGCTTGGCTGACTTTAAACGATCGCACGGAGTCATTTGGTATTTGTGTGTTAATCCGAGGCTGTCAGAAAGGAAAAAAAAAAGACGGGCTTTGTTTCATGTGGATAAATTAACCAAGAAGGTTTTTTCTTGCAATGGTGCTAATAATAGCTTGCAGAATCTGACACCCACCATATAATGACGAGTGTTTGTTTGTTTGCTAGCTTGTTTGTTTCCCGATCGTCTACCAGTTTTAGAATTTCGGGACTAGTTAAGCTAGTGCGAATTCGATACGCCGGGTTTTCCCTTGGGACAGACAAACAGCACAAGAAGCATGGAATAACGTTGACCTTAAACCGATGGCGACTTTGAGGCGATGACGTGCGTTGTTTACATTCATTTCGAAAGTGATCTTTTCGCAAGAATGTCGAAACATTTGACTGCCGAGCCGGTTCGGATTCACGGTCAACGTTAAAAAGCCTCCGAGTTGTAGATGGCGGGAAAGCATTAAAATGCTGCAATTACTTATATGTTATCGTATCTATTCGCAACTATCAGAGCGTCAATCGATTTTTGCTCTCTTATATAGAAAGGTGAAAATCGTTAACCTAATCGCGGCCACTGATCCGAGTGCCATACACCATGTCTGTGTGTATATAGCTAAAAAATGGAAATTATGGATCTCAGAGACGACAGGAGCGATTGTCACAAGCTTTATCTCAAATGAAAGGTACAACCTTTAGGTTGGCTGCTGTCGAATTTTCTGTCGATCGGAGTTCTGGTTACGGAGTTACGGGTTTAAGAGCGCGTCCACACAGCAATTTTCCGTATAACAGGTACTACCGTGATAAACTTTTTAAAATCAAACCTTAAAATAATTTTAACGCCAAAAATCAAACAAATGCATGAAAGTTTGAGATTTGATTTGATCCTTAACAAAAATTTCGGTACATTTTTGCCTTTCTCAAATAGAAGGCTTATCCGTCAGAAGAACACTAAAACACGCGGTTCTAGAAAAAAGCATCAATATCACCAACAGTGCATCAACATTCACATTCACTCAACTATGACGAATATCGAAGCTACAAGAGGTCTGAAAGGTATTACGCGCACTCTTACCCCGACCATGGTGGGTGTTGTAGGTACCAATTTGTGATTATGCCGATCTTCTTATGCTTTTCTACCAATAGCTATGTTTAAAAAATTGTTAGTTGTGCACTTTTGCCTTCCCATACTTTACATTTTAACACATCCATATCTTAAAACAATGAATTCAGATCGATGCACCAAAAATTTTAATGCAATTTTATTAGTGAGAAAAGCGACCGGAAGATGGTAGTACGGATGAACGGCTGTATTGTACTGGCAGTACAAAACAGCCGTTTTTATATTGTGGACCGAAAAAACCGAACATCGGTATATGCAATTTTATTCACACTAATGAATGCAGTTAGAAATATTTTTGAAGACTAGATATACGATGTGTAATTTTTTAATTGGAGCTATTATTTGTTTTATGTTGTAACGTCATTATCAAGGGATTGAAAGGTGTGAAGTATTCTTCATTATTAAGAGCCATAGTACCCAAGGAAGAGCAAGGAGTTGAAGGGATAAAGTTTAGAAAGGCATAGTATAGGGTCATAAGAGGAAGCCTAGAGTTTCCCGACGACTTAATGCGGTAGAAGAAAATAAGACATTCATTTATAAGCTGCAAGATATTCAATCACTTTAAAAAACGTTTTTCTCGAAATGTACTAAATGGCGCCTGTCATAAGACGGAAAAACAGCGACGAAATGTGTGTAAAAATGTCATTATTTGGAAAATGGCTAATTAATACACAATTTACACATTTTCAGAACCGCCATAGCAAGCCAGACCAAAGCGAACACCCATGTACCACCCACCATTCCTTTTTGTAAAGACAGTATGCTTAGAAAAGCCACTTAACAAGGAACGAATGAGTAGATTTGTCCCCTGAAGATGATGCGAACCCTGCATCGAAACGTCGGAGTAATCATAACATAATTCGTTTAAATCTATAAGAGACTGCTTAGCCGAAATTAAGATCTGTTTTACACAATTTACTTTTTCTAGTGTTTCCGTTCTTTTTTGTTTTCATCTTTAGGTTTTAGTTTTTCTTTTGTTGACAGCAGGGGCGGATCCAGAAAAAAATTTCGGAGGGGGTCCGAAATTTCGATTTCGAAACGATCATTGTACAATAAGTAATATGTAATAACCCTCATTTAATTACAAACTTTTTTGGTAATCGAATCTGATTTGGAATGATTTTGAGTTCAGAGTGAATTAAAATAGAAACTATTTTAAAATTTCTCAACATCTTGAAAAATTTCGGGAGGGGTCCGGACCCCCAGGACCCTTCCCCTGGATCCGCCATTGGTTGACGGCGTACTGAATTGTCCAACGCCTCTCTACTAATTTTGGCATTGATAATTCAATTGAAGCTTTTCTCAGCGTAAGACAAACTTGGGCAACTGAAACTTTCGCTATAAGTTGGAAGAATTATGATACTTGCATCACCCATCGAGAGGTCAGCGGGATTTGAGCGAGATTTTCCTGGATCTAAGTTATGGGTATTTTTGGACTTTGGTCTGTTATTTTTCATAAAAGTTCGTTCCAATATAATGAAATTGTCTTTTTCAATAATATCATCCCAAAACAGGTATTCTTAGTTTTCAAGTGATGTAGGAAACAGGAATCAAGTGTCGTAAAATTAAGGATCGAGTCTCCACTAATCTAAGCATTTTCCAATTTGGTCTTTGTTCTCCAGAATTGCTCATAGGTTTTTTTTTGTTGGAGACGGACCACTGCGACCAATATTTAGATCTATTGTGCTCATAGGTTTTGTCCAGTATAATATTTTCTCGAATATTGTATGATTATTGGCCGTCGCTAGAAACCATCGCTAGAAACATAAACGCCCAGTATAGAATTGAATTAAATTGGAGTTTATGTAGTTTTAAATTTTTGGTCGCTTGACTCTCCATAGTGCAACGTTTCGAAGGGTCATCTTCGGGGGAATGCAGATTTCCTGGAAAATTACAGAAATTCGCCTACAATTTTTCTTGTCAATATTAATGATTGTGGTACATATGGTATGTGACACAATCATTAAAAACCAGACCAACTGTGCAGCGTACACAATGAAGATGATTCAAAATTCTGTGGCAATCAAATTATTAATTTAATGAATGATTTAAAAAAAACGAATTATTTTGAACCTTGAATGTGGAAGAAACGTGGACAACCGTACAGACCGTTTCAATTTGATGGGGGTTTGATAAATCGTTGGGAGTGATTTTGCTAAGAGGGTTAATGTCACTCTTGTGGTACTAAGTTGCTGGGATTCAGTCTCAGGGGAAAGCACTAAAATAAAAACCTAGTTTTGTCTTCCTAAACCTACACAATTACATGGCAAACATCGCGTTAACTCGAATATAAGCAAATATTTCAGATTAATTGAAGATCTTTTAACATAACTTAAAAATAGATAGAGAAATAGCAGGATAGATGTGAGCCGAGATAGTTGCCACCAAGACGAAGGGAGAGAGAGGAGGTGGACGTCTGAAGAATGGTAAATGATGGTTAGAACTGTGATATTATTTTTGCATATTGCGCGATATTTCTATTCCTTTCGTCCTTATTATAAACAATGCAACTGGTAATTGTTACCCCATAACCAGTACATCATAAATTTTGCAAAAGAAGTAAAATTTTCACTAGAATTTTAGAATTCAATAATACAGATGCTCTCGCTGATGCTGCGAGTATAATATGAATATGAATTTGATTATACATATGTTTTCGCGATCCTAGGTGGATTACTTGATGATATGTGTATTCATATACTACCAAGCATTTACAATACGAGTCGGTTGTCACGGTAAAGATGGACTTGTCTGTCTATACCAGGACACATGCTAGTGAACTCGGGTGATTCGTAGTTATGCTGCCTACGCTCGACCCTCATTAGCAGAAGACAAAAGTTAAGCCCGTACGATATTAAGCCTGTTCTAATGACCCTGCCACTTCTAGTTTTCCGATATGTTTACTTCATATTCTTTCTCTCATTTGAGTACTATGGCTCTAATTTTCATAACTTTCCCTACCCAGTAATCTCTAGCTAATTGAATGACGTTAAAATGTATAAAAGAAAATGTGACAGACACAGTCGAAATAAAAAAAGGAAACAAGATTATTGAGTTACTATTGTGTAGCCTGTCGACTGTTCCGAAATATTTTGTAAAATAATTTTCGACGATTCAGTCAAATAATGCAGCACAAACGACGTGGGACAACATAGACATACGTCGTTTGACTGAATCGCCGAAAACCATTTTACAAATTATTGAGTTAATTCGCGAAATGTTCTCGGAATTGAATTCCTTTAATCACGTAGATATGTTTTCATACCCTGATATTCAAAATCGGCTTACTTTTACCCCTAAAACACCAGTGAACCAATACTCTTTATGCAACGGCCTCATTTTTCGCAATGGAAGATTGGTCAGTGAGGAATTTAAATATTAAATGTTTAATATATCCGCCGTTAATGAACAGATTTAGAAGATCTATAGCTTGTTAGAAAGGTATTTCTATTTATATGCACTTGGTGCTACTTGATTGCTTTGTTCGAAAGTTGTTTGCTTGAAACATGTTGTGTTTTGACAAATTGACCCATATCTCAGAAAGTAAACAACATTTCAAAAACCTGTTTTAATCAACCTTGCGGTGCAATTGTGCCTTTCTCATTTATCAACGCTTCGATTTATGAGCTGGTTAGGTTTAATATAACATTCTGGAAATGTCTATTACATTCTTATTACACGTGGTAAGTATATATAAGTGCACGACTGCCATGAGCCTGATGATGAAACAAACAAAAATATAATATTAAATTTGCTTAATCAGTGTGAGTTCAATGTTGTCTTTGTGTTAGCATATCTTAAAATGCGAGTTGGTTGGGAGGGGGGGCTGTAATTAGTGGGAGGGGATGGATGTGTTGGGAACAACCTAACCTATTCATGTATACGGGTGAATGGAGGTAATGCGGGTGTGAAGTTGGTGTGAGAGAGAGGGGGGTGAGAGAGTTGAAGAGGGGTATGAGAGGACGGAGGAGGAGGGGTGGATGGAGGGTGTAACACCCAACTGCATATTATACCTTCTATTTGAGACTAGGTTAGTGAAAATTGGTTCAGTCATCACTGAAATGGCTTTAGTTCTGAATTATGCCCGGAACACGGGACTTCCGGAATTATCGATAGTGGACAGTATATTCCAAGAATGTTTGATTGGCAATCAGTGATCTAGGCCAGCGAATCCAAGTAATATGATGTTCATTACAATAGCTTTTTAACCTATGAGCTATTACGATTGTACCGGTTTAGGTTTAGAGAAATTCCTATGTGACCGCAATAACCAACCTGTAACTCCTGAACTAGGGTTGTGGTACCGGTAATACCGGTTCCGAAAATCCCGGGAATACCGACCCATTTTTGGTACCGTAATACCGGTACTGAACAAAAGCCAGTACCGGTATTTTCGGTACCATACTTTTTTTTATGAAAAATATGTGGACTCTCTAGGGGGACCTGTTTCAAAATATCGGTGTGCAAGATGACTTAATTATATTAATTACCTTCTAGATAAATCGTTGAGCTAACACCTTTGTGGGGGAATGAGGTGGGGCCATCATCATAATAATTCTAGAAGTTAAACATTACTAGCTCCCGTTGTACTACACGGTATGTTTAAATTCCGGCAATATTTCGTCGAAATTGAATTTTAACGATCTTGTACTAAATTTCAAAATATTCACATCTATCGTAAGAGACGTAAAAATGTGCTATGAATTTTTATATTGGTGACATTCTGATTGGTTTCCATTATTCACTGGGTGGCGCGTAATAAGACTATAGTCTAAGCCATGTCTGTATTTGGTTTGCTCTTAAACCATTGTCTATAAATGAACGAACACCGATTTAGTAGCCAACAATTTTAGACTTTGTGAACTGCTTCAAATAGGGCGATTTGTAATTATTGGTTATAGGAAAATTCAGCAAAACTCCATAGTTTACAGGAAAGCAAGGAGCGTTGGTATGCATTAGAGAATAGTAGGCAAACGACATAAAGGTCGGAACCAATTTACAGAAAAGCAAGAGGGGAAATGCGAGCAACCTGTTGGGATTTACTGCCATTCTCGCTTTGTTTTACTGTAGTTAATAGGGTTTCTTACATTTACAATCAGTGAAGTCGACGAAAGTCGCACGGCTTAGCCGTTATTTCAAAATGGCCTAGATTTCGAAAAAGAAGTTGTCGCATACGAAAAATAAATATCTTCTGCTGAAATGAGTCATGCCATGCCGAAGCAATTAAAAACAATAAACATGTTTTACTGACCAGCACGAATAAATCATCTAAGAATAAGGTCATCAGTTCGAGCATTCAATTTGATTTTAAGGCTTTTTTCGAATGTTTAAAAAAAAATTCGAGTACCGGTACCTTACCGGTACTGAGGGCTTCAGTACCGTAGTACCGGTTCTCGCCAAAAAGGGTCGGTACTGCGAACCCTATCCGGAACCAAAAGTGAGTAATGAATGAAATTCAATAGCAGTTAATGGTAGTATTATATATTTCATTTGCAAATTAAGTTTGATAAATTCGGTTAAGAGTTCGCTGGAAAATAGATGTGATATTAGCTCTGGAACTTGGCGAGTTCCCCGGGGGTATTAAGAACCGTCATAGGCGACCAATGTGGTTAAAGCTGACCCAAATAATGTTGAACCTATTTAAATATGTGTTACATCGTTCGGATACCATGGTGTTACCAGTTTATATGGAAATTTACGGTGTGACTGGACTCTTCAATCCGTAACTCCGGAACAAGAAGTCGGATCAACTAAAAAATCAATAGTTGACTGTTGCATTTTAAAATGACTTGTTAATTTTTTTATCAGTTTCTTAAATTATGTAACGTTTAAAAACACGCTTGTATACGATACGCAACATTTTAATAAAATAATTGTAATGTATTTAATTTTTAGTATTACGATGAAAATTTTTTTATGCGATATTTAATTTAATTTATCTTTCATTTATACTTCATACATTTATTTTATATTTGGGGTACAAATATCTTACATTTTATAGATGAAGTGCCAGTCATTGCAAACCAAATACAAAAGGACCACTCCTTGCTTAAACAGGAGAATTTTTAGGCACCAATTATTATCATAGTTAAAGGCCATGAGCGCGGAGCGAACCAGTCACGTTACACGTGAAAATTAATGCACAACACTGCCGCCAGATTTGATTCGTAAAATTTGAATGCATTTTACTCGGTGAATTCCAAATTGATAGAAAAGACAAAGCAAATGTCACCCTTTTAATTTAGCCCGTGGGGTCTGTTTGATTAATTTTTATCCAACTTTTTCTTTTCTTCACTAGAATATTTCAATTCAGCCCAAATTTTAATAAATCAATTTCAGGTAAGCCCAACAGATTTTCATTATTGACAAAATATTGATAATTGATAATTTTCATTATTGACAAAATATTGATAAAAAATGTAAAATTTCATTCTGATGTAGACATTTTCTAATACTTTTAACATAACATTTTAACATTTCTATCATATGAATAAGTGGGAAATAATCGAACTATTTTGAAAATTAACACTGGTGTTGCATTTTCTAGTAGAAGAGCAGGCCACTAGATGTGCTTCATTGTCACTTCTGCTGGAAAGTGCGAAACCAGTGCCGTCGACTGCCCTGCTGATTTTCATTGAAAAACGACATTATCCAGCAGCGTTGAAGCGATTTTTTGAATTGGGTTGCAAAAAACTGCTACTGGACTTAAACGGAGAGTGGTAGTAAAATATTACGAAATCGCATGGCGGTTTTTGATTGAAACCCCCGGGGCAGTAAATTGCACTGGTTTTGCACTTTCTAGCAGAAGTGGGAATGAAACGCGTCGGTTGGTCTTCTTTCTGCTATAAAATGTAACATCAGTGTCATGCACTGCCCCGGGGTTTTTCATTGAAAAACACTATGGGATATCTCAATATTTACTGTTACGGATTTTGTTCGCTTACGTTCGTGGCACCAGGTTGCTTTGCTTCGTTTTCATTCAACATATCTGGCTTTGGTCATTCATTGTGCGTAAGAAATCATAAAATTCGTTTCATGAATTCTCGAACAATTCGATCATGCATCGACCAAAGGGCCGAAATCGCAATGATATCGAATCGAGAAAAATAGCTTTGAAAATTCGGTTCAGAAAATTAAATCGTATTTTAACAGTGTTTGCATACTGCGCCTTCAAATGTATTGAAACACTTCGAAACAATACTAGTTTTCGGAAGCATAACTAAAATGTTTTATATAATAACGTTTTCGTTGATAAAATTGAAAACAGATTATTTCGCCGAGTGTTGTTATGAAATGTTGATTAGGCCATTTTTGAGTCGCCCTCTTGTTTTGACGACTCTCAATTTCGCCCTGCAGTGTCGCCACAAAACAAAAATCAAATGTGGCTTTCGCCGTGCTCGCTGGAGGGGAAAATTTGTTATTCCCCCTGGGCGTAACAAGCACTTGGTTTTTGTTTAGGGCGATTCTGTTTACGGACCTTGTAAACAATGATGCTGTCAATTTCGCCTGTATACACTACCTTAGAAATGCAGAGGCGTAACCCGTCTGGCTTTTTGTTTACAGTTGAAAGTCGGATCCGCCGTTTTGTTTTTTTATTGATTTTCATGAAGTGTGAAATATTTATAACTGAGTTTTTATATTTTTTATGAAGTATTTTTATTCCTCTTTCAGATATTAATCAAATCTCTGTTTGTGTACATTTGTTAGTTTCGCCCATTTGTCGGTTCACGATCGAATTGTATCGTAATTTGCAGTAAGTGATCAACAAATTTTGCAAAAGTAATCGACTAGATTTCGCGCAACTCATTGAGCCACATCCCAGTCCTGCACCAGTAACCTTTTAAACAAACAGACACTCCAAGTTGACCAGGTCAGTCTGCACACCATCACAATTCCAAAATGCACAAGTTCACAGTGACGAACGTATTTTCGCCACCGAACCCCTTCCTGTCCAAACGAATCGAGCCAAGTCTACCGTTGCGATGGTCAAGAACATTCAGCACCATACGGAAACAGAACAGCAGTAAACAGAATAAATGCATTTTATTACTCCTAAGTTGACAGTCGCGGCCTGCTATTCGTCGATTTCCGCGAATGCAACACGCGCATTTATTATCAAGTATTACTTTGTAGGTATGATAATCATAAACTTTCTCGCGTGGTTCATCCATCCACCCGTCAAACCCTAGAAGAAAAAGAAACCAGGCACCGTAGCTAAACAAACACAAATCTTCTGCCTCATTATTTACCACTTAACCGTGTTTGTTTACTCCTCCGTCTACCGGAGTGCCGACAGCCGGTCCAAAAAATCCAAACCGAAAAAATTACCCACCAAATTGGCCGGCGATCAATTCCGGAGGAGAGGCAAGAAGTGCCCATATCAAAAGTAACCACCGCAAGTCAAGTTCGGGGTCATGAGGCAATTATGCACTGACCTCTTGTGTGTGAGGCGGGGTACGAAAGTAAACCCTGGCTATAGGCAGGAGTCCGAAAAAAGGCAAACCTGATCTGAGCACGTGAAGTTCAAGTGCGCATGATACTTACACTGTTTACGTCGCCTTTCCTGGTCATGGCGGCGCGCCCGCCCCGGTAACAGCATAAAGTATGAATGAACGAGTTAACTGCGAACGATCGGAGAAAGAAGAGCCGGGAAACATGCCCGCGTACTCGTGCCGCCGGCGGCTGTCAGTGCGAGCAATGGGTAATGTGGTATGTAAACATGCGATTTAACTTCACGCGTTTGATGCTGGAGTTTGGCTGTCGTGAAGGGGTTGGTGATTGGGGAGGGGTAGTCGGAGAGTTAAGTGCCATTGAAATTGAAAGTGAGTTTGCGCCTGCGTTGAATTAATGTTTGCTACACGGTGTTACTTGTGGGAGCACTTAAACGTGGGAAGTGATTTTCAACTGCCGAGAGGGATTGTGTTATTTTATTTGTGTAAATCAATTGGAGTAATCATTCGAATAACTACATTGTCTGATGACAGTCCTTTAATTTTTCGATATGTGAGGCATAATCACTTTTGTATTTAAGGGATTTATTAATGTATGTTACTATTTAGATAAATATTAAAGATCTTTTTCAATTATAGATATTTCAACTTCAAGAGCATGTTTTTCGGCATAAAAACCCGTATGCGAACCGAAGGTCGTCAAATGGTGGGATAACAAAATTTTCACAAGTTTCCTATCTCATGCCTCCACGCGAGTCTAAGTCTATTGATGACATGTGGTCCTTAGACCGGCGACGACTGGGTGCTATCAGCCTTCTGCTGATAGTAGCAGAATGAGAGGGTGCGAACAGATCTAGTCGAGAAAACATTGCCGTAAAAATGAATAGTTGATCGGAAATTAGCCCCAAAACGAAATAATTTGACTAGTATCGATGATCACGGGTCAATACGTATTGAAAATTCGCCGCGTCTGTTTTTATGAACCTAATTTCAAGCTCCGTTATTGCTAACAAGCCCGTGCATCAGGTTAACTATCCTTTATATTTCCCTTCAGTGTTCGTTATTATCGCACGTATACCTGTATTCCACAAACAATCCGATGTGGAAAATAAGAAATACTTTCCATGATTTATAACATCTCGCGCTATCTTTGCCTGTATAATGTGTTATCACTCGGTAGTTTTCAAGCCAATAAATATATCGTAGAGAAGAAGTAACAAATTCCGTCTAAATATTGTTGCAATAAATAGTGATCCGGCCCATTACGCAGATAAGATTAGCTTACCTAGGCAATATTCCCACGGTCGGCTGTGTGGAGTTCAAATTGTTTTTGTTTAGGGAACATAGGATACTCTCGGTAGCCGGCTGCCCAGAGTTTAAAAAGTACCAAAAACTAAACAAGATCTTTTCTTTTACATGATTAAGGTTAATTATCGCGACGTTCCTCCCGGATGGGATTGGTCGAAGAAGAGAATGCCGAATTACAGCATATGGCTTGATTGGTCACAAACGACAGATAGATCATTCAGGACTGTCTTGCAAAAGTTACTGTAAGGGCATATTTTGGACGAAATATCCAACGAATTGCCTGGTTTTTCTCGTTTCAAAGTTATTTTTTGAAGAGTAAAGTTACGCGCCACAACGATTCGGAATTATCCAAGAGCTTGGTTTAATTCATTTTAACCGTACTGAAGTTAATAATTTGAAAGTGATAGAAAAATCACGATTTATCTTCAACGTACGAATACAGTGGGAACATTATAGACGATATGGGGGGTAGAAAAAGGACGATTATCTGTTGATAGAAACCACAGAAAGTTTCAAATGCGCTAATTGTAGTGAAAACCATCAATAGAAGTTCTGGGCATCGACAACAACAATTTACCTACTTCTTCAGGTACACTTTAAGAAAAACTAGAAGTAAATTTTAAACGTATTAATCCGCTTCAAAATAAAAATACAACTTCACTACATCTACAAGGATCTGTTATCTCCATAACGCCGTCCTACAATGGTGCGCATCTTATGTTTCTGTAGCAGGTATCACAGCTAAAAGAATTCGATTTCACACAAAGCTTTCTTCGCTCCAACCAGTGTAGGTAGCATTACTGAAGGAAAATTATTTTTTTGTTGCATTCAACGCTTCAATTGATGGCTGCAATGCTAAATTCTATCGCCATGTTTGTAGCTTTTCAAACCGGATGGGAATTTTCCAACACAATTGTAATGAATTTAAATTGAATTTTGACATTAAATAATCATTTAATTTTTTTAATTGGTAATGCTCACTTATTGAAATTTGTTTTTAACATCTTGGGGGTACATAACGTGAATATATGCCGTTGTAACCGAAGCTTTTTTATAAACAAAATATTAAATTGAAGAGTAACTCCAGTTTTGTTATTCATTGATTTTATCGATTGTTGGATTCGGCTGAGGAATCGAAATGGTGCTTAATCGCAAAATTAAACATCAAACACCAAGATAATCGAGAGTTTGGGTATCGAAGTGAAAACCAATCTTTGTATCGTTTTTATTGCTGCAGCGCATTTGCCTTCCCAGTGCACTGGCGAACAAACTAATTTCTCGAAAGGAGACATACAAAAACTTACAAAAAATCGATTGAAATGCTTTATAATCGTTATAATGATTTTAACGCTAAACACCGATCCTGGAATAATGCTCAAAGCAATTTAAACGGTAATTTTTACTTTTACTTTACTGCGCAGACTGTAAAAAGGCACTTTTCTGTGATGATGATACTAGCATCTCAGCCACTGGTGGGAGTCTTCGTATTATCTGCAGTCGACTGCAACGAAGCTTGAATATTTTCAATGATTACTTGAAAAAATGGAAAATTTCCACTAATGCGGAAAAAACACAATCGATTGTGTTTCCGCATAAGCCAAGAGCTTCTTCTCTTAAAGCAAATAATAACCATATTATTAAATTTAATGGTTTGAATCTAACGTGGTCAGATTAAGTTAAATACTTGGGTTTGATTTACGATAAAAAAACTAACTTCGAAACGTTGCACTATGGGTAGACAGGTGACCAAAACAAATATCTGGAGCTCAAAATTTCCACAGTTTTGTGCCTATTCCTGATGGCAAAGCAGAGATGAAAAACTATTCTTATTCAGAAGATGAACCAAAAATATTTTCCTTGTAAAGAAATAATACAAAATAGCATGTACAGGTATACCTCGATTTAACATACATTTTCCGATTCAATCATGTACGTTAAATCGAATTTTATGTAAAATCGAAACACAAAAGAAATATTTGTTTTCGAATAGAATTATTTTTTTATTCATCACACGAAATATTTACGAGGATATTACTGATTGTATCCACCTAACAGTGACATAGAAGCCACATATTCACAATTAAACAATTAGATTGCTCTTCTGAACATAAACAACATATTTATCGTAACCTTGCAAGTATTCGCCAATTCTAACAGATATTCATTTCATAAAGCTCGTCGCAATATTTTGTCAGAATTCAGGATAACTTATAAGAATAATGTTATTAGCAGTACAGCATTAGTTTTTTTTCCACGAGATTCTTTCTAACATCAACAAAGTTGGATTAACCATTGTGTGCACGAAGAGCACAATGCCTAACGTTAGTAAGTAAGGAAATTTGTGTTTCTATTTTGTCTCATCTTTATTTCGGTAGACCAACCTGTCCGTCAGATAATCGCAGAATTCAAAAAGAGAACACTACTTGAGTTCACGAGCAAGCAACTAGTCACGAAGTTTTGTAAGCATAAGAGTTCTACTTGCAGAAAAAACAACCAAATCCAGCCATTGTAGCGCTGGATCTATCTCCTATTTTATTCATTGGATCTATCTCCTAGATTTCTATTTAAACGTGAACATAACAAGTACCATAACAATACTTTTGGCGGCCAGGTATCCAGAGTCTTCGATCATCTTGAATCGTGCGCAAATGCCAGTACAGTTTATTCGAATCCCAATCTTTTCTTACGATCATTCTCTACCCGTTGCAGTTGTTGAGAGTAATATATACAGATATACAGAATACGCAGTAATATATAAAGAATATAATGACAATCAGTGTCGGACTAACATTGCTTTTGTGTGCTTTCTGTGTTTACATTAAGGCTGTGATTTTTAACTTTTAGTTAAAATCTGACACTTCGAAAGTTATTTGCAAAATAACCCTACTCTGGAGCATGGTTAAAATTGACAGAGCGATAGTTAAATTTGACAGCTCGATGGTTAAAATTTTGCCCATGATGCAGAATAAAAATGTGGAAACATTTTCTGTACCTAATTGAGGTTGTCAATATTTTTCAATACAAAATTAAGGGATAAAGATGGAAACGATAACATGTTGTGTTAAGATTTGTATGGATCATTTCATGATGTGGATGTTTACTTTTCGAGGCTATGACTGTCATACTTAATGTAATAAGAAAAAAAAACTAATTTTAAAATATCGACAAATGTTCACACCTCTACCAACTTATGGTCATCGCAGCTGTCAATTCTAAATAACTATCCATATGTCAACTTTTGAAATGGTTCGCTCTCTCGATTAAATTTTTCCATTCACGAGAAAATAACTTTCGAACTGTCAAATTCTAACTAAAGGTTAAAAAAAATCGCCAAATGGTTCACAGCCTAAGTGTTCTTTCAAGCTCTAGTTGGGTGCGTTAACATCGAGGAACTGTCACGACTTCTTGCAAATTTCAAATAGTTTCGTAATAACCGCTACAGGCCCAATGCCTATTAGTGGAACTCACCGTTCGCCAATATCTCGTCACCGCTTTATACCTTCCATCAACCATATCTTTCCAGTTATCTATTTTAGCTTACACATAAAAACCCATAAAACTATTATCAGGAAATAACTTGAACCACAAATTCGTGTATTTATTTTGTTGTGCGATATCAAAAAAAGAATGTTTTTGTATCTCAGAATCTTAAACATAATCTAGCGAAAAAACGAAAATTAATTGTTTCTTTAAGGTTGGACAGAGAATGGGGAAAAATCGAAAACGAAAAAAGCAGTTTTTTTTCAACACTGTGTGTTAAATCTTCATAAAAATCAATCAGCTTATGTAGAATGTTGTTACAGTACTGCTGATTGATTTTTATGAAGAACTAACACACGGTGTGGAAAGAAACTGCTTTTTTCGTTTTCGATTTTTGCCCTTTCTCTGTTCAACCTTAAGCAATAGAAGTAAGTAGCATAGAATAAAATTGATATTGATTCTAAACATTTCGTTTTAGTTGACATTGACATTAAAAAAAATTTAAAATTTTTGCATGTATGTTAAATCGAGGTAAAAATTACGTTAAATCGAAATATGTTAAATCGAGGGTATGTTAAATCGTGAGTATGTTAAATCGAGGTATACCTGTATAAAGATAGTTTTAAGACAAATGTCATATATAAAAATGAATAAATAATTATGTAAAATTCAATACATAATGTTGTGGTGGTTATTTCATTCTCTGATTCTTTCTCAGCACTAAACAAGAAAATAAAAAATTAATGAGGGAATATTTGATTAACGACATAAACTCTTTTCAATGGGATTCTTGATTAAGGGATAAAAATGTCAAGAAATTTACGTAAAGGCATAAAGCAATGATTGCATTATATCAAACTTACAATATTTTGGTAATACATTTTTGAGTAAAATAAACAAGCATAAGTTTATAAAAATAAATTGATAATTGACGGAGTTATGATTTTTTACCCGAATCCCTTTTTTTAAGAGGTTTGCTATGATCACGATTGAAGACCAACAGATCATCTAAAATCCCAAAACTTAAAAAAAAATCCATTAGTATATGCGTATTCCTCGTACCTTAACGATTAGTTAAATAAATATTAATTTTTTCCTGCATTCGAGAACGTTTTTAGTAAAAAATTGTTGTTTTAAGCTCTAAAAAAATTGTATTAAAAAAAATCTAATCCATGAAACAAAAATTTATAAATACAAAAAGGAATCGTTAAAGTACGAGAAAAATTAATTACGATCAATTTAAAAAAAAATTAAGAAAATTAATTAAGTAGTTTTTCGGCAATCGTGATCACGGAAAAACCACTTTTAGTAAAACCACATTTCGAGATAATCGAGTTTTAAAAATTTCAAATTACCACTGCTCTTGGTAGACGAAGTGCGCTTGGAAGCGCTGTAACTTTCGATTTATTTCTCGGATCTCTATGAAAATTTGGGAAAACATTCTCACTGTGTTGTACTTTCAGCTAAAGTAATAAAAAAATTCGATTTTATTGAAAATGAAAAAGTAATTAACCCCTTAATTAAAATATTCTTAGTTGCTAAATTAGACAATATCTTCCCACAAACTGAGTTTTATTGGATTCTGAGACGATTACGACTTTCATTGTTTTAGTTTTCGATAAAAATACACTGAAAAAATCCAGTTTGGACAAGGGAAAGTTTTTTTTCTCAAAAAACTTTTTTTCCTTTAAAGTGCCCAACTTGAATTTTCGACTGTAAGTAAGGAACATAATTACCTATCTTGGAACAAAATTTCATCCAAATCAAAAAATGGGGTTTTTTTGTAAATCGGCTTTAAATTTTTAAAATCGATTTTTTTCAGTGTAGGAGTCAATGAAGAATTTTTTCAATATTTTTAATCGAAAATTTGACTAATTTTGTGAAAAAGTTTGGTCCTTTTCAAAAAACAGTCTAGAACATTTTTGGAAAAACAAAGTAGGCAAAGTGGCTTTTTGTGACAAAGTTTTCATGTACAGAAAGTTTCATTAAAATCTGAGAGGTTGCTGCCAACATTTGTTCGAGTTGGCGCGAAATTCGTCCAAACAAAAAAAGTAGTTTTTCTCACACCGTTGGAAAAATCTTCATGAAAATGGATCAATGTATTAGAAGTATATGTGAAGTATTGCTGATTGATTTTCATGAAGATTTTTCCAACGGTGTGAGAAAAAACTGCTTTTTTCCGTTTTCTAAGCTTTCTCAGTTGAACCTTAATGGCAGCGTATGTGTACACGGCTCGCAGTGAGAGTCATTGTGTGTCGATATATTGGTCGACTTCGTCATCGCGCACGGGCTAATTAAAAGAGGTGTAGGGGAAGAAGTCTTTAAGTGGTTGTGTTGTAATAAATTTTATTTTAGTAGCGCACCAAAAAAATCTGTATTTTATCGTTGACGTAATTCCAAATATGCCACAATATAACAAACCGTACTTGACGAAATGGCAAAATAAAACAGTGTTCTGTGTAATTTTACATGGAAGATGTACTTTCCATTCGCAGTGCCATAAAATTACACTCGTCCACATTTTAAACCAACGCCATATGTGAAGTAAAATTACGTGACTCGCAAAATGCAACGACATTCAAAATCAAAATCCGTAAAGCTATGTCATTTTTGATGCTCGTATATGGCATGGTCAGGAGACGTAAATTTACACGATTTTTTCTAGGTGTGTAGTGTACAATTGTTATGTTGTAATCGTATGTTTATCTGTGTATGTGTTCTTGTGAGTTTTTGTGTACGCTGGGTCAAGGAATGGACGCAGAACTGGCGTATATGATAGAATTGTGGGTAGTCTTTCCTATGACTCGTTGTTCAATTTTTACTGGTGTTCAATTCGAGCATTCGATTTAATTTATTCGGGAAGATTAGTTTGGATAAATTAAGGTACGATTAATTTACCGATGCACGTGACTCATACGCTTCTATTTTAATTTTTTCTTTTTAGTATTCGGCATGTTATTTATCCTTTTATAACTATATCTCAAATTAGATTCATACTAACACTTATTAACACAATAAATGCTGCTTACTTTCTCATATACGCTCACAATATCTTTCATTCGAAACGTACAAACATCAAACCTGGTCAATTATTATTATGTTTATTAAGGCTTTAACCACTAAGGGTCATTCGCCTAGAAAAAAAAGGAGTCATTACATTGCATTTTACAAGGTCCTTGAGTTCTTTGATTAGATATTGCACTCGGTGGCGATAATACGCTGGTAGGGCCGCGTGACAACCTCCCCAGCACCCGGTCCGGGTGTGGCGGAGGGCCCGCTGATTGATGGTGGTAGATGGGTTGGCAGATTGAAGTCGCAGGTGCCGCGGAAGAACCTCCCCAGCGCCCGGTCCGGGCTTGGCGGAGGGCCCGCTGAGCAATGTTGGTATATGTGTTGGCAAGCTGTGGTTGAAAGGGCCGCGGAAGAACCTCCCCATCACCCAGTCGGGGTGTGGCAGAGGGCCCGCTGAACGATGGTAGACAGCCTGGTATGCTGTGGTTGATAGAGGGCCACGGGAGAAGCTCCCCAGCACCCGGTCCGAGTGTGGCGGAGGGCCCGCTGAACAGTATTGGTCCATGTGTTGGCAGGTTGTGGTTGAAAGGGCCGCGGAAGAACCTCTCCATCACCCAGTCTGGGTGTGGCAGAGGGCCCGCTGAAAGATGGTAGATGGCCTAGTTTGTTGTGGCTGATAGAGGGCCACGGGAGATCCTCCTCAGCGCCTGTTCGAAGTGAGGCGGACAGCCCGCTATGTGATGGTGGTAGGTAGGGTGTTTGAGGCCAGTATGCTCTCGGTCCACTTTAGATAGCTTCAAAAATATTGGCATCTTTCAAGAATGCGAGTAGTGTCTCTTCCTGTGCTGAGTTGTTCGATAGTGTGTCCTGAATCGAGGAGGGCAGATTATGGAGTCGCCGCAGGTCTTCGAGTTCCCGGCAGTTAAGGAGTAGGTGCTCTACCGTGATTCTTGTATTGCAGGTCGGGCACATTGGGGGATCGACGCGGGTCATGGTGTATGTGTGGGTGATCTTCGTGTGTCCTACTCGTAGGCGCGACAGTGCTCTTTGTTCCTTCCGGTTTTCGCGGTCTGTCCACTTCGCGAGATCTTTTTTAACCTTCTGTGGGTAGCCTCGTAGATTCCTCCAGTGCACAGTGGAAGAAATCCAACCAAAAAGGCAATTAATTGGAAGCCGCTGAAAAAGTATCACAATTTACACACTAAAAGTTGCGGAATTTTTCAGGTAATGAAATGCGATCAAATATGTTCACCGCACGCAACTGCGACCGGAGATATGGGGCTTTAAAGATCCGGAATATTACCGGTTTTCTTCAAATCTGAGGTCTAATTCAAAAGCCGCTGTAAAAGTACAAATAATTATAACCTTGAAGTTGTGGAAAACTCCAGCGATCAAAATGCAATCAAATTTGTTCACCGCACGCACTTGTGACCGGAGATATGTGGCTTTGAAGATCCGGAACATTACCGGAATTCAACAAATGTGAGGCCTAATTCAGACGCCGCTGAAAACGTTTAAATAATTATACCCTTAAAGTTGTGGAAGATTCTAGCGATCAAAATTAAATCAAATTTGTTAACCGCACGCACTTATGACCGGAGATATGGGGTTTTGAAGATCCGGAACATTACCGGTATTCATCAAATCTGAGGCCTAATACAGAAGCCGCTGAAAAAGTTTAAAGAATTATACCGTCAAAGTTGCGGAAAACTCTAGCGATCAAGATGCAATTAAATTTATTCACCGCACGCACCTGTGACCGGTGATATGGGGCTTTGAAGATTCGGATCATTACCGGTTTTCATCAAATCTGATGTCTAATTCAGAAGCCGCTGAAAAAGTTTAAAGAATTATACCCTTAAAGTTGTGGAAAATTCTAGCGATTAAAATGCAATCAAATTTGTTCACCGCACGCACATGTGACCGGAGACATGCGGCTTTGAAGATCCGGAATATTACAGGTTTTCATCAAATCTGAGGTCTAATTCAGAAGCCGCAGTAAAAGTACAAAGAATTATAACCTTAAAGCTGCGGAAAACTCTAACGATCAAGATGCAATCAAATTTATTAACCGCACGCACTTGTGACCGGAGATATGAGGCTTTGAAGCTCCGGAACATTACCGGTTTTTAACAAATCAGAGGCCTAATTCAGAAGCCGCTGAAAAAGTACAAAAAGTTATACCCTTGAAGTTGCGGAAAGCTCTAGCGATCAAGATGCAATCAAATTTGTTCAATTTGCAAATCTTTGAACTTTTTAGCGGCTTCATAATTAGGCCTCAGAATTGATGAATACCGGTAATGTTCCGGATCTTCAAAGCCCCATACCTCCGGTCGCAAGTGCGTGCGTTCAACAAATTTGATTGCATTTTGATTGCTAGAGATTTCCGCAACTTTGAGGGTATAATTCTTTAAACTTTTTCAGCGGCTTCTGAATTAGGCCTCAGAATTGATCAATATCGGTAATGTTCCGGATCTTCAAAGCCCCATATCTCCGGTCACAGGTGCGTGCGGTGAACAAATTTGATTGCCTTTTGTTACCTAAAAAAATCCGCAACTTTTGGTGTGTATGTTGTGATACTTTTTCAGCGGCTTCCAATTAATTGCCGTTTTGGTTGGATTTCTTCCACTGTGCAGTGGGCGATAAAGTGCTCGGAGACTTTTGCCTTGAATTCCCTAATAACATCAGACGATGGGACCTTTTTGGAAAACCGAGCGCGTGAATGGCGGCCGAGAGCGGCCAAACGGTCAGTCTCTTCGTTACCGCGAATTCCACTGTGGCCGGGAACCCAGCATATGGTAGTAAACGGGTCGCAGGATTGCTCTATGGCTTGAACGTAGGTGTGCTTGGACTCCCCCGATTCCAGTGCTTTGATGACAGAGAGGGAATCGGAGAAAATCACAGCCGGAGTATCTTCAGGTTTCTTGGTTATGGCTATGGCGATGGCGGCTGCTTCTGCGGAGAATACTGAGCAAACAGAGGGTAGACGAAGGGTGAGGCCCTCTCCAATTCCGCTCACACCCGCCCCCACGCCCTCGCTAAGTTTCGAGCCGTCTGTGTAAATGTGCAGATGATTAGGGTATTTGCGTTCAACCATTTGGAGGAATTTAGCTTTGACAGTACTGGGAGGATCGCCTGCTCTGGCGGATACAGCCAGGCTGCAGTCTGGGGTATTGGTAAATGTGATATAGATGTCCTTGGCTGTCTGTAGAAGGTGACATCCATCACCAGATGTTTTCTCTAGGAATCCAACGGCTCGTTTCAGGACAGCTACCGCCAGTGCCCATCGGCAGGGAAGTACTCCGGTTTCGACGCAGGCGGCTTCGGCAGGGGTGCTGGGCAGTAGATTCGAAGCTAGTCTGACTACTCCGTGATACAACGGTGACAAGATATCTACTAATCCCTCCCAATTGAGACTGGTTATCTCGAGGCCGTAGAACAGTCGACTATGGATGAGGGCTTGGCTGATATTTAGTGCGGTTCGCCTATTCCACTTTGGGTGACGCGAGCTGATGGTGCGAATTAGTCGTTTTCTACTTTCGCAGTCCTTTTTCACCTGCCGAAAGTGCGGGAGAAAAGTCATCTTCCGGTCGATAGTCACACCAAGAATTTTAGGTTCCTTCCGGAAAGGAATTACGGTTCCGGCAAGTTTGACTGGCCTGCCGGTGGCTACATGATTGGAATTGCAGCAGTGCGCAATAGCGCATTTTGTGGCTGAGATACTGAAACCGACTGAGTCAGCCCACCGGCCGACAGCATTCACGGCTGCCTGTAGCTTCAGTCTTGTGCGACCAATTGTTTTTCCGATAGCAATAAGTATTATATCATCGGCGTAGACAAACACGTATATACCTTTCGGAAGCGCAGCAAATAGGGAATTCATGCTGACCAAGAATAGTGTGACTGCCAAGGCCGACCCTTGGGGGACGCCGTTAGTTTCCCGAAACAGGTTCGATTGCTTACCTCCAATGCCCACCCTGAAACTTCGGTCACTGAGGTACTGTTTGAGGAAGCAGCCAAGGTTTCCGCTAACACCCCATTGGTGCAGCTGGCGAAGTACTCCTTCACGCCATACCGTGTTGTATGCCTTGGCGAGATCAAGGATGGCAATGTCCGCATGCAGGTCGTTGGCTATGGCGTCACTTACTGTTTCACCGAGGCAGCCTAGATGAATTCCTGTGCCGAGTCCCTTACGGAATGCGAACTGTCGATGGTCGAGAAGCTCCTGTTCCTCGAGGAATGTTATCAGGCGTCTGTTTACCATTCTTTCCATCGTCTTCCCAATGCAAGGGAGAAGGCTAATGGGTCGGAAGTCGTTCGGGCTCCTGGTTCCCTCGCATTTCTTCGGAATGGGAATCGTGAGAGCGGTTCTCCAGCTGTCTGGGAAGGATCCGCCTTCCCATATCCTGTTGAATCCGTTTAGGAGTGCTCGCTTGCCAACCGGGGGTAAATGCCTTAACAGGGGATAACCAACGTTGTCGAGTCCCGCAGAGTTGCCCTTTGCAGTACTCAGTGCAGTGGCCAGTTCCACTCCTGAGAAAGGTTTGTTGTAATCCTGGCTATCGTCTGGACTGAATGTTGTAGGGGTGGCTTCTATTGTCCTCTTCGTTTTCAGGAAGGCAGGTGGGAGGGAGGAGTCCCCAGAAAGCAGGGCGAAGTGTTGACCGATTGCATTAGCAATTTCAGAGGGCTCAACTGTAGTGGTACCGTTAACCGTTAGTGCGAAGCCGTTTTGCCTTCTTTTGCCGCTTAGGGCATTGACCCTTCTCCACAGATCCGCAGTCGACGAATCGGAGCTGATCCCGTCTAGGAAAGATGCCCAGCTGGCCTCCTTGGCTTTCTCGATGGCCCACCTGGCCTGGTTCCTGAGGCGACGAAAATCCGCTGATCTTTCATCCCATCGATGATGGTCAAGGGGGGTATTTTTAAGATTTCGAAGGGCTTTTCGTCGTTCTTTGATTGCCCTCGCTACTTCTGGGTTCCACCAATGAACCGCTCGTTTTGGTGGTGCTCCGCTGGTTCGGGGAATGCATGGTTTTGCAGCCTGTGTCATTACCATTACAAGCTCGTCTGGTGAATAATCCCGGTCTCGATCGAGTGCATCCGATACGTTATCTTCGTAGGTGAGCCACTCCGCCCGATCATAGAGCCAACGACGACGCCGCGACGTAGAGGGGGGCATCCGGTCATAGGAGACTACGATTGGGAAGTGATCGCTGTTTCCAGTATCGGCGAGAACCGACCATCCGCAGGCTCCAGCAATGGAGCTAGAACATATGGTTAAATCTAAGGCGGATGTGGATCGGCCCCGGAGGAAGGTGATACTACCGTCATTTAACGTTACCGCGTTGCTCTCTTCGATGGCCTCGATAATGGCATTACCGCGATGGCAACACCTTTTGGAGCCCCACGCTGTGTGATGGGCGTTAAAGTCACCCATTAATAGGAAGGGGGTGTGTAGTTGCTTGAAGAGATTCCGTAATTTATTTCCCACGTTACTGACTTTCTGAGGGATGTAAATAGACGCTACTGTGCAACTTATGGGAAAGTTGATTTTTCTTCCCACTACAATGAGGTCGGTGTCAAATTTTACCGGCTCAGACGGCAGGTCAGCTCTGGTTCCTAGACCGACCGTCTGGTAGATGTTCGACCCTTTGGCTGATTCCCAAATGTAATCCGTGTTTCCCTTTATGTGTGTCTCTTGGATGGCAAGACAGATGGGCGCAGAGCGTGCAATGATGCGTTGGAGGTCTCCTAGGTTTGCTCTCAGGCCGTTGGTGTTCCATTGGATTGCTAGCGTGCAGTTTGTTCCGTCGGGTGGTGGGGTTGGACTGGTGCTGGAGCTATTCCTGGCCGGACTTCTGCTAGATACCATTTGTATGGGTCGTGTGGGAATTAGAGGTACGGGTGGTGACGAGTCCGCCGCGGGTGTGCGTTCAGAGGGTCTTTGGCCTGTCGTTGGTGTTTCTGTAGAAAAGGTAGAGGCAACAGCAGTTGGGTTCAGATGGGTTCTGAGGTTGTAGGAACTTACCCGGGAAGGCCCCGGGTTCCCCGTGCCGGCAACCGTCGGGGACTCATCGGATGACTCCGGAACTTCCCGAGTCGGGGGCGACGCGGGGAAAGGGTCTTTTTTCATGTACGGTGTGCAGGTTTTGTTGTTCGTGCTGTCCCATTGTGATTTCGTGTGCACGGATTCTATAAATGCGGTGTAGTTGTAGCGATTTTCAGCGTTCATGTCGCTGCTCCTGTAGCGGAAATGAACTGGGTGCCAGGAGCAACTGGCGACAGGGCTTAGGTCGCGGAGCCGATTGTTGGTGTGGCTGTGTCCCAGTCGATTGGGGGTCGATTCTTCTTTATTAGATTTGTTATTTGCTGTTAGCCAAAGTAACGGGTCAGGTGACGGATTGTTGCTCTGTGTTTCGATGGTTGGCGGCGGAGTGCCGCCTGGCGGATATTGGCTGAAAAGATTTGGGGACAGTCGGTTGTTGACTGTTGGATTTAGTCTGGAGGTACTTGCCTAGGTAAAACCCGGGCCCGCGCCGACAGCCGCCGGGGGTGCATCGGGAGAACCCGGAACGTCCCCGGTCAGGGTCGACGCGGGAGGATTGTTTGTTTGGTTTCGACTATTGAATGCTATTGCTATTGTTGTTTTCTGCTTGCTGGATTGAGTGTTGTTGGGTTTATTCAGAGATGAGGTTCGAGTAGTCAACGTCCGGTGGTGGTTCTTGACATAGCGTGTTGAGTGATGTTGATGAGCTGGAGCGTGACCAGGACATGGCAGAGTCCATGATAGGCGAAGGCAGTGTTATGTCGGGGGTAGTTTTGGGGTTGGGGCTTCTAGATTTGTCAGTGTTGGTCTTCCTAGTGTCTTTCTCTTTCTGGCGGTTGGATCTCCTAAGCTCTGCTTGGTTGGGCAGACCAACGGGGGTTACGGTTACGGGGGCTGGTTCGATGAACTTTCCTTTCTTGGGCTTTGTTCCCGTGGAAGCAGTATCGTCGGAGGGAGTGTTCTCACGGGAGTGCATAGACTGCTTTTGGTGGAGCTCGGTGACGGCATTACGTAGTTTTGCTATTTCTCCAGAGGCTGCTGCCAGCTGTTTTTGTTGTTTGGCGCATTGTTCTTTCAGGTAATTAATTGTCCGATCTTTGCTTTTCTCTTGGGCCATGCTTTCCTTTAGAGTTGCTAACTCCTTTTGTAAATGGGCTATTACTGTGTCCCGTTCGTCATCCTTGGTTTCCTTCGGCAATGCTCGCGTAGCTAGGGCCTTGTTGCCGTTTAGTTACAAGAGCTCTAGCCTCAGAGAAAGTCAAGTTTTTGTCGATTCTGATCTTGGTGATCTGTTCCTCCTCTGCAAATTTGGGGTACTTCCTGCTGCGGGTCGAGTGCCCATCTCCGCAGTTGATGCAGAGGCTAGGGTTCTTGCAGGGATTTTCCTTGGATGTCTCGTGTTCTTGGCTGCAGTTCAGACAGGCGACGGAGTTGGGGCAGAAACGGCTGCCGTGCCCGAAATGACCACACTTGAAGCACATCATCGGCAACGGGTAGTACGGGCGGATGCTAGTACGCAGCAGGCCGATGAATACGTTTTCCGGGAGTTTGGAGCCAGAGAAGGACAGAATAACTAGTGGTGTATTGACCGGTTTTCCTTCAAGCATTTTTGTTATTCGTCGAACATTCGTGACCCCTTGAGCCTTGAGCTCTTCCAAGAGTCGAGCTTCTTCAACGTCTTTGGTGTCAGGGTCGTAGATGACGCCCTGTACTAAGTTGAGGGTTAAACCTGGTCAAAAATGCGAACATACAATTGCAATCATCAACACATACTTACGCCTGCGATCTCGCCAACATCAAAAAACCTGGGAGTTAAGTGTACATTTTGGCACTTTCAAATTTACAAACACAATGTCAAGCATCAACCCACCGCTTGCGAGATGATGAATCGGTAACGTCCGGAACAGGGTTGTTAACCCGATGGATTCAACGTTATCGTTTTAACGCGATATCGTTGAATCGATATTTTTTCCGTTGAATTCAATGGCGTTGATTTTTGCGTTGATTTTATCGTTCATCGTCAACGCACGTCGATGAATGTAACTTTAACGTTATCGGAAATTTTGCGTTGATTTCTCTTTGACAAATCCTACAAAAAATGTTGTAGGAGTGATTTTCACAAAATTAGTCAAATTTTTGAATAAAAATATTGAAAAAATTCTTCATCGACTCCTACACTGAAAAAATCGATTTTAAAAATTTAAAGTCGATTTAAAAAAAAACCAACTTTGATTTGGATGAAATTTTGTTCCAAGATAGGTAATTATGATCCCTACGTCAAAAATTCAAGTTGGGCACTTTGAAAAAAGACATTTGAAAAAAGTTTTTTGCAATGTATTTTTATCTAAAACTAAACCAATGAAAGTCATAATCAGCTCGGAATCCAAGTTCCCAACTGCTAGTTGCCTGATACACGAAAAAGCCATTAGTAACGAATTTGGTATAAATTCATAACAAACTTGAATAAAGGCTGGAAGACTGGAAGATTGGGAGACTGGAAGACTGCAGTTCAGTTGTTCATCTCAAAAATGATAAATTTTATGAAACGATTGACAATTTTTCTAAAATTTATGTTTTGTCTGATGGAGCAGCAGTACAATACAAAAATAAGAAAAAACTTCAAAGTATGAATTAAGCGCAGAATAGCATTTTTTGCAACATCCCATGGAAAAGGACCCCGTGATGCTATTGGTGGCACTCTCAAGCGAATGTCAAAAAGAGCATGTCTTGCTCGCGACTATGGAAATACCATAACAACTTCCCGAGAGTTAAACAACTGGGAAGTGGAACAAATGGATAAAAATATCACAAAATTAAGTTTCTGCTACATATCCACTGAATAGTACAACAAATGAAGTAATAATGGAATATTTATTTGATAACATGAACTCTTTTCAATGGGATTCTTGCATAATAAAAATATATATTTATCGAGAATCTCATTGAAAAGAGTTCATGTCATTAAACAAATATTCCATTATTACTTCATAGTATATACTTAGCTGCTAAATTAGACAATATCTTCTCACAAACTGAGTTTTATTGGATTCTGAGATGATTATTACTTTCATTGGGTTAGTTTTCGATAAAAATACACCGCAAAAAAATTAGTTTGGACAAGGAAATTTTTTTTTCGATTAACTTTTTTTCCTTCAAAGTGCCCACCTTGAATTTTTGACGGAAGGTAGGGAACACAATTACCCATCTTGGAACAAAATTTCATCCAAATCAAAGATAGGTTTCTTTTAAATCCACTTTAAATTTTTAAAATAGATTTTTTTCAGTGTAGGAGTTGATGAACCATTTTTTCAATATTTTTGTTCAAAAACTTGATTAATTTTGTGAAAATCACTCCTACAACATGTTGTTGTAGGATTTGTAATTTTGAGACTATAGCCATTTAAAAAAAATGGTAAAAACAGTTTGACCCTTTTCAAAAAACAGTCTAAATCATTTTTGGAAGAAAAAAACAAAATATGCAAAAATTTATATTTCGTGATAAAGTCTTCATGTACAGAGTTTTCATTAAAATCTGAGAGGGCGCAGCCAACTCTGAATACGATTTAGCACAAAATTCGTCAAATGCTTCAGAAACTAACCTCAGAATTTGTATTTCAAGTATAATTGAACTATATCTTTTTCTATAAACACTGCTGAATATAAAATTAAACTTCTTATGAATACACTATATAATGTCTCTGACGAAAAAAGGACAAAACAGAAATCATCGCGAAAATTTACGATAACGTTAAAGTTAAATTCAACGCAGTGCGTTGACGATGACGATGAAATCAACGCCACATTCAACGCCGATAATGGCGCTGAATTCATCATTATCGGCGGTAAAGTTGAATTCAACGTTAACAACCCTGGTCCGGAAGTCTCTACCCGCGATCCTAGTAGCCCAGACTCACAACTCCAGATGGACCAATGAAATAAAAATGACGCCCATATTCACTAGACAACACGTTCCAGGGCGACATGACTGGGAACACTAGTGAAATGGAAGAACTTGCTCTCTGCTAGCATCTGAGCAGTCTGCGCGCGATCATTCAAGAACACACGAATACGCAAATGGCCACACTGTTTTTAAAAAGTAATGTACACACATGAAGTTACTACACGCTAGCACACGCGACAAAAACATTAGCATATAAACGCTCGAATTCTTAGCGATTATCCACGCACACCTACGCCCTCGATCTCGCAAACAGCGTAACACCCCGGGGACTAAGTAAATATTTTGGCACATATAAATTCACAAACGCAGTCTCAGGACAAACGCCCGAGTTCGCGCGATCATGAATCGGTTACATCTAGGGTTCGCAGTACCGACCCTTTTTGGTGAGAACCGGTACTACGGTACTGAAGCCCTCAGTACCGGTAGTACCGGTAAAGTACCGGTACTCGAACCTTTTTAAAAAAAAATCGAAAACAGCTTCAAAGTGAAATCGAATGCTCAAACTGATGACTTTATTCTCAGATGATTGATTTGTGCTGATCAAAAAAAAACATGTTTATTGTTTTTAATTGCTTCGGAATGATGACACAGAAGATATTTTTCGTATGCGGCACTTTCTTTTATTTTAAAATCTAGGCCACTTTGATATCACTAACTGCTAAGCGGTGCGACTTTTGTCGACTTCAACAGATGGTAAATGTAAGAAACCCTATTAATAACAGTAAATTAAAGCGAGAATGGCAGTAAATCCGAGCAGGTTGCTCGCATTTCCTCTCTTGCTTTTCTGTAAATTGGTTTCGATCTTTATGTCATTTGCCTACTATTCTCTAATGCATACCAAGGCTCCTTGCTTTTCCGTAAAGTATTGAGCTTTCCATAATTTTCCGATCACCAATAATTACAAATCGCCCCATTTGAAGCAGTTCACCAACTCTAAAATTATTAGCTACTAAATCGCTGTTCGTTCTTTTATAGATAATGGTTTAAGATCAAACCAAATACAGACATGACTTAGACCATAGTCTTCTTACGCGCCACCCAGTGAATAATGAAAACCAATCAGAATGTCGCTAATAAACAAAATAATAGCAAATTTTTACGTCTCTTACGCTAGATGTGAATATTTTGAAATTTAGTACAAGATCGTTAAATTTTAATTTCGACAAAATAAAGCAAGAATTTAAACATACCGTTCAGTACAACGGGAGCTAGTAATGTTTTACTTCTAGAATTATTATGATGATGGCCCCACCACATTCCCCTACAAAGGTGTTAGCTCAACGATTTATCTAGAAGACAATTAATATAATTAAAAGTCATCTTGTAGACCGATATTTTGAAACGGGTCCCCCTAGAGAGTCCACATATTTTTCATAAAAAATTGTATGGTACCGAAAATACCGGTACTGGCTTTTGTTCAGTACCGGTATTAAGGTACCAAAAATGGGTCGGTATTCCCGGGATTTTCGGTACCGGTATTACCGGTACCACAACCCTAGTTACATCCGGAAGTCCCTATTCTCGGGCCTAACAGCACCTACCTTCAGGTGGATCTAACAAAAAAATGACACTCATATCCACTAAACTACACGTTCCATGGCGACAAAAAAAAAATCGAATTTATACACGCGAAATCACATACACGCGATAAACATGTTAACATACAAATGCTTGAGCCCTTTGCGATCATCCACGCAACTTACACCCGCGTTCTCGCAAACATGATAACTTTCCGATGATGAGGTGAACGTCTCAGCATATATTTTTATAAACGAGATCTCAAGCGTGTACCCACAAACTCCCGCGCTCGCTCGATCATTAATCAGTCACTCCAGGAAGTCTCTATCCTCGTTACAGGAAGTCTAGCTCCATGGCTTTAACTGGAACAATTAAAAAAAGGAATGCTCTTATATTCACTAAACTAGACGCTCGACGGCGACATGACCGGGAACTCTTATGATATAGAAGAACACACTGAACCGTACACCGAAAATTCAGTATCAGATTCACTATCGGCGCACGATTATCCAAGAACACACGCGAATCTGCGAAAGGACACACGGCCATAATATAGAATACACGCGAATCTGCGAAAGGACACACGGCCATAATATAGAATTTATACACGCGAAGTTACATACACGTTAGCACGCGCAAAATACAAACACACGCGATCGAACACGTTAACGCACAAATGCTCGAGACACGCGATCTTGAAGTCTCCCCGCCTCCACATATCTGAACCGCACAATGAAAATCACACTCAGAATCATAACCCGCTGCAATTGACCTTAAGCAGTGTTTTTGTGGGTGACATTTTCCATCTCGCCTGCAATTGTAGTGAGTGATTCTGACGAGAAGCCCTGCCAAGACCCTAGCTCTACAGCTCCAGTAGGACAGCTCTCGAACGAAAAAAATGTCGAAATATTTGTCAAAATTCGGACCCTCTAGAACTCCAAGCCGGGAAGAAAACACCCCGCCCCACCTTTCCCCCGCTCGGCGGGCCTTAGTATTGCTTCATGAAGTGTGTTTTTTCTTGTCTATTTTCTGCTAAAGACCTGAATATTTCAGAAATTTCACGTGCGAAAACATGTGAAGGCATTTTGGCATGCCCTTTGTAGACCTAGAACAAAAGCACCTGCTGGTTCAACTATACTGTGCAGGAGACCCAAGGCCTACTCCTCGAGATATTATTGGAAATTTAAAAGAGTTGCTGTGAATAGTCTAAGTAATGGACCAACGAGTTCCACGACTTTCGAATAAATCGTAAGTTACTTAGATATTCGGTGCCCGTTCTTGAATATGGTGGTAGCCCCAATCAAATTATACATTTGAGTTTGATGTTTGCCTAACCGCGTCTGTGTTTGATTAAGATAATTTTTTTTTTGGTTTCCGTGAGCTATATTTATATTTCGTCCACTATTTCATTATGAGCAACAGTTCTTCATTGACAGTTGCATAAGTCAGAAGAATGATCGCACATTTGCATAAATATTTTAATGAAGAATAAGCGGTATTTATTTATTCCAATTTTCACAAAAGCCGCTTTTCATTAACATCTTTAACTCGTACATACACAGAGTTTGACAATTGGCAACATCGCTTCAGTTGCTAACTTGAGGTGCACTAATTCGGTCAGTCAAGGAACGTTTGCCTTGGATTTTCAATAGAATACGTATACAATCGTAAATATGTTAGCTTGCGATTACGACAGATCCATCGCTTGTTAGAATGACGAACACAGTATAATCCATCTGTCTTATGGCTATTTCCGTATGTCATCCGACAAAACACTTCAACGCACATAGATGTAATGCTCAATCGAAATACATACATGATTCTTTCTTCATTTAACTTTCACCTCCGGCAGCAATCCTTCGAACCTGCAGTCAGCTGTCAAAACAATCCGCACTGCACTAAACCGAGTTCCGGTCCATCCAGTTGCTTTTATACTGCACCGGACTCGTTCTTGAATTTGTCCCATGAACCCTCAGCCAACCTGAAATTGGACGTGCAAATCCTTGAGCTTGGTAGGAGAGTCACCTGTTTCCATAGTGAATGACAATAACTACAAAACAAATAAGATCGTCGATCGAATAAGTGATCAACATTTCTTTTCCAGCGTCAAGGTTCACACTTCTTTTCTCTTTATTTTGCCCCTCCGTACAACTAGTTCTGAAGGGTAGTATATGCCCTTGGTAAGATCACCATCATCTCTGCACTTACGCCCCTTTCGTGCACGTATTCTACAATCCAGTTGCTCGCCGAATCGTCCACAATCCAACAGCTTCAGGCAGAAAAACCCAAAGATTTCTGCATCAAGCATTTTGCCAATAAAGAATCCCCCATGTCAACCCTTGTCGTTTGCGAATTTTTGGACCGGTTTCATGTTACTAGAGCAAAGTAAACAACCAATCGAATGGGTTTGTTGATATATAAATTTAGGGTTACAAAACTTAACAAAAAGAGGAGGACAATTTCTGTTCGAACGAAGAAACACATTCCTCTCACTTTTTCGACGAGTTGCATTTCTGACAGGAACCCACATTCGCAAGGTGCAAACAGGTTCATTGAGTTATTCTGCTGTGAAGTTCAATATCAACAATACATGATATTACTCAAACCCGTAGTTCAAGCCCATACGGAAATAAACTTGCAAACATTGATCTGTCATCAGGTATATGCACGCTAAATCTGACTTAACCGGAAGTGTGATTACAATTATTGTAAATTATTCATTAACTTGAAATAACATGTTCACATTAGCATTCAAGTTTTCATTCAGTCTCGAAAACAAGTATACATTCAGTCACGTTTAACGTGTGCGCCAAACAGCTAAAAGTATCGATCCGTCGAAATCGAGGAAATTCGATGAGCATAAATCTGTACTGCGGCTTTCCTACAATCAACAACCGCGCAAATAAGTAATCCGCTGACTTCACCGACACATCTGCTGTTCTCCTCCATCCATAGCAGGCGTACGGAGACCGCTGCCAGACACGGCCTTGCCAGCAGCGCGAATCAGGTTTAGTAGCCATTGATGGGAAGCTATGCCGGAGCAAGTTTTCTGGGCGGGAAGATGCAACCTAGAGTGCGTTTTAACTGGGGAATGATTGGCATTGGTAAAGGTAGCCGCCGTTCGAGGGTACTGTTTCTATAATGAGTGGAAACAAGTTGTCACCTGTTGTTTGTTTTGCTTACTAAGTGGATGATTCACTGTTAGATAATGTTTTTTCTAACTCTAACTCTCGAATTTGTAATTCGATTTTTCTTCTTTTTAAATGTTTCTTTCTCGTTTTCAATTTTGCGATTGTTGAATCTTAATTCTTTTCAATTTTTCGATTTTTACAATTTTTGATTCCTCGATTTTTCAAATTTCATTTTTTTTAAATTTTTTTAATTTTTCGATTATTCGATTTTTAAAATCTTTGACTTTTCGATTTTCTGATTCTTGGATATGCTGATTTTTCGATTTGTTTATTTTCTGATTTTTAGATTTTCAATTTTTTGATTTTTCGATCTTTCAATTTCTCTCTTTCAATTTCTCGGTTTCCGATCTTGAATTCATTCCATCCAAATTTCGCATTTCGAATTTCGTATTTTAAATTTCGCATTTTGAATTTTAAAATTCGCAATTCGATGATTCGATTTCGCATTTCGAATTTCGCTGTTCCAATTTCACCTTTCACATTTCGCCCTTCGAATTGCGCATTTCGAATTGCTAATATTGAATTTCGTGTTTCCAATTTCGAATTTTGCATTTAAATCTCGCACTGCAAATTTCGAATTTTGGATTTCGAATTTCGCATTTTCTATTTCACTTTTAGAATCACGCATTTCGAATTTCGCATTTCGGCATTCGAATTTCGAATCTTAAATTTCACATTTCGAACTTCGAAATTGTTTCACGAATTTTGAATTTCGGTCTTTGGATATCAGATGCTAATTTGCAAATTTCGAACAACGGATATCGAAGTACGTATTCCAGAATTCGAATAACGGATTTCATATATCAAATTTCTTTGAACAATTCGAGTTTCAAAAATTCGAAAATTTTTAAATTGAAACTTCAAAACTTTCGAATTCAGAATGCATGTTTTGAATTCCGAAATTCGATTTTCCAATTTTCCTTTTCAATCACCAATTTTCAATTTCCAATTTCCAATTTCCACTTTCCAATTTCCAATTTCCAATTTCAAATTTCCAATTTCCCATTTCCAATTTCCAATTTCCCATTTTCCAATTTCCCATTTTCCAATTTCCAATTTCCAATTTCCCATTTTCCAATTTCCAATTTCCATTTTCCATTTTCCAATTTCCCATTTCCAATTTCCAATTTCCAATTTCCAATTTCCAATTTCCAATTTCCAATTTCCAATTTCCAATTTCCAATTTCCAATTTCCAATTTCCAATTTCCAATTTCCAATTTCCAATTTCCAATTTCCAATTTCCTATTTCCAATTTCCAATTTCCAATTTCCAATTTCCAATTTCCAATTTCCAATTTTCAATTTTCAATTTCCAATTTCCAATTTCCAATTTCCAATTTCCAATTTCCAATTTTCAATTTCCAATTTCCAATTTCCAATTTCCAATTTCCAATTTCCAATTTCCAATTTCCAATTTCCAATTTCCAATTTCCAATTTCCAATTTCCAATTTCCAATTTCCAATTTCCAATTTCCAATTTCCAATTTCCAATTTCCAATTTCCAATTTCCAATTTCCAATTTCCAATTTCCAATTTCCAATTTCCAATTTCCAATTTCCAATTTCCAATTTCCAATTTCCAATTTCCAATTTCCAATTTCCAATTTCCAATTTCCAATTTCCAATTACCAATTTCCAATTTCCAATTTCCAATTTCCAATTTCCAATTTCCAATTTCCAATTTCCTATTTCCAATTTCCAATTTCCAATTTCCAATTTCCAATATCCGAATTCCAATTTCCAATTTCCAATTTCCAATTTTCCAATTGTCGTAATTCGAAATTCGAATTTCGAGTTTCGAATTTCGAATTTCGAATTTTGAATTTTGAATTTCGATTTGCGAATTTCGGATTTCGAATTTCAAAATGCGAATTTCGAATTGCGAATTTCGAATTAAGGATTTCGAATTTCAAATTCTAATTCTAATTCGAATTCCAGTTCGAATTCCAATTCGAATTCCAATTTGAATTCCAGGTTCAAAATTCTAAATTTAATTTTCGAGTTTGAATTTCCATATTTGTATACAGAATATTGCGATATCCAATTTCTGAAATCGCATTTCGAATTTTGAAATGCAGGTAGCCAATGTTGGATATCGTATTTCGGATATGGAATAGAAGATTTAGGATTTCAAATATCGCATAGAAGATTTCGTAATTCGGATCCCCAATCTCGATTTTCACATTTCGGATGTCGCATGTCGTGTGTCGAATTCCTAATTTCAGATATCGAATATTCGAATTTTAAATTTGGATTTTTGAATTAGAGAATTCTAATGGCTATTTTCGGATTTTGGTTGAGGATTGATGTTTTCGAATCCAGCTATAAACGAGTTTAATCAAGCTCTAACGGATGTAGAATTTGGGATATTGGAAAAGAGATGCCGGATTTCGGATTGGAAAGAAATTTTGCGGATTTTCAATTTCTATTTTCGAGGTTTTAATTTCGAATTTCTGGTTTCGTTTATAGAATTTTGGTTTTGTTTTTCGAATTTTGGATGTTATTTCGGATATTAATTGTTGGATGTCGAATTTTGAAGTATGAATTCGGAATTGCGGATCTACAATTCCGTATTTGAAGTTCTAATTTCAAATTTCCATTTAAAATGTCGCCTTCAGAATTTCAAATTCTGAATTTCGAAGTTCAAGCTTCGAATTAGGAATTTCGACTAACTAATTTAGAAATTACGGTTTTCGGATCTTGCGTTTCTAATTTCTGATTTCCCGTTTCTAATTCCTGATTCCGGATTTCGAATATTAATTGATAGTATAATTTTTAATTTTAAGTTTCTAAATTTGAAATGCGATTAAAGTATTGAATTTTGAACATCGAATTTGGGATAAAATATTTTTTAAATTCGAAAAACAAAAACGAAAATCGGGAATCACATAACAAGGATATGAAACTCGAATTTTAAAACCAACAAGCGAATTGCGAAATCCGGAAATCCGAAATCAGAAACCGGTAATTCAATTTCCGAACCCCAAAGTTCGAATCTCGAATTCGAAATTCCAACTTCACAATTCGTTATTCGTTAATCTTATTTAGTGTTTCGTATTTCGTATTTCGTATTTCGTATTTCGTAATTCGTAATTCGTAATTCGTAATTCGTAATTCGTAATTCGTAATTCGTAATTTGTAATTCGTAATTCGTAATTCGTAATTCGTAATTCGTAATTCGTAATTCGTAATTCGTAATTCGTAATTCGTAATTCGTAATTCGTAATTCGTAATTCGTAATTCGTAATTCGTAATTTGTAATTCGTAATTCGTAATTCGAATTTCGTAATTCGTAATTCGTAATTCGTAATTCGTAATTCGTAATTCGTAATTCGTAATTCGTAATTCGTAATTCGTAATTCGTAATTCGTAATTCGTAATTCGTAATTCGTAATTCGTAATTCGTAATTCGTAATTCGTAATTCGTAATTCGTAATTCGTAATTCGTAATTCGTAATTCGTAATTCGTAATTCGTAATTCGTAATTCGTAATTCGTAATTCGTAATTCGTAATTCGTAATTCGTAATTCGTAATTCGTAATTTGTAATTCGTAATTCGTAATTCGAATTTCGTAATTCGTAATTCGAATTTCGTAATTCGTAATTCGTAATTCGTAATTCGTAATTCGTAATTCGTAATTCGTAATTCGTAATTCGTAATTCGTAATTCGTAATTCGTAATTCGTAATTCGTAATTCGTAATTCGTAATTCGTAATTCGTAATTCGTAATTCGTAATTCGTAATTCGTAATTCGTAATTCGTAATTCGTAATTCGTAATTCGTAATTCGTAATTCGTAATTCGTAATTCGTAATTCGTAATTCGTAATTCGTAATTCGTAATTCGTAATTCGTAATTCGTAATTCGTAATTCGTAATTCGTAATTCGTAATTCGTAATTCGTAATTCGTAATTCGTAATTCGTAATTCGTAATTCGTAATTCGTAATTCGTAATTCGTAATTCGTAATTCGTAATTCGTAATTCGTAATTCGTAATTCGTAATTCGTAATTCGTAATTCGTAATTCGTAATTCGTAATTCGTAATTCGTAATTCGTAATTCGTAATTCGTAATTCGTAATTCGTAATTCGTAATTCGTAATTCGTAATTCGTAATTCGTAATTCGTAATTCGTAATTCGTAATTCGTAATTCGTAATTCGTAATTCGTAATTCGTAATTCGTAATTCGTAATTCGTAATTCGTAATTCGTAATTCGTAATTCGTAATTCGTAATTCGTAATTCGTAATTCGTAATTCGTAATTCGTAATTCGTAATTCGTTATTCGTAATTCGTAATTCGTAATTCGTAATTCGTAATTCGTAATTCGTAATTCGTAATTCGTAATTCGTAATTCGTAATTCGTAATTCGTAATTCGTAATTCGTAATTCGTAATTCGTAATTCGTAATTCGTAATTCGTAATTCGTAATTCGTAATTCGTAATTCGTAATTCGTAATTCGTAATTCGTAATTCGTAATTCGTAATTCGTAATTCGTAATTCGTAATTTTAAATAAAAATTGAAGTTCTGTTTACAGCCCAAAGCCCGAAATCAGTGATCCGAAATTCGACATCCTACAATCGGGATCCACAATTAAAAATTTAAAATCTGAGAATCCAAAACCGATATTCTAAACGCGAAACACAAAATTCAAAACTAAAAGTTCAAAATCAGAAATTTGAAATCGGCGACCCGAGACCCGTAATCCAAATCCCGAAATCAGAAATTTCAAACCCGAATTTCGCATCAACGAAATTCAAAATTTGAAATCCGAAATTCGACGTCCTTTACCAACAACCAAAATTCTAAATCCGAAGCTCAGAATTCGAAACTCAAAATTATAATTCAAAATTCAAAAGTCTGAATCTGAAACCCTAAAGCAGACATGAAATACGCAAAACCAAAGTTTGAAAACCGAAATTTGAAATCATATTTGAAAAATTCGAAATTTGTAATCCAAGGGTCGAGATCCAAAATTCTAACTGCCGATAACCAAAATTCCAAATTTGAATTTTGAATTTTGTATTTTGAATTCCGAACTTCGAGTTTAGAATTTTTAATCTCGAATCATGAATTTCCAATTTCAAATTTCGAATTCTCGAATTTAGGGTTTCGAATTTTGGATTTTGAATTTTGGTGTTTTTAATTTGGGATTTCTAATTTTGGACTACGGAATGATGATCTCGGAATCTAGATTACAGATTTCTTATCCGTGTTTTACCACTTCTATGGTTCATGATTCATGATTTCCGATTCCTAATTTCGGTTTCGGATCTCCATTCCTTTTTGATTTCTGATGCCTCATTTCTGAATTTTGATTTAAGATGATTGATTCTTTATCCTTATTAATTTGTTTCTTAATTTCAGTTAAAAATGCTTGATTTCTAACTGCTGCTTTTAAAAAGCAATATTAAGCAAATATTAGGTATTTCATTAAGCTTCTTTTGTAATCAGTAATTAAACGGCGATTTTCTATCGGTAGCGCCATTAAATTTATAATCCTGAAATGAGGTAATATTTCAGAGCATCAATTTTTTAGGTTTTACATAATATCTCTAGATAAGCAGTTTCATGCGTCCCTGATAATAATTAAAATATTCAGGTTGTAAAAAGAGTCAAGTCATCCTTCAAAAGCATATATTAAAATAATTTTTTATTACTGATTATGAAAGTCAATGAAACAACACGGTATCGTTTGACGAATTAGATGAACTTGTTATTCTGCTTTCGGTGCGTTGCCGTGAGCTAATAGCAACCTACTAAAAATCAACAAACTCCCAACGGATCAATTCAACCTGTCTGAAACTTGGTTTTTATGAGTCGATCGTCGACCTTCGGATCGAAAGCATGCATCGATGTTATGACTCCCAGCCCAGGATGTTGGTTTAAGGTATCGAAGGTATCGCTTCCATCTGTAGCTCTGCATCGAAATTTCCATTATAATTTTGAAACCGGCTTTTATAGCTCTGTCATCGATACAAATGTGCTAGAGCTAACCGATTACGTAAGTTGATCCTCATCCTCAGTTTGCCTCTCCCCGTCAAACATCCCTCCGATCGAAAACGGCATTAAAAACATTTAATACACACAGAAAACGACGACGACGCTTAGAGTAAATCTGACGAAAGTTAGTCTTTCGTCTTAGTAGCGATGACTATAAACTGCCCAGATAGTGTATCGTAACGTTGCACCGGAGGAGGGGATCTTTTGCGGTCATTCAGCTCGACTTGAGTTGACCACTTGTTTAAGCATCGTTCGAACAAATCTCCACCGGATTGTTAGTTGTGGTTCATTTAGCAGCAAAACCTCTTAAAGCTGAATAGAAGAAGATGATTCTGTTCTTTCTTGTATTTCTTCGACAAGAATTTAATCGAGCTGTAAACAAAAAAAACATTCATGGTGGAAGGTTAACAAAAACTGACCAGCTCTGAGACAATTTGTTCCGTGCAGTTGGCGAACTGTGCACTCGATCGTGGCGTATGATTACGCTTCTTCACCGTATGGTGCACGGAGGAGAAAAAAATGCTCTTTTAGCGGTGCATGGAATCCATGCCGGCCAAATGAAAAACCTTTTTCGCTGCATGCCTGCGCTCTGATCATTAGTTGATTAAATTGCTTCGGACCTGGAATCAGAGCGTGTGAGGTTTGGACACTTATTAATATAAAGCACAACGGGCGACCGTGGTCCGCTTGGCCAGGGTCATGGTGATCTCGTAATCTGTTTTGGTTTCACCAGTTAATGGAAAAACCTATTTTAATCCATCGAATGGCTTTTTATATACATCTACAAATTTTGTGATTTATTCAAACTTACAATCATACATATCGAACTGTTTCTACACTTCGCAACAATCAACATTCTGGACTGGAAGTAATCGTAGGTTTCATTGGCCTCAAATGAAGCTGGCCATGTTATTCCAAAAAATTGATATCCATACCAATTTCAAATTTGATGATTGTCTGTGCCAAATTGGTTATGGAATTTGCGTTTCGACTTCGTTTCATCAGAATCCGACAATAACTTAGTGCCAGGACTAAGTGGATGAGATGAAGTCGAAACGCAAATTTCATAACTAATATAGGTTTTGTGCTCTTCACGCGCAAATATGGTTTTAAAAATTTTCCTCTTCATGGAGAAAAAATAGTTTTTATCTAAATTGTTCTCCACTAAGGAAAAATATAGCATAGTGAAACTTAAAGTTAATTCTTTCTCGAGATTCCACAACTTTTCTTTCGCTAGAAATGTGTGAAGTAGGCACTGATTTTGTAAACAGTTCGTTTTTGGAGCCTAAACCATCCACCTGTACGGCTACAAATGCAATGAAAACCCTTTTCATCAACTGATTATCTCCACTTCACCACTTTCAGCAAGCAGTTCAAACAAATATGGACGCCCCGAAACCGATCATCAGTCAATAGCCGGTGGTGAATAGTCTAGCGAAGCGGCCGCTGATCTGCAGTGTTTTGTTAGTGATGAAATTCACACGTCTGTAAAACCACACATCCAGCATACATTAACCCTTCGAAATGGGTTCAATCACCACCACCACCAGAGGGATAAACCACTTCTGCTGCATGCAAAGCATGAACGTACCCTTCGGTGCCGCAGGTTGTATATTTTTGATGCAACTGATTCGCCGTTCTGCTTCCATCTGAGCACTCTGGGATAGTAATGAATATTTCTTCCAAAACATTTCGAAAAGTTTCAAAAATCCTGTCCAAAAACGGCATATTCATTTATTTTTTATCGGTTAACATTTATAAAAAACAAAAAATTATTTATCAGAAATATTTGGATGCATCAAAATTCATTGTTATTCACTGTTACTTGAGATCAGTAGGCTGTGGACTTATAATATCGTCAGAAATTAATTTTATATCAACAAATTTATCGAAATAACCAGGTGACTAGGATTTTCCGTCTAAAAAAATTCTACGATAAAGTTAGGAGCTAACTTTCATTAGTACAAGAAGTACAAGTACAAGAAGGCATTCAGAAGTCAGGGTCAGGATGATATCCATTTTGTTCCCGTAAATTGCATGTGTAGCTCATTGTGCTAAGCTGCAGGCTTGCATGAATGGCTAAAATTCAAAACAGTTAGAGTGAAAAGTCTGTTTTCATGCAGTTTTGACCTTCTGTGCCTATTAAATCCGGCGGCTGGTGAAGGGTTTCCAACGGCGATTACAAGGGAAGGTCACGATGGTGGCCACAAGGGATGCATGACAAGAGTCGATAGTAACCATTTTTAGGTTAAATTTTGGGTCCGTTATTATTTCGTTTTTTTTCGATGTTTCAGTTCAATTAAGACCTTTAAAAGATCCTAGAAGTTTATTTAGTTGCCAATAGCTTTTAATCACATTATTTTACAGTATATTTTTGATGATAACTCATATCTTGTTCTATACATGTTTTTGAAACAAGGTACATCAGATTCTGTTTTTGGATGGTTTTTTTACAATGCAAAAAAATCCGTGCTATTTCGAGAAATAGCACAGAAAAAAAAAATCATCGGCATTTAGTAACGGCAGCTGAAAATAAATGGCATTCGATATTTGCAATGCAAATGGGGATGGTCTGCCAATATGTAAAAATGGCGTATTTTTCGATTTCAGGAAAAAAATTAATCAAAATTCAAGTTATGCTAGTTGAAAATCAATATCGTAGTAGTGCCACTGCACAAAGTATATTAATTTTGCTTGTTCAGTTCAATAAGCTAGACGCTCATAGCGGAATTTTTAATATGCAGGGAAAATACGTATTGTTTGGTCTGAGCAGATAACGACTGATGTTTCTTTTTATCAACCAATTAGTGATTTTTGATTAAATGGGGCTTTCAAAGAGTTAGGAAGAGGTACAAGTATATTGTTTTTTTTCTGAGAAAGAACGAGTTGGTGCTGGATCTGTGGCCTTCGTCTGGCATGATCCATTCTCGTTGGTATGGATGTGTTCATGACTGGTTTGTGGATGAGTGGTCCTACTTACAAGTGAATCAATCACATCGCTTGGGTGGAGATATATGTGACTCCTGCTAGCTGTCGACTTGGGTATGTTAGCTGGTTCCAGGAAGGAGAGCAGGACTGGCACTAGCGAAAATGTTGATTGTTTCACCCGACCAATTACTTTGGTTCTTGGAAATAACAAATCGCTTCCTCAGATCGGTGTGATATGTTCGAGTTGAGTGCTCACTGGTTGAAATGCGCATTCGGTTCGAGCAGATTGAGTCGCATTGGTGGTCTCCGAGAGCAGATTCAAATCACTCTGAAGTATCTTAAAAACTTGAAAATATTGTCACTACTCTAGAATATTTTCATAGTGTACATCATAACAACTACCAATATCGACTAGAACAGAGATTTTCAAATTCTGTTATAAGATCGAGAAGAAATATAGCACAGCTTTAGTGAATACAGTATTCGCGAGTAAGGGAATCTGCTGGCATCTTTTATCAAATTTCAAGAGCTTTTATTCAAAACGACATATCTACAATGAGTGACTCTCTTTATTAACTTTTTCATTCGGTTTTTACGGCGCACAGTGGGACCAATCCAGAAAAGGTGGGACAAAACCTATTTGAGGCCTTAGATGTCATTTTAGAGCCAGCATTTCTTCGTAGGATATGTTCACAATATTATTCTGCAACTTTTTAAATAGAATATTTTGTTGTTGGACTAAAGTAGAGTACCCGAGCAAAAAAATTTTTTTCAAAAAATTGTTTTAGAGGGTCGATGTCTTCGACAAAGTTGTAGAATATTATGTTTTGAATAACTTCTTCTAAGATACTACAGACATCAGACCTCAAATTTGAAGCAAAATTGTTGCTTTTGAAAATATAATCAAAAAATCAGTTTTTCGATATTTCCATGCTAAAAACCTTAATTGATTAATTTAATATGTTCTACAAACTTGCAGGTAACACTAAAATACAACTTTTTGTTGAAGGAACTAATAACCTAAAATCAATATTTTGGCTTCTAAAACTATTTTTCATATAAATTTACTCTATTTTCATCAATGATTTCTGTTTTTAGGTGCACTTTTGTGCAGCCAATCTTTGGCTATTCCGATACTCTATTATTCGTAGAATAAAACTAATACTATATAGAAACAGGATATAGTTGGATGCGTTGTTTGGGTGACCATTAATGTACGACGGTTTATAACATAAAATGTGTCTATATTATTTTTAATTTATATACATTATTAGCTATTAACAAAATCTTACATTTTGTACGCACTTACAATCATATAGAGTTGATCAATTACGGTTATAAAATGAACAAGTGAAAAAATAATATAAATTTTGAAACTGCCAAAGAACAACGATTTCGGCTAAAAAAATAAATAAATGGTATTTTCTACAGAATTGTTCCAAATACAATGTTTGACAACTTTGCTGAAGACCTCAACCATTTAAACAAAACTTGATTTATTTAGTTCGGGATTTCTACTTTAGTTTAACCAATAAGATTAGTTCTATAAATTCATAAAGTAGAATAATATCTATTTGAGGCCTTAGATATTATAGCACCTAAGTGTGTGGAAAAATATTCACAATATAATTGAATCATTTCTATTTTTTAGATGGTTGAGGACTTCAGCAAAGTTGTGTAATATTCAATTTCGAACATTTTTATTAAAAATACCTTATACATACTTTAGATTTATTTTTTAATCCGAAATCGTTGTTCTTTGGCAGGTTAAATTCAAAATTTATATTGTTTTTCACTTTTCCATATTGTAACCTTAATTGATCAACTTAATGTGTTCTACATGCTTGTAAGTGCGTGCAAAATATAAGATTTTGTTAATAGCTAATAACGTATATAAATTAAAAATAATATAAGCATATTTTATGTTATAAACCGTCGTACATGAATGGTCACCCAAACAACGCGTCCAACTATATCCTGTTTCTATGTAGTATTAATTTTATTCTACGAACAATAGAGTATCGGAATAGCCAAAGTTTGGCTGCACAAAAGTGCACCTAAAAACAGAAATCATTGATCAAAATAGAGTAAATTTACATGAAAAATAGTTTCAGAAGCCAAAATATTGATTTTAGGTTATTAGTTCCTTCAACAAAAACTTGTATTTTGGTGTTACCTGCAAGTTTGTAGAACATATTGAATTAATCAATTAGGGTTTTTAGCATGGACATATCGAAAAACTGATTTTTGGTCATATTTTCAAAAAACAACAATTTTGCTTCAAATTTGAGGTCTGATGTCTGTGGTATCTTAGAAGAAGTTATTCAAAACATAATATTCTACAACTTTGTCGAAGACATCGACCCTCTAAAACAATTTATTGAAAAAAAATTTTTTGCTCGGGTACCCTACTTTAGTCCAACAACGAAATATTCTATTTAAAAAGTTGCAGAATAATATTGTGAACATATCCTACGAAGACATGTTGGTTCTAAAATGACATCTAAGGCCTCAAATAGGTTTTGTCCCACCTTTTTTAGATTGGTCCCACTGTGCGGCGTCACTATAACACTTTCCACTTATTTTACAGTACAGATCGAAAGACGGTGGTTTTGACTGATTCGCCATTCTGCTCCTATCTAAGCACTGTAGGACAGGGATCAAAATTTTATAACAACATATTTTTAAGGGTTAAATATTGAACTTTAAACTTGGTGATTCTTACCCTCATTTGATTATGCGGATCCGATATAGAAACTTGGTTTTATTAAAGATACGCTTTACCATTGTTAAGTGTAAAACCTTTATTATGGCTATTTCGCTTGAACCTGAAACTGAGTCAGGTTCTAACCCCAACCGCTGTCAGTTCATACATTTGGACAGCAGTTAGGGTTAGGAACTAACTCAGTTTCGCCTCAAACAAAAACCACATTAGTAAAAGAAGGCTTCAACAATTTCTGAAAAACCTTGCTGACAATACCTAGCTTCAGGATGCAAGGTCGGGGAGATATTCATTTTATTTTCTTAAATTTCATGTGTGGCCCATTGTGCAAAGCTCTGCAAGCTTGCATGAATGGTTGAATTCCAAAAGAGTTAGAGCGAAGAGACAGTTTTCATGCAATTTTGACCTTTTGCGCCTATAAAATCCGGCCGTCGGTGAAGGGCGTTCAAAGGCGATTGCTGCTCACAAGGGAAGGACACGATGCTGTCGACAGGTTATTAGGGTGTCTCAAAATGATTTCATGTTAAAATAGTCGTCGAGCTCATCTCTGAAATGAAAGGTTAGGGGTATTATGAACTCTTTCTTCTTAAGGGTAAATTTGGTAAAACGCTCCCTACTGGTGCCGAATCTTGATTTTTTGAAAAAATGGGCCGATTTTGGGTTAAATTTCAAATTCATGCCTATTGAAGTGCTCCTGAACTGTCTTAGATTTTTTTCAGCATTTTTTTTTTAATTTTTCTAGAGATCCAAATGGAGATGTTTGGGGTCTTCAATATGTTTTTTGGTGAAAATTTAAAATATCGGGAAAAATGATTTGTGATAAAAGTAAAAATATCTTTCGGTGACGACTGAGGAAACTAGGAGTAAGAGGAGAAGGGCTCTTCGCTACTGGAATAGTACAGTCCCAAGTGATGGTAGCGGAGTGAAATTATTTTGGACCTTTATTACTGGTGAGCCCGTTCTTGTTATATCTTCTTTTTAGCGATTGTTCTTGAAATTAGATTGTTCAATTATTTCATTAAAAATTTGGCGAGGGAATAGAGGCCACTAGTGGGTTGACAACACTTTTGTTTGTGGCATCAAGTGACTGGAACCAGGGATAGATCTATTGGATTCCTGCTCTCATGCCGTGGGAGGTTTTCTGGACTTTCGTTTTTGTTGTTGTTTATTGTCTTGGATGGTTCTATTCGGTTCATAGCCATAGTGGTAATCAGAAACAGGGGTTTCATGTCAATGCTGCAGTGAGGTTTGCTAGTATTTGCCTGAATATGAAGCGACGTTCGTGGGACACCATTGTCAAGTAATGGATTCTTTGCTTCACAGACAGCCATTGTGGTGCTTATAGCATGAAATTAGAAGAAGTGTATCTGTTACATTTTGTTTCTTTCCAATTAAACGCAGATGTTGAGGTTGCCGCGACTGGAGAATAGAATAATGCGATTAGCATTATTCTATTTTTAGTCGCTCTTGTCTCAATATTTGTGTTTGATTGGAAAAACAAAATGGACCGGCAGAGCGAGTAAAGGCTTAATAGCCAGGGCAAGGAGTAAATACCTCTACCCCAAGGGCCAAAGAAGTGACATTAACCTTCTTAGCCAAGTCACTTCTAACAATATATGCCAATTCCCTATAAACTGAAACGGTCGGTACGGTTGTCCTCGTTTCTTCCTCATTCAAGATTCAAAACGATTCGTTAGTTAAATTATTCATTAAATGAATAAATTAATTGCCGTATAGTTTTGAAACCCCTTTTAACCCAACTCAGTTGGCCTGGTCGTTTTAATATTTGCGACATATTACACATAATATGCTTCAAATATTAATGTTGACAAGAAAAACACTAAAGAATAACTGCGGTGTTTTCCAGGATGCTTTTCAATACTGGCTGTGTAAGGATTAGAATAGAATAGAACAGATCCTAATGGAGATGTTTGGTGAGTTAGTTTGTACAAATTTTGGATTATAAAAGCGGCAGAGCCATTAAAAGTTAATAAAAATACCTGTTTTAATCCACCTAGCGGTGCAATTGTGCCTTTCTCATTTCTCTAAACTGTGGCACGGAGGCTTTTTATGTTCAACATAATTGTGGAAATGTCCATTACATTCTTAGTACACTTTGCACTTATACACAATGGCATACCAGCCACGAACTTGATGAGCTACGTGTCGACGGTGAAACACTTGAAACAAAAAAATATCATACTCCATTAGCCTAATCAGCATTAGATCAATGTTATCTGCTTGCTAACTCATTTTGTCGTGCTAGGGTGGGTATGTGAGGAGGGCGAAAGTCCCATGAACAAACGACTCCCCAGCTTAAATTGGTATGCTTTGTGATATAGTGGTGGTTTAAAGATTGAAAGGGAGGGTATGAGGGCTGGATGGGGTGGTGGTCTGAGGGGTAATTTAAGGAGATTTTTAAAAGAGGGGAGTGAACAGTAGAGGGGGATGTAACCCCTCTCCGTAAACCATCAACTACGCCCCTGTTAAAATCCAGAAACCTTATGCGAGTCGAAAAAAAATTTGGCCGGGATTAGGTCGACGTTTTTCAGAGTGATTGCATAAACTTTCTATATGAGAAAGGCAAAAATGTGCCAAAATCCAAAAAAGTGAATTGTCGTCAAATTTTTTTCCGAGTTTGCATCAAATTTCGACGTTTCATGCACCTTGAACACATTTAGCATCAAAAATAAAAATTCTATTTTTAATTTTTCCTATAGTTTATATGAGAAATTTCTGTGTGGCCGCACTCTGAAACCCGTAATTCCGGAACCAGAATTCCGATCGATCCAAAATTCAATAGCAGCCGATGGGAAGGTTGCACCTTTCATTTGAGACTAAGTTTAGGCAAATCGGTCCAGCCATCTCTGAGAAAAATGAGTGACATTATTTGACACATACGCACATACATACACACACACATACACACACATACAGACTTTTTCCGATCTCGACGAACTGAGTCGAATGGGATATGACACTCGGCCCTCCGGGCCGGGATTAGGTTGATGTTTTTCAGAGTGATTGCATAACCTGAGATGCCATTTTTGGTATTTTCCATTAGTTCTTCTTCAATCCTGGGTATCAACAAAATTTTAAAAATACAGGAAAAACTTCAAATAGTTGAGCCGCATACAGGAGCTTAATTTTGTTAAAGAAAGTATATACCTACGGCAAATGGGACATGCGTTATTTTAGTTTTGTTATATAACCTTTTGACATTTTTAGCTATTCATCAAAAATAATACTGCTCTTAGATCACATATTTCATTTTCATTTTTATTTTGCAGCGTTTGGTGGGGCAATGAGCGCGAAAGTCAGTCCAAGGTCGATGATAGGAGTGGTAATGGCAGAATAGTCTATGCGGACCACCAAAACGCCATGGGAGAGGAACAGAGTGTGGGTTGGGGTAGGGTTAATGGATTGATGTATACTTGACGAATAATTGCGCTGCAGAATGTGATGAAAAGGTGCATTGAACAGTACTACTGTTGGCTGTTCAGAAATAAATGCAATATATTTCTCCATAAGGTTTGATAGCTAATGTATGTATTTTGTGATTATGTGATGCCAATTTATAAGTGTTAAAAAGTTCATTTTATCCCGTGGTTTTATCAAGTTTGTAAGAACGCAACCGTAGATGAGCGTGGAAGATCGCGAAAAGCTCAAGCGCTTGTATGTTCACGTGTTTGTCGCGTCTGCCAGAACGTATGTGATTTCGCGTGTATAAATTCGATTTTGTAACTGTGTGGCCATATGCATATTCGTGTGTTCTTGAATGATCGTGAGTTTGTTGCTTAGTTTTTAGTGTACGGTTCAGGTACTAGAAGATAATTCCCCCATAACACTAGAGTTCCCTGTCACGTTTCCATGGAATGTGTTGTCTAATGAATATGAGCCTCATTTTTCATTGGTCCAACTGAAGACATGAATCTAGGCTGTTAAGAACGAGGGCAGGGACATGTTGGCGAGATCGCGAGTATGTGTGCATGATTACAATTGCATGTTCGCGTTTTTGACCTGGTTTGTGTTATCGAGAAGGCTAGCGGCGTTTGTGCGTTTTGAATGAGATATTATGAGTGTATATGAGAGAATATGCAATTGATTGTGTTAGTGAGTGTTATAATGAATCTAAATTAAGATATAGTGATAAAAGAAAAAGAACATGCCGAATTAAAAGAAGAAAAAAAAACTGAAGACATTAAGTAGAAGCGTATAAATTGATTGATTTTTTTGGTTTACATGAGTAGTGGAAAAGCAAACTAATAGAAGAAAACAAAAACAGACAAATAAGGTAGAAGAAAAGAACGGGAGGGACGTATTCTAAGTTGCTTATATTTGGGAACATAGCCACTTTATTTGACGGTTTGTTTCGCGTGGATGATGGTTCTTCAAAATTACTAGGCACATTTTGAACATTTGACTTGATATGACCCGAATACTTTGGATAGTTCACTTAAATTTTAAATTCAATACATTGTGCAATTGAATGATGTTTACTTTAGATTTGGGTTTAAATTGGTATGATTCGAGTACTTTGGCTAATTGCCTTAAGTTTTAATGCATTGTGCAAATTGAATGATATTTAATTTAGATTATATGTAATGAACCATCAACTATAGGATACTGCATCGGTCTGGATCTAGTTGAATAGATAGCAAAAATAATTCAATCTTCCAGTCGTCAGGGTATTCCTTCGCTTCTCTCCACCAACTGAATCACGCGCTGTGTTGCTATTAAATTCTAGGGGCCAACAGAATCCAAGGTCTCCAAGCTACAAATCCCTAAGCATAAAAATTTGCAGTTTGGAGAAGAGTTATTATTGATATTGAGTATTAATTGAACAATACACATGTAACATGCAATAAAACTACTTGGATTCGTCCAAATGCCAGAAAACGACAATTGCATTCCGTTAGAAGTTTCTCATGCTATGCTGACCGGGAATGGATAATTGACGTGCGTCGGTAAATTAATCGTACCTTCCTTTATCCAATCCGAATGAATCGAATCGAATGCACGAATTGAACACCGGTAAAAAGTGATCCCAAGAAGGATTACCCACTATTCTATCATATAAGCCAGTCCTGCATCCATTCCCTGGCCCATATGTCACAAATACTCAGACGAACACATACACAGATAGACGTACGACTAGCACATAACAATTTTACACTAGTACTAAAACTACAATTATTACAACACAACACAACACAACTAATAGGCTTCAACATTAATTTTTTTAACGCGCCTGTGCACGTTGACGAGGTCGACCAATAAATCGACACACAATGACTCCCACTGCGAACCGTGCTCAAAAAGACAGCCGGTAAGCTGTTGAACAATGTCTGCAAACACAGCCCACAGAAAAAGTCAATCCACGGCGACCCGCCAATCGGCCACGCCAGTGTGCACAGGCTCTTAGCTGACTGTTAGTTTGGGCTGATGCAGAGTATGAAATAACACAAAACATAAAAAAGGCCCATAAGCCCGGTCTCCTCAAGGCACCACTATCGAGGCGTAATGCAATAACCATCTTAAAGCAGTTGTCTGCTCAAATATGCTTGAAGATGTTTGCAGTACCGTCAAACCCGTCAACCTAGGAGAGGGTACTACTCTTAGATCACATATTGAAGGAAAATGATGAAAATGGCGTTCTCCGTTTGTTATTTTCGAGAGCTTGATTAATTGATTCGATTAATCGACCAAGATATTCGATTAAGATCAATAGTCTATTAGGTAGGAAATCAGTTTGTCAACCAAAAAAAAGATTGCTGGGAACATTTTGAAAATTAGAACACGCTTGCCCTTTTGCATATTTAACGTTAGCACACCCTTCAAGAATTTGTTGTCGATTAATTGATATCAGCTCCGTATCAACAGCCTCGCCTTTATGCATTCACCTATTTGATGTATAAACACCAACAGGCCCCTTGGCCCCAATGGTGGTTATTATCCTAGTTACACTTAAGGATAGACAAAAAAATATTTTTAATCATATTTCTAGTCCAGTGAAAGTCGAAACCTGTGGCAACTCTATTGAAGACTCGCCAAAGTCCGGTCACAGCGCGCTGTGGCGACCGTAGTTGGTTCTCCTAAAAGGTAGTCGCTGAAAAGAGAGTTAGTACGCAGTGTTCGAATACGGGCTTGAAGATTCAGGCGTTCTAGAATTGTAGTACAATCCACTCTGGCAGAGAGTAAGTCTGAGACGAACAGGGCTCAAGAGCAGCCCTCCGAATGCTCAGTGTATCGAGGTGGCTAGCTGGCAACGGTTTTCATAGCTCGGCAGCTGAAATCTGTTTCGCCATGGAAGATGTCGAAGGGCGAAGCATGTGAACTGGCGTTGGACAGCCTCGATTCTGTCAATCCCGTTCTGGTAGTACAGATTCCGAACAGCAGAACAATATTCTAACGTTGAGCGGACCTTATCCACGATGTATGAAGTATGTGGTTTGAACTTTAGTGCCGAATCCATGATGATTCCGAGATCCTTGATGTGAGAGTATCTTACTCGAGTTGAAGAAATGGTAGTTAAACTGAGTCGGATAGCATTTACGCGTGAACGTAACGATTGAGCATTTGCTCGGGTTTAAAACCATTCTGTTTAGATCACACCACGTACTAAAGCTGTCCAGTTCGCTCTGAAGAAGATCGGCATCAGTTTTACCCCGTATTTGTCGAAAAATTTTCATGTCGTCGGCGAAAGAAAGACGGGATCCTTGTAATGTGGTATTGACGTCATTAAAGTAGAAGAGGAATATTACTGGACCGAGATGGCTTCCTTGTGGGATGCTAGATGTAGCGAAGAATGGTGCAGATAGACAGTCCTCAATGCTGATTTGGAGTTGCCTTCCATCGAGGTAGGAACGAAACCAGCGCAGAAGTTGTCCATGAATGCCGAGTTTGTCCAGCTTCGCTATTGCGAAAACATGGTTGATTTTGTCGAAGGCCGTAGATCGATCCACGTAAATAGCATCGGTTTGCAATCCATCAGCGAATCCTTCGTTTACATATGTTGTGAACGAGAGCAGGTTGGTCCTATATAATCACGGTCGAGCAGCGGCTATTTTTGACCATATTATTACTGTTGAAATTACGATTTAGAAATGCCATAACCCAACTCAAATATAGGGTTCAGGTAAAACGAAAACATTGCATGAAATACAACGTGAGATGTTTCACTTAATGATTTTGTTGAAAATTGTATGCGATTTGTCATGATATGTTGAGCGGACATTCAAAAGACTCATGAGAACCAAGAATAATCATTCGATACATTGTTTTGTGGTTTAATATTTTCAAGAATTATGAAGTGTGTAAATAAAGGATTATTATAAACATGTAAATAAAGGATCAACAATTAAACAATTGCTGGAAAAAGTGTTAAGCAAAAGTTTCGTAAAATAGAGTGTGTGTCAATAAATGGATCATTATTGTGAACAATTTCGCAGTTTAGTCCGATTCAAAATCGATGAATATCAACGTTTTAAAGCTGATATTAATATGCTGTACTATTTGCAGCTTTGTTTCGGCTTAGAGTGGATTCATGAATAGCTTAAAATAACCATTGTATTTCGATTGCAGATTTGCATGTTATGTAAACTTTTAGCAACATAACCTGATTTTAGTTTGAACTATTTATCATTTCGATTTAAATTGTTATCAATTGAATTTAGCTTGAACATTCGTATACGAGTGCTGGGTTGCTGGGAAGATCACCGTGACGAGCCTCGATTTTCACTACGCACTAACTTGAAGTTCCTTAAAAGAATCATATCGAATTGAATTGAAATCCATTACTTGAAGAAACTTTTTTTTTCCATATAATTCCAACAGTTTGTGTAGTGGGAATCCAGATGACAAAACATATTCTTATCTGGCATTGAATGTGAATCACATATAACCAAACAACGTTGATTACATACTCAAGTTAGATCCCTACATGCCGTATTCGGATCGAGGTTAGGTACTAAGCCGGCGTTCGTTCTTTTAGAGATTAATATTTAACAACAAAATGTATATATGTAGGCCTGAATTGGACCTGAAAAAATGTTGCTTACAAGACATTAAAAAAAAAGCAAATCAATTGTTGTTTTATTCTTGCTAGTTAGAAATACATGAATGAAAGATCGTTGAATTTATTTTCGAATAAATAGTTGAAATACCCAGTTGCGTACAACGGAAGTTATCTCCTCGTCAATCTCCTAATGCCACCTTGCTGGCCGATATTGGAAACAGGCTCCTACTAATTTGCTTAGTATCGACCGAAAATACCGGTACTTATACTTATTCGGTACCGGTATTTCGGTACTAAGTCGGTATTTTCAGGATTTTCGGTGCCGGTACTATTGGTACCATAACCCTACACTGATTTGTATAAGGTACTAGCTAATACCGTCGCGCGTTGCTGCGATTTTCAACGGAATAGGAATAAATTGGAGTAAAAATTCGTTCCGAAGCACCATCTGGCGGGCAGATAATCCCCAACCAATAGCACACAAACACGCTCCATGATAAATGTCTTTTACGTATAAATTTTTACGGCAAGCAGGTTGGGGGCCCATAAATCACATACATACAAACTTTGACGCTTTCAGAAAATTAGTTAAGATTATCGTAATACCTTTATGCGTGACCGTGCTATTGTATACTTTAGACACGAAGTAACGTAACTTAAATTCATGATTTAAAGAGCCAAATTACAGTTTTATTAATACCCCTTGCGTTATCGTGATATTTTATTCTTGATCTTCAGGGGAACTACTGAGACTTATGTTCATGATTCGGGATTTTCGCAACGAGTAATGTGGCAATAAAAACTGGATTGTGAAAGTGAAATCGTTCAGTGAATTGTAAAATTTGTAATGCATTGTTGGCGCTCAGCGCAGTTTAGATTTTCTCTTCGGGCATCACATTGAATCTTATAAAATGAACCATTTCACGAAACAAAAAAGAATCCATAAATAATATTGCAAATTTTGTCAATTACTTCACGTTTCAAAGCCAAGAAAGGTCGTGAAAAACATATATGTAACGCTTGCATAACAGTATTATTTGTGGAGATATTTGTTCTTTTTGTGAAAACCAGTCACGGTTTCCGCTATGTCATCAACAAATCGTTTTTCTATTCGTGAACTACTTCAAAACTTCATCTACATTATGCATAAACTAAATGGTGCCTCATGATTTTATCCATAAGTTAAGGAAGATTTTTTTCAGTACGACTATACAACTTGAACTGATATAATAAACCACATGATCTGATTTTCGTGGTTGTGAATTAATTCACAAAATCAAAACAGGTTTGATATTTTCTCGCAAAATATTACACGAAACTCAAAATATTGTTGATGAATACATGCTATCTGAACTGGTTCAGGATTCATAATGTCCTAATGTATTAAAGATACATCTTTCGTGCTGGTGAAGTATGTAGTTCACAAAACCATAAAATTCGTTTCCACTTTCATGATACAGCTTATGAAATTTTGAAATTTGCAATTTTGTACATGGTATTAATATTTTTACGCAAACAATTTTACATATCTGAATATATTATTCATGAATTCGTAAACTGGGTCTTGTATTCACAAGTTTAGAAGATTCCTCAATCTTTTTTACTTTCATGTAATGTTGCATATGGTCTTGAAATTTTCAAGTGAACCATATCATTGAATATGGAATATAATTCACGGAATCATTTCGTGAAATATTTTATGCAACATTGTTATATTGTTGTGTTCGGAAAGAAAACAAAATCTATGCTGATCACCAAAATACATTACACAGTCACATTTGCGTTCGTAAAAATGTTCTTTAAACCATAAGATACCGCTGATCGATAACGCCTTCATGATCTAATTCACGTTGTCGTGTATGCCGCGTAGAAAATTCGATAGGGAACTCAAGACTAAAATATCTTGATAACGCTCAAGAAAATCACGGAAATTGCGACTGAAATCGTGCTGAGCCAAAAAATCGATACTGAACTCATGAATAAAATAAGACTTTAATGTACATAGAATTTGCAAAATATCGCCCCTAAAATCCTGAAATTATGGATATGAAATATTACTAAACGTTGAAAAATCGAAGAGTGGATTCACGAATAGAATTACACTAAAATAAATTTGGTTTCTACGGAACTTGTATGTTATAGCAGCGACCTTTCCCGGTCAGGTAAAGCTAAGGAGGGTATATGTCCTCCCGAAGCTACTCAAGATACTGCGCACCTTAAACTAGATCCACAATTGCAGCATTCCGACGGGTGCAATCAGCCAGATTCCATGATAGCAAACCTTCCCTGTCAGGTAAATGCAATGAATGTATATGTTATTCCGAAGTAGGACATACAGATGCTGCTCCCGCTGAAAACCCACCCCCATTACAGGTGGACGCCATCGCCGCTCGTCTTTTTACCGCTCAACTGTCAGGACATTACTTGCAGGAACATCTTAGTATCTACTATCAGAACGTGAGAGGACTACGCACCAAAATTGACGAGTTGTTCATCGCTGTTTCAGACGCCGAATATGATGTTATTGTTCTAACCGAAACGTGGCCGAATGATCAAATCAATTCACTCCAGTTATTCGGCTCAAAGTACATGGCTTACCATAATGATCGCGATCCAGACAGTACAGGAAAAAAAAGCGGTGGCGGTGTGCTTATCGCAGTGTCCAACCGGCTCTCGTCTAAACATAAAACTGCTTGAACCGATCTCGAACAACTATGGGTAGATATTCGTGGTCGCGATACTAATATTTGTGTTGGCGTAGTGTATATTCCCCCCGACTCCGCATGTGATATAGATATTATTCAGAAGTACATAGACTCAGCACTTGACATCGCAACTTCCATTCAACCCAACACGGCTCATCTACTGTTTGGTGATTATAATCAATCTGGACTTCTATGGAAAAGTACCTCCTCCGGCTATGCCTTCCCAGACCCTTCTGAATCAACCTTCTCTAGAGCGAGTATTGCCTTACTGGACGGAATGTCTGTATTGAACATGCTGCAAATGTGTACAGTAAGTAACAGACGAAATAGAACCCTGGACCTCCTTTTCGTAAATGAAGAAGCTTCTATTAACTGCACCGTTTCAGAAGCCCTTGAGCCGTTAGTTGCTTGTGACGCACACCATCCTCCTCTTCTAGTAACGCAGATCTGTCCCCAGTTAGTTGTTTATGACGAAATGCTAGATGTCAGGGAGTTCAATTTTTCAAAAACTGATTTCAATAGGCTCCAGAACTCACTGCAGGCAATCGATTGGGAGACTTTGCTGAATTCCGCGATCGATGTAGATGTTGCCGTAGAAAAACTTTCACTGGTTCTAAAACAACTTTTCAAACTACATGTTCCCGCACCACGTCCCCGACCAAAACCAGCGTGGTCCAATCGTCAATTACGTAAACTGAAAAGACTGCGAGCAGCTGCACTTCGGCATTACACCAGCCGACGAAACCCCCTCACAAAACGAGAGTTTATTGAAGCCAGCAACAGTTACAAGGCATATAATCGCTTTCTCTATTCAAGACACGTCGCACGAACCCAATCGAACCTGAAACTTGATCGGTCTTTCGTTAACGGGAAACGTAAAACAATGGGCTTCCTTCCAGTATGTTCCTTGCAAATAAAACATCAAGTACCCCAAGCGGCATATGTGACCTATTTGCGCAGCGTTTCTCAAGTGTGTTTAAAAATATCTCGGCCAACTCCACTCAGATGGAACATAGTCTTCAGGATGTCCCTCATGATGTAATTAATTTAGGCATTATTCAATTTACTGACGAAGATATTCTAACTGCTATGAGAAAGCTAAAGTCTTCAACATTGGCAGGACCAGATGGTATTCCTTCCATTATAATGAAAAGATGCGCAAGCGCATTCTGTACGCCTTTAAGACTAATTTTTAACCAATCGCTGTCGCAATCAACGTTCCCGTCTGTTGGAAAAAATCAGTTATGTTTCCGGTTTTTAAAAAAGGTGATAAGCAAAATGTTACGAACTATCGTGGCATAACTTCACTCTGCGCTGGCTCAAAGTTATTTAAAATATTAGTAGGAAATGTGCTGTTTCGTGAGACCAGAGCATATATATCGAAGGACCAACATGGCTTTTTTCCTGGTAGATCGACATCTAATCTAGCCCAATTCACTTCGCTCTGTATTAAAAGTATTGAACTTGGATCTCAGGTCGAATCGAAATTACTATGATATCCATTGCCTATACCGACCCCCATCTTATGACCTCGGGGATTTTCTAGACAAGGTCGAATATGCTTTGTCAACAACTTCAAATACGCGTCCATGTTTCATTGTAGGTGACGTTAACATACCAGTAAATCGCCCGAATAACAATGCTGTAACTAGATACTTAAATCTTCTTGAATCCTATGGATTTGCGTGTACCAACACCTTTACGACTCGCCCAGCCAGCTCGAATATTTTAGATCACGTTGTTTGTAGACTCGACGATGTTCCGCGTTTGAGAAATGACACGGTTTTTACGACTGTTAGTGACCACCTTCAAATAATTTCTTCTTATAAACTTGTTGTAGAAAAAGAACTAGTACGGCTAACAAAAACAATAGTCAACCACGAAAAACTTAATTCTTATTTCATAAATTTCATAAATAGCTTCCAGGTAACCAATGACGTAGACTCGTGCTTTAATACAATCATTTCCACATACAACTCCCTACTAACTCAGTGCTCGAAGACAGTCTCTAAAACTGTTAAATGCAAAGGTGTATTTTGTCCATGGATGAGCTTTGACTTATGGACACTCATCAAAATTAAGAGCAACTACCTTAGAAGGGTGAAAAATAACCCTAATAATGAACAACTCAAAAGCCTGCTTCGCCATGTAACGAAAAAAGTTGATGTAATGAAAAAACGTTGCAAAAAGACACATTTTGAAAATATCCTTACAAACACACCTCATTCGAAACTCTGGAAACACATTAATTACATTTTTGGCCGTTCCAAGTCAGCAGATCCCATAAGTTTAGTATGCGATGGAATTAGAATAGACGAGACTAGCGCGGTATGCGAAGCGATGAATGACTACTTCGTCAATGTAGGGAAAAAATTGGCCGATAATATACCCACCAGCCCCACAGCAGATCCCTTTTCTAATACTCAACGTATTCGTGAAACCATCTATTTGCGTCCCACAACTGTTAATGAAGTCATTTTACTAATCAACGGTCTCAAGAAAATCCATAGCAGTGGTCCTGATAATATACCTGTTAATATTCTGAAAAACAACTGTGTAGTTTTTGCAAAAATCCTTACCCAAATTTTTAATTTAATGCTCGACACCGGTCAATATCCAAATTGTTTAAAAATTTCCAAAGTAATTCCCATTTTCAAATCTGGAAATCCCTGTGATTCGTGCAACTATCGTCCTATTTCAACAGTATCAGTATTTAATAAAGTGCTTGAAAAATTGTTGATCTCTAGGTTACTCGATTTCTTAAACAAACACAATATAATCTATAATTTTCAGTACGGTTTTAGGCAGGGTTGTAGTACGTTGATTGCAATGACTGAATTAGTTGAGTCTATTGTTGATGAAATTGATCAGAGAAAAGTTGTTGGTGCTCTCTTTCTGGATTTAAAAAAAGCATTTGATACATTAGATCACTCTATATTGCTAGGAAAATTAGAACGATATGGCATAAGAGGCTTAGCTAATAATCTAATTCGTAGCTACTTGTCGAACAGACTTCAATGCGTGTCTATTGGCAATGTAACTAGTTCGTACAGAGACGTTGAAATAGGAGTACCACAGGGAAGCAATATTGGACCATTACTATTTCTTCTTTATATCAACGACCTAGGAAGACTTAAATTGAAAGGCACACCACGTCTTTTCGCAGATGATACAGCTTTGTTTTATCCAAACAATAGCTCTAGAAACATAGTTTGTGATATGGAATATGATTTGAAATTACTCATCGGATATTTCAACGATAACCTCCTCTCCCTAAATTTATCAAAAACCAAATACATGTTATTCCATTCATCTAGAAAATCCATAGAAGATCATTCGCATCCAATAGCTGAACACTACGAGATTGAGGAAACGAAATGTTTCAAATATTTAGGTCTTTGGTTAGATTCTACACTCTCCTGGAACGACCATCTAAAATCTCTCGAAAAAAAGTGGCTGCATTATGTGGGGCTATGCGTCGGGTTTGTACTTTTGTACCTCTGCACGTGCTATTAAAGTTTTACTATGCACACATTCATTCATTACTAAACTATCTTGTTTCAGTATGGGGGCGTGCCAGCATATCAAATCTAAAAAAAACTACAAACTCTTCAGAATCGATGTCTCAAAATTATTTTTAAGAAACCAGTTATGTATTCAACTATGCTACTCTACAGCAATAATTCACATAACATCTTGTCATTGCTTGGTTTGACAGAATTTCAAACAGCAATGTATGTTTTTAATGCTCTGCATAACCCAATAGCGCATAATAATTTACACTTCACCACAGGCACTCGTGTGTATAGTACCAGGCAAGCCAATAGTTTACAACGCTCCAGGGCCTCCACTAACCTTGGTCAAAAACGTATTTCATTTATCGGGCCAACGGTCTATAATCGGCTTCCTACTGAGTTAATACAAATAACAAATCGCATCCAATTCGAAACAAGGCTGAAATGTTTTTTAAAAAATAAAATTAGAGAATTTGTAATATAGAATTAGTTATTCACCAAAAAGTTTTCTTTATGTGCATTATTCTAATAATAATTATACCTACTAGAATTTAGAAAAAAAAAAAAACACTTTCTGTATCTATCATAAATACTGTAGAGAGCCCCTTAAAAGGAACATCGTTCCACTGGGAGCTCGATGCAGTTATTTTTCTTGCATTTAACTCTAATATCTTTATTGTGCCGGTTACTTTTACGTATTTTTTTGTCTTTTTTGTTCTCAGCGTATTCGCGAATAGTTTTTTCTTCTTGTGTTGCCTTTTTTTTGTCGCTGAGAACTGATGTGTCCACTACCAGGGGGCTCTCTGTGCGAGCCTTTTGGTGTGGGGGTGAGAGGCGGGCCATTTAAAAAAAAAAAAAAAGGTCGATACTGTATACACGGATCTCAAGGCTGCATTCGATCGTGTAGATCACTCTCTTCTACTGTCAAAGATGAAGCGGCTGGGCGCTTCGGATTATTTTATAGGGTGACTTAAATCATATCTCGTAAATCGTTCTTTGTGTGTAAAATTAGGAAATAACGAGTCACACAGTTTCATCAACTTGTCGGAAGTGCCTCAAGGGAGTAATCTAGGACCGTTGCTTTTCTCGTTGTTCTTCAATGACGTTTGTTTTGTTATACCTCGTGGGTGTAGACTTATATATGCCGATGAGCTCAAACTATTTCTTATTGTGCGGTCAATAGAAGATTGCAAGGGACTACAGCAACACTTAGATGCTTTCTGTAGTTGGTGTAATCGCAACTTGCTGGCTCTCAGCGTGTCCAAGTGCTCCATAATATCTTTTACACGTAGAAAAAATCCAATACTGTGGAACTACACCATCTCCGGGGAATCGCTAGAGAGAATGACAGTTGTCAGAGACCACGGTGTACTTCTGGACTCACAACTGACATTCAGAAATCATTACTCTCATTTTATAGAACAGGCAAATAGAAATCTCGGTTTCATTATAAGAATCGCCACTGATCCATATTGTTTGCGGGCACTCTACTTTTCACTTGTGCGATCTGTCTTGGAAACTTCAGCACCCATTTGGTGCCCTTACACAAGCATTTGGATCAACCGAATAGAAGCAGTGCAGGCAAGATTCCTTCGTTTTGCTCTTAGAACTCTGCCGTGGCGTAACCCAACAGAGCTACCACCGTACATAGATCGCTGTCGTCTGCTCGATATGGAAACCCTAGCCAAAAGGCGGAACACATTTAGAGCAGTATTTGTCGGGAAGATATTAACTGGCCAAATAGATGCTCCAGATATTCTCTCACAAATAAATGTCAATGTGCCCCCGAGAAGTCTCAGATCGCATAACTTTTTAAGACTCGAGTTTCAACGCACCGAGTATGGTCAAAACGAACCCATTAGGGCGATGTGTAATGTTTTTAATAGTATTTATGGCCATTTTGACTTTTCTGTATCTTGTGATGTTTTCAAAAATAGACTAAGAAGGTTGACTTAGATTTTAAGATTCATTTTTTTACAATATTTGTATTTTTTATTTATGTAATGCTGTGTACTATGTTATTATATTTTATTGTAGTGTGAATCCATTGTAATCAGGTGTGAATATATGAAAAGATAATGGGTTTTTACGCCCATTTGAGGATTGCTTCTGAAGTATATCCTGAAATGGGCTTTTCCCATTCAACTACATTTCATGTAGACCAACATAGTTCAGATGTAAAATAAGAATAAATCAATAAATAAATAAATAAATTACGGAAATCATAACTGACCTACTGAAATTCTTCAATTCCATATCAACTTTTCAATAGGGCTTTGTAAACAAACTTTTGTTTTGCTGATTTCTTTTAATTTGTAATAATTTTAACACAGAAAACATTTGAAATTGATTCTACCAAGGGTAAAGATGTTGATTCATGTGTATTTTTCATGAAATTCAACTCGGCAGCGGAATAAGGAGCCAAATAAGTTTGTTTACAAAAATCTCATTAGCCCTTTTGAAGAATTAATATTGAATTATCGATAATTAACTCATGTCAAGGTAGCACCAAATTATGAACTAAACATATTAAGTTTATTATTCATGAACCATGCTCACGATTTTCGTAAATGGCTTATATTAAGAAATCGTGATCTTTTCATGAATTAATAAAAAAGTGTGTTCCTACGTGGAATGAGCAACATGGATCAGAGTTCAAAACAATTTTCTTCAGGTAGTTCGATTTCATCGCGTGCTTGATTAGCGTTTTTCCGCCGATAAAATAAATTGAACTAGGTGTAAGTACTTACTCATCCGATTCAGTAAGAGACCATCACGCTTGGCTAACTTCGACAGAAAGATTATTAAACATGCCCTGGTTGGTAGACAGACAGAAACAAAAAGTATCATTACCCCCCAACAGTAAACCCGTATAAACGGCTTTGCGCCCCTGCCGCCGCTAGGTCATTTACTTCGCAAGCTGACTAGGTGTCAGTAGTTCAATGTCATCCAGCTTTCCGGGGCTTATGACCGGTTTTACGCCAAATTACACAAAGCCAGCCAAATTCGCACATTGCAGCACCGCAGCTGCACCGAATTACGCCAAATGCTTGCCGATGCACATATCCGAAAACAATATGTGCACGGCATTAAAGTTTAGCTTACCGTTTCGGTAGGTGCAATGGGAAATATGATATAGCCTCAGTGCGTGTAAAAATTATGTGGCAACGTCTTGTAAAAACAGTAATTTATCTTGCCAAGTAATGATACATTTGTGGGGCTAGGTGATGAAGATTTTTGAAAGAGTTTGAAAATTTAGTCACACATCTACTTTTTATTATTCTTGCAGAATAATCCTACATACAGAACGAAAATATAAATACCTCGAATGTCTAAAAAATAAGATTTTAAAATGTATCAGCAAACGATTAAAAACTGTCTGGAATATGTGTTATTGCACCTGAATTGAAACATGAATCAAAAATAAGTTAAAATTCATTAAAATAACTAGTTAAGATTAGAAACTCGTTAGAGTGCAAATTTATTGAACCAAAGACATACATTTTAATTTCCTTTCCATAACAACTACCTGACCATCGGCCATAGTTCACTTCGGCCTGCTTGGACCACATCGAGCGCACGTCTCCAACGTGACCTTGCCATGTCATGAAATAATAAATCTAACAAAACGCCCCTCTAGGAACTACCGAATGCCCGCTACGTATGTATGTATGTGGCAATCTCTGGAAGTACGGCCGGTATTTTTAGCGACTAAAGAAATTAGAAAAAAATAGCCAAAGCTCATATCTGCCGATAAGGATCAGTAGAGCTACAAGAGCACCCAACGGTGTGTTAACATCGTCCAACAGAGCAGCTCAGCGATCAACCTACCTCCCACTTCGACTGTCAGCGCTGCTGCCGGCATGCTCTCGAAAACGAAACTTTTCCACGAAAAACCTGTAATCATCAAACGGCGATTGTGTGCGTCCGTGCCAAAAATGCACCACAGCTTTCGTGACTCTAACGACGCTGATCGACCGACCGGAGACCAGCTACCGTCAAACACAGTACCGACCGACCGACCGACCAGTCAATCTTTGCTACACATGAGATAACAGCCCATTAGCGACGAAGGGTTTTCACTTGTCCCATCGCACACTCAGCTGTCTCATGCTCAGCATTATAATTTTATTTTCAACGAAACAATAAACGAAAAAATAAGCAATTAGTTAACCCTCTACTCCCCCTCCCCTCATTCCTCGAGTTTACTGCACTATCGCACTTCATCACTCCAAAAGACCCGTTTCCCGCAATTACAGCACGGAATTGTTAGCTCTGTACCGAAGCAAATCATAATTGGTATCATTGCTGGGGGGCGCGTGCCATTGGACACAATTGCACTAAAGACAGACCCTTGCTGACCGATGACAGAGTTTGTTCAGTTCCAGAAGTTGTCGAGACTGATGCAAGTCGGATTTCGTCAGATTTTGATTGACAGTAATCGATTGAGTTGGCTTACGACAACATGGCTGCGATCAATCGGTGCTGAACAAGCAGATGGAATTCCGCCTGTCCATGGAGAAGGGCCAGTAGTTTGTCATTCTAATATTTTTAAGTTTGATTAGTGATCACGAACCCTTAATATTTCTATTTTGCATGAATACTGTTATAAAGTGGCCAGAAGCAGCCGTATATGTTTTAATTTAGTTTTTGTCTTGACGCGTAGCAATCTGACCTTAAGATGTACAGTGCGTGGACTGAGCTTGCACTGGAATTCGTACGGTCAGGTGGCAAGGGATTGGTTGAGGCTGACCACACCAAACCCGTTGAAATTGCCTGAGTACGAGCACCTTTGAGCCTAAAATGAAATGGATTCAACCGGGGTATCTTTGCCATCGTCGGTTCGACAGCGGTGCGCAAACTGAACGCCATCAGTATTCCTGTATTCCTTATATGATTGAACTGGATACAGCAAAACCGGAAGCCTCAACTGTGTTCACTTTCATTGAATTCACAAACAGAGACTACTTACTTACAATTCATACAGCAGGAATAGAATGCATGTTTCTCTACCCTAACCCAGTGTATATCCAATCAAAACGCGTATTTAGCCTCGCCTACTTAGAGTAATTTTATCTGGCCTAGTTCTACAGACTGGACTATTAATTTTCAAGATTAAGTTATTTGCTTTATTTTCCATAATTGAATGAAAAATTGCTTAAGATCTATTAGGAAATGCAAAATTAACAACCTGTTTGCAAGTTTTAGATTTTTTTTGTGAGGAGATTTTACGAAACTATCATTCAACTAGATCGGAGAGTTGGAAATGATTATGAGGCACAAAAATGGTTTTATATTATTTCAGATGATAGATAAATGGTAATAAAAATTACGCCAACCGTAAATTTAGGTTCTAAATTTTTGTATGATTACGGATATAAATTTTTAACATATTAGCATCCTTTTCTACACAATTAAATAATATTTTTGGGTTTTGACGTAAATGCCAATACCTTATTTAAGACTTTTTCTGTGGTATCCAACGAGGAAAACTGTCGATCAGTAAGTTAAACGGAAGCAGCAATCATGTGAAAATAAAATCCCGCCAGAGGCAGGGTTCCATCCTGCAACCCTCGGGACTACGACCCAATGCACAAACTTTTATGCTATCCCTGGGCTATGATGATGTACCAGAAAAAAACACATGATTATCGCATTGTCGGCAGTGATCGTATGACTGTGTCTAGAGCGAGATCACACATAATCGCCGCTACATATGGTATCTAGAGGTCAAACTAAATAGATAGTGATTTATTTGTAGATTTAGGAACGTTGTTTGCGGTCCGACTATACGACGTGAACTGATTCATGATTCATAACATGGTTTTTGTAGTTGTGAACTAGCTCACAAAAACAAAGCGGTCCATAAATTTTCATACAAAAGTGAATTCCTGGCTACGCAATCGACCGATTTTAATTATTAAATCAGCAGTAAACTCATTTGCTTTCATTTTTTTATGACTGTTTATGACAACATGTAAAAAAGGTCTTTTGGACCTCTTTTTCATTCGATAAAAAAAAACCTCAAATACTATTGTTATTACTTCACAACATGTCGCCGAGAAAAGAAATGACCCACTATTTGCAACTAAGTTACTCCAAGCCGAACATCATCGTGCATGGGTTTCGAACAACGGATTGAAGGTGAAAATGGCTTGCGTTGCCACGAACCCGCACGGACCGACATAGCTGTTGCAGCTCTGGCCGCATTATCAAACGATAATAAATGGCGACTGAAAGTGTGGGAAACATTTAATCAGCTTACAGCTTTTGTAACCTGTTAGGGTAACAATTTAGCATTAGGTTTAAATACACGTATATTTGGTTACTCTCTCCGTAGAGTGTATTTGTTTTGATGCAACATAACTCATCGCTGTTCAGTATGCTCGTTCATATTTTTGAGTTAAATTTTGTTTAAATTGTTAAACAAGAATATTCTTATTAGTCCAGATAGGTGCGTATCAGCGATGACAGATTCAATTATGCCGGTATTTGTTTGTTTTGGTCGAGTTGGAAGGCGGTTTTCGAATTCGGAAAGAAACGGCCCATGGAATCGAGGACGCCCAGACAGTTTTGTCTTTTTTGGGACATCCCGTAAATAGAAGGATTCAGTGCCCTCGTGCGACTGCGAGTTAAAATCGTCAAATAGTGCCGGCTTGTAGTTCGGGCACTAGTGAGGTACACGGTGTCGGTTCACCAATAGGGATAAGCTGAGTGTAAAGGAGTACTTTCGCTTCCCCGGCTAATCAAAAAGAAACCACGACATCGACCGTTCAAAACAAATACACTCTAGGGAGAGAGTAACCAAAATTAGCTATATTTCCACCCAGTGCTGACTTGTTAACCTGACAGGTTACAAATGCTATAAGACGATCAAATGTTTACCTCGCTTGCTTGTCGCGGTTCCATTCATTATCGTTTGATAATGCGGCCAAAAGCTGCAACAGCCATATTGATCTAAGCGGGTTCGCGGCAACACAAGCTGGTCACGCTTTCAATCCGTTGTTCGAAATCCATGTACGACGATGTTCGGCGTGGAGTAACTTAGTTAACAAGTGGGTTAATTTTTGTGAAAAACTACCTGCATTAGCTAATCTCTAGAATAACTGCACAAAATGAAAGAAAAACACAGAAAATTACAGCACTTGTAACATACTCCGGTAAAGATCAAATCAATTCTAACGTTTCAATACAGCAGTTCGATTTAAAAATTTCTGCTGAGATATTTTCCCAGTTTTCAAAAGCAAAAACACTTCCGTTGTATTGATCGAAATCGCAATATTTTTGCACCATCTGGTCGGTAATATGTGTACGTAAGCCAAAAACGAAATTTGCAAACCTTTTTCAGGCAAAGCCATCAAGAGGGAACATCTAAACGTTTCATCGCATATGGTAATGTTATTGAAACAGGTTCCGCGTGTTCGTTTTATATCAGTCGATGCTCATCTGCCAAACGAGGAACATGTTGACTGTATTGTCCGTATGGTAGAATAAGCGGTTGACGCTATGGATTTTCGGCAATGTTGGTATTTGCACACACTCGCATCTAAGTGACCCAATCAAATACGGGTACTGTAGAATGGGGTGACTTTGATCATCGGTTTAACTTTGACCACTCGAAACTTTTTTGTAGAGTGCCTATTTAGCCAGAATAGTCAAGCAAAACATTCGAATTAGAAATTAGAGTTTTACTATAAACTAATAAAACTCTGAATTGTTATACTTTTTGAGTAAGTCGTTTGATTTTTGGGTACAACAACTAAAACCAACCGAAATTTTACATCACCTTATTTTTACGAAGCTTCGTAAAGTGGCAATTTTTTCTTTAACAAATAAATCTTAGATTTTGGCAAGAGTAATAAATTCCATGTCAGATTTTATATTCTTTAGAGTCGGATAGGCCAAATTGATTTTTAAGAGCGTGCTTATTTTAAAAATATTTTTTGTCAACTAGTTCGCAATTACTTCAAATTATTTCAAGATTAAATTCGAGATATTTTTTTATATTCAATACTCCCAGGTGATAAAATAAATGAAACTATTTGTTAATTTAAAAACACTTAAATGAAATATAATACTTAGCAGTTAAAAATGCTTTCAGATTATTTTATTCTAAGTGTAGTCAAATGATACGAATTTTGGTCACTCGTTTGCAGTTTATTATAATACTTTGTACAATACCAATTTCCATCTATTTAACCATGAGTATCTTTTCAGAATTATTTTAAACAAACATTTGAATGAAAAACATTGACATCAAGAACTCAATATGAGTAAATGTGCAGGTTATCAAAATCGCCCCGGAATACGAAAACGGACTTCAAATTGAAATCGTTTTTTTTGTAAAAATAGTAGTAAGCTGACAATATCAGGTAAAAACATTCAATCTTGTTATTCATATATCAGTACATGGTTTAAAAATATTAAACTTGAAAAAAATTGTTGCGCCTAAAAATATATAATGATTACTTCGAAACGTAGTCAATGGCACCCCCGTTTATGCTAGTTTGTACAAAAAAGTAAACTAATAATTCATTTTTTTGTCTTCACTTAAGTGCAAATACCTTATTTAGGACCGGTGGTATCCAACGGGGAAAAACGATCGGAAATGGTGAGTGAAGCTAAGCAATCATGTGAAAAAAATTCCCCCCAGAGGCGAGACTCGAACTCGCAACCTTTGAGACTCCGGCCCAATGCACTAACCCTTATGCTATCCCTGGGTATGGTGACATCCCAGAAAGAACATATGATTATCTGCCTGCAAAGCGAGAATCACACACAACGGCAGCTGATAGATCAAATGTGTTGGGGTGATCAGCTGCCGTTGTGTGTGATTCTCGCTTTGCAGGCAGGGTACGATCACCGTCGCCAGTGGGATAATCATATGTTCTTTCTGGGATGTCACCATACCCAGGGATAGCATAAGGGTTAGTGCATTGGGCCGGAGTCTCAAAGGTTGCGAGTTCGAGTCTTGCCTCTGGGGGGAATTTTTTTCACATGATTGCTTAGCTTCACTCACCATATCCGATCGTTTTTCCCCGTTGGATACCACCAGTCCTAAACAAAGAAGTATTTGTCCCAATCATTCGTCGCCCGCATCTCAAACGAGCAACTGGACGAGCACTATAAATATATCGTCCGGACGGTACAATCATTCTTGAGGTTTCAGTTCGCACGGTGAGGTAGGAAGCTCACGATGAACTGCACACAGTAAGGAAACTGGGGCAAGTTATGCACGGTTTAACTGTGGAATATTTCCCGATTTTTCTGTTAATGCTGTTCGCCATGTGTTTCTAGCTTGAGCAGCGGCATACCCATTCAAATGATGATAAATAGTCGTCGATTGGCAAGATCAACCAGACTTAGTCTTAAAAATCAAATCACAATTAGTCTCAAGAAGCAAAAAATAGGCGGTTTTAACTCAGATAAATGAATTATTGCCCGATTTTCTGTTGCCTTAACAAAGAAAACAGCAAATATATTACTAATTTTCCCTCATCAGCAAACAAATAACGCGCTTTTTAGCTAGAATAAATTATTGGATGTTATTTGTTTTCTATTAATTAAAGAAAGACAACTACTAGAGGATGATTTCGATAAAATAGCAAAAAAAAAATTCAACTACAACATACACATACTTGAGAAAGTTTTGGGAAAAACGCGAATACTTTTGAATTTTTAAGTGTAATTATATGTACTAGAAATCCAGTGCTGCCACTGCACAGCATCGTCATTAAAAATGAAATTAATTCAAGCCAGTCAAAGAAATGGCGTGTGGGGGTACAAAGAAAAAACCCTTAAACCAAAAATAATTAGATTGAAAAAAATTAGTTGATGCAGACTAATTTAATTAAATAGTGTTCGAAATATTTTTGGAAAAAACACTGTCTACGTTAAGAACCTATTGTTTTAAGCATTATGAGGACTAAAATAAGTTTGACGGCGAACCCTCCTAGAAGTAGTTATAGAGAATATACTCTTCAAGCAAATTTGACTTGACACTTGATGTCTTCAACAAAGTTTTCGAAAAAAAAACTATTTCAAACAACTCTATTGAAGACATGAATACTCCATATATTCAGAGTATCGAAATATAGTAGACTATATGTATAAGAAAACCTTTAAAACAAGTTATTCTGATATTACTGTGTTTAATTAATCTCTTCTGCAATTTATAAACAATAAAATTCACGTTGCGTTCTAGGTATGATCTCTGAAGCTCACAAAAAGTTACATTGAAGAGAACTGACTTTAAACAATTTTCCTACATATTGTTTTACATCTCGATATGCTGCATTCATGCAGTCTTCATATCTTCAACAAAATTGTTTAAAATGATATTATCAACAACTTTGCTGAAGGCACCAAATCACTTACTTTTTGAAGATGTAATTTTCCATAATTACTACTAAGAGAATTAATCACTAGAATTTGCATATTAAAAGATGCGCTGTTTTATGTCGGAAAACTTCTTCGAAGTTGTTAAACCTTCAAAGTTGATGATATGTAAATTATGTGATGTTGAGAAAGTTTTCGAAAATTTGTCCCACTTTTGAACTTACATTCTTTGACTTTATTGACATATTGTACAAGAAAATAATCTATAGAAGTTCGCATATGACACTGTTCACTTCTTGGTTAATCTTTTAGGCTACTTGTGTTTATGAATTTTCAATACTTGTGGAAACTTTTATTCAATTTTAGCATTTTCAAAAAAATTTCATCAAAAACTCCCTTCCCCCCTCTCCAACCCAATTGCTACCTACGCCACTGAAGGGGCCATTTAGCAGTCAATTTCTTCAAAAATTTAAGCATTTAAGAGGAAGAATTAACGTTGAAAGCAGTGAAAATAAAGTCCACGAGACTATTTCATTAGTCCAGTACTAGAGTATCTGTTTAAAAAAATCCGGAAACACTTGCGGTTTTTGATATCTCTGGAAATGGTGGGTAATCCTTATTGGAATTGAAATTCCCAAGACCGGGAGCAACTTGCTTCGGTTTAAAGCGAGTTGATTCGTTTGCTGTAGTTGGGGCACTTTCAAAGGATGACACCCTGGAACCCTTGCGAGGCGGTCTAACGGAGGGAACATTGAGACTCTTGCTGGACTCTCCTGGGTAACAAGAGATGTACCTTCTTGTGGATCATCAGAATATAGCTCACATTAACCAAAAGAGCAAGGGAATTTTCGGAAAGGACAGATAGCGCAGCATTTTTTAGCATTTCTGCCTAAAAGTGCTTCGAGCGTTCCTTAAGGTTCAAAGAATTTTCGGTGAGCGTCACGAATTGAACGCTTGATGCGTTGTGTGCGTTGGATAAAATGCGTTCAACTTTGTCACCGGTTTATCCTTATAAAGCATTCAGTGAACTCTAAAAGAAGAAAATCAGTTGATTTATTAGATTATCACGATTTAAATCATGCAAAATAGTTGGTGGAAAAACAATTGACCGGGCGGGATGGTGCTTTTGAAAAAGTGGCGGTGATTTTTCGTCACACCACCACACTATCCCAGGGAACGCAACAAAACTGCGTATTGCATCATTTATAAAAATCTTTTAGGCGATATTTTGATTGCTTACAACATATCTCCTAAAATATAAAAATAAAGAAACGGCACTAACCTTCATTTATCAACACTCACTCTCACTCCTTTTTCTGTTCGTGGTCATGGCACATTAATCTTTATATTTATTCATCCATTTCTAAGTTGTGTCATAAGATCTTCTACTAATCTGATATATTTGTTAATTTCCAAGGCAAAACTATAAATCCCCAAAAAAAGTTTTTGCATTTTAGTGTATGGCATAACTTTTCGCGGGAATCAATCATATGTTACATCCTAAATGGCAACAAAGAAAATATTTGTAGTCCTGAGAAATCTTGCAAAATGGGTGTATTACGAGAAAATAACTATTTTTATGTACAAACACTACTTTCCCCTGAAGATGATGTCTCTTCGAAACGTTACCCAATGGGAGGTATGTGACTAACAGTTATGTGCCCAACAAAAAAACACCTTTAACAGGCCAACGTGGGTACCCGGGTACCCACAATTTGAAATGCTCATAACTATGGCTTCCTTTACCCGATTTGGACACTTTTAGATGTTTTGGATTCAGAAACTCGTCCACTTTTTGATTCTGTAAAGTTGAACCGGATGAATGGATCTGGTTCTTGGTAATCCGGATTTTCCGGGGTAATGTTCCAGTACTAGGGTATGATTTGTAAATTTTAATAATGTCCTAGCAATATTAGTATCAAAACTCTTCAAATTGTCTCGGAAGTCTGTTATTTATTGTTACGGGACCCTATGGCAATTTAAAAATGGAATTGGAATGGAATGGCCACTCACAGCCCCACGGGAACCTGCTCCGAAATGTCCGTTCCGGGGTCAAATCACCAAATGATTCCAAAACCACGAGATACAGCCTACTGATACAATTCCAAGAATTTTGATACCCATATTGCCAGTATTCCATTGAAGTAAACAAATAGTATCCCAGTACTGGAACCTGCTTCCGGAAATCCGGATTCCCGGAAACCGAATGAAGTAACCCGATTCATTTTTACCACGTCCAATAGCGGATGAGTTCCTGAATCCAAAACACCTAAAAGCATCAAAATCGGTTGGAAATTACCTTAGTTATTGGTATTTCAGTTTTGTGGGTACCCGGGTACCCACGTCGGCCTGTTACGTAGTAAAAAAATTCAGGAGCCCCTCCTAACTCCCTCCCTTACTATATCAACAATATTATTAACCCAAAAGCTTGACTTAGTGAAGTTCTAAGATGTCGCAAAGTTTCGATTTCCAGCTATGGATAAAACATGGGAATTTTATTAATTGAAATTGAAACCTAAAAAGGTACCCGGGTACCGCGTTGGATACACAACGGCTAATCGTAAACAACATCAACACCAATAAAATTCAGTTCTACACTGAACGTTTATGATCTGATCGACATTTTGACGTTTATCTACACTCAGCCAAAAAATACAGTGAACTTCATAAGTATTTCGTATATTTTTTAGCCACAAACAGAACGTATGTAAATCATAAGATTATCTTATGAAGCGGCATTTATTTCGTCAAATCAGTTTGCTATGATTTAATTTTCCATAACGCATCTTCAATTATTCATAAGAGAAAATTATATATTTCTCTTATGTTTATGTAAATCATAAGATGCCCGTATGAAACTGAAGCGAGTAACGTATGCAATACCCAATAAAGTCTTATTTTTTCATAATCATCTTATGAAAACATAGTTTTGTTATTTTTCTATACATCATAAGATAATTCTTATGAATGTCGCTGTACGATTTGGCTGGGTGTACACTATAATTAAGGAAATCCTGGGGTATCTCAGAAAAATATTCGACCTAACTGGATAATATGGATGCTTCTGGATAAAAATTTTGAAAAGCGACATTGCACAAGCGTTTTTCAAAGTCTTCGTGTCTATTGAATTTTAAATACAACCTATGTTCCAATTGTTCATTTGAAAACAAAAAATACCGGCCTTGTGATGATATTATTGAAAATGCAAATTTATTGTATTGGTATGAACTTTTATGGAAAATAACGGATGAACGTCCAAAATTATCCACAAACTAGATCCTGGAAAAAGTCCCCCAAAGACTCGCTGAACTCTCGATGGGGGATGCAAGTAGAAAGTTTCTTCTAATTCATACACGGAAAAAAAAATTCGTTGATAAATTCATGAACAAAAGATCATGCTTTCGTGAACTGAACGATTTACGGAAATCGTGACCAAATTCCTGAAACTGTGAATAATAAACCTCGTATTCATGAAACTGTTTGTGTTTCTAAAAAACTAGTTCATCCCGAATATATACATGGCGTTACATGCGAATGTTTGGTTGGATTACTGTTGTTGTTCCCTAGACATGTTTAGCTTTTGTTATGATTCTCGTTCATAATTTGGGAATACACTGCCGACAGTCAAACGATGTTCATGATTTCAGGCGTTGAAGAGGTAGACGATTTTTGTAATTTCTCATCACGTTACCGTGCTATTTATTCATGATGATTTCAGGATCATAGTCGCGCATTTCGTAATTCCTATTCACGTTATCGTTATATTTTAGTCATGAGTAGAGTGATTCATGTTCATGATCTCGGGATCCTAGTCACGAATGTTGATATTTTAATCACGAGTAATGTGATTTATGTTCATGATTTCAGGAACTTTGTCATGACTTTCGGGATTTCTATTTATGTTGTCGTGATATTTTAGTCACGAGTAGAGATTTATGGTTATTTAAGTTCTTGATTTCAGGAATTTAGTAACGATTGTTGACATGTTTGTCACGAATAGTGTGGTTTATGTTCATGATTTCACGATCCTAGTCACGATTTTCGTAAGTTCGGTTCACGTTATCCTGATATTTTATTATAGAGCTTACTCTTCCATTTGAAGCATGAATGGTAAGTCGTGACTATTATACTAGGATTCATGAACCAGTTCACACATACATGAAAAATATTTTATAATATTGTGATTTATTTCACGGACACGAACTATTTCACGAGCACGGATATTGAATCGTGACTAATATATTTGGAATCATGAAGTAGTTTACGAGGATTGAAGGTATTTACGAATAAAACTCCGAGTTTCGTGAACTAGTTCACGAGAAAATATCCATAAAGTTTTGATTTTGTGAACTAATGTTCCTAAATCTATAAACAACATCATGAGTTAACCTTTGATTTTATGAATAGTATTCATAAAGTTGTGAACTAGTTCATGTACAGAAAATCGATTTGGTAGTGACATGGCGGAAACCGTGACTGAAGTTTTCAAAACAAAAACAAATATTTTTTCAACGCAATATCGTACCCCATTGCTACACGTTGTTACCAACGTCTCCATGCTGTCCCGTATGTGATCGCTGCTACAATGATGAGAAGTTTATATAGCTCATTCGAACAGCTACCCATCATGTGTCGCAATGGCCTATGGTGTAAGTAGGCGTTTTAACGAGTATATGTTTTTCGGCTCGGGTTCAGATGCTACCCGTTAGCTTTTTTTATAGTAAGGCTTAGTTCCCAGCACATACATACACACAGAATAAACAGCGGGAAAGTGGTACAAAGCAAAAGGCGTTAATGTCGATACTGAAATATCGGCGCGGCGACGGTAAAGCCAAACGATATTATTTCACTCATCATTAGTGTGAAGCGTATATATGCCATTTCATTGTTCAGCTAGTACATGTCGTCATGGTACGGGTTGTAGGGAGGTGTTTTTAGCGAATACATGTTTGTCGGCTCTAATCGAAGAATCTGACGGTCGGATTTTTTTACTAGAAGTTGCAGCAACTAGCAGCTAAGAAAAGAATTGAACAAAACAAAATGCAGTGCAGCACCGACGAGATTGCGTGTGATGGACAGGTGGGTGGGGGAATGAAAGGTGTAAAGTGGAGAAGAAAGGTAATCTTTTGTGAGCTTCGTAAGCAGCAATTTGAAACGAAACCAAATGCCAACAAAGGCTCGTTGTGTGTGAGTGTGTGTGTTATCGATTTTGAGCGGTGCGTTTAGCTCGAACTAGTTTACGAATTCATGAATAATATTTCATAATTTTGTGAACTATTTGACGAGCACGAATTGTCAGACGTACACTAGGGATCATGAACCAATTCACGAATACATGAATAATATTTTATGATTTCGTGAACTATTTCACGATCACGAATAGTAAATCGTGACTTTTATGTTAGGTATCATGGACCAGATCACGAATACATGAACAATGTTTCATTTTTTGTGAACTGTTTCACAAGCATGAATGTTTTCGTTCATTCACGGATCGTGACTAATATATTAGGATTCATGAATTAGTTCACGAATACATGATCAATATTTTATGATTTTGTGAAGTCGTGACTATTGTAATAGGAATCATGAACCAGTTCACGAATATATGAAAAATATTTCATAAGTTTGCGAACTATTTCACGAGCACGGATATTGGATCTTGACTAATATATTAGGAATCATGAATTAATTCAAGAGGATTGAAGGGATTCATGAATAAAATTCCGAGTTTCGTGAAATAGTTTACGAGAAAATATCCAGAATGTTTTGATTTTGTGAACTAATGTTCTTAAATCTATGAACAGCATCATGAGATAACCTTTAGTTTTGTGAATAATATTCATAAAGCTGTGAACTAGTTCACGTACAGAAAACCGATTTGGTAACGACATGGCGGAAACCGTGACTGAAGTTCACAAAACAAAAACAAGTGATTCCACTAATAAAAGCGTTATGCGAGCGTTACTGAAAGAAAATTGAACAAAATTAAAAAACACATGATTTTTGTTCATGGTCCTGCTTTCGCAACGTAAAAACGTGATTGTTCTAGAATTGATGGCACGTTATTCACGATTTTGGGAACAATTTTTTCCGTGTAGCGAAGGTTTCAATTGCTCATATTTGCTACGCTGAAAACGCTTGAATTGAAGTTTCAATGGAAGTCACAATTAATGAAGCGGTGCTTGGTAATTCAGAGCACTATCGTTTGAGAGCTCCGTATTAATAATATATGCATTGGACAGAGAGTTGATCTGACTACATTTTGAGCATATACATTACTGTGTAGCAACAAATGACACCCTTTTGTACCCCCAGGTACTCCAAGGGGTACGGTACGAAACGGGGGTACGAAACGGACAAAAAATATTTAATTGCAAAAAATTAAGACTTGAAATTTCAAGAATGTTCATGTCTCAAACGAAGCCTCCATGTCCAGGGACACTTTCAATAACCACTTGCTTTCCAAAAATTTCAATACTCAATCTAATAGTTTAAGCCATTTTTTTTTTGGTATTGCTTTGTATAGGACTCATTAATTCATTTGGAACGAGGATTCCGAAGGAAACAATTTGTAGGCTATTAGAAAGAGACTGTATTGTAATCGACTAAATGCACGGTTTTTATGTTATTGCCCATAAAATAATCAACAAAATATCCGAGACACTTCACACTTCAATGCAAATGAGTACTTTGAAATTCATACCCCTCTCTTTCACGAAGCGCATTCTCTATCTGTTTCGCTTTCTGTTTTTTTTTTCAGAAATCTGTGACTAAAAAGACATCATTGAAATCCAAAACAAATTGACCGTTCCAGTTTACTGGTACCTAATAAAGATCGATCAATATAGTAGAAAAACCAGATAATCTTAAACGACCTCATCAGGAAAAGAAGAACGAAAACAAAAACACTAGAAAGGGCATTGTACTTGTATTTTAATTACCCATTTCTCGAAAAAAAAGAATTATTGCAAATATTTGGGTAACTACCTCTGCAAAAGGTGATATGCGTAAGAAATGTCTCATCTCACTGCTAAGCGGATTACATAGTTTTTTTTTCAATTTTTTTTAAACCATCCATTATGTGCCCAAACTATACTAAGTTTTAAAATCTTTCAAAGGTTTTGGAAAAATATGGGAATTTTCAAAATAAGTATCTACTGACACAACTTCTGAACACAGGGGCACGTACCTCCCATGCCCAAGCCGGGAGCCGCCAATTAAGTCTTCTCCTTACATTACTACAAATTCATCCATTCAACTAAATCTTCTTACTGCAATAAATTACATGTCTGAAAGTTGGTTTTTACCTGTTCTACCAGTTCCAAACGCATCGTGCTCATTCAACTTTTTAGCAATAATACAAATTCAAAATTATTCAAAACACTGCTGTGAACACCAGATTTTCTTGCGAAATTTGCTCCTTATAGCCAGATAGCACCGCAAAACTGGTTGGACAGAAAATCTCCCATTTTTAATAATTTAATCCCGAGACAGAGAGTCTGTGATTCTTTGCTCGTAGGAAAATATGCCAAATTCTTATGGAAATTGGCAGTTGTACACTATACTTATATAGAAAAGCATGTCGAAATTTCAATCAAAATTCCCCAATGGAAAGTAATATCACAGTTTTGTTTTTACTGCTAATTCATAAACAGCAGCTTATCTTCCAAACAGCCCACGTGTAGATCGAAAATAATGCACTCAAAAAATCCAAACATGACAAACAGATACAAAAAATCAACGTAAAAAATACAATCGAATAGCTGGTTTTCCCCACCATCGGATAGAGACACGTCCAGGCCATTGCCGGATATTTCAAACAATGACTTTGCACTTTTCAAAATTTTCACAGCGATCAGTTCAGCTACCAATTCCAAAGCGCGCGACGATCGAACCGTCCGAGCCGAACGGATCGACTTCGACCGGCACCTCCGGGGGTTTGGTTGCTGCTGGAAAATTACGACGCGTCGATAGCTCTTCAAACAAGTAACCCAGTTTCGCGGTGGCAGAATCTTCCTATCGTGACCTATGATTATCGTTTAGACATCGTGCATCATTCTGCCCGCAGTCGACGCCGCAGACTACTGGTGCTGAACTTTGACTTGTTTGACATTCTTCGCTTTGAGCTTGGAGGCAATGCTCATTTCTGCATCTGATGCAATTGGCGCAAAGTCCACCGAGAGCCCCCACCACCGGTCGAGCGAGGTGACACGCCTGAACAGAGTGGTTTCTTCACAGTTTTTTCGATTATTTTTTTTTTCATTGACTGTAAACTTTGAATAACTAAGCCGAGGAATGGGTAAGGTATACAAACCGGTCTTTGGTGGTCTGAAGATGCGCCTGCGCACAGAAGATTCAGGTTAGAATAAATAACACTTTGTTGAGAAAGTACACTTTTAAAAACGTAGCTACTAGCGGAAGTAACACCGAGCGATCCTCCAAAGGTGCGTTCAAGTTTTTTTTTTAACTTTTTCACGCGCGCACGTGCGAGCAATCGCTAGAACGTTGTCTTTACCGAAGACAGGCTAAGTGCATACTGAAAATCGTCGTTCGGATTTGAATCAAAATAAAAGTCAAGCGTTTTTTTTTTTCTAACCCCTAGTAGGCGACGGCGACTGTGCCGCCGACGACGACGACGACGACGGTGCTCCGCTTATTACTTACTGCCTACTAGTAGTGCCTTCAGTTATAGCGCGCCTAAGATAGAAGACGTCGCTAGTCAGCTTTAACTTAGCATGTGCCGCTACTTGCTGGCTGACTGGCTGGCTGAAAATGCATTATTAGGCGTCGTTGGGGGGAGGAAACAAAACGCAGCCCTTTGCCCGGTTAGGTTGACGAAGGAAGGTGTTTTGTTTGATGGGAAAAAAGTAAGTTATTAAAAGGGGGGTTGCGGTGAGATGTAGAACTATGGCGAATTACTAGCTTTGAATTGAGGTAGCCGAGAAGGCTATGGAAATGCTAAGCAACACTGTCGGCTTCGGGTGCTGGCAAATGTCGATGCTTTGAAGGTTGAATGGAGTTGTGTATTAAAAGCCGCTTCGTCCTTTTTTGCTGCTATTTTCAATAGACAACAATATATACAGAATTTGCAATAAAACTACTCACAATTACTGATTGGATTATTGGAAGTCGGTGAGACTAGCATCTATACTAAACCGAAAGAATATTTCAAAATATAAAATGTTATAGTTCTATCATATAACGAATATCCTGGAAGTGAGAAATTTACCGTTGCTTACATATTCCATCACATCAGAACAAAAAATACCCTTAATTTCGGAAAAAGTATAGATTGTTGTTTCCAAAAATAATAATTAATATACCACTTTTCACATACTAGCCGCATAAGAAGATTGCATTCAGTTCTAACAAGTATAAATTCAGATTCAAATATGCAGACTCAAAGTTTCAAAGCTACAACATACAATTGGTCCCCGCCAAAGTCGCGAGCCCTAGGGGGAGGGGCTGAAACTTTGAACTACTTTATAAATTTATTGGAATGAGTCATACAATAAGGGAAAATCAATAAGCCATTTCCAGGTACTCATTAAGTTATTGTTCGAAATACGAACTTAAAAAATAGTCAATTTAAAAACCAAAATGGTGCAAAACTGAGAATCCATCAAAGGTGCCAAAAGACCACGCTACGATCCGGTCAGTTCCATTCAAAATGTAAACCGGATAAAAAACAAACATCTAACGTGTTTGAGTTGCACGATACGAAAAGTTCAAATTGAAAAAATGGCGAAAATTATTGCAAACTTTGTCGCTCCATTTATCTACTGCAGATTCTCCCCACAATAGGCACGTGTTTTAGCATTCCTAATCCTCATATCATCCTGAAAATTCTTTTCGCACTCGCCATTCAAAATCTTCGCTCAATGGTGCAAGGGGTCCATGCAACAGTAAACTTTCAGTAGATAAACGCCAGGCTAATTCGAATCGATGAGCGCACCGTCGATCTCAACTTTGTGGGCGGGCATGTTGATGTGGTGTGCCCCCCCCGCAATCCAACAGCAACAATAACCTCGAGCACCAGCCCGACGAATCTCCTGGTCGTCTCTGGTGCCACTCTTCTGCGTGGGCCACGGTACAGCTGTCCGCCTGAACCCACCGCAAATATAATCACTTCAGACACCAGGCACGGGAACGACGAGCCACTTCCCCCGTCGAAATCCAACACAACCACATCCACCATCATCCAGCCAACTATAAGGCTCTCGCCTCGGAAGGTGCAAAGTCCCAGATGGGGGTTTTACCTAAGCTCCGACTCCTGGTTTGGGAGTCCTGGAGTGGGCCCTCAAGGCCTCTTTAGTTCCGAGTCCCAGGGCGTTGTGGAAGTAGGGGAGCCTTCGGATGTGTGGCGGTCCTAAAGAAAATAACACACTTCCTACCTTACGTACAAATTTATTCCGGTTCGGGTGCGGTGGTGACGATGACGTGAGTTTCGATGGCGGCAAGCAGCGGGCGACGATGATCATGGATGACACGTGCGGCAGGCAGGTAAGTTGAGCTGTTTGTGGGCTACGAGGCCGGGAGAGCCACGGGGATTTCAATTTATTGTATCCGGGACCACGAGAAACGGGTGATTCTGCATTTGAGCGCGCAGGCCTTGTCGTTTAGCAGGCGAAAGTGCCGGAATGCACGAGGCAATCGTGTCCTGCGACGGGAGTCCTTGACGGTGAGCCGTTACTTTTAGTTTTAGGAAAACGGCGACCCAGTTAGGAAAAGGACGTAGCGGTAACTGTTCAGCTAATAATGTTCGTTTATCTAAACTTTTTCCACGAGGGCCGTAGCGATGGCACCTCGAGCACGTCTTACACTTTCCAACTCTCCCATAGCCTTCTCTTATCGTAGCCTTCTAACCAACTCCAACTCCCGCTCACTATCTCTCTTGCTCTCACTCTTTCCGTTTCATTTTCCGCACCAATCCACTGCATTTTTCACCCAAACTCTGCGTTCTAATCCATATCTCTTCTTTACCGACCGCCCACTTTAAATTCACCGTTGCTCCTACACTAACTGATTATAATTTATCCCTACGGTTCACACACCTTTAATAAAACTAAGTAGCGTTACGGTAACACAACCTACCGGCGAACCGGGCTCTCCCGGCCAACCTTTACCCGGAGTCCCCAGAGGACGACAGCCGAAATAACCCCAATAACGCCAAGCCCAACCCCCGGATGCTCAGGGCACTTCCAGACCACGACAAACGCCAGGCGAAAAACTGACTTACCACTCACGCAGAACAGCCAGAATCGACAGTTACCCGTGCTGAAAACAAGCCCTCTCCCCTGCACCAGCCCCGGCTACGGATGTGACGGACCCCTTTGATGAACCTTCGGTGGCTGCTGGTGCACCCCCCAGGTAAGCCCCAACATCCTTAAAAACAAAGAACATGTCTGCGCCCACAACCCTATTCCAGGAATCTTGATAATGTTATGCAGTGACGCCAATCGTGGTCCAAGATAAATCGTTTGATTTGAACAGTTTTCGTGCGACGAGGGGTCTCATGAACAGAAACAAGAAACAGAAACACGGAACTTGACAGTTATGCGTTTAGCAAGAACTAACAGAAAAGAGGATACCAACATTTCGATTCCTTGAGAAAGGTCCAATAAGCCTTTGGCGGCTGCCGGTGCAGAGAACCCAGTTAATCTCCGTGTAAGTTCTCTTCGTCAACCCAAATGCCGAGCACGGTCCAGCGCCTCCAACTTCTTTGTAGACAACGACACAGTAATCAACACACGGGCGACCCGGCTCTCCGGAAACCCCCCCCCCCCCCCACCACTATCATCAACACCAAAAACAAATTCTACCAGAATACAGAAGGAAACGAGCACCACCCTCGGCAACGCGGACCCATTGCCAACCGCCCCCCCAGGGTCACTGAAAGGGCAGTACGCTAGTCCCTCTAGTAATCAACCCGAACAAGAAAAATCCGCCCCTAGAGGACCGGACCAGAGTCCCGTTTACCCAATAGCCAATTGCTTCTGGCACCCGGTAACCTTCCGAACGAGAGTACAAGGCGACACTTCCATAACCAACGGCCCAATAACTGGCATCAAAACCAAAACATGGAGGAAAAAATCTTCTCCCCGGCCCTGACCGCGAATGTACCGGCCCGTATCGATGAGCCTTCGGCTGCTGCTGGTACAGGATGCCAGGCTTCTCCCGGAGTAATTCCAACCATATCAATCACTCATATCGACCAGTTGTACGCCTTCCAATCTTTACCATGTAGCCCACCCCATAACCTATCCAGTACTTGGACTTTCGACAACGGCGGCCCCCTAGACCCCCTCTTCGGGCAACCATCAAGCCCGAAATCACAAAAAGGCACCAATCTCTAGAAAGATCGAACCCCGACTCAGTTCCCGATCCACAACGACCACCAACTCCACAACCGAACAGCCCCGGACCGCAGCTCGCTAGCGCTTCAATGGAACGCCAACGTGCTAAGACAGAACCTGGGAGACCTCCAGGTCATCATCGCCCGATGCAACCTCTTTGTACTGACCATACAGGTCCCCGGGTAGCTTGGGAGCCGCTACACTTGGGAGTCTCGGGCCGGAAATAACATATTCCAAATCATAGGAAAGGCCACCCGAGCTGATGCTCCCGGAGAAGGAATTCGGCTGGATACCGAGCTACTGGCGATCACAAAGAGAATTCGCATACCTGTCCCGTGCACCGTCGTTTCATTATACATTTCTCAAGAGATCCGAGAAGTCGGAAAGAAGTTAGACCAATTGATGCGACAAATTCCGCCCCCATTCCTGATAATGGGCGACTTCAGCGCACACGACACCGCCTGGGAATCAGGCTGCCCTATCAGTCACGGAAATCAAATTCTAGAAGCCATACAGAACAACAGGGCCGTCATCTTCAACGACGGGAGTCCAACCTTCGCCAGCGGAACTGCCCTATCACAGATAGACCTCACCATCAGCTCTAGTTCTCTGTTAGCCGACTGTCTCTGGTCCGTCCTGTCTGACTCATGCAGCGGCGATCACCATCCCATCATTATCGTCCCACAAGCATCCCCCCTGATCACTTAACAGCTGTATAAAGAGGTCGATTGGATCAACTTCGGTGAAGTGTTTATGGACAAATTCGACCTACAAAAGACCTACTCGCCGGATGAGCTCGCGACGCCGAGGACAGTATTCCTCGGACCAGTGCCCCGCCACACCGCGGAGAGCGGTCCACTGGTGGTGCCCCGAAGTCGCAAACGCTATCAAAAACCGACAATGAGCCCTCCGAAATCTACGGGAAATACCGGTTGACAACCCGCTTTGGGCCACCAGGTCCAAACTTTCCCGTCATCTCTGGAACGTCGTACGGAAAGCAGTTGCCAAGATCAAATCCGTAAGTTGGAACGCATTCCTGGACGGAATCCACCCCGACTCCCCAACAGAGGAAATCTGACGACGAGTAGACGCTCTTAGTGGGAAAAAGAGGTTAGCACCGGATTCTCGCTAGAAATCGGAGGCGTCGCACCTCTTGAGCCCTGCGAAATCACCAATTAACTGAGACGGTATTTTTCCTCCCTCTCTGCAACTGCTTCACTACCACCCGAGTTCCAGGCCACGAAAAGCTTACTCGAAGCCACTCCCGTGACATTTTTCACCGATTTATCGCCCGAGTGGAACCAACCGTTCTCCGGGCAGGAACACAGACAGAAATCGATAACGTCGAATACCCACTTCTAGGGAACCTCCCACCGGCGGGTAAAAGAATTCTCCTCCAATGCTACTACCGGATCTGGAAAGGCAGTCCCCTCCCGGAATCGTGGCAAACGGACCTCATCGTTCCGATCCCCAAAAGGGGACCTGAACAACCAAACACTTTCGACCCATTAGCTTACCTCCTTGCACCGGAAAGACCCTCGAACGGATGGTCAACAGACGGCTAATCGCAACCCTTGAACAACGCCAGCTACTGGACAACCGGCAACACGTCTTCCGGAAGGGCAAGGGCACAGGGTCCTTACCTAGCATCTCTGCGGGAAGCCCTAGACCACGCAGAGCAGGACGGCCTACACACCGACATCGCCACACTGGACATAGATAGGGCATACAACATCGTATGATGGGAGGGTGTGCTCCGGCAGCTCGACTGCTGGGGAATCTGTGAAAACCTCGGCCATTCCATAAAAAACGTTTCCTCGGAAACCGCCGGTCGGAGTCGGCGGCAGCGAATTTGGAATATTTTCAGAGGAAAATGGAGCACTCCAGGGATGTGTCCTGACGGTCAGCCTATTCCTCATTAGCATGGAGACGGTATACGCTACCCTGCCCAAGGGGATCTAATATTCATTTACGCGGACGATATCGCGCTGGTCTCGACGGGGAGGACCAAAGGCTGTACCCGCATAAAGCTGCCGTATGCAGGCGGGCAATCTCCGTCGGTTTCCGAATATATACCTCCAAGTGCTGCTACACCTACATATACTCAACCCACCATCAAACTACCGACCGGCCAATTCAGATAGCGGACATCCCAATCTCATACAAAAAGGAGCCGAAGATTCTCGGAGTCACACTGGACAGAGAAGCCTTCTTCGTCTTCCACTTCCGGAAACTGAAGGCCGACTGCGCCAACCGAAAAATACTGGTGCAGACGATATGCATCCGGCACCCAAAGTGCAACCGGAATATGGCACTGATCATTAGAGTGACAGGAAAAAAATGACCCCTATCGGCCCACCCCTGAGTCGATTTCTAGTCCCACCAGGAGTACTTGTTCCAAATTTGAAGCAAATCGGACAAGTCTAGCTACCGGACCAACGTGCCTGAAGTTTGTATGAGATTTTTCAACAATTTACATGGAGAAAAGCCACTAGCTCACATTTTCGCCGCTAGGTAGCACTGTTCGCATCGTATTATCACTGTAAGTGAAAATAAGAAAGATAATTTAATTGTCTACAACTTTGTCGAAGACTGCTAGTATATCCGGTTTTGTTAAAAGAAGTTATTAAACTTTTAGCGAAGTGATGTCTGAGTCAGTTTTGCATAGGGCCTAGCAGTGCATGGTTGTGCATCAGTACTCAATGCGCACGAACTAATCATTTTTGTGAAAGAACCTAACCGAGCTAAATCAATAGTATGTTCAGAAGAATTGTAGTAAATAATAGGAGTCATGTTTTGGTTAGAACATTTTAGTACCACATTGTACCGCATAGAGGGCGCCAACACCAACTTTTCAACGGAAAGAGATAGAAATTAGGTGTCTTCCACAAAGTTGTAGAACAGGCATTTTGCAATAATTCTCCTGAACATCTTGATATTCTATCTCTCTTCTATTAAAAGTTAGAGTTGGCGCCCTCTATGCGGTCACAGTTGGAACTAAATTTTTCCAACCAAAACATAACTCGTATTATGTGGTAGAACTCTTCTGAACATCCTATTGAGCTAAATCTAACGGTTATTTCACAAAAATGTATAGTTCGTAGGAATCGAGTACTGATACACAACCATGCACTGCTAGGCCCCATGGAAAACTGACTCAGACATCACTTCGTTAAAATTTTAATAACTTCTTTTAACAAAGCCGGATTGACTAGCAGTCTTCGACAAAGTTGTAAACAATTAAATTATCTACCTTATTTTCACTTACAGTGATGATACGATGCATACATTGTCACCAAGCGGCAAAAATGCGAGTTAGTGGGTTTTCTCCATGTAAATTGTCGAAAAATTTCATACAAACTTCAGGCACGTTGGTCCGGTAGCTAGACTTGTCCGATTTGCTTCAAATTTTGTGCAAGAGCTCCTAGTGGGTCTAGGAATCGAATCAGGGGTGGGCCAATTGAGTTTTCAAAAATTCATTATTTTTCTGGGCAGTCTACTGATCATCCTCCAAGCGTTAATTAAGACATCGAGATTACCGGACGGAACCTCGCAGGAATGAACAGCATATGGGCACCTCAGTACTACGGATCCATTCGGACATGCGTCGAAATTATTGGCCAGTACATTAGTCAAAAGTGCTTGCCATCGAGACCGGCGTCCTTCCATTTCGGTGGAAGATTGTCCTGGTGGCCCTCCGGCGGGCGCTCAAAATCCTCGAGCGCACATCAGGAGATGACGACTTGGCAACGATGAGAATAACCAGAAAAGTGGACGTCGAATTTGCCTGATCCCCCTACAACCTCTAGCCCGACTGCACCGGATATGGCCTCGACCCGTTCCATGGTCGCACCAAACAGACTTGTGTCCCTCCCGATTGACACAAGTCTGTCCCAGATGATCCGGACCTGAGGAGCTCCTGAAGTCGCCCGTTCTGCCTACAATGAACTAGTAGCACTTGGATCTACACCGACGGATCCAGGAAGTATGGCGAGGTTGGAGTCGGTGTCCGCTACGGCCTGACAGGCTCATCTCTCCGCCTCCCGACAGAGTGCTCGGTCTTCTCCATCAAAACCGCAGCCATCGCCCTGGCCTCGTCTCGTAAACCAGAAGACACAGCAACCACGATTTTTACCGAATCTCTCTCGATGCTCCGCGCGATTGAGAGCGGACACTCCCAACAGCCCTTTGCCCAGGCCATCGAGATGAACGCCGACCCACTCACCACACTACGCTGGATCCCCGGTTACTGCAACATACAGAGGAACACCGAAGTAGAACACCTAGCAGTGCTGGGTCGAAGATCCAGAAGGACCCTAACCAAGGAACATCTGCAGAAAATGAAGGGGATGCTCGTAAAATGAGTCGATTGGCCAGAATGGAAGGAACAATAGGTCCTGTCCGTATTGCGGACCGGACACACGAAAACCACGCACGTCCACACAACCTCGAATATACCTCCCCCATCTGCACCACATGCGGACCAGGAGAATAGTAGAACACATCCTCTCCAACTGCCTGGAGCTCCAGGACCTTCTGGTAAGACACGACATCCCAATCTTAATTCGCCGCACCCTGGCCAATGACTCCGTAAGGGAAGAAATCGTCCTAAGCTTCCTTAAAGGCGCCGGCCTCTTCGACAACACCATACCACAACCATATGTCGCCCATGGCACAACACAACCACCAGACAGCGAGAACTTCGATCAAGCCCCATCATGGGCCCCCCACCATACTCCCTCGGCATAGAGAGGCCGCCCGGAGCTCCAACAACCTTCCATCAGCACCTTACAAACAGCAGCAATGGGAACCGATGGAAGCGGACACTTGTACAGTGCAATGCGAAACTTTTTTTTTATTTCGATTATAGAGGTTTTAACCTTAAGGTCATTCGCCTCTTCGGGTTAGAAAAATCTTTTATGAAAAACGAACGGGACTCGAACCCAGGTGCGCTGCGTACTAGGTAATCGATTTACCAACTACGCTACGCCCACCCCCAATGCGAAACATTCTGGGAAGGGGTTTAATGTTATGAAAAGGTTTTTACCTGAGGCACATGTCTCGAGCCAAGAGCGTCCCATGACGGCCAAGACGCCCCTTCGAACTAGAAACAAGCCAGTAGAAATTTTTTGATGCGCGGATTGAAAAACCCGTCTAACACAATATTGTGGACACTTATACCCTTCAAAAAATAATTTTTTTTTTGAAAATTTTGAATGAGAGCTTCCCCTTAACAAAAGAACAAAACATTCCGCTGGAAAGGTCTTTTTTTCTACTTTTCATAATACTCAAAAAATTGAAAATCGGTTGAAAAATGACCACGTAGCCAATATTTTAGTACAGAGTCTCTAAAATGTTTTTTTATTATAGAAGTTTTAACCTTAATGTCATTCGCCTCTTTCCGGGTTAGAAAAACCTCTTTTAGAAAAATTCCTAACCCAATGTGCGGGGTTGGGAATCGAGCCCAGGTGAGTTGCGTACAAAGCAATCAATTTACTAACTACGCTATATCCGCCCCTTGCAGAGCTTTCACCATTCATTCAAATTCAACCCGAACGAACCACAATACAGTTCAGTAAAACGCTTGCCTTCACCATAGCCGAATGAATTGCTGCTATGGATACTAAAGCAACAACACGAGGAAACAGAAACAGAAACGAATATATCCACACATGATTGCATAAGCACGTATCATTACAATGATGAACAGTTGCGACTAACATTGAGAGAGAGTATATCAGTATTCTCTTCTCTCTTGAATAGTGGTCTCTTGCTGCTTGGTTGATTATTTAGTGGATTTGGTTCACGAACATACTAGCTGTTGAATCATTCAGAATCATTGTGTAATGCTGAATCTGAATATAAAATTCATCTGGCCATATTAGCGGTTTTTAGCCTATTTCGCTACGTCAGTTAAGAATATATGGCTTGTGGAGCACTAAAACATTAGGCAACAGGTACCGCTAATTTGATTCTGTTCAGGTTTGAGGGGAAAAAATTTGAACATGCGTTCACGATGCTTTATAAATTTAGGGAAATCGTGGATATTCAAACATCGATATGTATTTTATCAGTTTTTTGGATGTTGGTTCCTCAGATGACTCAGCTCACAACATATAGGTTCAGTTTTTTTCTAACATTGTATACCTACCTTACGAATATTTGGAATTCTATAATCGTGAGCCAAAACGAAGTGGTTATAAGCTTAATTATAAGTTATTGGACAATATATGTTTCAAACTATGATGTACTACATTCTTTTCCTAAATGTTAAATGTTAACAAATATAATATTAACCACAAATTTGATGAGCAAGATTTATGACTCCTGATTAAATTGGATAATACCTACTAGCGGAGTGTTTAAAATGTACGGCGTATTGTGGAATATTTAATAATCAGAAAATTACTTCGAAATTTGTCTAAAATTGAGCAGGAATAGTAAAATTACACATGCCTTTCAATTTTTGGGAAAAAATAGTATCCCGCTTTAATGCTTTAATGATGTGGACAGATTAGTTCGCTGCAATTATTCCGAGCTTGGCGAATAAAGTTTTATTCGGAATAACCTCCAAATGAATCTTGACAGTTGACTTTAATGGCTTTATTCTAAGATGGTCGAGATTTTTTTTGCAACCAGGCAACCAAAAATTGTTTTCAAATTTTGTTAAATGGAAAAATCACGCAACAATTTTTTTTTTCTTTTTCATAAATATTGCTAACTTATCATTCAAAATTTGTCAACTGGTTAATAAAAACTTGACACAAATTAACAATTGCATTCACACGAAAACCACGCCCGTCCACACAACCTCGAATATACCACCCCCTATCTGCACTGGAGCTCCAGGACCTTCTTGTAAGACACGACATCCCAATCTCAATTCGCGACACCCTGGTCAATGACTCCGTAAGGGAAGAAATCATCCTAAACTTCCTTAAAGACGCCGGACTCTTCGAACAC